>NC_084896.1:24046250-24770000 GCF_958979055.1 Alnus glutinosa
AAAGTCATTGGAGAATGTAGTTTCGGGGAAAATAAGTGTATGTAATTTTATAGAAAAACTATGTATGTGCCTCGACCTAATCTAATATAATCTAACAAGCTTATAGGAACACATAAATTAATATGAATCCAATATGGGGTAATTAAGTAGCTAATCCATCTATCCATGTACACCAAGTGTTTTAGTGTATTATTGGATTAGGTTTAAATGTTGAAGGTATATGTTGTGCAAATTATAATATTCTCGCAAGTGCACGAATCGTTTGCAATATAGCGTTATGCAAGTGCGAGGTTGATCCCACGAGGAATTGTGTTGTGAAAATTAATCCCTATTCAAACTAATCCTATTTTAACCTAGTTCCAAATTTAGGTTTTTTAATAAAAGAAAACTTAAACAAAAATAATGAAAATAAAGGGGTCTAGGGTTTTGGAATCCACACCCACCAAATCACAACAACCTAATCTCATGCTCATCACACATATTTCGAATTCTTTCAAACCAATCTTAGGTATGTCTTACTTTTGCTTCAAAAATAGTTTAAATCATTCAATGAATCCATTCTTCCACAAATCACAAAAGATATCTAGTTTCAACTAAATCATCAAATGTATCCGTAGAATGAAACACAATGAATATCCAACATACATGAAAACCCAAGCCATCAATTTAATGAAACTATATCAAATCATCACTTGTATCCAGAAATCACAAGAGATATCAAAAAATAATCTCAAAAACCGAAATAGAACAATGGGAAATCAAGCCCATAAACTCAAATAGCATAAACAAGCATGAAACTCAGTTTCTATTCACTGGTGAGGTTTCATCTTCAACCCTAGATGAAAGTATTAGCTAGACATAACTAAGGAAAGCATAAATAAACTATAAGAATGTATTAAAATCAAAGAAAACTTACAAAGGAAGGATGTTCTAGGTGAAAATCACCCAAGAACCCTAAACTAGAGCAAAATCGGCCCCTGGGGGCGCCCAAACGGTCTCTGCCGCGGCTCCTCGTTTTGAGAAAATGAGAAAAATATGTATTTATAGAGTTAGTTAGGGTTTCTGTCCCGCAAAAATTTGATTGATCTACTTTAAATTCGATTGATCTACTTTTCGATCGATCTACTTTAAATTCGATCGATCTACTTTTTCAGCACTTCCGAAAATCCAGCTTTTCTATGTATTTTGCCTTGAAAATTGTCATTTTTCTCTTATTGTCCTGCAAAAACGCAAAAACACTAAAACTAACCAAAATATCAAAAAGTAACAAAGCTAAAGGTTTAACTAATGTAAATTAAGGGGTCCAAATATACACTTTTTGGCACTCATCAGTATATATATATATATTGAACTTAGTAAATAAGCAACAAGCTATAAAAATGTTTAGGAATAATAATGTGACACAACAATAACAAATGAGCTAATGAAATAATAGATGCGTCTTCTAGTTAATAAATAAGATAAGACGCAAACCTATAACGAACGACTAATCTAATAATAGCTTAAGGTGTTTAGCTAGCTTTAGAAGCGAGTGACGTGACGTGTGAGCATGCGGGTAGCTTTTGTGTCATAGAGTATAGCATTCAATAGCATAGTCTAATGTTACCAATGTTTGCAGGATTGTGTTATAATTGGAGACTTCAATGAGTTCTCTAATGTAGAGTTCGAGTTGGAGTCCAATGTAGCCAAGGTGGGTATTCCACTCACTGAGAAAATATATATTTTTATATGTATTGGATTGATAAAAATATATATATATTGTTTATGAAACCGAACCGACCATATGATGAAATGTATATGCTTTGAGACGATTTGATTAGTTTCGATTATGTTTAAACTATATCAATGATGTTTAAGAGATAGTGCAAGAGTGAAAAGTATTGAATAGATTTAAAGTGTTAAGTTATGCGGTTGAGATTTAAATTATGCAAATTGTTTGAGAACATGTCATGTTGAAACTGTCTAGATTTTATAAAGAAACTAAGTTTTGAATGATTTCAAAGTGTTGGATAAAATGCTGGATTTGTTTAGTTTTAAGAGGACGTGATTTAACAACTGCATGATTTCAGCGTGATACAGTGAAATATATACTAGTCAAGCACGGAACATTGAGCATGTAGTATAGAGCATACATACCAGCAGTATTAGTATATCAGCAGCATATCAGTATCAGCAGCATAATAGTATCAGCAGCATATCAGTATCAGCAGCATTATTAGCCCCAGTTCATGCATAGCATATATAGCATTGTTTTATGAGTGATGTTTTTATGCTATGAGTAGTTTTACTAGACGTATTGGTATTCATAAGAGTCTTCATGAAAAAGATCTTATGTATATTTCTATCGGATAGTCATGTGTTAAGATCATACATTGAACTTGAAAGTACATGGATACATGATTGCCCGGGTGCGAGTAATGGCATGTCTATGAGTAGAAAGGTTGACTGTTCTTGTTCTTCAGGAAAGACTTGTTAGCATGATGAGTTTAACTTTAGTGCTCTCATGATCTACTGACGTTCAAGGCACGAAGCTGAAATACAATTAGAGATGGTGTTGCGAGTGGTTTGTTGACAGATGTTATCCTAGTATGGAAGAGTAAGATGCCATGTTCCTTGCTTATGACCTATGTGTATGCGTGATATCTGTGATGGAGTGATCGTATGCACAAATGTCTGAGCGACCGATGAAAAGTATTATTATAGAGGGGTCTATATGTAGAAACTTCCAAGGAGGGATGATTGGAACTTTTACATATGTTCACAGCTATATAGTATGTTTTAAATGTTTTTTGGAAGTCGGTGTTTGCTGCATTAGCTATTGGTAAATTGTGGCTAATATAGTGCTCGCACGACTAAAAATAAAATAAAGGTTGGTTCTTTGTGAAAACTCAGTTAGTATTATATCACTGAGGTCTTAGTATGTTTCATGCTAAGGTGGTGAACTCATTCTTTCACCTATGTGGATGTGGATACCACCACAACCGTGTATATGATGTTTCTTTGGCTGCAGGTACTTCAGTATAGTTGATGGGTTGGTAGCAGTGTACTTGAGATATTATGATTGAAGCTCGCCGAGACAGTTGTAATTGTCGGACCACGGGTTGTCCACTATTTTATAGGTTTGGTATGGCTTGTGACATTTGTGTCACTTATTCTTTGTTAAGCCATTATTGTTATGTAAATATTGTGTTAATAAGACTCAAACAGATAGATGTTAAATGGCTCAATGTTGTAATTAATTTGTGATAGATGTATAGGTTGTAATTTCCTCTATTCAGATTTATGTTTTCCGCTGCATAGATAGATATATGTTATACTCTGATTATCTGGTGCATGTTATGGGACATGTGCCATATGTTGGCTGAGCGACACGTTGTCGTGCCACTGCGATGACTCGTTTATGTTTGTATAAAAAAGAAAAAGAAAAAAAAAGGGTCGTCACAGCTTCTCTGTCCACCTCTCCCCAAGAAAACTCCATGTTTCGGACGGGAAGGTTTGGGCTACCGCTATTCAAGCCGAAATCTTTGTTCTTCGCGCAATCACTGTCTGGGGGTAGTTTGGGTGGCCGCCAGTGACCGAAAAATTCGTCCGGAGGGGAAGCTCGCTCTGTCGGACCTCCACCTATCCCCTTCCATCTCCTGTTCCTTGCCGATGGCCAGGGGATGACACTCTGGGCCACGGCCCAACCTGCGTTTCTGTCTGCTCCCGACCCTTTTCCTTGCTAAACACCGAATCGCCGGAACAGTGAAGCCTCGGATGTTGTCCCGAAGCACCTGCCTCTTCTTCTTTGGTCCTCCGTAGTCCAAGCCCTTGTCTCCCTTCCCACGACCCGACCACTTCGTGCCCAACTCAGACACGACAAGGACCTCTTTCTGTCCACAAAATTTCTTGGTTTGTACCTTGCCCTTTTCTTTCTTCTAAACTAGTCACAAGCTCGTCTTTTCTTTCCTCTTGCAGCCGAAAATAGAGCAACATCCAGAGATGGAGTGTTGCGGCCTAGCATGAAGAAACGACTATGTGGCCTTACATTGTGATTGGTAGGTTTTGTTTGCTTTTTGGGTGGGATTTTGGGTGGTGATGGTTTGATCCATGGTGTTGAGGCTTTATGTGGGTTGATGGTGTGGTGGATATTGGGCGATGGTGTGGCTAACAGATGTGGTTTGTGGCGGGTTTGAGGGCTTGCAACGGTGGGAGTGGCTGGGCTTGGAGGTTTATGGAGTTGGTACTGTGGGTTATGGTTTGACGTATTGTTGGGTAAGCTAGGTGGGAGTTTTGGAAAGGAACTGAGTGGGGATGTGTGTTTGTGGAGATGGTGAGGGTTGGTCTTTCGGTTTTGGCGAAGAGGTGTCTTTTTGCTGGGTTTTGGCTGGAATTTTGGGTAGGGGTGGTGGTGAGATTTTATGTGGGTTGATGGCGTTGTGGGTATTGGGCTATGGTGCGGCTAACAAATGTGGTTGGGGGCTGTTTTGAGGTTCCGCGATGGTGGATACGGTTAGTGGGGTTGTCTTTGGAGTGGGGTTGGGTTTTGGGTCCTTGCATGGTGGTGGGGTTGGTGTTTCCTTGGTGGGTTGTTGTTCGGGTAGATTTTCTAAGGGTGATGGTGATGGTGGGGTTTCCTTTGTGGGTTGCTCTTCTGCACGGGTGACTTCTGGGCAAGATGAGTCTTCTGCATGGGATGATTGGAGCTTGATGACAAAGGCAAGCAGCATCTCCTCCGTTCTTTTGGCAAGTCTATCCTCCATAAGTTGCCAGCTGACGTTGATAGAACTCCACTCGTTCGCTATATGCTCTAGTCTTTGTTCCGCCATGTCACAAGTTGGCTATTGGGGGTGGCCGCGCGCTTTCTTTTTTTTTTTTTTTTTGTTTTTTTTTTAAAAATAAGTTTGTTTATTTATTAATAAATTTATATTTTTTTATTAAAATGGACACGTGTTGCCATCTTATTGGCGACATGTGGCGCTAACGTGTAGGGTTAACAGATTCCGTCAAAATGGTGGACGAAAAATCGACCCATGAAGTAAAACATAATTATTCCATACCACAAGGACCTCCCATGAACTTTTTAAACCATAGAGAGTGAAAAATAATTATGGCATACCACAGGGACCAACGGTGCAATTATCTCAGATAATTATCTATGACTGTTTTTGTCTATTTATATAATGAATTCAATTCTCAATTTCCATTCCTATAATTTCGAGAATCCCTTTTTTTATTTTTATTTTATAATTTTTTGTATGATATTTTCAAGTTTAGAGCATATATTAACTCATATATCCTTCTTCGGTTGTTTCAATTGTAATTTCAATTCGTTTGATAATCTTATTAATTAATGAAAGCGCAGGGCTATATGATTCATTAGAAAAGGGCATAAAAACTACTTTTTAACTGAAACGCATCAATCCGTAATATCAGTACCCGCTCTACAATCTCATTGGTTAATGATGCACGTAAGTATGATGGTATTGGGCTCTGCAGCTCTTTTATGTGGATCATTATTATCAGTAGCTCTTATAGTCATTACATTTCAAAAAGTCATAAGGGCTTTTGAGAAAGAATAATGATTCATTTTCATTTGATGAGATCCAATACATCAATGAAAGAAACAACGTTTTTTTGAACATTTCTCTCTCTCTCTCTCTTAGTGGTTTGTTATTTGATCTGTATCTTCCTCTTGTTACTGTTGATAAATTATGTATGTAATATCTGAAGTACTGTGAATGTTGCTTCTGTCCATGCAATTTTTACAGCTGGCTATAAGGCTGTCTTGCACATTCACGCTATTGTTGAAGAATGTGAGATTGTTGAATTGTTACAGCAAATTGATCCGAAGACAAAGAAACCTATGAAGAAGAAAGCTCTTTTTGTGAAAAATAGTGCTGTTGTTGTATGCCGCATTCAGGTTGGCTTTGCTGCTTTATTAGTAATGAAGTTCACAGAACATTTTCTTTTGGAAGTGTTGAAACTATCACGAAAGTTGCAAATATTCTCAAATAGAAAACCGCAACCTTTTTCTGCATGCTCTGGCAAATGTCACAATTTTTTTTTGGGTTAAATACCCCAGAGGTACCTGAGTTTTACGTGTTTTTAAATTTAGTACCTCAGTTTCATTTCGTATCACAGGTAGTACCTGAATTTGAAAGAAAAAAGCCCTAGGTAGTACCTGTCAGATTTCTCGTCCAAATTTCAACTTCTCGCCATGTGTCAACCGCTGAGGTTGATACGTGGCACCACATAAAAAAAAATTAAAAATTAAAAAAATGATTAAAATTAAAAAAATGAAAAAAAAAAAGAAAAAAAAAAAGAAAAAAAAAAGAGGGGTGGCTGAGCCACCCCCTTGGCCGGTCTGGCCAGTCTGGGGTGGCGGAACCACCCCATAGGGGGTGGTTCGGCCACCCCACAGTTGAAAAAAAAAAAAAAAATTGAAGGGTTTTGGCCCACGGGGGTGGCCAGCCACCCTTTTTTTTTTTTTTTTTTTTTTTTTTTTTTTTTTTTAATTCTGACAGGTACTACCTAGGGCTTTTTTCTTCCAAATTCAGGTACTACCTGTGATACAAAATGAAACTTAGGTACTAAATTTAAAAACACGTAAAACTCAGGTACCTCTAGGGTATTTAACCCTTTTTTTTTAGTAACTTACAAATAGAGTTTTGTGGCTCTGCTAGAGTTTTGTGCTCTCATCCTCTTATCATTCCTTCCAGATATGAAAAGCGTCTATAGTTTTCGCTATACAGTTCTTGATCAAAGTCACTGTCAAATAATTTCTGATTCTTCGTCATAATTTGTTGATATTGATCCCTTGTGGACTTGCGGTTCTTAGGTAAATAATTTTATATGCATAGAGACCTTCTCAGATTTTCCTCAAATTTGAAGGTTCACTCTTCGTACTGAAGGTGAGAAAATGATATTGGCCTTGTATTCGTGCGGCATTCATGATGTTAGTATTGGTTGTCACATGGATTACTCTGTTCTACAGAAAAAACAGTTGCAATGGGAAAGGCATCCATGATGTTAGGGGCATTCATGATGTCCCTAATGGTCTGAAAATTTGATTTTGGCATTATTTTAACGGGTTGGAGATGAAAACATTACAAGTAAAACTTTGAACTTTGTTGCTTCTGAAGAGATGAAATTTTGAAATGGTAAAATGACTTGTCAAAATTTGGAATCTGGGATTGACCCTGTAATTTTATTTTGATTTTAGTCGAGTCTCATTTTACTTGTTTTTGACCCATTACTCTGCGAGAACTGATTGGTGCACAATAGTTGTGCAACTGTCGTGCAAAAGTCTTTTCTCTTACTCCACACTTAGGATGCACCTATACCGAGGTACAAGTACACTACGGGTATGGGGATAGGATAATTTCTTCAGCTAATCACTGAAAGAGCTGGGTACTTGGCTCCTTCGATGATTAGCTTTAATGATTTTTTTCATTTTTTTTTCTTATCCTAATTAGATGTTTTTCTTGTATACTTTTCTTGTACTTGGGTTGTGCTTTGCTCTTTTAATGATAATTCGCTTACTTATAAAAAAAAATAGTATATAAAAAACACTTTCTTGAGAGAGTAGGACATGCTCAATTAATTAATTGATAAATATATATTTTTAGGTATATTTAATGTTAATTTTAGGTTTAAGAAATAGATAACAAGTATTAGATTGTTTAAAAACATATGCTAAACAAAATAACATATACCGAAAAAGCACATTCAAACTTTATAAAATGATAAGCTTAGAGCATCTGTATCAAGTTCTCCAAAATTTTCTCCAAATTTAAGCCAAATAATTTACTTTTCTTATTTTATCCATTACTTTTAAAGTAATTCCTACATCAAACTCTCTAAATATTTTTCTATTTTAACCATATATTGTTTTTAAATGGTTTTGAGAATAACCACTTTAACTACCTACTTTCATGAATATCAAAAAAGAATCAACGGATTTTGAACCCTGAAAGTTGATAGATGAATCTGGATTTAACAATTGAACATTATCTGAAAGCTCTAACTCCCCATCATCCATGGTTTCTGTCAAGACTGTCATGACTTTAAATGAAAATTATGTGCAGTCAAACAACTCCATATCTGTAACATCCAATTTTCAATTTTTGAAAAGGATAAGCACTAGAACTCCAACAAAGCAATAATCATTATGAAAATTCAGAATAATTTAAGTAGACTTGAAGCAAAATCACAAAGATTTCACTTAAAAGAAGGAATCTGTGACATCAGATACACAATTCAAGTACATACGCAAAGAAGCACAGCCTTCAGAGCAAAATATCTTGGTTACACCCAGCATCAATTGTCCTAATCAACAAATATTTCTAGCAAAACAACTTGATTTTCATTTACCAATAAGGAGAGAAAGCTTGAGCTGAATTCAGAGTTGAAAGTTTCAAGTATTTCAACCAAAACCAACCAAAACAAAACCGTATTAGGATTTGCTTGAGCCCAGTATTAGGATCTGCTTCGTCTCCACCGGCACCATAATGTCCACTCAGGAAATCGACCAAAACTCCAAGCAAGAGAACAAAAATAACGATGTTTATGCAAACGACGAAGGTAATCCCGAGTTTGAGCTTGGATTCAGCTCATCTATCTCCGGGTCAGGTCTAGGTTTCAATTCGAGCTCTAACGGGGTTTAATTGGGATGAAATGCTAACCGGTGTCATTAACGGTGGTGACAAAAACAATGATGGTGAGAACAATTTCTTGGGGGTCATGAGGGGGGGGGGGGAGAGAGCGGAAAGGACGAGATTGGATAAGGGGAAGAGAGTGAAACAGTAAGGGTTTGTGGGTGAGAGTGATGTGGGAGTGTTTGAGAAGCACAAGGGATTGGGATGAAGTTGCAGAGTGTTGAAATAAATATATGAAATAGAGAATATATGTGAAAGAGAGAGAGCGGAAGAGAAAGAGCGAAAATATATTAAAGACTACATTGTATTGAGTAGTATATTCATAACATATTACAAGATACCTCTATATATATAGAGGCTATGAGTAGTGACCAAGAAACTCTATAATATTTAAGGTAGGAAAGAAGACTAATTAAGGTAAGAAATAAATCATAATAGGAAAGACAATAATATATTCTAACATCCCCTTTCAAACTCAAGGTGGAAGATTCTGAAATCTTGAGTTTGAAATTAGAAGCCGGATTTAAATGCAGCCGAAGTACTTGATGGTTGGATCAAAACGGTGTCGACGAGAAAGGCTGAAAGTAACGGCTGGAGAACGGAGACTAACCGTTAATCCCGTGAGGGGCCGCAACTGACAATGATGGTCGGAGAACGGAAACTAGCTGTCAATCTTGTGAAGGGCCTAACCACATTGTGTCAAAAGGCTGAAGGAGACGGCTGGAGAACGGAGGATATCCGTTAATCCCATGAGGGGCCAAATCGTAACTTACAATGATGGTCGGAAACAGAAATTAGCTGTTAATCCTGTTAAAGGCCAAACCATATTGTGCCAAGTTTCACCTAAGAATTGAGTCGTACATCACAACAAAATAGGCAAACAAAAATCCAAAAGAAGGGTTTTCTTTTTCTTTCCCTTTTTTTTTTTTTTTTTTGGAAGGGTTCGAATCTGGTGCATGCAGGAGCACTGTAAGCTTGTAAGCCCTCAGGGCTGCAATCCGGTGTGGCACAATTCAGGTGGAACTGCGGGCTGGGATCTGGTGTAGCGCATGTGCAGTGGAATTGCGGGCAAGGATCCGGTGTGGCGCACGGAGGCTGTACATGTGAGCCTTGGCGTGTGTAGGACACGCGCAGACAATAGAGGTGGCGCATGGAGGCGCGTAAAAAATAAAAGAGGCACGTGGTAGATGCGGTTAGGTAGAGCAGTGGATTCTGATCCCGGATCTGGTCTTCTATGCAAAATATGACTGACAAAAGTGGCGCGTGGTGGCTAGCGGTGGCACGTGGAGCACGTGAGAGACCTGCAGGAACTTCTGGTGGCACGTGAGAGCGCTTGCAACATCATATGGCGTCGATTTCTGCGGTGTTGAACTGCTCTCTGGATGGGCTTTCCAACTGTGGTGTCACCTCGGTGTAATAGTGATCGGAACAGTGCAAAGTTGGAAAAGGCAGAGAGAGGTGGCGGTGTGTGTGGTAGGGAACGGCGGAGTTTCTTTCACGGGAGGGAAGTCCCATACCTTGCGAATCTGTTTCTGGACTGATTGTTCTAGATTGGACTGCAAAAAGTCTTAAAAGATCTCTAAACAACGACTACCATCACAAGAAAAAGCGCTGTCACAAGAAAGAGCGCCGAAAAATCGATTGAAGAACGTCGGAAATTCATCGGAAGGACACCGAAAAAACTCCTACAGACCATAGGTATGTAGCTCTGATACCATGTTGCAATTTGTGGATGAATCTAAAGAGACAAAGAATAGCGGAAGCATGGGAGAGAGAAAAGAGACAGAGATTTTATGTGGTTCAGTCTATGACTTACATTCACAAGGTAAAGCCCACAGGGCTACATTGTGCTCTTATTAACTTGATTGTTTACAATACAAAGATCCCTATTTATAGGGTTTAGAGTAAACACTAATATGGTAATCAAATCATGGTGATTTGATTACAATTCATCGTAAATAGAGAATATTAGAATATCAACCAAATATGGAATATACGGAAAATATAATATATTTTCCATATATTCTAACACAGAGAAAATGGGGTACAAGAATGGTGGGCTTGGGAAGAGTGCGACAGAAAGAGATGAACGAAGTGAGGAAGACGGAAGGCGCGGGAAGTGAAAAAGAAATGGTATTTTATTGAATAGTGTAAGAGAAATATGGGGTAGATTTGGAGAGAGTTTCTGACAAGAGGTAGTTTAGGAAAATTATAGAGAGCTCAATGCATGAGATTTTTTGAGAACTTTCTCTAATATTTGGTGAAAAGTTCAAATTGGAGAGTTTGATGTGGATGCTCTTACATGAGGTAACAAATCTCAACACACGTAATACACTAATTTATATCTCCAAGTTCCAAGTACATGTGAAAGAAAAAGATGAGAAGTCTCTATTGACGTAAACTAACCGCAATTATTCAAACCTACTTGCATAAATATAGTATGTGGTCCGGTCAGACTGTCAACATCTCAAAGTCAAATATTCTTTTCAGTAAGAAAATTGTCTCATCAACTATTTTCGGTATTCAGAATATTCTTCCACATGCTATCTCTTCTGCTACGGCAAAGCATTTGGGTCTTCTTATGGTTTTTGGTAGATCCAAAAATGCTTCTTTTCTTGATATTTTAGAAAATGTTCAAAGGAAAATAGAAGGCTGGAGATCTAAAATGCTTTCACAGGCAAGCAAAACAATTCTGGTGAAGGTAGTAGCGTCTGCTATCCCTTCTTATGCGATGAGCACTTTCTTATTGTTTGATGATATTTGCCACAGATTGGATACAAATTTTAAAAAAAATTTGGTGGGGGCTTTTCTAAGTATAAATCTCGCAATTTGTCCCTTAATCTTGGAGCTCGTTATGTTTACCAAAGGACCAAAGAGGTTTGGGTTTTCACCTTATGAAAGATGTTAATCTTTCTCTCATTACAAAATTGGGTTGGAAGCTACTTTCTAATCATGATAGTCTTTGGGTTTCACTCTTCTAGACTAAATATATCAAGTATGGTAATCTTCTCTCTGCTCCTCTAAGTTCTGGCTCTTACATTTGGAATGGTATAAAATCTATCGTTCCTCTTTTAGCTTCAGGTGCCTGTTTTATACCTCATTCATTCAGGCAATTACCTACTTGGACTTCTCCTTGGATCCCTACCCTCTCACAATTTAAATCTCAACAAAACACCTCATTCATTCAGTCAATTACCTGCTTGGACTTCTCCTTGGATCCCTACCCTCTCACAATTTAAACCTCAACCTCGTCTCCCAAATTTCCCTGATATTTACCCTTTGGCTATAGAGGATCTTGTTTGTCCTACTACAAACACTTGGAATTTTAATCTTATTTGTTTTTTGTTTCATTCTGCTAAGTTTCTGAAATACTTAAGATTTAGCAACTCTGAAAAGGATTCTCTTATTTGGACCCCTACTAGCTCTGGGGCTTTCACCACCAAATCAGCTCATCATCTCCACACAATCTTTCGCACCCTTGTCATGTCTCCTTAATCTAAGTCTAGTTGGAAATCACTTTGGAAACTCAAGCTGAATCATCGTCTTCGTCTTTTTTTTTTTTTAATGGAAAATGGTCAGAAATATTATACCAACAAAGACCCGCATCTCTTATTCCATTGTTTCTTCTTCACAGGATACTTCATGTTCTCTATGTTCTTTTTTGACAGATTCACGTTTACATTTGGTTTTTTCTTGTCCTATTGCTCGTGTGATTTGGAGAAATTCTTTTTGGCCATCGGATATTCTTGCTTTGCATATTACTTCACTAACAGATTGGTTTTCTATTATCTTGCATCCAGAGAAAATTGGTATTCCTTTATTAGATTCACATTTATTTCAGATCTTCGCAGCAGTGGCTTGTGATCAAATCTGGTTTGCTAGGAATAAAGCTTATCATGAGGATCTGGTTCCTAATGCTATGGATATTTCTTCTACTATCAACAGCATTGTTAAGGAACATCATTCAGCTTGGAATGCAATATTGAATCCTAAGCCAGCTATTTGGATGAAACTGAGTCAACCATTCTATAAGATTAATTATGATATTGCTCTTCAAAATTCTTTTTCAGCTCAATCGGCAGTATGTCAAGATTCTACAGGTACTATTATCCATTATTCTACAATTGTCAGCTCCCCTTGTTTCCCTGTTTATGGTGAAACTATTGCAGCTTTATTGGCGGTCCGTTTAGCTCTCCCCTTGAAGCTTCATTCTTTCATATTGGAAGGAGATTCACTAATAGTTACTCTAGCTCTCAAAAATCCAACAATTACACAAGACTGGAGAATCTCTTCTACCATCTCTCAGATTCTTTCCATCATCCCTTCAACAACTAGCTGGACTACTAGTCATGTTAACTGAAGTGTAAATTTCTGTGCCCATTATGTGGCAGATTGAGCCGCAGCTGGATTCAACTCTAGCTGCATTCCCAATTCTTTTCCTTTATTCGGTTCCTTTCCTTCCTATTTTGGAAAATGAATTTCTTTTTGCTTTTTAGTTCATTAATGTTTTTGTCCTTGTTTTCTGTTGTACTAATAAAATAAAAAAATTAAAATAAAAAAATAAAATTTACCTTTTAAGACTTTCAATTTTACATTAGGATGCTAGTTACAAGTTTTATTGTCATGGAAATTGGAAATGCATTTATTTGAGGTTGAAAAATAGGGAAAAATGCAAAATCAGCCCATGTGGCTTACTGATTTGCAATAAGCTTTTTGTCGTATCAAAATGTCCTTAGAGCTCCCTGAGGTATACAAAAATAACAAATCACTCCTTATTATCAAATTGCGTCCATTAACTTATCGATTCCGTTAGTGTGCCACATCATAGCTAATAGAATCCTATTTAATTATTGACTCTAAAAAAGACATCTAAATCTTTTCCCATGATAGTACTTAGCAACCTACAAGTTACCATGTTGATGACGTGGCATAAAATATGACATGGGATATATAGGTGGCTTAGTAATAAGACCTAGAAAATTTTAGGTGTGTTTTTTTAAAGTTAGTAATTAAGTAGGACACGTGTCCCAATTCTATTGGCTTTGATGTGTCACACTAACTAAGAGAAACCGTTAAGTTATTGGACGAAATTTGATAGTAAAGAGTGATTGTTATTTTTGCATACTCCAAGGAACTCTCAGGACATTTTGATACCATAGGGAGCTTATTGCAAATCAGTTAAATCACATGGATTGATTTTGCATTTTTTTTTTCCCCTAAAAAATATCCCATATGGTGTTCAAAAAAAAAAGAAAAGAAAAGAAAAAAGAACCACATGAGAGGAGAGAGAACATCTCAAACCCAAATCAGAAAAATGGGATGGACCCTCTACCTATAGTTGGGTCAAGGACACCAGCCTGTCAAGCTCAGTTATTGCATTTAACAGATCGTGGGCTGGCATGTCCTTCGCTCCTCTTTAGACTTGTATGGGCCGTGATATTTTGGAGCTGGAGCCACTACGCAGTACTGATATTGATTCCAAAGCAAGTCCACAATCTGAATTCAGAAAATCTCTTTTAATTCTGCACATCTATGTACGAGAAGCCATTCGTGTCCTGTGCAGATAGAGATCCTTAATCCTTACCCCAACAAAGTACATAGAAGTACGATGGTGCTTGACCCGAACAAAACCACTCATGACGAGCCAAGGGCCACGATTGATTTTGAGAGACTCTTGGGGAGAATTGGTGGCACAACTGAGATGAGAAAGAGAAACAAAGAGCATGAGAGAGATCTAGGGTCTGACTTATGTATTAAATGGTTCACATGTCATGAATTTGGGCCATGTCTGAAATTCGAAATTGTTTTTTAAATATAGGAAATGTATTAGATACGTATTTGGCCATGTCCAAGTCATATCATGTTCGATACATATTGGACATTGACACACCAGTGTTTTTGGAGTATCTGTGTGTTAAGGAATTTCCTGCCATAAATTAAAATGGTAAAGAGATGAGCTGGAGTCTACAGCTACGAGCAGAGCTATTTGAATGAAGTGGGAGACTTCTCTCTAATTAATATTTTTGTCTTATTAATCGATGATCATTCGCCGCCGATCAGAGAAAGTAGGGATGAGTCGGCATAAACACCTGGGTTCGTGGGCTCAAATTAATTAAGGAAAAGAAAGGCATCTTCAGGTAATAAATGTTGACGTGAAGGATATTTAAGAGGGGCAGACATATAAAAGGTTTTTCTGATATAATAAGAGAGGTATCTTTTTCTTAAAATATATATACGCTTCTTCTTTCAGACTAGACTACTTCACCAATTCTAACTTGATCGTCGGAGGAGGCGTTGCCGGGACACCCCGACGACCCCTTTTATTTTGCAGAAACTTGAAGAACCCTTACTTGATTCTCACCGACCTTGTGAGCTTTGCTACATCGTGTCAATCCGGGATTCCAAGTCATCAACTCCAGAAAATTCATCAACACTTTGGCGCCGTCTGTGGGAACGACGTGGTCACGTGTTCCTGTGAATACGAGAATACTTGGAATCTTCTATGGTAAGTACGCGGTTAACTCGAAGAAGTATGGCTGAAGAAAATGTGCGTGAGGGACCAGGGACTTCACATGACCCCCAGGCGGAGATAGTCCGCTTAAATGAGAAAGTGGCGCAACTCGAGAGGGAGCTGCAGGAGCGAGATCGAACGGAGCGGCCAAAAACTCAAGAAGACCTGCCACAGGGTGATCAGGTGAATCTCGAGTGTGAAGATGGGCGTTCGGAAGAGGTGGTTGAAGATGAGGGCGAGTCTGACAGTGATGCCGAACTTGTTGACCTTATGGGAAAGAATAAGAAGGTGAAAAAGGAGTGGGCTCGAAAATTGACTAAATTGGAGCGACAGTGTGATTACTTGATGGGATCCACGCAAGCGGGAGCTAAGGGGAAAGCTCTGTTGATTGATAGCTTGTTTTCTACCACAGTGTCCCCCTTTACTGATCATATAATGTCATGCCAACTCCCAAGTAAGTTCAAAATGCCTGAAATACCCCGTATATACAGGATTGGGGGACCCTATTGAACATTTGGCAAGTTTCCGTGCGCACGTGGTGCTGCATGCCACTCCGCACGAGGTTGCGTGCTGAGCTTTTCCCTTTACTTTGGCAGGGGGTGCTCGGGAGTGGTTCAGAACTTTGTCCCCTCGTTCAGTCTCGAGTTTTGAAGGCCTCGCCAGGAAGTTTGCGTCTCAATTTATGGCAGGCGTTGTCCGGAAAAAGCCTGCTCAACAATTGATGACCATTAAGCAAGGCCCCCAGGAGTCATTGAGAAGTTACTTGCTCCGCTTCAACCAGGAGAGATTGGCCGCGGAGACTCAGAATGAGCAATTCATCCATTGTGCTATTTATCAAGGAATCAGGAAGGATGGTGCCCTCATGGCGGACCTAGCAAGAAGACCGGCAGACAGTTTGCAGGAATTTTATGATCGAGCAGAAGAGTTCGTGAACCAGGAAGAAACCCTCCGTGCGTTCCGAGGGGCCGAGGGGCCGACGAAGGAAAACCCCATGCCGGACAGGAGGTCGAAGCCGAGGACAGCCCCGACAGGAAGGGAGGTTGCCGAGCGGGGACCCGCTAGGAGAGTTGAAAGTTATCACTGGACGCCCGTGAATGCTCCGGCGAAGGAGATTCTCATGGAGATCAGAAAGGATCCGAACTATAAGGATCCCTCGCCAATAAAAGGCCAGCCGCCTCATTACAACCGGCATAAGTACTGCCACTACCATGACTCTTTTGGTCACTATACAGACAATTGCATTTCTCTGAAAGAGGTGATCGAAAAGTATATAGCTGATGGCAAGTTGAAGCGTTTCATGGAGAGACGTGAGAGCTCCCCGGACAAGCGCCCTGCGTATAAGTTTGCCGGGAACCAGGGATCGTCCGGGCGCGATGCGCGCCCAGGAAAGCAGCAGTACTATCGGGAAAGAAAACCGCCTCAACAGCCCCGCAGGGATGTCCGGGCAGAGAAGTCGCCTCGGCCTGAGCGGAGCAGAAGCCGCGGGAGGCCACAGGATTCAGGGTGTTTCCCCGAAATCCAGACTATAGCTGGAGGCTTTGGAGGTGGAGGCGAGACTTATTCGGCTCACAAGTCTTATGCGAAGGAAATGCGAGAGGTGTCCATTTACGCGGTCGCGAGGCCGGAAAAAGTTGCGAGGCGCGAGAAGTTAACCATCACCTTCTCGGATGAAGATTACGAGGGGGTATACTTACCCCATTCGGATGCCCTGGTGGTAACCATGGTTATAGGAAATCACAGGATTCATCGGGTCTTGGTGGATAATGGTAGTTCAGCGGACATCCTATATAAATCGGCCTTCGACTTGATGAAAATTAGTAAGGATAAGCTCTCTGCTTTCAGATTTCCTCTGGTGGGGTTCGCAGGAGAACAGGTGATGCCACTGGGGTCGATTGAGCTTCAAGTTACGGTGGGCAGCTCCCCAACACAGAAGACAATTCCGGTAAGATTTCTTATTGTCGATCAACCCTCCGCTTATAACGCTATATTCGGGAGGACAGCTCAAGTGGAGTTGAAAGCAGTAACATCGATACCCCATCTTAAAATGAAATTTCCAACGGATGAAGGGGTGGGAGAAGTCCGAGGAGAGCAAAAGGCAGCCCGTAAGTGTTACAATGTTTCCCTGGGGGGTCCCTCTCGCCAGGCACACCCTAGTCAGGAGACAGGTCCTGTGGCTAAATAGCAGCTACAGGCAGGGAGTCCGACCAGGGACCTCGAGGATGTGGAGGTCGGACCCCAAGGTAGGAAGCTCCGAGTAGGCGCACAGCTTCCAGCAGACGAAAAAGAGAAGTTGGTGAAATTTTTGCGGGACCATCTTGATGTCTTTGCTTGGGAGCACGACGAGATGCCATGAATAGACCCCTCGATTATTGAGCACCGGCTGAATGTTGACCGGAATTGCAGACCAGTGAAGCAGCGGAGGAGATCTTTTGCCCCAGAGCGCAATCAAGCAATTGCAGACGAAGTGCAAAGTTGATTAAAGCTGAATTTATCCGGGAAGTTGATTATCCGGAATGGAAGCAAATGGGAAGTGGAGGATGTGTGTAGACTTCACCGACCTCAACAAAGCTTGTCCGAAAGACAGCTTTCCTCTCCCCAGGATAGACCAGCTCGTCGACTCGACGGCCGGTCACGAGGTGTTAAGCTTTATGGATGCATTTTCCGGCTACAATCAAATACGCATGGCGGAGTCCGACCAGGAGAAGACGTTGTTCACGACTGATCGAGGACTGTATTGTTATACGGTAATGCCCTTCGGATTAAAAAATGCTGGTGTTACATACCAGAGCCTGGTGAATAAAATGTTCCAAATGCAAATCGGGCGGAATATGGAGGTTTACGTTGACGACATGCTTGTCAAAAGCCTGACTACTGGAGGTCATATTGCCGATCTGGCGGAAGCATTTGAAAATCTGTGGAGGTACCGAATGAAGCTGAACCCGCAGAAGTGTGCTTTTGGGGTCGACTCCGGAAAGTTCTTGGGGTTCATGGTGTCGTATAGGGGAATCGAAGCGAATCCCGATAAAGTCAAGGCTATTTTGGAAATGCCATCCCCCCGGACAATGAAGCAGCTGCAACGATTGACGGGAAGGTTAGCCACTTTGAATCGCTTTGTTTCCCGGTCGTCGGACAAGTGCTTGCCCTTCTTTAGGGTGTTAAAGAAGGCTTTCAGTTGGACGGAAGAATGTGAGAGGGCCTTTGCGGAGTTGAAGACCTATTTAGCCAACCCACCACTCTTAAGTCGCCCAATGGCGGGGGAGATCCTCTATTTGTATCTTGCGGTGTCCCGAACCAGATTCAGCTCAGTATTAGTAAGGGAGGAATCAGTCAAGCAGAGGCCAGTGTACTTTACTAGTAAGGTATTACACGGGGCTGAAGAACGATATCCTCGTATCGAGAAGTTGGCGTATGCTCTGGTGATCTCAGCGCGAAGGTTAAGGCCCTACTTTCAGGCCCACGCAGTACGGGTCCTCACAGAATACGCCCTTCGAAAGGTGCTGCAGAAACCAGATTTATCGGGAAGGCTAGTCAATTGGGAAATCGAGTTAGGGGAGTTTGATATCGAGTACCATCCCCGGACAGCAACAAAGGCACAAGCCTTGGCGGATTTCGTAGTGGAGATGGGTGAAAGTCCGGATGAGGAAGGGTCGTCGATAGCGTCCACGTGGGTTGCCTATGTTGATGGTTCCTCAGCAGGGGGAGGAAGCGGAGCTGGAGTGGTGTTCCGAGGGCCCGACCGAGAAGAACTCAGGTATGCCCTTAAATTTGATTTCCCTGCCACTAATAACGAAGCTGAGTATGAGGCTGTGCTGTCGGCCATGGAGATCGCACGGCAAATGGGAATAACGGACATAGAGATTCGGAGCGATTCGCGAGTAATTGTCGAGCAGATAAATGGAAGTTACGCCACGCAGGAAACGAGGATGTCGGAGTGCCTCGAAAAAGTACACCAGTTCTATTCGTACTTTGACAGGATCGTCGTAGTTAAAATCCCCCGGGAGAAGAATGGGTTGGCAGACGCTCTCTCACGAATCGGATCAGGATCGGACCCTGTGGCGTCAGTAAGTGGCTGCAGACTCCTGATCAAAATTCACCCCACGGTATTGGCGATAGAAGAGCTGATGCAAGTAAACGAGGCGGACCCCGAGTGGGCTACTGAAATCGTACAGTATCTGAGAACAGGTGAGCTCCCGCCGGCCAAGGAGGATGCCCAGAGAATCGTCCGCCACTCAGTGCGTTATGTTCTAGTTGGAGGAACTTTGTACCGACGAGGGTATTCTTTGCCCTTATTAAAATGCTTGCCGAGTGAGGATGCGGATTACGTGTTGAGGGAAGTGCACCACGGAGTATGCGGAAACCATTCAGGAGCTAAGGCTCTTGTGAACAAGGTTATCAGGGCAGGATATTACTGGCCGACGATGAGTAAGGACGCAGCGGAGTTAGTGAGAGTTTGTGATGCTTGCCAGAGATTCTGTCGTATCCCCAGAAGCTCCCCGGAATACCTTCATTCAATTACCTCTCCCTGGCCATTCGCCAAATGGGGGGTCGACATAGTCGGTCCCCTGTCGACGGGAAAAGGTAACAAGAAGTTTGTACTGGTTGCAGTGGACTATTTCACTAAGTGGGCGGAGGCCGAGGCGCTGGCGACGATCACGACCGAGAATGTCATTAAGTTCCTATGGAAGTCGATAGTGTGCAGATTTGGGATACCCTATGCCATGGTGACCGATAATGGCAAACAGTTCGATTGTGGCCGTTTCCGTGAATGGTGTTCCGAGCTGGGCATACGGAAGAGTTTCTCCACTCCTGTCTTCCCTAAGTCGAACGGCCAGGTAGAGGCTACTAACAAAACGTTGATTCAAATGTTGAAGAAAAAACTCGGCCAGAAGAAGGGAGCCCGCCCCCACGAGGGGAGGAACGGGTGGACCCCCTGTCTCCGGATAGGGGGGTAAAGGGAGCCCGCCCCTACGAGGGGAGGAACGGGTGGACCCCCTGTCTCCGGACAGGGGGGTAAAGGGAGCCCGCCCCCACGAGGGGAGGAACGGGTGGACCCCCTGTCTCCGGACAGGGGAGTAAGGGGAGCCCGCCCCCACGAGGGGAGGAACGGGTGGACCCCCTGTCTCCGGACAGGGGAGTAAAGGGAGCCCGCCCCCACGAGGGGAGGAACGGGTGGACCCTCTGTCTCCGGACAGGGGGGTAAAGGGAGCCCACCCCCACGAAGGGAGGAATGGGTGGACCACCCGTCTCCGGACAAGGGGGTAAGGGGAGACCGCCCCCACGAGGGGAATAATGGGAGAACCCCCTGTCTCTGGACGGGGAGGTTAAAGGTAAAATACCCTAACGACGAGAATAACGGGTCCTCGGACGAGTTGCAAACTTGACCCCGTTCTTAACAATGAATTAATGATTGGGATCACTAAGGTTTACCTCTTTCAAATACCAAATCCCTCCGTTCCTACTCAGTAGCAACGCACGGATTTGGGGGGGAGAAGTGAGGTAAGTGATCCCGCTCCCTCTGACGTTTGTACATTTTTATTTGGTTGTGTTAGATAAAAGTGGAAATAAGTGCTCGGAAATAACATCTAAGGGAGATATTTTAGAGCAAAAAAGAGCATGTTTATTGATAAGATACACAATTACATGTAAAATATTTGGGCTGGCGTACATGAAGGCAAGTCGTGCGCCAACAGGTCACCGGCCTTTTCCAGCTCCACCACGTGCCCTGCATCCCACTCCCCCTCCGCCGCTTCCTCCCCATGGAGACGCCGTCAGAAGGCGACACCCTAGCAGACGGGAACCCAGCTGTTCAAAGGCACAGGTGGCCAATGCAAAGTTGGAGAGTGGCAAGGAGTCGGACGATGGGGTCCACTGGACGCCAAGGCTGGCGATTCTCGACTGGGCGTGATAAGCAATGGAATATCTCCGGCGTAAAGCCGGAGATCGCGCCTCCCTTTCTAGATAAAGCCGAAGATCGCGCATCCAAGTGGGTCAAGATGCCGGAATTGGGACACTCCTAACTTCATGCCTAAGTGCTGGAACCGCAAACACATCGCGACTCCAAATGAGAAAAGGCAAGTGCGAGAACTTGAAATGAAGATGTGATGGACGGGGAAGTCCAGAGGTACATATATATATAGGTGCGAAATTGTTTAATGCATTCGCTATTCCCATAATGGCAGGTATACCTAACGCTGAAAAGTTAGATTGAAAATCAATTCGGGCCGGTAGCCATTAATGGAGTAAGACCAGACAAGATGTTCATTAATGGCAGCAATAAATGAAATATACAGATCCCCTTTTCATTGAAATGATAAAGTAAAGCAATACATTGATATTTTCAAAAAGAAAGAAAGGAGTTATCAGGGGTTACCGGGGGCGCGACTGGAGGAAGGAGCCCCTTCTCCGGACGGAGAGGAAGTGGACCCCGACTCTGAGTTTCCTGCAGGAGCGGGTTCAGAGGTTTTCGGACTCCAGTCGGCTACATGAGGGAATTGGTCGACTCCTAGCTTGGCCATGGTCTCCAAGGCCTCGTCCGGGATCTGGATGGTACTGATGTCGAGATCCTTGAAGGACTCGTCACCGGGAGGGGCACTTCTGGCAACACCTCTGTAGTGTTCAAAGCCCCAATTGAAGCCCACGGCCCATGATGTATCTCGGAGCTCTGGAACCCGAGAAAGCTCCTTTGTGAGCTCAACCACTTGGAGATAGAGCTCTTCAATTCTCTCCACTGCTTCTCTCCTTTCCTCGAACGCACTGATCTGATCGTCGAGAGCTTGCTTTTTATCAGCAATGGCTTGTTCGAGCTCCGACGTAACCCGGTCCCTAGCGGTGAGTGCTATGCCCTTCTCGGACAACGCTTGATCCCTTTCCTCAGCAAGCTTCTCCTTGTCAAGCAGGGCTCGGTCTTTGGCCGCCTGGGTTGATTGCAGTTCTGATTTCAGTGCCAAATTTTCGGCTTGCAAGGATTGGATGGCCGTCCGCAAAGAGCCGGAAGATTGATGCTCGACCTCCAGTGTAGCCTCAAGTTTAGTCTTCTCGGAAAGTGCGTCCTTTAGGCGAGCTTGGGCAGCAGATAGGTTATTCTCTAGGGCTTCCATGTCATTGACCATTCTCTCGCAGCTGCTCAAGGTGCTCTGTAGAGTGCTTTCTCGGAGCTCGGACAGTTTTTGAAGTCTTAGCCGATGCTTCTCTGACTCGGCCAGAGCCCTCCTTTGCCCCTTGGACTCCTCTTCCAACTCCTTTACGCGAGCCTCTAACGACCGAATGGATTCGCTCTGGTCTTGATCGGGGTCGCGAAGGCTCCTCCAGGATGTGGCAACGTCCACGGCGAACTAAACAAGAATAAGGCATCGGCACGTGAATGGAAGTGGGAGATAAAGTATAGACCAAGTAAAGATTGTCAGAATCACGTACCTGAAGGATCTTTTCAGTAAGCTGTTCGGCGTAACCTTCCACTGGGAGCTGCCCGAACTGGGGACTGTAGTCCGGAGTGACCAAGGAGCTCAGAGCTTCCAGGGGACATCCCGCCAGCCTGTCGGTTTGGAAGTCCTGCAGTCGCCCGGCAGCCGCAGGGGCGGCTGGAAGAACGGAGGTTGAAGCTTCGGGAACTGCGTGGACCGGAGCTGGGGCAGGAGACTCGGGCCTAATGGACGAAGCAGGTGTCGGTGAGACCTATTCGAGTGCCTCCCTTTCAGAGGCCACTTCCTCTTGTAATTTGTTAAACTCCTGAGAGAAGGTGTCTGGCTCTTCCCTCAGTAGTGAGTGAACTGGTGATCCACTAGGAGGAACTTTGTCCCCCACAACGACATCAACTCCGGAGGTTGGTCCGGCCTCCGGACAGGCAACGGGGTCGACCGGAGGGGACACCGGCGCGGTAGGCGCAGGAAGGGACGTAGTGGTCGGAGGGTCCTGGCTGCTTGGGGGAGCGTAGACCTTAGCCATGGCTAGAATCCGGCCGACCATGAACCCGCTATCCCATTGGGCTCGAAGTTTTTTGGGCTCAGGCCCCTCATCGGCCCCCGGAGCAGCCCTCTTTTCCTTCTGCTGAAGCAGGGGCACCTCATGTCGCATAACCGAGCCCTCTGCAGGTCGTGAAGGAAGGTTGGAATCAGTCGGAGAAACGGTAGAGCGCCTGGTCACTTCGATGGGAGCAGCAGCAGTGGCCACGTCTTCGACGACCTCCTCGAAAGAAATGGGGGGGGAGCGGGCGCTTAAGTCGAGGGAGGAGGGACCCGCCCGAGGGTCTTGGGGAAGGATCAGTACGACTGGGGAGGAATCCCCCTCCTCTCCCTCGGACGAGGCCTCGGCTACTTCGTCGATCTCCCTCATAATAGAGTCGTCGGAACCGATTGATGAATCAGAAGACGGCCTGTCCGGAAGGGCCTTAGGAGCTCGGGAGGCCGGGGCCTGTGGTTGCTGAACCTTCGAGGAGCGTGTTCTTCGGGGAGACTGATCGGCCTGCCTCCCTGACGTACTCCCTTTTTGGGCGACCTTCTTTGGAACCTTGCCCGGAATGGGCCTACTGGTCGTTACGGACTACCCAACTATCGAGGTCCCCCGCTTGTCCAAAATTACTTTTTGCTCTGGGATTTGGTACCCAAAGCACTCGTTCAGGCTCTGAACTGAAACGAGATTTTCGTAGTCGATCGACGACTAAACTGCCCTGGCCGAGAAGGAGAGCATGGTGTTGACCTCTTTGATTTTAACGACACTCAGTGTGGGTAGGATCCGTAAGTCGTCGACCAATGGCCTCCATTCTCTGGGCACCCGTTGGGAGTCCGAAATAACCGACTGGGAGGGGCATTCCCATTCCCCGGAGACCCGAAAAAACTGCTCTCTCCAACCTTTGTTGTTCCCGTACTTACGCTGATCGAGGTAGATGAATATCGGATCTTGGCGCACTCGCAACTCGACGGCCCCGTCCTTGGTAGACGGAAGGTATATACTGAAGAATTGGGCGGCGTCCATCTCATTTCCGAGGACCTGCCGCCACAAGATGGATGACGCCACCACGTACCTCCAGCCATTCGGAGCGATCTGGCCGGGGGCCACCCTGAGGAACGCGCACACCTCGCGAACGATTTTTGGGAACGGGAGTCGAACCCCTGCCATGAACATACGCTCCGTCAAGGTAACTTCGCCCCCGGCTATTCCCCGCGATTCAGGCTCTTGGAAGAAGATGTTGACAGATGGGCCGATGTCGTAAGCCCTCCGAAGAGTCGCCTCGTGGCACGCCAACCAGGTCGACTCTAACCGGTCTTCCGGCGGCACCAAACGCACGACCCTAGGTCTGACAGTAGAAGGGGAGACGACGGCCAAGGGAACAGGCTCTTCAGGAGCGTCCACATGACTCCTGGATGCTGGGTCTCTGCGAGTGATGGCCATGTAGAGTTCGGAGGAGGTAATGAAGAGAAGGAGCCGAGAAAAGAAGAAGACGAAGACAGAATGAGCGATGGAAGAAATGACCAGAGCTGAGGCCGAAGGGAGATATTTATAATGAGGCCGACAGCCTCTGAAAAACGGAGAGGTGCGCGACTGTTTGATTGATGGCGGCGAATTAATTCTGTAACCGGCGCGGAAGTCAAAAGGCCTTCTTGTCATCATCATTGCGCCGCACGTTAAGGCCCCTGATCCATGAAAAAATGCGCCTGTTCGGTGTAGGAACGTTTCAAGTTCCCTCCACTGCAAACTGGCCACGCTGGTGAAAGGAGAAATCGAATGTCCTTTCCCTGGGGCCCACCGTGGAGGCCTGGACACCCTCGAATTAAATGGCGGAAAGAGACAATCCCGAAAAAAGTGCTAGAATTCTCTTCCCCTTCGTCAGGAATGGAGAAAGAATTCGGGGGGTAAGTGTTAAGGAATTTCCCGCCATAAATTAAAATGGTAAAGAGATGAGCTGGAGTCTACAGCTACGAGCAGAGCTATTTGAATGAAGTGGGAGACTTCTCTCTAATTAATATTTTTGTCTTATTAATCGATGATCATTCGCCGCCGATTAGAGAAAGTAGGGATGAGTCGGCATAAACACCTGGGTTCGTGGGCTCAAATTAATTAAGGAAAAGAAAGGCATCTTCAGGTAATAAATGTTGACGTGAAGGATATTTAAGAGGGGCAGACATATAAAAGGTTTTTCTGATATAATAAGAGAGGTATCTTTTTCTTAAAATATATATACGCTTCTTCTTTCAGACTAGACTACTTCACCAATTCTAACTTGATCGTCGGAGGAGGCGTTGCCGGGACACCTCGACGACCCCTTTTATTTTGCAGAAACTTGAAGAACCCTTACTTGATTCTCACCGACCTTGTGAGCTTTGCTACATCGTGTCAATCCGGGATTCCAAGTCATCAACTCCAGAAAATTCATCAACACTGTGCTTTATGGCTCCACTTTATAGCCAGGCCTTCTATAGCACCTTCTGTTGCATGTTATTTGCCATAGTTTCATTTGAAATTTCTCTAGTCTCTGTTTAGTTTCTTTTGACCCCTTACTCTTGATTTCTTGGCACTTGTTCCAGCATTCTCGATTTGAATTTATTTATATTATCCTTCTTTAGCTGCATTTTCATTCCCATATATACTAATAGAAATGATGCTATTGATTGTTAACATCTTTTGGAGGAGTCTAGGTTGTTTCAGTAGGATGTAATTAATGCTAGTGTTTATGTTGATTCTTTTTTCCTTGTGAATACAAATTTATGTTTTTTTCCCAAACCCCAACTTAGTTAAGTCAGCATTCTGTTCTATGCAGTTTGTTCTTTCACAAATTTGTCAATTTGTTTTTTTGGGAGGCTTGGCTTCAAATTGTTAGATAATATATTTTCCATACAAGTGTGATTAGATATGGTAGGAGAATATATTATCCAACACAAATTATCATATCTTGATCAAAGGTGCATGATTATCTATGATTGTTGTCGCATAGTCGGAAATTTGTTTGCGAAACCAAACCAAATGGCTTAATTGACTGTCCTGTATGACTTTGACGAATGATTCACTGATTAGGAAAGAGGTGTCTTTTTCTGTTTCAAGTTTTTTGTGATATCATGATTATTTTTTTGACAGGCAACCTGAACAGTGGGACATAAATGTTGCATTTCATGGCAGCTTGAAGGGGTCCTAATTGCAGCATCACATGCAATTCATCATGTCTAAACAAATCTGGTACATTGCATTATAGAGCGAGTAGTTTTATGAACATTTAATATTCGACTTGATTCACCAATTGCCCTATTTTAGCTTCATATGATCATGAATAATGGTTTTGAATCAGTCTTATCTGATTAATCTGGTCTTTATTTTTAATTTTTGGTGCTTTGATATCCCCTCAAAAGGCCCCTCTAAATTGATTATTGGTTTCTATTTTTGATTTAGAGTAATTTATTAAATTGATTTCTGAATTCCATTCTTCTTTCAGTCAACAAAAATTACTTGTTGTATGCCTTTGGAGCCTATTAATATAGCCACGAATGGAGGAGGTAGTTTTTTTTTAGAACAAACATAGAATTCATTAAACGAGGGAAAGCCTCCCTTGTTCAACACTAACACAGTTTTGAACTAAGTCCGGTACCGACTCAATCCAAACTTGAAAAAGACATTGAGTTACAGCCATACGGGCTAAACTGAGGGCCACCGAATTACATTCACGCCTTACAAACAAAACCCTCCATGAAGAAAAAGATTGCAAGATGTCACGAGTATTGGCAATGATACTGGCATATCTCGCCGAACATGCACCCGCAGAATTGATTGCCTGCACTATCACCTGTACATCCCCCTCCAAGAGAATCTTGCGGAACCCCATATCACGCAAAAGCTCTGCCCCGTGCCGGGCTGCATAAGCTTCCGCCACTGCTGCATCAGTCAGGTAGGGGAGAAAGTTACACATAGAGGCCCGAACTTTACCCGTTGAATCCCTGGCGACCAAACCAACCCCCATGAGTTTTTGTTCTTCATCAATAGCCTCGTCCCAATTCAGTTTGATCCACCCAACTAGGGGTTTCTCCCAACTAACCCGAACCCGTGGACAATCGCCCCTAGCCGGATGCAATGCTGCATGAGCCTCCTTAAACTCAGATAGCGTTTCTCTTGCACCTTCCATCAAACATATAGGGGGCAGAATCATCCCTCCAAACACCAACTGATTTCGACGTGTCCACAGCTTATAAGCCGTAACTGCCATCAATTCCAAATCCTCCACCTCTACCCGAATACTGATGTGATGAAAAATGCTCAAAAAATCACCCTCAGAAATAACACTTTTTTGTAAACTCCTTGAGCATTCCGCCCACACCGCAGTCGAGGAAGTACATCGCCAGAGAAAATGACCTGCTACACCCCACATTGCGGACAGAAAGGTTCAGTAACAATTTTACGTTGAAACAGTTTCTCTTTTATGGGCAAAATATTATTGCAGCCACTCCAAAGAAATAACTGAGCTGCACAAGGGACTCTCAGCTTCCATATTACCTTCCAAAATGGGTTATCTGACACGCTCCTGGAACCACTTCCCAGACTCCTGTTCCTCCTTTCAACCTCTAAATGATACGCACTGCGGACCGTAAAGGCTCCATTCTTTGTACCCAATTAGATGAGTTTGTCCTATTGAGAGCGGGGAGAAATAGCAATGCTACAGATTCGAGCTACAACCGAAGTTGGGAAAATACTTTCAACAACAGGTATGTTCCACCAATTTGTCTTTTGATTGATGATTACATTAACTGTTGAATTACTATCTACGATCCCCGTGGGGGGATAAAGTTCGTGGGAATCGGTAGGTAGCCAACGATCACCCCAAATCCGAATTCTGTCTCCATTCCCCACCTTCCACAGTAGGCCTTCCTTGATAAGTGATCCAGAATTCCATATACTGCGCCATGCAAAAGATGGCCTCCTTCCCAATTGGGAATCTAAAAAACTCCCCCCAGGGAAGTATTTTTCTTGATAAACTCTACTTACCAAGGTCTCAGGGTGCTGTATGAAACGCCAACCCTGCTTGGCCAACAAAGCCAAATTGAATGCTTCCAAATCCCTATAACCCAGACCTCCAGAATTTCTGTTTCTGCCGAGTTTATTCCAGCTTAACCATGGAATTTTGGAGGTATTCTCCTTGTGTCCCCACCAGAATTTAGCCATCAACGAATTGATCTCTCGACATAGTATTTTTGGCAACTGAAAAACACTTATAGAATAAGTCGGTATAGCTTGCAAAACTGCCTTAAGGAGAATTTCTTTCCCTGTATGAGAAAGAAATTTCTCTTTCCAACCGTTCATCCTAGACCAAATTCTGCCCTTGATCCCAATAAAAGTACTAACCTTAGACCTTCCAATGAGAGCTGGAAGACCAAGATAGCGTTCATATTGTTGAGTTGAGGGTACTGCATTGGAAATTAACACCCGGATATCGACATTTGTATTTCTGCTAAAGAAAAGCGAGGTTTTTTCACGATTTATCTTCTGCCCCGAAGCCATTTCATAACACTCCAGAACCTCTTGTCTCTTACCCCAGTCTCGTAGGTTCACACGACAGAAGGTAAGCTATCATATGCGAAAAAAAGATGGTTAATAGTGGTACCCCCACGAGAAATAGGAACACCAGAAATAACCCCATCTCTTGCGGTTTGATGCAGTAGCGAACTCATAGCCTCCGCACAAATGATGAAAAAATACGGAGAAAGAGGATCTCCTTGCTGAACCCCCCTAGTCGGGACAATGTGGCCGTCCGGTTGTCCATTGATAAGAATGGAATAAGAAACAGTCCGCACACAAGACATAAGGAGATGGATCCACCGACTAGCAAAACCCATTTTCTTCATAACCTCTTCCAAAAAATTCCATTCCAACTGATCGTACACTTTGTTCATATCAAGTTTAAGAGCCATATACCCCTCTTTCCCGTGAAATCGAGTGTCCATGGTGTACAACATCTCAAAAGCAACAAGAATGTTGTCGGTAATAAGTGCGTAAAGGATATCTTTATTTATTTATTATTATTATTATTTTTAACAGGAAAAACCTGCACACATTATAAAAGGGACCAAAAGCTCCAGTTATATTGATTAAGGGTACAAAAACTCATTAAACACAAAATTAGAACTAATTCCTAACACGAAAGCAAGCTGCCTACAAATAAATAAAGATTACAAAGACAAACAATGTAAGCCACTCTTAACACATAAGCATTGGTAACAAAAAAAATAGGGTTAAACACCTTTTTAGTCCTTGAGTTTTGACAACTTTATTTTTTAGTCCCTGAGTTTCAATTCGTATCACAGATGATACATCAATTTTGGGAAATGACCAAATTAGTACCTCGGTTAACTTCTCCGTCCAAAAACTAACGGTCCGCCACGTGTCAACCTCAGAAGTTGACACGTGGCACTATATAAAAAAATAAAAAATAAAAAATAAAAAATCTTTAAAAATCAATTAAAAAATTAAAAAAAAAATTGAAAAAACTAAAAAAAAAAAGGGGGTGGCTCTCAGCCACCCCCTTGGCCACCATGGGGGTGGCTGGCCACCCCCATTTTGGCCAGGGAGGTGGCTGGCCTGTCTGGGGTGGCCGAACCACCCCCATGCGGTGGTTCGGCCACCCCCTGGACAGAAAGAAAAAAAAAAAAAAAATTCGGGTTTTCCGTTTTGCCCTTAGGGGTGGTCGAACCACCCCCAAGGGGCACGGGGGTGGTTCAGCCACCCCCAGATCGGTCGGTTTGGGGGTGGCCGAACCACCCCCGTGCCCTTTGGGGGTGGTTCGGCCACCCCCAAGGGCAAAAAAAAAAAAAAAAACCCTAAAAAGAATGTTTCTGTTTTGCCCTTGGGGTGGCCGAACCACCCCCAAGGGCCACGGGGGTGGTTCGGCCACCTCAAGGGCAAAACGGAAAAATTCTTTTTAGGGTTTATTTTTCCCGTTTTGCCCTTGGGTAGGGGTGTAAACGAGCCGATCCTGAGCGGGTATTGGCTGTTCGGGATCGGCTCGTTTATGTAACAGTGAAGCTCGAGCTCGAGACGAGCCTAATTTTGGTGTGCGAGATCGGCTCGCTAAGAAAGAATTACTGATCGAGCTCGAGCTCGAGCTCGATCATTTTGGTCGATTCCGAGCTCGAGTACTCGGCTCGAGCTCGACTGAAGTGAAAAAAATCCTAGCACAAACAAGTAGATCGAGAACCTTAAAATCAAAACCAATCTACCAACAAATCCGACTTAAAAAAATAAAAAATAAAAAATTAACCAACAAATTCCACACACAAAATCCAGAAAAGCAAATGACAGGAAAGTAGAAAACAAACCAGTTGGAACGGAGTTGAAGCTAGAAGCGCCATTCTCAATCTTAAAAGCTTGGAAATAAATGATTTTGGAGCAAGTCCTTTTTCAGAGTTGTGGATCGTTGTAGCTGAGATTCATGAGTCATACCGAGATTTTGTTAGTTTTTCAGGTGATTTTGTCAAATCGTTAAAACTTGAAAGCAAAAAAATAAGCAAGAGAGGTTGAAGAAGATGCACCTTGAACTTGAAGGAAAGATGAGACAATGTCGACCATTATAAAATTTTTCGTTGAAGGGTAAATGTGAAGAGTCAGTAGAGAGAAAAGGCGAGATTTGTTGAGGAGAAATTTGGAATAAAAGTGGCTGATGGAGTTTGGAGGGAAATGTTTACGTTAGGCATCATTATTACAAGTGATAGGCGCACTGCTCAAAACATATCTTCACGTTTTTTTCCTTGACACGCGGATGATTGTGTACAAAAGACTGTCCAACGCCCAGACTTTTTGACAGATAGCCTGTCCTTTTTTTGAGCGTGTTGAACAAGCTTGGAGAACTTGCTTGTTCTCGTGTTTTCACTTCCCATTTTACCACTGCAATGATGAAAAATCATCCGCCTTTACCCTTAAAGACCTGCAGCTTTGATTTTTATGTTTGCCAGGGGTAAAATGGAAAGTGAAAATAAGAGAACAAGCAACCTTGTTCAACACGCTTAAACCGAGAGACTGGCCGAGCCTGCTGCCTGGGCGCTGGACAGTCTTCGTACAAGATGCAGGAGAGATCTTGGGGGAGGGAGGGGGAAAAGACAAGACAGCCAAAAAATTCATTCAAGAAGCTTCCCCACTTTTGCACTCTGCCCTATCAGTACGGTGAAGCCGATGTTGGCTTCTTCAAGAAGCTTCAGTTGATTGAATTCCCATTTTACCCTCAACTCAAAAACAACACTCCTGCAAAAAAAAAAAAAAAATTCATGCACAGTGCCTAGACCCCTTACCCCCCAAAAAATCCGAAATCTCTCGTACCTGACTGTGCATGAAATATTTTTTTGAAGCGTTGCTTTTGGATATTTTTATTATTTTTTATTTTTTCCTGGGTTGTATTTAATGTTTTGACAATGAAACCGTGAATTAAAAGTTAGTCCAGATTTGAGGTTAGATGTCAAAAATCATCATTATTATTATTATTTTATAAATTTAACTATAATTCAATTGAATTATTATTTTTCATAATTTCAGACAACTATAATTATATATAAAAACTATATATATTTATAAACAATTAAATATAAAATATCTACGGATATAAATAAAGAATAAATAATCATATTTACAGTGTATTTGAAAAGTCATTAATTAAAATAGAAAAATAATTTTTAATTAACTATTTTAAATAAAAATATATAAAGGTCATTTGAAATTTTAAAATAATATAACAATAAATTCACCATTTATAGGCACTGTGCATGGAATAGTTTTTTTGCAGGAGTGCTGTTTTTGGGTTGGGGGCAAAATGGGAATTCAATAATTTGAAGCTTTTTGAAGAAGCCAACAGCTGCTGCACCGTACTGACAGGGCAGAGTGCGAAAGTGGGGGAGGGGAGGAGAAGTGGGTTAGTAAACAGACTACACCCAACCGGCAAAGGACAAAGTTTTTGTTTGACTTGACAAAGGACAAACTTTTTATCATTCATCATAGAAAAAAAAAAAAAACAAAACAAAACAAAAAATAAAAAAACAAAACCAAAAAAACAAAAGAAGAAACACGTTTTCCTTTAAGAGCATCCCCATCAGATGATCTAAATCTCAATCTATTTTACATGATCAAAACCCACTTTTTGCTAGTTTACATAACCACCAATAAAACTATCATTCATCCGATTATCTAAATTTATATCTATTTTATTAAAATAATCATTTTTAATATATATATTTTTATTTTTATTAAAACCTCGTATCCATTATCCACTCCTCTCCCAAACACGAAATCATCTCACAGGCATTTCATCAACCAAATGAACTGCACTTTCAAGATCAAAATCAACCCACGGCATCACCACCGTAATCAACCAAAATAATCAGAATTATCACATGGACACACCACAGACTACACCCAACCGGCAACCATCACGGCACACCACCGCACCAGACCATCGGAAAACTCCAGAAGATCGGAGTTTATCTAGTTTAACTAATAACTTTTAAAAGCACCATACATCCGATTATCTATTTTTAATTTTATTTATTTCTTTATTCTTTTTTTATAATGATAATACTTTTTTTTAAAGTCGATTGATAATACTAATTAGATCATATCTAACGACTAACAGTTATATAGCACAATGTTAAATAATATGATCTAAATTATAATGAATAATTCATAACTTGTGAATTGTGATTATAATTAATATACAAGTAATTCCAATTCTAATAACTTAATTTGGAATTGTATAAATCACATTATTATTATATATGAATAATATGATTAAGTTTCATAAGTGTCATTATATTATATGAATAATGTGAATTCATACTTGCCGTAACTTACATATGTAATTTATATACATAGTCACTGCAACTAAATATTACTAATAATTATTAAATATTTAAAATCATAAATCATACTTATTAAGTGTATGAGTGTATCTAAATACTAAACTATTATATTAATATGAATTTGTATACTATACTCAATATCATATATGACACTATGTAGCTATAATTATATATGTTACTAATATTTATATATATTTATGATTATGAATTATGAATCGTATCATATCATTTGATTTATGAGATTATCTATGAATCTATAATAAGTAATTAAGTATGATCATTATAAATTTATGACGCATAAATTATAATTATCAAATTTATCATAATTCATAACTACCTACTAATAATACTAATATTATATGATCATATGATTTAAGTATTATCATATGATAGTATATTTAACATATTAACATGATCTAACAATCCGTATGTAATGATTATTAAATATTTAATGATAATACTCATAACATATAATAAGGTGATTGCATATTTTATATTTACATGTCATATGGTAGTATGGAACAATGTTATATTATTATATGATCATATAGTCTTATAAATTATAATCCTATTATATTACATGAATAATTTGATTAAGTATTTGGATTGTCATTATATCCTGACTAACAATTAATTATTGATATTATTAACTTTTACTATTTATATACATATGACCAATTAATATATATTGATTAATAACTATTGTTATTTATTACTTAATTTATGCTTACATAATACACATAGTATATTATTCATTAATATATATATATATATTAACGAGTCGAGCCTTAATAAACGAGTCGATCCTTATACGAGCGAGTTCACGAGCTTTAGTCGAGTCGAGCCGAGTTTATACGAGTTTGCATCGTTTAATAATCGAGTTTGATTTTCGTGTTCACGAATAGCTCATTTAATAATCGATTCGAGCACGAGTCGAGTTTATTCGAGCCGATCTCGAGTAAGCTCACGAGTAGCTCAGCTCATTTACACCCCTACCCTTGGGGGTGGCCGAACCACCCCCAAGGGGCACGGGGGTGGTTCGGCCACCCCAAGGGCAAAACGGAAAAATTCTTTTTAGGGTTTTTTTTTTTTTTTTTGCCCTTGGGGGTGGCCGAACCACCCCCCGTGCCCCTTGGGGGTGGTTCGGCCACCCCCAAGGGCAAAACGGAAAACCCGATTTTTTTTTTCTTTCTGTCCAGGGGGTGGCCGAACCACCGCATGGGGGTGGTTCGGCCACCCCAGACCGGCCGGCCACCTCCCTAGCCAAAATGGGGGTGGCTGGCCACCCCCATGGTGGCCAAGGGGGTGGCTCTCAGCCATCCCCTTTTTTTTTTAGTTTTTTCAATTTTTTTTAATTTTTTAATTGACTTTTAAAGATTTTTATTTTTTATTTTTAATTTTTTTATATAGTGCCATGTGTCAACTTCTGAGGTTGACACGTGGCAGACCGTTAGTTTTTTGACGGAGAAGTTAACCGAGGTACTAATTTGGTCATTTCCCAAAATTGATGTATCATCTGTGATGCGAATTGAAACTCAGGGACTAAAAAATAAAGTTGTTAAAACTCAGGGACTAAAAAGGTGTTTAACCCAAAAAAATAAAAAGGGCTGATCTGAGTTAAAAAGTCATTAAGTCCAGTAAAATCTGAACATCTAAGAGACAGACTGCAAATCTAATCAAAATAAAAAAACAACAAAATAAAATAAAAAAACACAACTGGCATCGTGTCTAACAGAAACTAGTGGGAGAACACAGAACTGGTGTCGACAAACGGTTGGAGAAGAAGGCACTGCCAGAACGCCGGGGACACAAAAGGATGGCCAAAAACCGCATCAGGAAGCTAAAAAACAACAAAACAAGGCAAAAATAAAAAACCAACAACAAAGGCCCGGTGAGAGGAGGGGAGGATGAGCCGCCAGCAGGAAAATATCGGATCCACCGGAAGCCGCCGCAAACTGGAGTGGGGAGAAGGAGTTTCAAGGAAGCGTGGTCACCATACGCCAGAACGGATCTTGGCGCGAGTATGCCACGCACAGGTGCACGTGGGGCGGTGGGGTGCATGTCAGGTATCGGAAGACTCGGAGGATGCCGATGAATCCACTGGTGAAGCTCGTGTTGTGCAATGATAAAGAGGGAAACGTAAATCTAGATCCATTAGCAGACTGAAAAGATTCCGATGACCAATAGATGGTAAAAAGACAAAGGAAAATAGCTAAAGGCAAACGACTTTTGTTATTATTAAAAAAAATATAAATTAATATTTTTAATTAGTTAAAATAACAAACGTAGGAACAAAGTCCCAAATGAGCCTTTCGTAAGTTTGTTGGAAGGGAAATGCTTGGATACCCACTACGATCTCACTCTTATCCCACCCTTATATACGTGGACCAATGATCTAAGAAATAATAGAGAGAGTGTTGTGGGACCATCTCCTAACCTATTTCATTTCATTCAATTGGACCATTGGTAACTAAGGAAAGTGGCTGTTAAAGCAAACCGCCTCAAATCATAGTACTTAAATTTGGTCTTCCTCATTTACCTACGCAATGGAAGCATAGGGCATCCATGAAAAATACTGTCACATATTTCTATTGGCATATAATTAATATAAGGTAAATAAGATGTATACTTCAGCGTTATTCTGATGCGACCTAATAAAATATGTTGAAGTAAAATGTGTATTGATTGACATGCTTTAATTATTTGGACAAATGGATTACAATGAAATGTCAATTACTTGAAAATAAAAAAATATATATATATAAATCACTTCAAATACGATCCGCTGTTTGCATATGTAGATATGGTTATAAAAATTATTATCCGTATATGTAGATGCGACTAATCGTTTTAGGGTATGCAGATGCAGTTAATAACGGTATCCACATACCTTTTATATATAATATATATTTGATATATATATTTTATTTAATAAATTCACGAAAACAAGTTTTGGTGATTAATAATAAAATGACGTCATTTTGGAAAATGTATAAGTTATGTATATATTGGTTTGGTTTTGTAGTGTTTCTTTCTTGTGTAATACTTTGGCAAAAAGGCAAAAATAATATAAAATCAACATATTTTCAAAAGATTTAGGCTTAAAAAAATTTAAACAAGCTCAAAATACAAAAAATAAAAAAAAAATAAAAAAATCTAAATTATATTCAAAATCGTTTAAAATATGGCATAATAAAGATTTAAGGAATACTCAAAAGACTAAAAGATGCCCCAAAGGACAATTATCTAACATGCGGATAGTAAATAATAATCACAATAACCATATAAATGTGGTTAGTAAAATTATAATGTATATACAATTATCTAAATTTTATAAATATTACTGCGTATATTACAATTGATAGCCTCTTCTGTCCGGTCTGGGCAGAAAACAGTGGTTTTATGCTCAGCAATAAAAGATTGACACATCAGCCTATAACAAGGAAAACAATTGTTTGCAAAACACGGAATTTAATCACTTTTTTTTTTTTTTCAACTTTTTTAGTCTTAAAAAAATATAAAAAAAATCCCAACCATCGCCCACCCCAGACACTGCCTTCGTCGCCACTGCCACTGCTCCGTGCTGGACGCCGCCGGGAAATTTTCAAATTTCGTCGGATACATGCAGACGTTGCCGAAATCACCACAAAAGGTCGCGCGGCCACTTCTCAGTGGCCGCACGGCCCGATGGCAACCACCCTTAATTCCGACGAGGGGCAGTACCGGTGGCGGCGTTGGCTTCTCGGCTAGGATGGTTTTTTGTTTTGGTTTTTTTTTTTTTTAAGTTAAACATATTTTTGGTCCCTGAGTTTTGGAAACTTTATTTTTTAGTCCATGAGTTTCAATTCGCATCACAGATGATACTTCAGTTTTGAAAAATGACCGAATTAGTACATCCGTTAAGTTCTCCGTCCAAAAACTAATGGTCCGCCACGTGTCAACCCCTGATGGTTGACACATGTTGTAGTATAAAAAAATAAAAAAAAAAAATCTTTAAAAATTAATTAAAAAAAATATTAAAAACTTAAAAAAAAAAATTGAAAAAAAAAAAAACAAAAAGAAGAGGGAGCCACCCCTTGGCCACCACCACCCCCATTTTGACCCACCCTCTTGACCGATCTGGGGTGGTCGAACCACCCCCACCCCATGGCAGAAAAAAAAAAAAAAAAAAAAAAAAAATTGAAGCGTTTTGGCCCTTGGCCCTTGGGGGTGGTTCGGCCACCCCTAAACTGGCCGACCTGGGGTCGGTCAGCCCTAATGGCCAAAACCCTTGATTTTTTTAATTTTTAATTTTTTTAATAATTTTTTTTAGTTTTATTGTTATTTTTTTAATTAATTTTTAAAGATTTTTTTTTTTTTATTATTATTTTTTATATTGTGACATGTGTCAACCCTCAAGGGTTGACATGTGGCGGACCGTTAGTTTTTGGAAGGAGAACTTAACCAAGGTACTAATTCGGTCATTTCCTAAAACTGAGATATCAATTGTGATGTGAATTAAAACTCAGGGACTAAAAAATAAAGTTTCTAAAACTCAGGGATCAGAGGTGTATTTAACCCTTTTTTTTTAAGACTAAAAGAGTGAAACAGAGGATTTAGATCCAATGTTTTGCTAGGTTTTGCTAATATTTACTTTTCTTGTTTAATGTGGAGGTGTCATTCTGACAATTTTTATTGGAGGGCAAAAATCTCTTGATTTTTGCCATTACCCATTACAATTTATAAATAATCAAATTAAAATTCACATTTACAGGCGTCATTAGCTAGAGCCTATCTGGCTAGTAGGGTGCAAAAATTTTCAATTGTTTGTTTGTTTTTTTTATTTTTTTATAAATTTTTGTTTTTAAGTTTTTAAATTGCATTAATTACTTTAATTCCCTTGTTGTTATGAAGGTAGTCTACCTTACACTCTTTTCTCAAATGAAACACATTTGGATAACATTGATGCATAAAAAAAAAGATTATGAAAAATCGCAAAGAGGGATTTAAGACAAAATCATTTATTCTTAATTAATTCTTACAAGTTTTTCATCATAGTTAATCAATATGTACATTTTCTTCAATAAATGCAAAGGGTAGATTTTTCAAGATACAAAATTTAAAATTCACTCAATCCTTATTCTCTCTTACAAGTTTAAACCATATAGTCTATAGGGTATCGAGAGAGGAAATAGGGGGTTTTTTTTTTTTTTAGCTCATTTGAGTGTGTAATATTTTAAAAAATTATGAATATTGAGAAAATTTATTTTTTTGAAATTACGTTTGGATATATTAGAAAATCTGAGACAAAATTAAAAAAAAAAAAAATCAATAAAATATGAGTAGAATTTAAATTCTAAAAAACAGTATTTGAAAAATCAAGGATACCCAAACATGCCATTTATATTAAAATAATGTTAAAGGAATCAATTTTGTTTTCCTAGATGTATGATACAATTTTTGGTTCCTTTGTTATTTGATTAGTTTAGGAACAACAAGAAAAATTGATTTAAGTGGTTTTTTATGAATTTTTTAGCATTACCCCCCTTGGGAATTGCTGGGGTACCCACCAGCATCCCACCAAAGCCTAAATAAAAAAACTGAAAATAAATTTACTAAATAAAAAACCAAAGTCACCTAGACTTTGGTGGGATGCTGGTGGCTAGTGGCTACCCCAACATTTCCTAAGGGTAAAATGGAGTAATTCTACCCGTCTAGCATTTGTCCAGCATTCGTCCATCACTGTTGACGTGGCACCAGACCACATCAGCCCTCATTTGAAAAAAAAAAACAAAAAAATTTGAAAACCATGGATGAAATCCAAAGAACCTAGCCATTTTCTTCCCCGAAATAATTATATCATTGGTCCCTGTGGTATGCCATAATTATTTTTCACTCCCTATGGTTTAAAAAGTTCATATGAGGTCCTCGTAGTATGCAATAATTACAAATCGATCACTGGCGTCAAATTCTGTTAAAATTTTTAATAGATTCCGTTAAATGCCACATCAGCGACACGTGTCACCAATAAGATGGTGACACGTGTCCATCTTAATAAAAAAATTATTAAAAAATAAATAAAAATACTTATTTTTTTAAAAAAAAATTAAAATTAAAATTAAAATTAAAATAAAATAAAATAAAAAAAAAAAAGCAGAAAGGTTGGCTGGGCCACCCCTTTGGGGGTGGCCTGGCCGCCCCCAGGCCACCCTTACTAATTTTTTTTTTTTGGTTGAATTTTAATTTTATTTTATCTCTTTAGTTGTAAATTTGTAATTCAGAATTGTAATTTCTTATATTTCTGTTTGTATTTGTTTAAATGTAATTTTATTTTATTTCTATAGTTGTAATTGTATTCAGATTTTAAATTCATTGGCAATTTGCCTTCATGTAAAATCCTAATATGTGCAAGTTGCACGTTATTTGAAATTTTGTGGTTTAATTTTTTTTTTTTCATGCTAAAGTCAATAACTTTGAATTGTAATACGGGCCGAGCTCGAGCTGAGTACTCGAGCTCAGGATCAACCAAAAGGACCGAGCTCGAGCTCGGACAGTATTTTTTCCTACACGAGCCGATCTCGCACAAGATTTTTCAGCTCGTGTTGACTGTTTTGAGAAAATGGTACTGAACTATCAGAAGTCTCAAACTAGGGTTTCCAAGTTTTCAAACGTCTCACTTAAAAATACTCCGTTAAGATTTACTGTTAAATTCTGCCAAAATTCTCAAAACACCTTTTTTTTTTTTTAGAAAAAAAAAATGCTAGGATTTAGGCGTTAGTAAGAATTTAACGAAATTTGCAAAAATACCTATGCCCAAATCTTTGAAAAATTTTATAATTAAAAAAAAAACATAGGTATTTTGGAAATTTTTGCAGGATTTAATAGCAAAGCCTAACGGAGTACCCTTAAGTGAGATGTTTGAAAACTTGGACCCCTTAGTTTGAGACGTTTGATAATTGAACACCATTTTTTCAAAACGCTCGATAGTTCGATACCCTTTTATGAAGTTATTCCATAAAAAATTGTCCATCTTTTAACTCGTTTTCCCATTCCCCCTTACTACTACCTCTTGCTATAAAACATCCTAAAAATGAGGCCTCAATGAGGGACATCTACTTGTCCGAGGATCATGAAATAAACTGATTCAGTGTTGTTATCCTCCTGGTTAGTTGTTGTAATTGCTTCATCGTCTTGTGGGGTTGCATTTCTAAAATTGCCTTCACCTTCTCGAGGTTTGCTTCAATTCCCCTTTGCGACACTACGAACCCCAAAAACTTCCCAGAGGAGACTCTGAAGGCGCATTTCACCGGGTTCAACTTCATCTGGTAGTTCCTCAAAGTATCGAACGTTTCCTCCAAATCGGTGATGTGATTACTGGCATGCAAACTCTTAACAAGCATGTCATCGACGTAGACTTCCACGTTCCTACCAATCTGAGCTCGAAACATCTTATTCACAAGCCTTTCATAGGTCGCCCTAGCATTATTCAATCCAAACGGCATCATCCAATAGCAATAGAGCCCACGATTCGTGATAAAGGAGGTTTTCTCTTGGTTGAACTCATCCATGTAAATCTGGTTGTATCCAGAGAATGCGTCCATAAAACTTAGCAACTCATGCCCCAAGGTTGAGTCAACAAGTAAGTCTATCTGAGGAAAACGGAAACAATCTTTCGGACAAGCCTTATTCAAATCAGTGAAATCCACACACATTCTCCATTTCCCATTCGCCTTTTTTACTAGCACCACATTCACCAACCATTTCGGATAATTCACCTCCCTTATGAATCCGACTTTCAATAGCTTTTGTACCTCGTCTGTGATGGCCTGATTTCGTTCGGGGGCAAAGACTCTCTGTCTCTACTTCACTAGCCGGTGGTTCAGATCTACATTCAATCGATAGACTATGACCAAGGGATCGATCCCGGACATGTCGTCATGTCCCCATGCGAAGACATCAGTGTTGTGCCGTAAAAACGCGATCAACCCCTCTTTTTCCTCCTTGGGGAGTTGCAATCCGACTCGGACTTTTCAATTTAGGCCTCCGACTTCAAACTCTTCTCTAAGTCTCTGACCAACTCCCCCATCTGTAATTGCTATTTGCCATCTGACTTCAATCTCTCTCCGAGGTGCGTCAGCTCGGAGAGTCTCTTCAAAGAGGTGTTATAATACTCCCTAGCCACCTTCTGTTCTCCTCGGACTACCCCAATTTCGTCATCCATCGGGAACTTCATACAGAGATGGGGTATTGACGTTACAGCCTTCAAATCCGCCTAGGCGGTTCTCCCAAAAATGGTGTTATATGCCGAGGACCCGTGGAAAACAAGAAACTTCAACCAATTTTCTTCTGGGCCGGTGGGGTGCCGGCTGTAACTTGGAGTTCTATTGATGCAATTGGCATCACCTGTTCACCGGCGAAGCCTACCAGTGGGTGCTGAACTGGCACCAATCTTTCTTTGTCAATCTTCATCAGGTCGAAAGGGGATTTGTATAGAATATCGACGGAGCTGCCGTTATCTACTAAGGCTCGATGTATCTTGTGGTTCGCTATCGCCAATGTTATAACGAGTGCATCAGAGTGGGGGAAATAAATACCTTCGCAATCCTCATCCGTGAAACTTATAATAAACTTTTCTCTCCTCCTTGTCTTCAGAGGCCTCCTTACCGCATAGATGGATTCTGCTCCCATCTCTTTTGCATAAGACCTCCGAGCCGACCGAGATTCTCCTCCCCCACCAAAGCAGCCGGCTATAGTTTGGATTTCAGGGAAACTCCTCGGGTCGTCTACCCAACCTCGACTCCTGCTCCTGTCTCTTCGGTCTACTTCGTCCACACGCTTACAATAACAAAATACAATCAATCTTGTCATATATACAATCATTCAGTCTCTACTCAAAAAATAAAACTATTTTAAAAAAAAAAAAATACTACTATTTTTGAGGGATGGTTTGGTCACAACTATCTACATCAGCAACTGTCGTCTGACTCGTACTAGCAGCACCATGGTTTGGAACTGTATCAGGCTGAATCGCAGCACCTATGAATGATAAAAAGAAAAAAAAAAAAAACAAATAAACAAAGTTAACAAACAATATGATGTAATACCCACAGACGATCTCACAAGCTGGCAAGGTATATTACTTGTGACAGGTGGGAGGGTAACCTGAGAGGATGCAGCCGTCGAGGTATTGTGTCTCAAATGAGACAGTAACTCAACCTCGTGGTTTGCCAACAAAACAACAAACCGTCCCTTTGCAGCCTTGCGCTCTGTCTCTAAAACCGACTGAATCTCAGTGCGTACCTTTCCTGTTGAGCCCGAAGAGTAGCCTCGATCGCAGCTGCGCTCGATATCCGTTTAGCCTCAATGATTAAAGCGCAAGCTCGATTGATTTCTACTTGCGCGAACTGTGTGGAATGTCTAGGACGCTGAGATCTTCCTGTGTAGGGGTATAGTATGTTTGTGTCGTCCCTGGGACAAGCCTAACATTTTTTCCAACCCTTCTAACCCTGCCCGAGTACTCGGGCTTATTCCCAAACGCGATGGCATACGCATCGAGCAAAAGCCAGCGCACCGTCCCTTCAGTGATGGTATCTAATGCGGCAGGGTCATTGGGGATCAGCTGCTCCATTATTTGTTGTATTAAATTAGTGACGTCAGACAAATTTCAATTGTAAATAAATAAATAATAAACAAAACAACATTTTACACACACATCTCTCCTGTGTTACGTCGTTTGGATAGGTTCCATCCTTTTTTGTGTGTGCTTTAACAAAAAACTTTGTACAGGTCGGAGGAGTGCCACCAAACTTTTATGCCTGCCAGGAAAAAACATATATCATTAATTAGTTATTGAATATATATATATATATATATGTAAATTAAATTTGGTATACATACATCATCATGTGACACCTTGGCAAAATTAAATTTGGTATACATACATCCTTGTGTGACACCCTAGCAAAGCTCTTGGTCCCGCAACAATGCGGTGTATCGTTCAGACATCGCAAACCCTTCATATGAGCGGCGTACTCCTACACAATTAACATTTCCAATATGTTAGTTATATGATATGCACAATGACATGAAATTAGGGAAAGTACAGAAAATAGTAATATAAGTATTCGATTAGTAACCCACGCACCTGCCACGCCTCGTCACACCATCTGGCCATTAAAACTGTCACGTCTTCGGGGTCCCACCCCGTGAAAGGCGCATCCCATGCTCTGGTTCGTACCATCTCGGGTGTTTCGCCCGGTTGAATTTCAAATTTTTTCTTTTTTTGGCATCTCCAAGTCCGCATCTTCCGGTTGATGTCCTTGAAGACTTCCTTTTTTACGTCATCAGGATCAAATCGAGGCGGGATGTAGAACTTTGTCTGCACAATATAAAATTTGACATATTAAATTCTAGGAATATTAAAAAAAAATTACAAAAAACAAAAATAAAAAAAAAAATAAATAAATATAGATTAATAATGTGTTACGGATACGACAAACCATCAACACCTCCCATAAACGCTGCCTCTTGCTAGGGTCTACATTCCCCCATTTGTCCTGCTTATGGACGAATGATGATGAGTGCCAAATATTGTATATTTGGACCCCTTAATTTGCATTTGTTAAACCTTTAGCTTTGTTATTTTCTAATTTTTTTAGTTAGTTTTGATGTTTAAGTGTTTTGCAGGACCTTGAGAATAAATTGTAGTATTTCTATGGATCTTGCAAAGAAACAGGAGAAGAAGTTGTTAGAACCATTCAAAGCACGGGTGTTAGGGCTAACGTGGTAGTATCTTTAGAGAATCAAGCACCTGGAAGGAGCAGCACAGAAAAACAGGATGTCGATCAATTGACCAATATGGTCGATCGAACGCAATGTCGCTCGATCGGTCGATCGATCGATTTTATAATCGATTGATCAACTTGTAGGGCTGACGTGGGGTGCGCGAATCCCAATGATCTAACGATTGCTGACAAGCCTATTAGGGTTTTCTAGGGGTAGAGGCGCCATTTTGTAAAAGTTTGCCTAAACCCTAGCATTCTTTTCTCCTATTAGGGTTTAGAGGGGTAGACGTGCCAATTTGTAAAAGATAGGTTTAACCTAATCTTCTGCTATAAATACCCACTGCTAGGCACCACTTAGAGTATCCTGTACCGTGTACAAATCAATTTTTCTTCAGAGCATTGTTTTAGCTCTCATCTTGTTCCTTCTTTTGTAAGTGTTACTTTGTTCTTATTTATTTTAATTCAAAGTTATTTGGTTTTTGTTAGTTCTTCTTTTTAGATTAATCTCTTTATTTTTATGATATTTAAATTTTTAGTTCCTCTTCTTTTTCCTTGTCATTTTAATTCATAGCACTTTTTGTTTATTTTTATTTAATTTTTCGTTCTTTCTTTCTTTCCCATTGTTTTAGTTTATTGTTTTCTTTTATTTCTGTTCTTTTGTTCTTCCTTTTTCTTTTTCGTTTTTTTTTTTTTTTTTTTTTTTTTTTATGATTTCATTTCAAGATTGCTCGGTGTTTTTAGTCATGAGAGGCTAAAATCCTCAACTAAGGTTGAGAATGAAACCTCATCAATGATGACACCTACGCTCTTGTCATGATATTCATAAATTCAATATTTATATATTCAAATTCCATATCAATCTCTTTAGATTGATGATTTATATATATGTGTGTGTGTGTGTGTGTGTGTGTGTGTGTGTGTGTAATTCAATTGATGGATACATCGATTGATTTCTTTAAAATTTGGGTATCTATTGTGATTTCCGGATACAGTAGATGATTTCAATTAAAAAAGGGATAATCGTTGTGATTTGTTGAGTTGAATTATTCAAATATTTTCATGTTTTGAATTTGAATATCGAGCCTATTAAATTGAATTTATGAATAAAATGCAAGAGTAGGGTGTTTGATTTGATTTGATTTGGTGAATTCCGATACCTTAGTGTTTTTTTTATAAATTATTCTTATTTATTTTATTTTTGTTTATTATTTTTTTACCAAAATTCCAAATCTTTGGCTCTAGGTTGAAATAGAATTAATCTAAATAAAATTGATTTTCTTTTCTTTGCACACACCTCTTTGCGGATTTGACCTCGCATTTGCATGTACTATGCTACATAGGATTCGTGCGCTTGCGAGTTATAAAATTTGCACATCAAGTTTTTGGCGCCGTTGCCGGGGAGGTGCTGATTTGTAAGAAAGAAATCGAGTTTTGTTTATTTTAATTTTGTCTTTCTACTAATTTTTTTTTTCAATCCTTTTATTTTATTTTATTTTTTTTAAAAAAAAAAAGATAAAAGAAAAGAGCAAGGGTTTCTGTTCTGTTATTATTTCAAGTTTTGCGAAATTTTGTGAAGTCGATCGAGTGCTTTATCGATCGATCGACTAAAAAAATCGATCGATCGAATCAAGACAGGAGGCGTTACCTGGGTGGAGAAGTTCAGTAGCAGAAATTTTTTGCCAAAAATTATTTTTGGTCCAAATTTACTGGAGCAACCATTTTGATTTCTCATGGCAAGCTCAAGCCATGAGAAATTGTGTTCCCCAATTTCAGGAACTGCATCATTCTGAATATCTGCAGTTCAATGACCAATCTTCCCATCATTCATCCTATAATTATCCAGCTTCATCTTCACAATTAACTTTGGAAGACACTCTCAAAGTCTTCATGTAGCTCATAGGCCAGGCTATTAGTGAAGTGAAGAATGCTGCTATGGAAAACACTCAAGCAATTGCCAGAGTGTTCATACCCTTGTCAAGGATCTATGCACGCAAACGCGCAAATCTAGGAACCATATTCCTAAGAAGATCCTGCTAAGCATGCAAGTAGGCTACCTGATATGAAGAAACATTCTTCTAGAGGGCTATCAAGTTTTAAAGAAGAAATGGTGGAAGGGATTGGTTGGACATCCATGTGATCGGAGAAGGCACTGTAAATTTTCTTTTCCCTTTTACTTTCTGTACATTTAATTTCTTTCATTTTTCATTTGATTTCTTGTTATTTTGTTTTTATTTCTGACAGCAATTAACCTTTTGATGTGTGTTTCTGTAAGAAATATTGTTGTTAGTTTGTGACAGGTGTGCTCGTGTTTAAGTTTGGGGGATGCCCTGGCCTTTTCACACCATGATATTTCCTTACTCCTGGTAATATATTTCTATATTACACATTGAGGACAATGTGTAATTCAAGTTTGGGGGTATGAACACTCTGTCTGTTTGTTTATTTGTCCTTTTGTTCTATAAATTTTATCATTGGTTTGTTTAACATGTTGAACACTGTATGTAATCAGAAGTAGGACTGAGCAAAAACCGCACATCCCCGCACCAACCCGCATGAACCGCACCGCCCCTACCGGTTTTTACGTTGATGTTTGCGGGCACAGGTTCGATTTTTGCCAAACCGTGCGGGGAGGGGAGGGGCACGGGTTTAGGATTTTTTCAACACCGGATCCCCACACCGCCCCACACCTCCCCGCACGGTCCTAAAACACCTAAAAATAAAAAATCCTAACCCCCCTGTCCGGCGACTCCAGCAACTCTGGCTGTCCCTCACTAGTCACCCTTTCTTCATCTTTATTAGTAATACTAACTTTGGATTCTTTGGCTCTGAAGATTGAGGAGGACTGGAGGAGGATGGGTCTGGACAGCGGCTGAGATTTGCGAAGAGATCAACAGAAGACGAAACCTAAAACTGAAAGTTTGAAACAATGAAAGTGAAACACACTGAAACCTGAAAAGGAAAAGAAAGAGACGAAGCTACGTGGGTAAAATCTAAAGGCTGAGATAGTGAGTGTTTTACAGGCATGCTACAACTGTTAACAACTCACCCTCCAAACGGTGCGTTTGGTCGTTTGATGAAAATTATGAGGCTGCATATTGATACGGTGCATTTAGGAAAGGGCGGAGATAAACAAGTAAAGAACAAATTGAGAACAACTACCACGGGCCACGCATACGATGCGTTTAGGCTAGCTCTCGGTCTCTCTCTAGAATCTTCTTTCATTTTCCTCATCTTCTTCGTCCTTCTCTCTACAGACACCGGCTCTTGGTCTTTCTCACTTGCTCCTCCACTTCTTCTTCTTCTTCTTCTGGTTCTTCATTTTTTCTAGGATTTGCGGAATGGCGACCATGGAGAGCAACGGGCGTGGCATCACCGTTCCGACTGGTCGATTGCGATTGCATCCTCCATTCCTCGCCGGACCGTAGGTTGGTGTTTCTCTGTTGCTTAAATTTCACTATGTTTTGTTTGGTTCATGAGAAAATCATTAATTTGTTTGGTTGCTTGCTTGTTTTTGAGAAACCCCCCCCACCCCCCCCCCCCCCCCCCCCCCCCCCCCCGCACAACCCGCATATCCCCGCCCCGCATCACCCCGTACGACATGGGTTCTTCATTTTCTGTGCGGTTTACGGGTCCACTTTAAGGAACCCGCAGGGGTGCGGGGCGGGGCCGAAAAGTTTGACTAGTTTGACTTCATAACCTTTTTGACTTGAGTAATTAAGCCCTTAGGGATGTCTGTACATCTAGTACCTTAAAACTATCTGGTTTGGGAGTCATTGGCCCAACATTCGTTACATAGGTCAATTAGAAAACTTAAGGTAGTTAAGCATTGCATGGCCTACAAAAAAAAAAAAAAAAGATTTAAGCCTTGGTTGTTTTCATTTGATAAAATTCCTATGAATTTTGAGGTACACAAACTTTGAGAAAAAATTTCACCTCATGAGTCTATGTTAATCTCACTTTGCACTTATTGGAACATGTGTTGCTCAATTTTCCAGCTATGAGTTGAATGATTTTTAATGTTCTAATGATTTGATTGTGATGTTCACCTTGTTAAACCTACTCATGATGTATGAACCATGTGTTTGTGTGGAAGTCATTGTTTGACAACAACATAGTGCTTTCAATGTTTGTGGGTATCATTTCTGGTAAACCCTCACGAGACTTCACTCGTCCTTTAGGGAGTCCTAGGGGTTTAAAAGGCTTGTTGCATACGTTAAATGCAATCGTCCCTCCCACAAAAGCGGATTTATGTTTCTTGCTTTGATTTTATTTTTCATTTTGTTTTGCTAAGGGACTAGTAAAATGTAAGTTTGGGGGTATTTAATGAGTGCCAAATATTGTATATTCGGACCCCTTAATTTGCATTTGTTAAACCTTTAGCTTTGTTATTTTCTAATTTTTTTTGTTAGTTTTGGTGTTTAAGTGTTTTGCAGGACCTTGAGAATTAATTGCAGTATTTCTATGGATCTTGCAAAGAAACAGGAGAAGAAGTCGTTAGAACCATTCAAAGCACGGGTGTTAGGGCTAACGTGGCAGTATCTTTGGAGAATCAAACACCTGGAAGGAGCAGCACAGAAAAGCACGATGTCGATTGATCGACCAATATGGTCGATCGAGCGCAGTGTCGCTCGATCAATTTTATAATCGATTGATCGACTTGTAGGGCTGACGTGGGGTGCGCGAATCCCAATGATCTGACGACTGCTGACAAGTTTGCCTAAACCCTAGCATTCTTTTCTCCTATTAGGGTTTAGAGGGGTAGATGTGCCATTTTGTAAAAGATAGGTTTAACCTAATCTTCTGCTATAAATACCCCCTACTAGGCACCACTTAGAGTATCTTGTACAGTGTACAAATCAATTTTTCTTCAGAGCATTGTTTTAGCTCTCGTATTGTTCCTTCTTTTGTAAGTGTTACTTTGTTCTTATTTATTTTAATTCAAAGTTATTTGGTTTTTGTTTGTTCTTCTTTTTATATTAATCGCTTTATTTTTATGATATTTAAATTTTCAGTTCTTCTTCTTTTTCATTGCCATTTTAATTCATAGCACTTTTTGTTTATTGTTATTTAAATGATAACACCTACGCTCTTGTCATGATATTCATAAATTCAATATTTATATATTCAAATTCCATATCAATCTCTTTAGATTGATGATTTTATATATATATATTTGTGTAATTCAATCGATGGATACATCGATTGATTTCTTTAAAATTTGGGTATCTATTGTGATTTCCGGATACAGTAGATGATTTCGATTAAAAAATGGATAATCGTTGTGATTTGTTAAGTTGAATTATTCAAATATTTTCATGTTTTGAATTTGAATATGAGAAATGCTTGGTTGTACACTCTCATCCCACTCTTATCCCACCCTTATCTAGGTGGACCAATAATGTGAGAGATAGAAGAGAAAGTGTTGTGGGACCCTGATTTTTTTAACAACATTACTGGTCCACCTAGACAAGGGTGGGATAGGAGTGGGATGAGAGTGTACAACCAAGCATTTCTCTTTGAATATTGAGCCTATTAAATTGAATCTATGAATAAAATACAAGAAAAGGGTGTTTGATTTGATTTGATGAATTCTGATACCTTAGTGTTTGTTTGTTTTTTTTTTTTTTTTTTTTTTTTTTTTTTTTTTTTTTTAATATAAATTGTTCTTATTTTTTTTATTTTTGTTTATTATTTTTTTACCAAAATTTCAAATCTTTGGCTCTAGATTTAAATAAAATTAATCTAAATAAAAATTAATTTTCTTTTCTTTGCACACATCTCCCTGCGGATTCGACCTCGCATTTGCATGTACTATGCTACATACGATTTGATGTGCAAATTTTAATACTCGCAAGCGCACGAATCGTTTGCAATATAGTGTATGTGCAAGTGCGAGATCGTATCCACTGGGAATTGTGTTGCAAAAATTAATTTCTATTTAAACTAATTCTATTTTAACCTAGTTCCAAATTTTGGGAATAAAATAAAACAAACGAAAAAAGTACTTAGGTTTTGGAATCCACACCTACCAAATCATAGTAACATATTCTCATGGTTGTCAATACATATCCGAAGTTCTCATCATAAAATTTTTTTTATGTATGTCCTACTATGCTTCAAAAATTAATTGAATCATTTACTGAATCCGTTCTTTGCACAAATCACAAAAGATATCCGGTTTAACCAAATCATCAAATGTATCCGTAGAACAAAACACAATGAATATCCAATGTTTTGATAAATTAAAAATCCAAACAATCAATTAAATGAGACTTATCTCAAATCATCACATGCATCCGGAAATCACAATAGATATCCAAGAAATCATCTCAATAATTGAAAAGAAGTAGAACATTGAAAATATTAAACTCAATAAAATCGGATAGTTTAAACTCTCATAAAAATATTGTTGCTCTTCAAAGATGAGGTTTCATCCTCAACTTTAGTTGGAAAAAAAACTAACTTCTCATGGATAAAAATAAAATACTAAATTTTATTAAGAAAATAAAATAAAAACTTACAAACTACTACATGTCTTGGTGTAGCTGCATGCTTGCGCCTCTCACCCTCCACACTTTTAAGAGAAAATAAAACGCATATATATAGAATAAGTCCCTAGGGTATTTCGGTGCAGGCCAATTCTGAAGAGAGTCCTCTTTCGGAAAGAATTAATGCTTGGCGTTGCCTCTTCGGTCAGATATGGAAAGACAAATAAAAAATATTGCAATGCTTCAGGTCCGTGTCTCCAATATAATTGGCAAGTATAGCCTGATGTGGAAGGAAATAAATTAACGTGCATGGGAAGAATTTGGTGTTGCAAGAACGGTGTAAGGCTCGAGTTGCTGCCATTAATTCAGATACATGTTGCTGCCAGGTATGGAGAGAAGATTATTCTTTCCAATTTTCCGCACGATGTGTCTTCCTTATTGCTGCCAATTCACGTGCATGGGGATTTCGGTGCTGCCCAGCTTTCCTTGTGTGTCTAAGGCTGGTTCTTCTTTAGGAAAGAAAATCAATTGAAGAGCTGCTGCAGGTGGAAAGAAATCATGTCCATGCATGGTTACAGGTATAAACAACTCTTGTTCGGTCCACATATGGAGAGAAATCACGTGCTGCGCCCCTTCCTGTAGCCCAAGTATGGAAAACTCTCTTTGCTGGCAAGCCTAGACCTGTTATGGGAAGCACGTAAGTCAGTGCTGTTCTTGGACATGGTTCGGTGTGCTGCCAGGTCACGTCTTACGTTGAAGCCAGCCTTTAGAAGCCTTTTCATAGCATTCTTTCCTTATACGTGTGTCTCGGCTGCTGCTGTCCAGTTTTTGAATTCAGTTCATTAATTAAGGAAAGAATCTTGCTGCCAGATATTGCATGGATTCGACTGCTCTCTAAGGAAGGACGTGTACATGTAGCTGTTGTTCTTTTATGGAAAGACATGATCCTATTCGGTGCTTCTAGCTTGGAAAATACGTGTTCTCGGTTGCTGCTTATTTTGGAGAGAATCTTGTATAAGGAGACGTTGCACAAGCTTAGGAAAAAAAATCTGGTATAAGAATCTGCCTCCACTCACGGACGTGTCTTCTTCGATTGATGCAAGTCAGTGCTAGCTTCTCGGCTCTTAAGTAGGCAAACTAAAAATTCCCTTGCGCAGCACACACGTGTCTTTTAATAAAAGAAAAATATCATTATTTCCAAAAAAAAATTTTGGATGAATTAAGACCTTTTATAACCAAACACAACGAAAAAATACACTCCAGCAGAGCTGGATCTCTTTAGCTATTTACAATAGCTACAAACCAACAAATGAAACAACAAACAGAATTACACAGAAAGTAATTGCTGTAAATTCCATTTTCTAACCAACAACATGCTATTAACAATCTTCTTAGCCGAGCATCTAGCAATCAGTCTAGATCTAACCTCCCATTTAACTTGCTGAACCAAGAGCTCCTCTGAACGAGGAGTATTACCATGCAACAAGTCATTTTGGTGCCTCCAAAGATGATATATAGTAGCCCCAAAACAAAGCCTACAAATGGTAGCATGTAAACTTCTCCCCTTCAAATGAACTTCACTCCAATTACCAATAGCTTCCCAATCCACAGGAGGGTCAAATATCAAACATTCAGCCATAACACTCCTCCAAACACGCCAGTTGAAGCTACACCTAAAAAAGAGGTGGTCTCGATTTTCCTGACAAGCAAAACAAAAGAGGCACAAGGTAGGACCCGAGTAACCCCAAGTGGACATATTTTCTTTGGTAATAAGAGCATCCCTAAACACCAACCATAGAATGAACGAATGTTTAGGAATTGCCAAAGCAAACCAGACAAACTTATACCATTGAACCTCCGGCATTCTACGTCAAAGTTGATCCCAGGTTTGAGCACAAGAGTATTTTTCCAGTTGAAGACCTCCAAACAGGAATATCCTCTATGCCAATATGGATTTCAGGAAGTCTACTATGTACATGCACCAAACTGTCCGATCTGGCACTAGGCCAATACCATGCTCCTTCTCGAATAATGGAAGACACTTTAGGACCAATTGCACTGCCAGCATCATAAATCATCCTATAACCATATCTATCAAAGAGACAACCCTCAGGATGCCACACATCATACCACAGAAATATCTTTCAGCCATCTCCAACTTTGAAGCTAAGAAATTGTTTAGCTATACCTCTAAGCTTCAACAATTTTCTCCAACTCTAAGAGCAATTTTGGGGGATGGATACTTGCCAAAAGCTCCTCCCCTTCAACAAATTATTCTCAATCCAAGCCACCCATAAGGATCCAGACCTAGCAAAAAGAGTCCAGACATGATGAAGCATGGAAGCTTGGTTCCAAATATCAAGTTTTTTAATACCTAACCCACCTTCCTTCTTGGGAACACACACCTTATACCAAGCCACTTTTGCTTTGGCTCTAGCATCCTTCCCACACCAAAGAAACTGATTTAGCTTTTGTTCCAACAGCTTAACAGTTTTCTTAGGAAGGATAAACACCCAAGACCAAAAAACTTGGAAGCTACATAAAACAGAAGTGATAAGCTGGAGACGGCCAGCAAAGGATAGGTTCTTTACAAGCCAAGACTCAATCCGGTTCACAACCTTAGCCACAAGGATGTCACAATCTATTGCAGAAAGTTGCTTGGAGATAAGAGGGACTCCAAGATACCGAACAGGAAGAGTACCTTCACTCATCCTTAACAAGCTTAACACTTCAGCTCTATCATTGTCAGAAAGACCAACACAAAAAACAGTGCTCTTAGCTGGATTAGCTGGATATTTCCAAATTTGCTCTAAAGCTTTTAAATTCTAGGTAAGAATTAACCAGACTGTGGAAAATAATTCCGCTTCTTTGCAATTCCACGTAAAAACCATCATTTTCTTTCAATCAACTGTAAAATACCAACACACCAAAACTAACTAAAAATATCAGAAAATAACAAAACTTAAGGTCTAACAAATACAAATTAAGAGGTCTAAGTACACAATATTTGGCACTCATCACGATTCGTTCGCTTGCGAGTTATAAAATTTGCACATCAAATGACCTGGTCCTAATTAACTTGCCGCAATTTCGTCTGAATTTTTCAGCGCCCAGTCCTAATGGCTGGTACAAATTATTGAATTGCAGCAATATCTTCTTTCCCGATGGGATCTCTCAATACGAAGCCGGGTCTATAACTATTTCGTATTAATTGTCTCCATTGGAATTTGTACCTAACACATGCACATTATTTGTTAGCAATATAAATTGAAACTATATATATGTATAAAAATATTTAATATATTAAAGATATATATATATATATATATATATATATATATATATATATATATATATATATATATATACCCACTGCAATACCAACACTACCCGCACCCAACCTTACCTTCCATGAAAAACTTGAATGACCCAACTACCTAAGTTGGCTTACCCAATTCCTTCAAATTCTGTGCAGTGCAGACTACATGGCAATCATTGATGGATCCGAGCCATGCCCACCTAAGTTTCTGGTTGATGATAGTGATAACCAAGTGCTCAATCCTGAGTTTGCAATCCGGCAGAGAAAAGACCAGACGATCCTAAGTTGGATCAACATCACCTTGTCCAAAAAGGTGTTGTCTATCATTTATGGACTTGACACCTCCCAACAGGTTTGGTCACCTTGGCCAACCAATTCGCTGATCAGTCCAAATCCCGAATTGCTAATCTTAAGAAGCAATTACAGAGTCTTCATCAAGGAACCCAGAGTTGCTTAGACTATATCCAGGCTGTCAAGGAGTGTTCAGACAGTTGGCTGCAGCAAGTAAACCTGTTTCTGATGAGGACCTGATTACCTACCAAACCAATGGATTGAATCCATCATACAATGGGTTCATCACCTCTTTCTCTATCATGACCCGAGACAAAACACTGAGCCTAGATGATTTTCAAGACAAACTCTTGAATCATGAGACCCTTCTGAACCACCAAAGCAAGACAATTGATACCTCCACCTATGCCTTATTCACTCATAAACCAAACACTCGCCAATTTCATCCCAAGAACCATGGATCCTCATTCTCCAGGTTTACTCCCAGAAACTTTGGCTCCCAAACTGAAGCTGCAGCACAAGCTCCCACTCCAAGATACAATGCAGTACCACCACCTGCTAGGTACTTAGAACCTCCCACTCAACTGTTACCACCGGATGGACTATGCTTTTCAAGGCAGACGGCCACCTCCTCAGCTGCATTTTATGACTGCTCACACCACCACTGCCTATGAAGACCAAGAGTGGTATGCGGATAGTGCAGTCAATGCACACATCACCCATGATCTGAACAACCTCTATGTGCAACAGCCCTTTCCTAGCACGAACACCATTGCAATTGGCAACAGATCAACCCTTGCTATTGCCAATTCAGGTTCTGCCACTCTCACCTCCTCTCAATCTAATTTTCAACTCAATCATGTGTTGCACAGCCCTAAGGCAACAGCCAATCTTATTTCCATTCAACAGTTCTGGCTTGATAATGACTATTATTTCATTCTAATAGCATCACATTTTTATATCTTTGATTTGCAGACACAAGCACTCTTTCTAGAAGGGAGGAGTGAGAATGGTATGTACCCCTTAAGCTCAGCAAGAAGTCTCACAGAGGCAACAAGGCATTCACAGCTGTTCTAGGAATAAAGACTACTCCCCCAGTGTGCCATTTTAGGCTAGGACATCCCTCTACTGAGGTTGTAACTAGAGTAGTCTAAGAAAATAAGTTGCCTGTTTCTGAGTTGAATTTTAATCAAAATCATGTGTGTGCTTCTTGTCAATTGGGCAAAGCTAAGAAACATCCTTTTTCATGCATCTACTTGAATCTCAGAATTTCCTCTCCAATTGATTCATACTAACCTCTGGACATCACCCATCCCTTCTGTGAGTGGTTTACTGTGGTTATAAGTACTATGCCCTATTTGTTGATGACTATTCTCGCTATTCATGGATCTATCCTCTTCACTCTAATGCAGAAACATTTGCTGCATTTGTTCAATTTAAAGCCCTAGCTGAAAATCAATTCTTCACCACCATCAAGCAATTGCAATCAGATGGTGGAGGTGAATACACCTCTCACCAATTTCAATCCTTTCTCATCACTCATGGCATTGCTTACAAAAAAGGTTGTCCATATACTTCTTCCCATAATGGTCTTGCATAAAGGAAATTGAGGCATATCCTAGAAACTAGCCTAACCCTTCTAGCTCATGCTCACTTATCCTCTAAATATTGGGTCGACTCCTTCCTCACTACTGTGAAAACCCCCCCCCCCCCCCCTTTTTATACAAATTATTTGCATAATCATTAATCTCTTTAAAATACAAATGGATCCCCACAGTAACACGACGGTGTCACAAAGCCAATATATGGTACACCGTACATACCCCATAATATGTACCTGGTAAATCAGAGTAACGTCTATCTAACAATGCAGCAAAAACATAAACCAACACGAATAGCAGAAATCATAACATATACCTCTATCAAATATAATTACAACAAGTGCCATTTAATATCTATCTGTTTAAGTCTTATGAACATAGTAATTATACAACAAGAATGGTTTTACAAAGAATAAGCGACACAAGCGTCACAAGCCATACCAAACCTATAAAACAGTGGACACCTGTAGTCCAGCAATTACGACCGTCGCGGCGAGCTTCATTCATAACATCCTAAGTACACTGCTACTGTCATAACATCCTAAGTACACTGCTACTAGATCATCAACTATACCAGAGTACCTGCAGCCAAGAAACCTCATATATACGGTTGTGGGAGTAGCCACATCCGTATAGGTAAAAGAATGAGTTCACTGTCTCAGTACATAATACCAAGATCTCAGTGATATTAAATTGACTGAGTTTTTGCAAAGAATTAACTTTTCCTTTTTAGTCTAGCGTACATTATCACAGCTACCAATTTTATGAACTTTTGTTTGAAAACCCTCATAGCTGATATAGCAAACACCGACTATTAGAAAACATTTAAAACATACAATATGGATGAGATTATACGTGGAAGTTTCATTGTGGGAGACAACTACATACATTCTCACCTACTATAATACTTTTATGATTGATGGCTCAATGGTACAAAGACCTAGCGTTGCCAAATGTGATAACAACATGCCTCAAGGCATCACGACTTCATGCTTACAATACAACAGTTGATCATGCGAGTACTAGGGTAAGACCCTAATATACAAGCACGTCTTGCTGATGAACCAACGACAATCCGTCTACCTTCTCCCAAAACACTGTAATACCCCATCCAGTAGCGTAGACATCTAAGTACGTCAAAGCACAAATCAATGACATCTTACTCAGCAATACAAAGATCCAGCGTTGCCAAATGTAAGTGTAATGTCCAAGACATTTTGAAGTAATTAAAAAACGAAATTTGAGTAAATGTAATGTCCGGGGCATTATTTAATAATTAAAGTATAAAATTTAAGTAAATAATTAGTTAAGTTAATTTAGTGTTATTAAAAATGCAAGAGAATATTTTTAAAGTCTAAAGAAAATAAAATATAAAAAAAAATTGAAAAATAAAATAAAATAGAAAATGGAATAAAAAAAAATAAAATAAGAAAAGAATGAAATAGAAAAGAAGAATCAGAAAGTGAGAGAAAAAAAAATATATAAAAGGTAAAACTGAAAAAAAAAAAAAAAAAAAAAAAAAAAAAAAAAAAAAGAATTAAAGAATAAAAAAAAAAAAGTCAAAAGTCAAAAAAGTAAAAGAAATTAAAAAAATAAACAAAAAACAAAAATTGCATGTGGGGCGACCTGCACCCCGCACTTAAACAAAATGGCCACTTGGCCATTTAAAGCATGATGGCCAAATGGCCATTAAAAAGAAGAAAAAAAATAATAAAGTAAAAAAAAATTATGATGAAGGCCATGCGGCCTTTCTAAAACGAAAATAAGAAGAGGCATTAGCCTTTTGTCTCTTTTCGTTCCAAAAGGATATTTCTCTCCTTTTCTTTGATTTATGAAAATCTAACCGTCCAAACTCAAATCCAACTTCGGTAACGTGATCTACGAAGCCCGATCTACGTTTCTACCAATTGGTTTGAGGTATTTTCACAAACTCTTGGTCTTTGAGATTTTAGATTAAATCTAAAGATATATGAGTTTGATTTTATGTGTACATAGGATTTGTTGTGAGGAGCTTGCTAAACACTCTCCAAGTGTTGGATTTACGTTTGGTGGAATTTTGATAAGTCTTCCTCAAACCCTGACTTTTGGGTATTTAATTTTAATTGAGTTTTTATGTTATTAACACTTAATAAAAGCTATTGGGTTAATAATATTGTGTTTGGGGTAGTGTTTTATAAATTATGATTTAAAGTTTAGAAACCTTAATTTGATGTGTTAAATTAATTTGGAGGTTTTTAAGTGATTAAAATCTATACCATTAAATTATGCTAATAAGTTAGTAATTGTTGTAAAAAGGTTAATGAACATAATATTAGAGTTAATGATATTGAGAAAATGTTAGTGAGAAATAATCTAGAGATTAGTGAGTATGTATATGATATGTGAAGTTTGAATAAATGGTGTGACTCTAGGATATGGTTGGAGATTTTTGTAGACTAGGGCTGCATTGTAAATGATTGAGATTTTTAGTGTGAGTTATAAAATTGGGAACATGATGCATTGCGTGCTTAACGGCACAACTTTGGACCCGGTGATTTGAGTCTGGGACTCGGTGGTAGGAGTCTGGGACTCGGTGATAGGAGCTTGGGACTCGGTAATTTGAGTCTGGGACTCAGTAATATGAGTCTGGGACTCAGTGATTTGAGTCTAGGACTCAATTTCTTGAGCCAGGGGCTCTGAGGACATTGCATATGCATACATATATCATAGTGTGTCAGTGTGTACTGTTTTTATGTTATGTATATTTCTATTTGCATGATTTAAAGGCATCGAGCTTTAGTATACCTAGATTGTACGCTACTGGATTGGGTGATGTAAGTGTCTTTTGACATGAAGTTACCTACAGCTGGCAATGTTGTTTCTTTGTATTGCTAAGTAAGATGCTATTGTTTTATACTTGATGTACCTAGATTGTACGCTACTGGATTGGGTAATGTAAGTGTCTTTGACACGAAGTTACCTATATCTAGTAATGTTATTTCTTTGTACATTTAAGCTGCCATTGTCTTATGCTTGATGTACCAAGATTGTACGCTACTGGATTGGGTAATGTAAGTGTCTTTTGACACGAAGTTACCTACATCTGGCAATGCTGTTTCTTTATACATTTGAGCCACCATTGTTTTATGCTTGATGTACCTAGATTGTACGCTACTGGATTGGATAATGTAAATGTCTTTTGACATGAAATTACCTACATCTAGCAATGATGTTTCTTTGTACATTTGAGCCACAAAATACAATAGTTTTATAGTAGGTGAGAAGATATGTAGTTGTTTCCGAGGTGGGATGACTGGAACTTCTATATATGTTCGCAGCTACATAATATACTTTAAATGTTTTCTATTAGTCGGTGTTTGCTCTATCAGCTATGGAGATTTTCAAACAAAAGTTTATATATTGGTAGCTGTTATAGTATACGCGAGACTAAAAATGAAAAGTTAATTCTTTGCGAAAACTCAGTGAATAGTATACCTCTGAGGTCTTAGTGTAATTATTTATGCTAAGACGGTGGGCTCATAATTCCACCTGTGCGGATGCGGCAACCCCCGCAACCGTGTAGACATTAATGCTGTGGTTGCAGGTTCTGCGGATATTGATATTGACTCGTCCACCTAGCGTATAGAATGCTATGATTGGAGCACATCGCGACAGTCATAAGTTATGGACTCATGGGTAGTCCGTATTTTGGGTATTCTATTTATGGCTCGTGTCCTACGTAGCATACGTATTTGTTGAGCCTGTATTTTGGTATGTAATTATAGTAATATGTTTTATAAGTTTTAATCAATTAGACATGTAAATAGCTCTTGTTGTTGATAACTGTTATGTATTAGTTGTACTTCCGCTTTTGATATGTGTTCCGCTGCACATTGATATTTATATTCCGCTGTGTTAGATGTAACTTTGAATATCAGGAACATGTTATGGAACGTGTACGTTATGTTGGCTGAGCGACAAGTAGTCGTGCGACTCGTGCCACTGTGAAGATCCATTTATGTATGTTTTAAAAAAAAAAAATTGGGTCGTCACAGTAAGTAACTTTGTGTCAAGTGTATTATAGCTTCATGCCTTTGAACAACAATTGATCATGCAAGCATTAGAGTGAAATTATAATACGCAAGCACGTCTTTACTGAATAACAAATGACATTCCACCTACCTACCGCAGGACACTTACATCACCCAAATCTGGTAGCATAGACATCTAAGTATATTAAAGCTCAATGCCTTTAAATCATGCAACTGTCATCTTACTCAGCAATAAAAAGATCCAGGGTTGCCAAATGTAAGTAGCTTCGTGTCAAGTGCATTACAGCTTCGTGCCTTTGAACAACAGTTGATCATGCGAGCACTAGAGTGAAACTCTAATATGCAAGCACATCTTAATTGAAGAACAAATGACATTCCACTTACCTACCATATGACACATTACCCAATCCAGTAGCGTAAACATCTAAGTATATTAAAGCTCAATGCCTTTAAATCATGCAACCAGTCGATAGAAATATGCATATGTTCTTTTTCATTAAAACTCATATGTATACTAATTCGCCTAGCAAAACTACAATATACATATTATGAAAACAGCACACACAAACACACCACGATATATGTATGGCAATGCAAGTCCCCAGGGTCCCGGACTCAGGAGAAGAGCCCCTAGCTCAAGAAACCGAGTCCCTGACTCAAATCATTGAAGAGCTCCAGGCTCAAGTAACCGAGTCCCTGACTCAAATATCCAAGTCCTTGACTCAAGTATCCAAGTCCCAGACTCAAGTTGTAGGGTCCCCAGCTTGGGTATCCCCCAAGATTGTGTAACCACGCCCCAATGCAATATGGTCAAAAACAGTTTATGATAACACTCCCCAAATCCACAAACATGTCACAACACCAATTTCTTAAACACCAAATACAGTATTTAAAATTCACAACCATAGCACACAGCCACACAATTCATTCCACACTCCACGTACAATATTCAATTCTCCAAAATATCATTGATAAGTTCAACATACTCGAAAGTACTTAAATCATCCAAAACAAATATATTCAACATACAGTCGCTTCGGATTTATAAAACAACATATATATTTGCAAATTCATAATACATAAAAATAATAGTTTCTAAGTGAGTAGAATACTCACCTTTGCTGTATTGGACTCTTGACTTGAACATCCCCTTGGATTCTAGTCACTTGGACTCTACATTGGAGAACCAATTAAAGTCTCCAATCTGGATACGATCCTGCAAACATTTGTAACATTAGACTATGCTATTGAACCTATACTCTATGACACATAAACTACCTGCGTGCTCACACGTCGCGTAACCCGCTTCTAAAGCTAGCTAGGTACCTTAAGCTATTATTAGGTTATCATTTAGGTATAGGTTCATATTTTACCTTGTTCATTGACTACAAAATGTACTTACCATTTTTATTAACTTATTTATTATCGTTGCATCACATTATCTTTGTTTTATCCTTTAATGGCTTGTTGTTTATTTACTTAGGTTAGCAATGTATATTTGACTCGTATACATATATATACATATATACATACAACACTTAACAAGCTTAGACCTAACTCGATGATACACTTAAGTACTAAGTGTACACGGATAGGTGAATTAGCTACTAAGTTGTCATATAATGGATTCAAAGTACATTTATGTATTTCTATAAGTTTACTAACTTACACTTATTAACTTAAGGTTATTTGGGTAATTTATAACTCTTTGATCTTTTATGATACAAATACTTAAGTGATTAGACTATAAGGCTTAAATCCTCATTGTAATTTTGTGAATCTATTTATTTCACTTAATGTACTTCACTTTCATTTATTCCCTCCACTTCATTATTTGTCTCATTTTCTTCTTTTAGACTCCTCTTATAATTCAATCCAATCAAAAATAGCCACCAAAGTACACCCATCAAAGCCCCACCTCATAGCCATAAATTCCATTAAAGTCCCTCCAAATCAGCCCATCTAAACTACTCCAAAACTCACACGGCTAACACAAGAACTCAACCAAAAATTTAACCATTCACCACATTAAGCCCATCAACACAACACCACACATTTTTCATTTCAACTCACATACAAGACAACCACATACAAGAGTTCTAAAACCAATCTCAATCAAGGGCCAAGACATCAACAATTATCTCAAGCCCGAAATCAAACTCCAAGAATACCTATTCGGTATCTCTACACCAAACTCAAAAAATCAATTTCTAATCTCAATTAACATCAACCCTAAAACAATACATCCAAGCACTGAAAACAGAAAACACCCAACATTAACCTATAAAATTCACCCAATCGGTTGCTACACAAAAACACTAGGATTTCAACCTAAACCAAACCCAATCAAAGCCCTGATAATACAATATAATTTCCGTGCTATTTAGGTAATGGGTAAACGAAAATATGAAGGAGAGCTAAGCATTTTACTTTCCTTGACATCCATGGCCGAAACCCCTTTGTTCCACCATTTTTTTTTCCTACAACTCAGGCTCTCTCACGTTTTGTTCTCCCTCCATTTGAATCCTCTCTCTCGATTTATCTCTCTCTCTCTCTCTTGATTTCATGGGTGTGTGTGTGTGTGTGTGTGTGTGTGTGTGTGAGCCAAAGAGAAGAGGGAAAATGGAAGAGAAGGGAGAGGGGAATCGTGATGCTGTGTGCGTGATAGAACAGAGGGGAGAGAGGAAGAAAAGAAAGGAAAGGGAAGAGGAGTTGGCTGGAGCAGTGAAGCCGAGAGAGAAATGGGAAGAAAAGAAAGAGGAAGGAGAAAGAGAGAGGGCGTGCGACTCCGGGGGAGAGAAGAAAGAAAAGAAGAGAAAATTAAGAAGAATGGGGGAGAGAGGGACACATGTGTAAGTGTGTGTAGTTGGGAGAAGATAATGCTATCTTCTCTCAGCCAACTGGATGTTGACAAGTGGTAGGGAAATATTTCCTTATTTTTAAAACTCCCAACTTTTATTAATTACATCAGGATCCCCAATCTATAAATCCTATCATTTAATATTTAATATCTAACCCCACATTTAATCTAACTATATTTCATCAATACAATTAATTATTTATTCCACTAGAGTTCATTATTTTATCATAGACTTACTATATTTTAATAATATAAATATCACTTAAAATTTAATATTAATCCATCTTATTTAATAAATATGATTTGTTAATTGCTAAATTCTTTATTTGATTTCTTGGTCTTTACAACTATTGTATACATTATCAACCGATTACCCACAACTACTCTCAAACAGTGCACTCCTTATGAAAAAGTATACAAGCAGCCTCCGGATTACAAAATACTAAGAGTTTTTGGCTGCCTGTGTTACCCTCTCATGCGTCCTTATGGCCACTACAAATTGGAATACAGATCCAAACCTTACATTTTTTTAGGATATCAGTATGCCGGATACAAATATCTAGACCCTGTCACTAATAAAGCCTATCTCTCCCGTCATGTGGTCTTTGATGAGACTTTCTTTCCAGCCAAGGATCAGGCCATATCTCTGCCCCCTCAGTTGGCTGCTATAGGTGAATCTGTTATCCCTTTATCTCTTCTTTTATCTTCTTTACCTCATGTTTCTACAGATACCAATGCTGCTTTATCCTCTGCCCAACCTCTTGGCAACCCTCCTATTTCAGAACCCTTGTCCTCAATAACCCCTCAGTCGATCAACCCACCTCTCGGTGCAGAATGCTTGACACCCATCCCAAAGTCCCTGTCCTTGACACATCTCCTTTCCACCATTCTTCCAGCTCCCGACACTACCTCACCTAAGCCTGCCACGATTACCAATTCACCTCCACTTGGACCTCCTTCCCCTGAGTGCATCTCTATTCAACCTGCTATCTCATCAATACCACCTCCTCCACCCATGACTACCTAGTCCCAAACAAGCTCACTTACACCTAAACAATTCCATGGTTTCAAGCTTTTTCATTCCAAATATTCTCTCTTTAGCTTCCACTATGTCCTCTCGGACCTTGAGCCCACTTGCTTCAGCAAGGCCGCTACTGATCCTAGGTGGGAAACTGCCATGAGTGCTGAATTTGTTGCTCTTGTTTCCAACAATACCTGGACCCCCTGTCCCAAGTCTTCCCATCACCATGTAAATGGGTTTACAAGATAAAAAGACATGCTAATGGCTCAGTGGGACGTTTCAAAGCCTGCTTTGTCGCCAAAGGATTTGAGCAGCAATCAGGGATCGATTACACAGAGACTTTCAGTCCTGTAATTAAACCTGCTACCATCAGGCTTTTGCTGTCTTTGGCAGTCCATTTTGACTAGCTCATTCACCAATTGGATATATCTGATACCTTCCTGCATGGATCCTTGAATGAAGAAGTTTACATGGAGCAGCCTTGTGGCTTTGTCGATCCTACTCATCCTCATTTTGTGTGCAAGCTCCACAAGGCCATTTATGGCTTGAAACAAGCTCCTCGAGCTTGGTATACTTGGTTATCCAACTTTCTTTTGGATCTTGGCTTCATTGTGTCCCTTGTGGACACTTCCCTCTTCATATTTTCCACTGGCAATATGAAACTATTTCTTATAATCTATGTTGATGATATTATAGTGACAGGCACTCATGCTCATCTCCTCACTGCCCTCATCAACCGACTGTAACAAGAATTTTCTGTCAAAGACTTGGGACCTCTCAGCTACTTCCTTGGCATCCAGGTTACACACACCTCTGCTGGCCTCCACCTATGTCAAGCCAAGTACATAACAAACCTCCTTCACCGCACCCACATGGTTGATGCTAAACCTACCAAGTCACCTTGTGCAGCCGGTTCCAAATTATCAAAGTTTGATGGTGAAGTTTTGCCCGATGCTATTGTGTACCGCAGTGTGGTTGAAGCACTTCAATATTGTACACCCACACGCCCGGATATAGCCTATTCTGTGAACTAGCTATGCCAGTGTCTTCATCATCCAACTTCTGCTCACTGGACAGTTGTTAAACGTGTCCTACGCTTTCTCAAGCACTCCATGCGCCATGGCCTCACCTACACCAAAACCAACCTCCACTTGAATGCATTTTGTGATTCTGACTAGGCTGGCAGTCAGGATGATCACATGTCTACATCCGGGTTTGTAGTTTTCCTCGGCAATTGTTTAATTTCGTGGAGTGCCAAGAAACAACCGGTTGTCTCTCTTTTTAGCACTGAAGCTGAGTACCGCTCCTTAACCATTGTAATTGCTGAGCTATTTTGGCTCCACATGCTGCTTTGTGAGCTTCAGATCCCTTTGCCTTTTGCTCCTATTGTTTGATGTGACAATGTGAGTGCCCTTGCACTAGCTTCCAATCCGGTTTATCATGCTAGAACAAAGCACATTGAAGTGGACTACCACTATGTGCGTGAGAAGGTCCTTAATAAGGACATCTCTCTAGCCTTCATCTCCACAGCTGGCCAAATTGCTGATATGTTTACCAAAGGCTTGTCTACTGCCCGATTCCAGTTTCTACAATCCAAGCTAACAATGACTCCGTCCCCTATCAGCTTGGGGGGGATGTTAAACCTCATGACCAAGCTCCCTTAGCTGATCCCTCAGATAAAGATCACCCTGCTGTCACACAGCATCAAGCACTCGTATCACATGCAATCACAGGCAGTAGACCAAATCAGGAGGAGTCCGTATATCATGCTGTCTCTAGACATAATCTCGGGACTCCTCATACAGCCGCAAATCATGCAACCTTGTATTCTGCAAGTCGTTCAATCAAGCGGGCTGCCAAAGGAAATATATCATAGGCAGCCAATCACTCATTCACTCGTGCTCTCAAAGGCAACTCTACAAGGCAAGAATTGGCAAGTCCAACCTTACCTTGCCCTCCAAGACTCTCGGATCATCTCAGCATGCACACTTAAGGAAAGAGTGGACACAACTTTCCTTCTAGTCATTATATCTTAGTATAATTGCTTAACAATTATATCTTTATTGTAAAATCTTTCTTTGTGTAGAATGGGGTGTACATTCAGTATAAATACTATGTAAACAATTCAATGAAAATCAAGTACAAGTTTCTCAAACTCATTTCTTTTCAACTTGGTCATCATATGCATAAAATCCATTCGAGCATGAAGAGGTTGCCTCTTGAGACATCTATCCATTTCATAATTTTTAAACACAAAAAGGCAACAAGAACGTTTAGTCAGTCACTAAAGGTGTGAAGAATATCAGAAAATTAACTGGTGCAACAAAATCAAAAGTATTAGATGATAATTTAAAAAAATTATCACTCATCTATTGGGATAAAGAAAAAGCCAACTCATAACCAATCAAAATTAATAAGGGCCTCTATTTAGTTTGCAAGGTCCAACGGGGACAGGGATGCAAATAGTAAGACAATCATTATTCTTAAATATTTGCTTTTATATGATAGGTTCTGAATATTCTACATTACACAAAAGAAATCCCATGATACAAATTTTACCTGACAACTTCCAAAACTATCATATCTGCAGTTCACGAAAAAATATTTCATTGTGAAACAAAGCTTGCCATTAGCACATCATATAACTTCTACCAGTCTTCTTGTAGAGAGGGAGAGAGAGAGAAAGCCAAGCCCCATACACACAAAGCCTAGCTTTAATTAGAAGCCACGACATTCTACTGGCAAATCAAAAACTTCCCTCACCACATTCCACAAAACTTTCAAGTTATGGTGATAAAACAACATAAGACTGCATAAGCTCATCTCAAGCACAAGCAAACCTCTGCAAACCGAGCTTCCAACCGTGATTCCAACTGAGACTGAGAAGTCTGAAGCTCCTTCCGCAACTCCAACGTAGCCTCATGAACATCCTGAAACTAGCGCTGAGTAGACTTCAACTGCTCCTGAGTTGCCTTCACCGACTCCGCCAATTGTAAAACTCGGGTTCCATCCGCCATTAGAGGACCGTAGACTTCTGATACCACTTGTAATGTACTTATATTTTCTGTAATGGATTCTGTAATGCTAAATGTAAAGAATGGATAGAAATATGGAAGATAATAGAAATGGAAGAAGAAAGGCAAGATGGACCTTCAAGGATTCCAGGACCTCCACGCTTCATTAGAGAAAGCTTAAATTCAAGAACTGTTTAGGGTGCGTTTAGAATTGTAATTTCGTAGACAATAAGTGCGATTTTAAACCAAATCGCAAAACATAAATCGTTTAGGAACTGCGTTTTTAAAAATTGCGATTTGAAAACGCAGAAAATCTGTTTTTTTTTAAATCGCAGGTAAAATTGTATTTTTTTTTAAAACGCCGGATTTTAAAGGCTAATTTGCGATTTTAAACGCTAAACTGCAATTTTGCCAAACACTTAACTGCGTTTTTAAAAATTACTTTTTTTAAATCGCACATTTTGAAATCGCAAGCTCAAACGGACCCTTAACAAAATTGATCAAGACTAAACTGAAAAGAACTCATGGGCTTCGGGTTATATAGTGGCTTGCATTCTCAACTACTAAACAAACCCAATCCACTAGCCCAGAACTGATTTTAACAACCCTAAGTTCCTAACAACTCAGCCCAAAGGCCTAACGTAATATGCCTTAACCTAATATTCCCTAACCGACTCATTCGTTTTGAAATTATATATACGCGCATATTTCTCTCTCTCTGTATCTCTGTTCTCGGGCTTCAGCTTCAAAGTTTAGTCCCTAATCTAGTAAAATCGCACAGTTCCAAAGACTCTCACCTTTTGGTCTGGAAAATTCCCAGATACACCATAATCAAAAGCTTCTTCCTTTGTTGCCCAGGTTCTCTCTCTCTCTCTCTCTCTCTCTCTCTCTGTGTGTGTGGGTGTGTGTCTCGCACCATTAAATTATTTTCTTTTCTCGTTTGTTAAATTAGATCTCCCTTTGATTAGATCGCTAACCCTTTTGCTTGTTCTTCAGGATCTAAGTGTCGTGGTGTTCTGGGACTGGAGCGGAGGAGCTACCGCTGGATTCATATTGGGTACCTTTTGTTCAATTGTTTATTTCTCTTTGATGTTATATTTCGAATCAAAATTTCCAACTGGGAAATTGGTTCTTGGGATTTTAGACGCTTTTGTTTTGTGGGATTGTTTTGATTGCTGAGAAAACGCAATAAGAAAAAGAAAAGTTTTAGAATCTAGACTTGTATTGTGTAGTTTGAGTAATTGATGAATTGGGTTTAATAAATAAATAGGTTTTTTTACCAATATTTTTGGTGAAATCGACATGAACTATTACACAATTTATTTTTTTTCGATGAATAAAAGCTTTCATCCACCAACAATCAAGCTACACTCCAGAAAACAAAACTGGAACACTATCCCAACCGGAAAACAACACCTAAGGCCAGAATACAAGCCAAACCCCAACAACCAACCTGCAACCTCAAAAGGAGCAGAAAACAAAAAAGACCAACCAACAAACCAACCAAGGCCCAAGTCTCAGCAAAATAAAACCAAGCACTCGAACACAGGACATCAGCTACAGATCAGTAACTCAACCACTCAAACAAAACAGAACACATTACAACAAATTATGCAGATTTCATCTAGAAACAAGGAACAAACAATTTCTGAGGTTCTTGAAATGCCCTTTAGCCACGAGCCTAAATTTGTATGTTCTTTTTGATTCTAAGGTATTTGCTGAATAATAATTTCTTAATTGGACTTTATTTCCTAGTTTTCAATTTAGTATCAAAGAATAAAAGCTAGTTGTCTACGTATTGTTTGGGTTGAAAATGCCATCTTTGAATCTCTTTGTAGTATTTATTTATCTAATTTTTTTAATGGCTTGAGATTTCCAGGTATTCAGCATCCTTGTTTCCAATTATACAGTGATTTGAGATTTTCTAATTTGGTTAATAGTTTATTGTGGTGAAGAAACATGAATTTTAGTGAATTGAATAATTATTCTTCTCTTATCTACTTTGTATCAAATTTCTTATACTCAACATTCTGCTGTAATGATGGTAATCCAACCCATTGAACTTAACTAAATTTGGTAAGCAAATGCAAGGAATCTTCAATAAAATAAAAAGACAATAAAAAAAAAACACTTGGGCTGTGACATCAAATCTATGTCAATTGGGATTCTGTGAATAAATCACATGTTAATATCTTTTTCCTTCATTCTGAAGTTGTTGGTGTGCTTATTGAGGATCGAGGCAATTAATTGAATTAGGGACGTATAAGTATTTGTCCGGAGTGATATAAAAGTATCTAAGTCTTGATCTTCTTATGTTGGTAACGTAGTTGCTATATCTGCAGTAAAGCAAGTAGCTTTCTTTTTCTTTTTTTCTTTTTTGGCCAGATTTTCTGTGGTGTTGTGTAGTAGAATTGAGCTCAGCCATTCGGTGTAAGCCTTGTCAAGTGACTGGTTCAGCAGCACTAATTTTTAGATGTTTGAATGGCCACATCGATTTTCCCATGTCATGTGCACTAGTGCTGCCTAGAGATGTTTTGAGATACTTCCATATGTATTCACTTACATTTTCTGCTTTCCACCATGTGCAGGAACCTTAATGATGGCTAATCCAAACGCATCAACATCAATAGTCTCTTCAAAATCCTCTGAAAAAAAGGCCACGCATATAGCGGATTTAAACATGAACATGTCTGAACTTTCTTTAAGCCATCAAAGTCTAATCACTTCATATGGTCCTATCTCTATCTTTTGGGACATTGAGAATTGCTGTGTTCCTAGAAATGTCTCCACTGAACTCGTAACAGTTAATATTAGGAACGCTTTGCGAACTAACCCTCTAATTAAAGGAGGAGTTAAAATGTTTTCTGCCTATGCAGATTTTAGAGAATTCCCCCAGCAACACACAGAGGACCTTCAGAAAAGTGGTGTCACACTCATAGATGTTCCAAATGTGGGAAAGGATGCTGCTGACAGAGCTATTTTGGTCGACATGTTTCTTTTTGCCCTCGACAACCCTCCACCTTCTTCGATCATGTTGATCTCTGGAGATGTAGATTTTTCTAAAGCTCTTCACATACTTGGTCAACGTGGATATAATATAATCCTTGTTACACCAAAAGATGCTTCAGCTGTCCTCACTAACGCTGCTAAGTTTCTTTGGGACTGGCCTAGTGTGGCTTGTGGGCGAGGCCTCGTTAGCCCCACCAAGGTTGGAGGAGCAGCCGACGTTGCAGGTTTGAATGATAAGGATGCACTTTCATTTAGGGAGAGGGGGATGTCACAAATCTTTTTGAACCCGAGGGTTGGTACTGTTTCTTTTGATGATCAGATGGAATCGACTATGCGGGTACAACCTAGAGACCTAAATGGTCTAAAGGGGTAGTTAGTAAAAATGCTCGAAGGCTCATAAGGACACCTGTCCCTGAAGCAAGTTAAGTCCGAGTACCAGAAGCGTTTCGGGCGGTCTCTTAATGTAGAAGAGTATGGTGTATTCACGCTCAGAAATCTTTTCACGAAGATGGGTGACGTAATGGAGCTAGTAGGGAAGGACGAGCTGTCTGTCTTTCTTAAAAGTTCGAGGGCAGGCCATAGTGCACTGCAGGGGAGAATGAAGGATAAAGGAAAGGGGATCCTGAGAAGCTCAACTCTGTAATAGAGTACTTGATTGGAGTTTTACAAGAAGGAAGATAGCGCAGATAGTTATAAGCTCAATTTTGTAATAGACTTGATTTTTGACTTCTAATACGGAAGATAGAGCAAATAGTCATATAAACTCGACTCTCTAATAGACTTGATTTCTTACTTCTATAATAAACAAAGAGAAGACTGATTCTTTCATCAAATCTTGGCTAGTAAAAAAATGGTTTTTTTTTTTTTAAAAAAAAAAAAAAGAAAGTAATTACTGTGCCACCCATTAAATACTATCTGAGCTAAGTTAATCCTTTAATTATTTTATAGAGCTCAATTAGAAAGGCATGAAAAAGAGTTAAAGTCTAGATTCAATTAGATGCTGCCACATGTGCTCCCCGTGTCACTGACTTAGAGTTAAAGAGAAGAGACACGGCCACATGTATTCCAGCCAACATGATAGCTCATGACACTAGTCCATATCATACACTGGTACAGCAACACTCCAGCAATTACGCAATCACAGATTGTGATACATCAATCTGTGATTGCACAGCTAGTTCACTATCAAGAAAGGAAAGGAAAGATCACAATGGGGCATTCAAAGCTACAGCTCACGATTGCAGCGTAAGGCATAGCTGTCCTCATTCAGAAAAGGAAGATCAATATGGTATAGCTGCTCATATGCAGATAGTAGTTTGGCTTATAAAATATATCATAAATTAAAAAAAGTAAAAAAATTCCCATCCACGGAAAAATAAGAAATGCTATCTACGACAAGTATATGCTCATCACCATGATTGATGTAACGTAATCCACGTTATATTAATTTTGATGGATGAAATGCAGATATTTTATATAGCATTTCTAAGCTTTTTTTTTATTATTATTAAGAGTGGTTTTTTCTAGAAAATAAAATTAACTAATGATTTCAAACTAGTCTTTTAAGTTTTCTAATTTAAAATAAATCATTCTATCAACTTATTATTTAATAACAGTATATAATGTTAGGCCTATCAATTAGTATGATATAATTTTGATTTGTTATCTATTAGTTACTTTAATTACAAATATTTTAAACATTAAAAAAATTAAAATTTCCATTCACACGGGGAGCCTTTTGAGTAAAATAATGAGTTCAAGCAAAAATAAGAAATAGTATATACACACAACAAGTGTATGCATTGCATCAATCAAAATTAATGTGACGTGATTTTTTAATTGTTAGATCAATAAAAATAAATTTTATAATTAAAAAAATCACGTCACATCAATTTTAATAATAACATTAATACTATAAATTCACGTAATTTAAGAATATGCAATTTTAAATACATTTTAGGAAATCATCCGATAATTCCGCAAATACAAATGGATAAGGCAGTAGTGAGCACGTTGAAAAAAAGCTCCATATCCACGTGTTGAATTCTCAATAGATAATTTTATTTTATGCAACACTATTCAACTAAAATCATACTACCTCATCGAGGTTAACATACCACTTTTTGGTCCCTAAAACCCTCTAACAGCTGATTTCTTTAACAGTGCATCGTTGACCATAAACAACTATAAGTAGTCTGGTTAAGCAAATATAAAGGTAAGCTGATTGCAAATGTACTTACATTTTCTGTATCATCAAGAATCAGAACTGCACTTTCTTGCCCCAGCACGACATCAAGACCCTTTTGATGTCTATGGGTGCCATCATCTCGTGAAATCACTCTAGCTCTGAAGTACTCTCTTTGAGGATCAAGCAGCTTAGCCATTTCCAACGCATAGGCCGGGTCACCCATTGTATAAATATACATCTCAAACATCTCACTTGCTTCTTTTAAAAATGTGTGAACAACTTGGTCATCATATGCATAAAATCCATTCCAGCATGAAGAGGCTGCCTCTTGAGACATCTATCCATTTCATAATTTTTAAACACAAAAAGGCAACAAGAACGTTTAGTCAGTCACTAAAGGTGTGAAGAATATCAGAAAATTAACTGGTGCAACAAAATCAAAAGTATTAGATGATAATTTAAAAAAATTATCACTCATCTATTGGGATAAAGCAAAAGCCAACTCATAACCAATCAAAATTAATAAGGGCCTCTATTTAGTTTGCAAGGTCCAAAGGGGACAGGGATGCAAACAGTAAGACAGTCATTATTCTTAAATATTTGCTTTTATATGATTGCTTCTGAATATTCTACATTACACAAAATAAATCCCATGATACAAATTTTGCCTGACAACTTCCAAAACTATCATATCTGCAGTTCACGAAAATATATTTCATTGTGAAACAAAGCTCGCCATAAGCACATCATATAACTTCTACCAGTCTTCTTGTAGAGAGGGAGAGAGAGAAAGCCAAACCCCAGACACACAAAGCCTAGCTTTAATCAGAAGCCACGACATTGTGCTGGCAAATCAAAAACTAACCTCAAAAAGAAAAAAGAAAAGAAAAAAGGGGCAAGCAGCTAATTACATCCTTTCAGTTTCTATGAACAATTTTACCTTTCAATAGAAATCACTTCAAATCAGAATATCCCATTGACAAATTGTCATTATTCTTAAATATTTGCTTTTCTTGGCCTATTCTTTCCAGCGACATGGCGATACGTGATTGGGTCGCAATATGTTATGAAATATTCACGAGTGTAGGGATGGATAGTTTGTAAAGGATTGGTAGAATATGCTCACGGCTGTGTTTGGCTTTGCTTATAAATTAGTTCCATTCAACGGATTAGGCTTAGGTAAGCGCATATTGGTAAACTCTGTCCTAAAACTCTAAAATTTAAAACAAGCAACGGTCGACTCATTCGTTTTGAAATTATACATACGCGCATATTTCTCTCTCTCTGTCTCTGTCTCTCTCTCTTTCTCTCTTCTCGGGCTTCAGCTTCAAAGTTTAGTCCCTAATCTAGTAAAATCGCTCAGTTCCAAAGACTCACTTTTTTGTCTGGAAAATTCCCAGATACACCGTAATCAAAAGCTTCTTCCTTTGTTGCCCAGGTTCTCTCTCTCTCTCTCTCTCTCTCTCTCTCTCTCTCTCTCTGTGGGTGTGTGTCTCGCACCATTAAATTATTTTCTATTCTCTTTTGTTAAATTAGATCTCTCTTTGATTAGATCACTAACCCTTTTGCTTGTTCTTCAGGATCTAAGTGTCGTGGTGTTCTGGGACTGGAGCGGAGGAGCTAGCGCTGGATTCATATTGGGTACCTTTCGTTCGATTGTTTATTTCTCTTTGATGTTATATTTCGAATCAAAATTTCCAACTGGGAAATTGGTTCTTGGGATTTTAGACGCTTTTGTTTTGTGGGATTGATTTTTTTTTTTTTTTTTTTTTTTTTTTTTTTGAAACGGTAGTACTTATCATCTCATTGACATGGTCAAAACAAACATAAACTTGAACCCAAAAAACTGGAATCTAGGGACACAAGCGTTCTCAAACAATGATACTAGAAATACATTCTGGACTTTCCTGTAACCAAATCTCTGCCAGTTTGTTGTTTGCTGCCTCCTTCGCTATCACATGCGCCGCACTATTGCATTCCCGGTTGACATGGACAATCTTAGCCATCCAGAATCCTTGGATCTCCTGGTATATGCTTTCCGTAAATTGGCCATTCTTGGATAAGTATGGGGGGTAGGAGGAGATTTTTGCAACCACCTGTGCTGAGTCCCCCTCAAAAATAACCTCTTGGAAACCCTCTGCTTTGCTAAACAGAACCGCCCAAAGGGCTGCCATTACTTCAGCAGTCTTTGCATCCACAACTATGGTTTTGAAACCACATTGCGCTGCAAGGAACACACCCCTACAGTCTCTTGCTACAACTCCCAAGCCAATACAGCCCTCCTTAACATTGATAGCTGCATCCCAATTTATCTTGATGATACCAGATGGAGGGGGTTGCCATTTTTGTTGTATTGCCAGGCAGATTATTACTATCCATCGCCGTCAACTCCATACGATTACATCTTTTAAACTCCTCCAAAGTTGACATGGCCCCTATAAACACTTCTGCAGGATGCCGAAAGATCCCTTCAAAAATCAAAGCATTTCTTCTGAGCCAAATTCATCTAGCAGTAATGACTAAAACCTCCACCTCTTGGAAAATCGATACATAAATTCATCTAGTAACATAGCAAAAGAATTAGATGCAGTGCTACATTTATGGAACCTTGACCCCCGCGTTCCCCCACACATCCTGGGCTGCCGGGCAGGACCAAAGAGCGTGGATGACCGTTTCAGTCTCTATCTTACAGCAAGGACATAGGTTGTCCTCAACCACTTTCCGCTTGTGACGGTTCACTCTGGTAGGTAAAATGTCATGACATGCTCGCCAAGTGAAAATTTTTGCTTGATTTGGAACATTCAATGACCACATGAACTTCCACAAACCCGTATCCTTGGCCTTTATTGAACTCTGCCCTCCATATACTCCGCGCATTTGTATTCCCAGGTGATAAGCGCTTCGAACTGAAAATTGGCCATCTTTGGTCTCCTTCCATATCAGTCTATCCGGGGGGAGGCATGGACTCAGAGGAATATTCTCGATGACCTGAGCTTCTTCGGGCATGAAAATCTCCGAGATAATCTCCCTCTTCCAAACTCCATGTCTGTAATCTATTAACTCCACTACCATAGAGTTTTTGTCTAGCAACCGCGGGGGAGATTGGACAGAATGCATTATAGGGGTTGGCAACCAGCGAGTGTTCCACATTGTAATCGATCGACCATCTCCAACTCTCCATATTAGGCCCTGATTTAGCAATTCCCTGGCATTACAGAGACTTCTCCAGACAAAAGAGGCTCAAGAACCCACCTGGGCTTCCAAAAAAGAGGAGTTTGGATGGTATTTTGCTTGAATGATCCTAGCAATTAACGAATTAGGGTGCTGAATAAGGCGCCACCCTTGTTTTGCTAAAAGAGCTTGGTTAAAAATAATCAAGTCTCTAAAGTCTTATCCGCCATTTGATTTCGACCGTCCCATCCTTTCCCAGCTCATCCAATGAATTTTGGACGTCTTGGACAAGTGACTCCACCAAAAGCCTTGCATCATAGCATTGATCTCCTTACAAAGCGACACGGGTAACTGGAAGACACCCGTACAATATGTAGGGATGGCTTGCACTACCGCCTTCAACAAGACTTCTTTGCCTGCCTAAGAAAGGAAGTTTACCTTCCGATTTGTCAAACGTTTCTGCACCTGATCCTTAATATAACAAAAGGCTTGGTTTCGTGATTTTCCCACAAATGTAGGCAGTCCCAAATATGCATCAATACGGTGAGTTTCTGTTAAGCCGTTGGAGGATTTCCTGCCTTCGATCTTGGCTTGTATTCCGGCTAAAGAAAACTGACGTTTTCTGAATATTTATTTTCTGCCCCGATGCTTGTTCATATCTCCCGAGAAGCCGCATTAGCCTTCGCCATTCCACTGAGTTTGACTTACAGAAAAGGATGTTGTTATCCGCAAATAGAAGATGACTTATCTTTGGGCCTTTTGGAGAGGTTGGCACTCCCGAAATAACACCTTTCTCCTTAGCTTTACCAAGCAAAGTACTAAGGCCTTCTGCACACAATAAGAAGAGGTACGGTGATATCGGGTCCCCTTGTCTTATGCCTCTTGATGGTGTTATATTCCCCATTGGATGGCCATTAACTATCACGGAATACCGCACAGATGTAACACATTTCATCACCAAATGAACCCAACATGCTTCAAAGCCCAGTTTGATCATTGCTGCCTCCAAGAATTGCCATTCAATCCTGTCGTAGGCTTTGCTCATGTCCAACTTAACGCCCATATACCCCACCTTGCTCCACATTCTTGTCTGCATCGTATGCATAGTTTCAAAGGCAGCAATGTTGTTATCAATAATTAGCCTGCCCGAAATGAATGCACTCTGCGCACATGAAATAATATTTGGCAAAAATACCTTGAGCCGGTTAGCTAGCACTTTTGAGATCAGTTTGTAAATCACATTACACAAACTTATTGGCCTAAACTCTATCACACGAACCGGGCTTTGCACCTTAGGAATAAGTGCAATATGAGTAGAATTGATCATGGTATCCATCACTCCAGTGTTCAAAAATTTAAGTACAGCCGAGCATACCTCAACATGGATCGTGGCCCAGTTGGATTGGTAGAAGCATGCTGAGAATCCGTCTGGTCCCGGTGCCTTCAAAGGGGGCATCTGATTCATGGCAAAGGAAATCTCTTCAACTGTGAATTCTGCCATTAGGGTCTGGTTCATCTCCTGAGTCACCTTCCTGTCAATAGCTACTAAGCAGTCATCCATATCCATATCTTTCCCTGCTGTGAAAAGCTCTGTAAAGTAGCCTATAAAGGCAGCCTCAATGTCCTCCTGGGAGTAGCACCACCTCCCAGCCTTATCTTTTATTTTCATTATTTGAGCCCTTTGATTTCTCTGAGTGGCACAAGAATGGAAGTATTTTGTGTTTCTGTCGCCCAACTGCGACCAAGTTTCTTTTGCCCTTTGCCTCCACTTCATATCTTCTTGTTCAAGGAGAGCGCGCAACTCCTCTTTTAGTGGATGTCCAGCTTCCAGGGACTCGGTGTTCCCAAACATTTGTAGATGGTGGAGCTCCTGCAACTTTTCCTGAATCAAAAGATCCCCTGAATTCGTTTGTTTGCGCACCCACTGTTTTAGAGCCCTCCTACAACCGTTAAGGTTACCTTTAACAATTTGCCATGGACATTCTGTAATTTGCTTTGCTCTTCAAACTTGTTTGATAACGCCTCCCTCTCCTTATTCTTGGCCCAACCAGCTTCATAACGGAACACCTTATTTTTCTTCCATATTCGATCATTGGAATGAGACATGGTAACCATGACCGGATTGTGGTCTGAGACAAGTTGCACCAGTACTTCCACCTGTACCATGTTAAACATAGTGCACCACTCCACGTTTGCCACCGCCCTATCTAGCCGTTCTCTAGAGAATTCATTGCCCTGCCTCCCGTTCCTCCACGTATATTTTGGCCCCACATACCCCAAATCAGCCAACCTGCTATCTGTCAAGGCACTCTAGAAAGCCCTCATCAGGCTCGAGGTCTGATTGCTTGACTAGTTTTTTTGGCAGCTGAGGTGATTTCGATGAAATCACCTAAGCACATCCAAGGAACTGGATCAAGCTTGGCCAAATGTCGAAGCAACGCCCACGACTCCCCCCGCTTAGCAGTCTCCGGGTGACCGTAGAAACCAATAAATTTCCACTAGGAGGAATCAGTCATGCTTCGTATCACAACATTAATGTGTCTACGGCTGAAGTTCTGAATTTCCACCATCGAAGATTTCTTCCATAACAGCATTAATCCCCCACTCTTGCCGTGGCAATCCACCACAAAACAGTGATCAAACCCAAGCTTTATTCGAATAGCATCAGCCTTCCCCTACATAATCTTGGTTTCCATAAGAAAAACCAAGTTTGGACGCTTTATCTTCACCAAATGGCGAAGGGACCGAACTGTTCGGAGGTTCCCAAGCCCCCGGCAGTTCCAGCTTAGGGCTATCATTGCGGACGGCAGGGCTAGCAACCAGCCTCTGCCTGGACCATCTAATCATCTTGGATATGGAGAATAGCTTTCTTACCCTTCTTTGTCTGCTCCTCCATAACATCTTCATCTTTATCCCCCAACTTCCGCTTTCCAATTAATCACCCCGCTACGGGATTCAGTAGCTTTTTCCAGTCCCGGTGAAGCCCGAGTACATTTAGTTACCAGCTTTTTAGTTTCAGAAATCTGAATTTGATTCTTCTTTGCCCTCAGTCATGCAAGTTTTGTCAATGCTCCCTTCTGTGGATGATAATCCTCCACATTCTCACTCTGCATGTCTTCTTTTTCGACACGTGGGAAGTACGTGTTTGTAATCGGGTCCTTCTCAAGCTGGATAGCTTCACTCACCTGCAGGCTAGTCCATACCATCTTGTTCAAGCCCGAATCCCACTGGCCCATGTACTTTTGGGGTAACTTACCCAATTTAGACTTTGTCGACTCACCATATCCCCAAACGCTGACTTTCCAAAATAGAAAATCTCCATTCCGAACCCACTCCCCGCTTCCTTTCCTTCTCAGCAACACTTTCATTTATAGCCAAATTTCCATTTTCACTCGAGACCGGGCCATTTAATGTTTTGATTCCCAACGGGTCCGTCTCATCCCAACCTTCAAAAGGAAACGGCTCCCTTAACTCATGCCGCACCATATGGGATCCGTTAGCTGACTTCAATGGCTCTACATGGGAATTACCTTTGTCATTAACTCCATTCCGCGATTTTTGCTCTGAATTCATGAGCTGCTCCTCCCCTTGTATGCTAGGGTTTTCGCCCGTAACACCGGATGCACCGCCTCCCGTCGACTCTTCCTCCACCAGGTTCTCCATCCCAATATTCCTGGTAGTCCGGACTGTCCTTACTTTCTGACTATCTCCATCATCACCTCCCCAACGGTTTCTATCAGACCATGCATCCCTCCGGCTCCCTCGTCGAATAGGAAAAGAAACTCGTAACCAGGGCCTGTAAGGATCCCCCTCCGGTCCAAGGCTACGGCGGTTTCCTTCATTATCACATCCTCTCCGTCCATGCAAAATAACCCCGCACCTGAAGCAAAACTTGGGTAACTTTTCATATTTGAACGCTATCCATATTGACCTCTCAGCGACATGCAGCATTCTTCCACAAGCCAATGGAGTAGTAAGATTCACTCGGATTTTGACTTTGAGATATTCTCCCCATCCCGGCTCCGTGTCATGGACGTCAACTTCCTCCACGACTCCCACCGAGGCCCCAATTTTCTCCCCGACTTCCTTTCCCATGCACGCCAATGGAAGGTTATACATACGCACCCAAAATGACGCATGCTCGAACTGCATCTCCGCCGGGGGGAAGTGAAACCATCAAACTCAGCCAAAGCAACCAAATTTCCATCAAAGATCCATGGTCTACCCCCAAGATTCTTATTTTATCACCCTCTTCCTCAAATTCTGCAATGAACATGTTACCACCAATAATCTGAAAAGTTATAGCGCCCACTGGACGCCATATCCTTATCAACGGAGCCCGAAAATAATCTTTAGGAACTATACGATCCGCCAACAGTTTGCCTACCAAACACACCTTCCCTCTATGCACCATAGGTGCAGTTTCCGAGATCTGCATTGATACCCCTTCATTCTCTATCTCAATAAGAGAGAACTTTCCCCACCTTTCCGACAACTCCTCCGCCATCTATCGTCAGACAATTGTATTCCTTACCCAATATGACACCGAGAAACCAGAAAAACTCTAAATCCAGTCACGAAACTAGACCAGAGGTCAACAGCTTCACCCGTAGGTTTTCAGAGAGAAAACGCGTAGAGGGAAGGACTGTATCCTATCTTGTTGTTTTGTGGGATTGTTTTGATTGCTGAGAAAACGCAATAAGAAAAAGAAAAGTTTTAGAATCTAGACTTGTGTTTTGTAGTTTGAGTAATTGACGAATTGGGTTTAATAAATAAATAGGTTTTTTTACCAATATTTTTGGTGAAATCGACATGAACTATTACATAATTTTTTTTGTTTTTTTGATGAATAAAAGCTTTCATCCACCAACAATCAAGCTACACTCCAGAAAACAAAACTGGAACACCATCCCAACCGGAAAACAACACCTAAGGCCATAATACAAGCCAAACCCCAACAACCAACCTGCAACCTCAAAAGGGGCAGAAAACAAAAAAGACCAACCAACAAACCAACCAAGGCCCAAGTCTCAGCAAAATAAAACCAAGCACTCGAACACAGGACATCAGCTACAGATCAGTAACTCAACCAATCAAACAAAACAGAACACATTACAACAAATTATGCAGATTTCATCTAGAAACAAGGAACAAACAATTTCTTAGGTTCTTGAAATGCCCTTTAGCCACGAGCCTAAATTTGTATGTTTTTTTTTTATAAGTAATTGCAATAATATAAAAAAGCGCAAAGGGGGGCAACCCTTATACACGGGAAGTATACAAGAGAACCCCTAACAGGGACGAACAGAGAATAAATTTAAAAATTCAACATAAGTAAAAGAGCTCAAACTATGATGGGGCGCTATCCAAAAATATAAAGTATTGAGCAACCGCTTCCGTAGCTCCACCATGGATGTCTCTACATCTTCAAACAGCCTAGCATTCCACTCCCTCCAAATACACCACAGCAAGCATAAAGGAGCTAACCGCCAAGCCTCTAAATTTGTATGTTCTTTTTTATTCTAAGGTATTTGCTGAATAATAATTTCTTAATTGGACTTTATTTCCTAGTTTTCAATTTAGTATCAAAGAATAAAAGCTAGTTGTCTACGTATTGTTTGGGTTGAAAATGCCATCTTTGAATCTCTTTGTAGTATTTATTTATCTAATTTTTTTAATGGCTTGAGATTTCCAGGTATTCAGCATCCTTGTTTCCAATTATACAGTGATTTGAGATTTTCTAATTTGGTTAAAAGTTTATTGTGGTGGAGAAACATGAATTTTTGTGAATTGAATAATTATTCTTCTCTTATCTACTTTGGTAACCCAACCCATTAAACTTAACTAAATTTGGTAAGCAAATGCAAGGAATCTTCAATAAAATAAAACAATAAAAAAAAACACTTGGGCTGTGACATCAAATCTATGTCCATTGGGATTCTGTGAATAAATCACATGTTGATATCTTTTTCCTTCATTCTGAAGTTGTTGGTGTGCTAATTGAGGATCGAGGCAATTAATTGAATTAGGGACGTATAAGTATTTGTCCGGAGTGATATGAAAGTATCTAAGCCTTGATCTTCTTATGTTGGTAACGTAGTTGCTATATCTGCAGTAAAGCAAGTAGCTTTCTTTTTTTTTTGCCTGATTTTTCTGTGGTGTTGTGTAGTTGAATTGAGCTCAGCCATTCGGTGTAAGCCTTGTCAAGTGACTGGTTCAGCAGCACTGATTTTTAGATGTTTGAATGGCCACATCGATTTTTTTCCCTGACATGTGCACTAGTGCTGCCTAGAGTTGTTTTGAGATACTTTCATATGTATTCACTTACATTTTCTGCTTTCCACCATGTGCAGGAACCTTAATGATGGCTAATCCAAACTCATCAACATCGATAGTCTCTTCAGAATCCTCTGAAGAAAAGGCCACACATATAGCGGATTTAAACATGAACATGTCTGAACTTTCTTTAAGCCATCAAAGTCTAATCACCTCATATGGTCCTGTCTCTATCCTTTGGGACATTGAGAATTGTTGTCTTCCTAGAAGACTCTCCTCTGAAGCCGTAGCAGTTAATATTAGGAGGGCAGCTTTGCGGACTAACCCTCAAATTAAAAAAGTTATAACGTTTTCTGCCTATGGGAATTTTAGTGAATTACCCCAGCGACACACAAAGGGCCTTCAGAAAAGTGGTGTCACACTCATAGATGTTCCAAATGTGGGAAAGGATGCTGCTGACAGAGCTATTTTGGTCGACATGTTTCTTTTTGCCCTTGACAACCCTCCACCTTCTTCGATCATGTTGATCTCTGGGGATGTAGATTTTTCTGCGGCTCTTCACATACTTGATCAACGTGGATATAATATAATCCTTGTTACACCAGAAGGTGCTTCAGCTGCCCTCACTAACGCTGCTAAGTTTGTTTGGGACTGGCCTAGTGTGGCTTGTGGGCGAGGCCTCGTTAGCCCCCACCAAGGTTGAAGGAGCAGCTAGCGTAATGGAGATGGGTGACGTAATGGAGCTAGTGGGGAAGGACGAGAATGGAGGATAAAAGAAAGGGGATCCTGGGAAGCTCAACTCCGCAATAGAGTACTTGATATGACTTTTACAAGAAGGAAGATAGCGTAGATAGTTATAAGCTCAATTTTGTAATAAACTTGATTTTTTACTTCTAATACGGAAGATAGAGCAGATAGTCATATAAACTCGACTCTGTAATAGACTTGATTTCTTACTTCTATAATAAACAAAGAGAAGACTGATTCTTTCATCAAATCTTGGCTAGTAAAAAAATAGTTTTTTTTTTTAAAAAAGAAAAAGAAAGTAATTACTGTGCCACCCATTAAATACTATCTGAGCTAAGTTAATCCTTTAATTATTTTATAGAGCTCAATTAGTAAGGCATGATAAGGAGATAAAGTCTAGATTCAATTAGATGCTGCCACATGTGCTCCCCGTGTCACTGACATAGAGTTAAAGACAAGAGACACGGCCACATGTATTCCAGCCAAAATGATAGCTCATGACACTAGTCCATATCATACACTGGTACAGCAACACTCCAGCAATTACGCAATCACAGATTGTGATACATCAATCTGTGATTGCACAGCTAGTTCACTATCAAGAAAGGAAAGGAAAGATCACAATGGGGCATTCAAAGCTACTGCTCACGATTGCAGCGCAAGGCATAGCTGTCCTCATTCAGAAAAGGAAGATCAATATGGTATAGCTGCTCATATGCAGATAAGTAGTTTTCCTTATCTTTGTTAAAACTTTTACTTTTTATCTTTGGACAGTGAATTTTGTGTGCAACACTCTTCAACTAAAATCATACTACCTCATCGAGGTTAACATACCACTTTTCGGTCCCTAAAACCCTCTAACAGCTGATTTCTTTAACAGTGCATCGTTGACCATAAACAACTATAAGTAGTCTGGTTAAGCAAATATAAAGGTAAGCTGATTGCAAATGTACTTACATTTTCTGTATCATCAAGAATCAGAACTGAACTTTCTTGCCCCAGCACGACATCAAGACCCTTTTGATGTCTATGGGTGCCATCATCTCGTGAAATCACTCTAGCACTGAAGTACTCTCTTTGAGGATCAAGCAGCTTAGCCATTTCCAACGCATAGGCCCGGTCACCCATTGTATAAATATACATCTCACTTGCTTCTTTTAAAAATGTGTGAACAATGGGCCTTAACTTGGTCATCATATGCATAAAATCCATTCCAGCATGAAGAGGCTGCCTCTTGAGACATCTATCCATTTCATAATTTTTAAACACAAAAAGGCAACAAGAACGTTTAGTCAGTCACTAAAGGTGTGAAGAATATCAGAAAATTAACTGGTGCAACAAAATCAAAAGTATTAGATGATAATTTAAAAAAAATTATCACTCATCTATTGGGATAAAGCAAAAGCCAACTCATAACCAATCAAAATTAATAAGGGCCTCTATTTAGTTTGCAAGGTCCAATGGGGACAGGGATGCAAACAGTAAGACAGTCATTATTCTTAAATATTTGCTTTTATATGATAGGTTCTAATATTCTACATTACACAAAATAAATCCCATGATACAAATTTTGCCTGACAACTTCCAAAACTATCATATCTGCAGTTCACGAAAAAATATTTCATTGTGAAACAAAGCTCGCCATTAGCACATCATATAACTTCTACCAGTCTTCTTGTAGAGAGGGAGAGAGAGAAAGCCAAACCCCATACACACAAAGCCTAGCTTTAATTAGAAGCCACGACATTCTACTGGCAAATCAAAAACTTCCCTCACCACATTCCACAAAACTTTCAAGCTATGGTGATAAAACAACATAAGCCTGCATAAGCTCGTCTCAAGCACAAGCAGCTAATTACATCCTTTCAATTTCTTTCAACAATTTAACCTTTCAATAGAAATCAGAATATCCCATTGACAAATTGAAAGCACAAAAATTTCCTTAAACATACTCAGGTTAGGCTCTGTCCGCTCTGTTCGTTTGGGTCATGAAGGCATTTTCTGGCTCCTGTTGACGATAGAGGAGGTGGCAAGCTCAGTTAATAGCAAGGGCTTCTTTCGGAAAATCAGGACCGCATGCAGTGTCTTCCTCTGTCAAAGTAGCTTCAACATCCATGGGACTTGGCTATCGAAGAGTGCAGTGGAGGAGGGAGGCGGGGGTTTATTCTACTCCCTGAAGGCAAAGAGAAGTGGGGATGGTGTGGCTTTGGGAAGGTGCTTCGTTTCCTGTTGGCACCATATCTCACCGTGAAATAGCTTCCTCCGACGTTTCATGGAGATCCCTGCATTGGCAAGTCAGTCTCTCAGATTATTCCGGCGGTTAAACCACATGCACTTCTCACTTCTGCCCTTGGTTCTACTACGAGCTCAGTTACAGCGTCTATGGCGGTTGGAAAGCTTTCCAAGTATAAAACAGTAGCGGCAGTGCAAACTCTTAGCACCGGAACTCAGTTCCCTCCGGCAGCTCTTGCTACTGGTTCTGGTGCGATGCCAAGCTCGTATGCAGCCTCTATGGAGGATGGCCAGAACAGGACAAAACCAGTACCAGACGTGAGGACAAATCAACGTACACAATTCGGTATGAGCAAGAAGAACGTGGCTTACCGTTCAAATTCTCATTCTCGCCCATATCACACATTTGCTGGAACCAGCGTCGGCATAGAGACAATTGGGGAGGTAGCAAAAAGGTTGGGGCAGTCTTTTTTCCTGCTTGGAAAATCCTCAAGTCCCTCAAGGACAGCTGTCGGCCTCTCCTTGGTAGCAATTTACGCATTATTGTGGATGGGCAGGGTGTAAGAGACGTGAGCTGGAAAACACCACGTGTAACCCAAATCTGGAGAAAAAAGGCGCATGGGTTTGATAAGAGGGCTTCGGTGGTTTCTTCTGGATCAAACCGTGGCCTCTCCTTGGGCCAGGCACAACTTTGGGCTCCCACTGATTTTAGAACTGGCTCTTCTTCTTTGGGCCAGCCTTCTGCTTTGGGTTTTATTCCTGCTTCTTCCCCTCTTCAGAGCTGTCCTTCCATCCTGGAATAGGCCCGTCGTTCTAGTGACGCTGGCCCGCAAGTTCTCGAATCCCAGGCTCTCCTAAGTTCGGACTCCTCCTTCTCGATATTTTTTTATTAAAAGCCAAAAGGCCCTTTCCACGTAGGAATCCCCTGCCTATCATTACTCGCTTACCTAAGCCTAATCCGTTGGAGTAATGATAGGCAAGGGACGTTTAACCGTCCCCTGCCCGGCCCTTTCCTACGTAGAAAGGGCTTCTTGGCTTTTAATAAAAAAAAAATCACAATTTTGAAAACTATCCAGCGTCCGATGTTTGTACTCATTTTCTTCCCCAAACCATTTTCCTTCCAAATTTTTCCCTCCCTCTCTCCATCTCCTCTCCTCAACCCCACCGTGAAATCAACTGGGAGCCCGCCACCAGTACGTCACCGTGCGTTCTCCATCTCCGGTTCGGCTCCGAAGAATCCGAAGACTCAACCACCGTACCGCCACGAGCAGCCCCAACCGAACCACCACCACCACCGACGAGCCCATCCACCGTAAGGTTTTTTTTTTTTTTTTTTTTTTTTTTTTTTTTTTTTATCTTTCCTTTTGAAAATGCAGATAATGGTGTGAGTTTATGCCTTTTTTCTGTAAAATTGGAGGGACAAAGTTGGCTGAGATTTGGGCTCCTACAGTTCCGGTGACCATTTTCCTCATTTCTGACCTAAATCTCCCCCATTTCCGACATCGGTAGCTACCCCCACCCATCAGAGCACCGGCTTCATTTATCTTTTCTGTCGACGAAGCGCCAGCCACCAAGACCCACCGACCGCCACCCATCGGAGCACCCTCCCCCCCCCCCCCCTATCTCTCTCGCCGTTTTCCTGTTATAAGTTTTCTGCTTCTCTCTTTTCATGATTTTCGCCACCCATCAGAGCACCATATATAGTTGTTTGGTGCTAAAGTTTAGTCTTTTGTTGTATTTTTTGTGTTGGGTTTTAGTTTAGTCTTTGGATTTTTCAAAGTTTCGACCTTTAGTTTATGAGTCATTTTCTGTTGGATATGCTGTAAGGCAGATTTAGAACATGGATCTGCCGTAATTTTCATCAAGTTTGCTTCATTTCTCTCTCTTTTGGAAGTTTGCATGACAAAATGGTAACATGGAAAATATTCTAGAAACCAAATCTTCTGTGTCAATTATGTTGGAGACTTGGACACCCTGGGAAAACTGAGTGAGTGACTGTCTTCTTCTCAAGTATTTGAAATAACTCTATTGTGGTTCTGTTGATAATGAAACAAAGTATTATTTCTCAGATGTATCTAAGGACATTTTATTTAAACAACTATGCAAGTTATCTGGGTTAGCTTGGAGAAATGCAACTTCACTTGGTTTTTATGGAAGTTTAAATGTTTGTAAATTTGTGGGTTAAAAAAAGGGTACTGAATTTTTTTTCAAGGATCAAGACTCTGTTCAATGTTGCTGGCATTTTTGTCATTTCCTTGGAGAAACCGTGAAGGGGGGGGGGGGGGGGGGTTGGCCAAAATCTACATATGAGAATTGAATTAAACTAAGAACAGGGCAAGGTTTTAAGAAAGATTTTTTTTTTTTTCATTAAAGAAATAAAATTTTCTTTACTCCTTATTAGATGGTTGAGAAAATGGGGGAAGATGAAAGAAAAACACAGAATTTGTGTTTTTTATGTTCTTGTTTTTCTTTTCTCTTTAAGAGTCTTGCTTGTGACTTTAGTTTTTTATCCCTTTTTTATTTGATTTCTTTGGTACTATAAAATGATTCTTTTTATCCTTAGTTTGGTTGGTGGGAAAATGGAGGGAGAAAAGAGTTGAAAATTGGGTATTGAATTTTCTATTGATTTTCTATTATCTGATTGGATCTATTGCGCGCTTTGGTAGCTGGTTTACTTTTTTTGTTAGCAGAATAGATTACTTTTGATTGGGCTACAGAAATTTGGCAAGGGTGATTGGAGGATCATTTTGACTATTGATCTTGATGTCATGTGGATTCTTGGCTCATTTGTGGAAGGTACTAGATTTGATAAGACACATGTTTTTAAATAGTTAGGTAAACAGGTCTTGTTTTAGATTGAAGTTAGTCAAATTAGTTATCTTCATCAATTAAATATTTGATATTTAATTGATATTTGCTTGATATAATGGATCTTTTGTTGCTTGTTGACAATGAGATGGTGTGTGCTCTATTTTTCAATTGGAATTCTTGTCCTTGCACAAAATATATAGGATCTTCCATTCTGTCCAAATTCAATTTTATCTCATTTTTGTACATCCATAGAAACTCTTTGTTGTATGACACATAAATTTTCAGGACAACATCTATGTACAACAATTAAACGAGTTGAATTTTATCCTGGTGGTGTTTGATATAAGTGGAATTTTCAAGATATGCATGAAATATTACTAAATTTGTGTAACTAGTTCATACTCTAGTGCTTGATGGCTTTTTTAGGCATTGGGTTCCAGCAAAGTTGTGCTATCTAAATTGCTTTGGTTTTCTCATATAGGAGCAGAAATTTGTAAACTTTCCTTTATGGTATATTGGCTTGGTAATTATTGGCTTAAAATTTGAAACTTTTTTGTAAAAGATAATTAATCTTTGGATTTTCTGCATTGCTAGCTGTACTTTTTGTGACCTGTTTGTTTCATTTTGTTGTTCTTACTTTTAGCTATGGCATACCTGAAAAAAGTACAAAGAAAACTAAAAAAAATAAGTCAGTTTAATGTTGTATACAACAACTGTTTGGACCTCTTATGTAGCAAAGTTGATATTCAATTGTTTTTATTGCCTAACGTTATCTTATATGTTTCAGGTGATAAACATTGTTATCTCAATGCATATGCTTACATTAGAAGCAGCAATTTTCCCCAAGTTACGTGAGTGTCTTGCGATTCAATAGAATGTTTTATCTGTGTTTGTTTTCAGTAGAATGCAGTATGCACCAGTGGTGGGCTTTCATATATTAACATGCTGTGAAGAGTGCGGTTTCTTCCCTTGTTTTAAGTATCAAGAATGGTTTTGATTATGGCAAGCTTGAACTATTGTTGCTTTTATGCATGTCGTTTAGGATTTGATCATGAATAAGGCTGGACAGACATGTTTCGGTTTCTTATTCAGGGTGATGGAAATTCAGAGAAAGAAGTGGAAGAGAAATGAGTGGAAGTAGCATCTTATGGAAAGCAGAACAGATTGCTTACTGAATTTTCATGTCTTGTAAATTTTGGATCTGGTTTAGTTTAGTAGTTTCAGGTGTAATTTTTTTAAGAGAAATATGGTTTCTTGGTTTTGGGGCATCATGTGTATTTCTTCTTAGAATTTTAATTCCTAAACTTGTTAAGCATTTGACTCAAATCATTCCCATGACGTAGTTCTGAATCTTCTAATGGCTCTTTCTTAATTGATTTGTCAATTAACTTAGTAGTTCTTAGTACTCTTGGACATTGCAGCGGACTACTTTAGTTAGTAGTTTAGTAATTTTTAACAACTTGGATCCCGATCCACCTTTCAAGCTTGGTCTTGTGCGTTGAATTGGGTGTTCGGACCACGCACTTTCTGTCACTCAAATTTCACAATCTCATTTGGACTTAGTTCCAGCATCTTATCCATCAAACAAGAAGCATATTGATTTCATGTGCATGGTTCATTACAGACAATCGACAAACCAATGTTATTCTATAATTTACAAATCCATTATGTTGAGAATGATATGAAGAAAGTCTTGAATTGCTACACCAGTACTCTGTAATTCTATCATATGAATCTTGCCAATCAAGCCTCTATGGTTCTGAGGCAGTGATTGGCAGGGGATGGGTTACCATCTCCTTGCCTCCCCCCCCATTTTCATTAAAATAGGCTTATTAGAAGTTGCTTTTTGATAAAAAAAAAAAAAAAAAAGAAAAAAAAAAAAAAAAGAAGCATTTATTTATTATAAATACCGGTTAGGGGACGGTTTTTCATCCCCCAACAATCATTTCCCATGGTTCTGTCATCATTCACTAATGAGAACTTCTACACATGCGCCCTTCCTCCATCTCTCTTCCGTCTTTTTTTCACGTGTCATTTTTTTTTCCTTTTGTTTTTTTTTTTTTGGTTTTTTAATAAATAAAAAAAAAAAAAAAAAAAAGGTTGAAATCGCGGGAGGTCGACATTTATAGGTTTCATTTTCAAAATTTTCCCTATTTCCCAAATCTCCCCTCTCCACCGCAGGCCACCGATCTCCACCCGTGACCCAGCAAACCGTCGACCCCAGATGAACGGCGCCCGCGACCCATCTCCATCTCTTCCGACCGACACCGTCCCAGCGACCCATTTCTCTCTCTCTCTCTCTCTCTCTCTCTCTCTCTCTCTCTCTGACCCAGCAAACCAAGCATCGCCTACGAGCACCGCGGATCTCCGACCATGTCCGACGAGGAGCACCAGCGCCGACCACTGCAGATCTCCAACTCTACGGTCACTCTCTCTCCATTTTTATGGGATTTGTTATGAGATAGGCATTTCATTACTAGGCTTTGCTAAAAATTCTATGTAAATAATCTAACTAACCTTATCCTTATAAAGAGATTTGCTATCTTTGACTTATTGCCCTTGTCACTGTTAACATGAAGGCACCACAACAGATAAACAAGAGAAAATGGGCGTTTTGGGTGAAGACGTAAAGTATTTGGGCGTTTAGGGTGAGATTTGTTTTCTTTTGTTTTGCATTTGGCCGAAAATGGGTGAGAAATGTGAGAAATTTATTTATTTTTGAGGTCCTTTGTATTGGTGTTTAGGGGGAAAACGAAGATTTCCTTCTTGATTTTTTCAAGGAAATCAGACTCCAAATATATTTATAAAGTTTTGGATTTTCCCCCCTTCCTGTCTTGCAGAAGTATGGATTTCAATGAAGCAGTTTATTTTCCATATACTATGTTTTTATATAACCTATTGGTGTTTTACATGTTTTCGCTGTCTTTACAATTTATGATTATATTGGTGGATATTTGAGCAATGTGGTGCAAGAGTTGTGTAATTTTTAGCAATTATCGAAACAAAACTTACTACAAAGACATCACACCAGATGAGGAGAAAGTCATAAACAAGCTAATCATTAAGCTTATTGCATTGACAATAATCAAAAAGATGAAGGGCATGATTGTAGACCAAATCCAAGTTAGAAACCCTTGACTGCATTTAGCAAAGATACACAAAAATCCAAGAGATAGCATCCAAATACCATATAAGGAGAAAATCAACATATATTTCAGAGGAATTGGTTCTTAAATAAATCAAGGATCCAAAACTTACAACCACATGCAATTCTCTAAAAAGTGTATAATATACTGCACAGACAAAGAAAATTGACGCTAGAAAACAAACAAATTAACAAGTCCCTTGTAGAAAAGTTGATCTGCAAGAATTAATCATTTGTGGGTTTGAGGGGACTGAACTAATGCTCTGTTTGGTTGATGGGAAAATTTTGGTAGGATACAATTGAACTTTTCATTTTTTGGTTTATGTTTTATGAAACTTTCTTAATATGAAAAGAACAAGTTTACTGCCATAATCTTTACAACTGATTAAGCAACATTTATCTAAAAAACATTGACAAGTAATATATGCAGGTTTGTCCTAAATGTTTTTTATTGGACAAGGATTGTTCTATAGATTTTGTTTGCATAAAGAATTTTAAGGGCAGTAAAACTATCTATATTTGTTTGCTGTGAGAGGAATGCTTATTTGTATATTATTGGATGTAATAGGAGCGATTTGCCCTGCTTCTTTGTATATTTTTCCATGAGCTTGAAGTTGTGTGTTTGGTTTACTAGTTGTACTAAAAGATAGTTACATTAGTGGGTCTTAGAAAGATATAGCTTTTTTGTGGCAGGGAAATGTTGAGTGCTCCAGTGTGACGAATTGATGAAATTCTTGCTTTGCCCCATTTGGTAGATGATTTTAAGGGTCAAGAGGTTCCTCCTTTTGATGATGATTCTTGGCTTTACAATGGAGAGGACGAGTTAAACTATGCTCTTTTTGAGAGGCAAAAGGAGATGGACCTCTATGATTGAAAACGTAAAAAGAAACAGAAAGGGAATGAAGATACTGGTCCTTCTTCCAGTTTTAATGTTGATGAGGCTGCTCTTGGTGATATAGCTAAAACCATGCAGGCTTTTGTCCATAAGGTTTCAAGCTATAAGGGAACTGAGGTTCCTGAAGACAGGTTAGTATACCTTTTATATTCATCTCATTCTTTCATAATTTGAGTCACCCATTTTAATTATCATAAATGGGCACCAAAATGTGCAGATCCGGTCCTTTATTTTATACAAGTGTGAATTCAGCTTATTTACATGGCATCAATGAGAAGACTCACCAGTCTTCATTTTAGTTAGCTAGCAGTGACATGACGTGGTTGCCAAGAAGGTCACTTGCTTCATCTTAAATAAGGTGAATTGGATTTTGTCACTGAAGCCACTGGCAATTTTACTTCTGGGTTTGAAGCCGGTGCAATTTTTTGTTGGCTCAGTCTGAATATTCTTAGAATTGGCGAACATTACCATACACTTTTTCAATTGACTGAACCGGCTTTAGTCTCATTATTTAGAGTTTGCACACGACACTGAGCTATAATTATTTATGTCAATTATGATATTCCCCAAGTTCTTAGTTTGTAGACTTCGGTTTTACTATATGTAGGATAAGCAAATGAGAGTGATACTGCAGAACTTTATGAGGATAACGAGGATAGAGATGATTCTTTCTTGCGCTCCTATTCTGATGCTATGAATTAAGAGTTGAAGACCACCTCCCTCACAAAAAGTTTTGTTCGTGGATGCAGGGAAAATCAAATGGCACAGAAGATATGGAGGAGGATTTGAGTCCTGTGGATGTGGATGTGAACCTTGTAAAGAGCTTTCTTGATTCCTTTTCTTCCCAACAAGGACTTCCCGGTCCTGCTTCCAATTTGCTTGGGCTCATGGGTGTACAGCTCCCATGCGATGACAAGAAGGGGCGAATGATTCTCTCTATGGGCCTCGTCTAGTTTTGTATTTTGCTTCCGGTTTAGTTGAGTGGTTTCAGGTGTTTTTTGGAAGAGAAATATGGTTTCTTGGTTTTGGGGCATCATGTGTATTTCTTAGAATTTTAATTCCTAAACTTGTTAAGAATTTGGCTCAAATCATTCCCATGACTTGGTAGTTCTGATGGCACTTTTTTATTTGATTCGTCAATTAACTTGGTAGTTGTTAGTACTCTTGGCCATGAATCCTCATTTTTTTTTTTTTTTTCAAAAAACCATAACTGTTAAGTAAAAGGAAGAAGAAAATAAAAAATAAAATCAAAGAGTGAAAAAGCTAAGTCAATTGTGAATTAACTTGATAGTTCTTAGTATTCTTGGCCATGAATTTTATTTTTATTTTTTTTTCAGAAAACCATAATTGTTATGTAAAAGGAACAAAATAAAAAATAAAATCAAAGAGTAAAAAAGCTAAGTCAATGTGTATCGGTCTTATCTTCGCACAAAATTATAAAAAATAAAATCAAAGAGTAAAAAAACTAAGTCAATGTGTATCGGTCTTATCTTCGCACAAAATTGTTCAAGAAATTCTATTTCTCTATATAATTACTCAACCCAAAATGTTTGATCATAAATACATCAAAATGCATTCACATTGGTACAACTATATACAATAAGTGTCATCCAGTCCCGATATATACAAGTATATACATTAGCTGCATTTCAAAGTGCCTTGATCCACCACAAAGCTTACACCTTTCAGGCTCTCCTTAAATATCTATTGTAGCCAAAAGTGACTTCAAAATGTTCACTTTTGTGTGAATGTGCCCTACAAAGAAGATAATTGTCAAGTATCCAAGTATTAGAAAACATATTAGATTAATAGAGCAAATTGCATAGACATTGAACAAGAGTGAACAGAAGGCAATGCCAAATTTTTGGCAGTAGAATCAAAATGGCCAGGAAGGAGCACAACCTAGAAGAAAAATGCAGACAAAATTGACATCATTTTTTAGGGAGCAACTGTAGATTGATCAACTTGATATAGCAGAGCTCTCATAAAAAAATTTGTGAGCCAGATGCATACTGAATTCCCTTCAACTCAAGCCGTAATTCCTTTCCATAATTTTAATCTTTTCATATAAGAAATTATGAGTTAGGGTGATATGTAATTTGCATAAGATATCCCCAAAATAATTGTGAGATTATTGGATTGTTTCGTCAACGGTATTGGTTCAGAATTCCCCTTTGACATCATTTTTTTTTTTCCTGAATCTCCTCGTGAGCATAGTTCGTGGCTTTTTAAGTTAACAACACCCTTAACTTTTCCTGAAGGAGGTTTATACTTTAAAAATTAATCATACTGCTATTAAAGCTATGATCAAGAATGGTCAGATTGAGCAAAGCATAGAAAATATCAAGTTAAATGTGAAACAAGAATACTGATATTTCAGTTTCAAACTAGAACAGGACATTCAAGAAGATTCACATTATTAACATACTGAACAATATCTTGCTCATGCCTCCACCATTCACTAAATCATTAAAAGGGGTGCAACAATTCCAAAAACCAAAGTAGCAAAAATTTCTTTTGATTACTTCTACCAATCCAAACTAATTAGACCACTGACTGGGATATTATGATCTCAAAAGAAGCTCTATATGCAAAATATTCCATATAATTATACTTAGCATCCAAAGGCTACTCTTAATTAAAGCTAAAGGTTATAAGATATACTTTGTGGTGCTAAACAAAAATCATCAAACATATATGAGAAAAATGCCATGGCTCTATTACAAAAAATATTATGCATGTAGAATTGAACATATATGTAATTATCCTACAAGGCAAACTGAAAATGCTCAGCATCCTGAACTTTCTTCAAAGCAACACACAAAACAGCTCCAATCTCTCTCTCAGTAACAAAGGGCTTGTTTGGCAAAGAACATAACAGAACAGAGTAGTGGGTTGTTAGTTTTGAAATTAGTAAAAAGTGATGATGTGATATAAAATAAAAAGAATTTGTATAAAAAAGTGAAGAAAAATTTGTATTGTAGTGAATTTTTTTATTTGAATAGTAATAAAAAATTATTGATGTGATATAAAAAGTGAAAAAAGTAAGAATGTTTTGATGTGAATTGTTGGAAAAAATAAAAAAGTAAAAAAAAGTACAGTAAATAGTGCCAAGCACTATCCTGTTCTGTAACCATGCTTATCAAACAAGGCCAAAGCAACAAAAACCCATTATAAATTAACAAAATCCCCAACCTCAGTTTAGTACCCACAAGTCGTTGTCAGAAACTGACATCATAGCATTCAAAATCAGAATCCTTTCAATTGATACCCTAATGAGTAGAACTGATTTCTTTGTCATTTACCAAGAATCAAGCTGCCCACTGAAGCAAAATCAAGCTTGAAAGGAAAAAAGAAAAGGGAAGAGGCACGTAGAACATTCAATCTACAATTCCTTTTTTCCAATTGGTTGAACCTTCTTTCTGTTTAATTACATCCTTAAAGTAACAATTTTTTTTTTTTGTATAAGATTAAAGGCTTAAAAGTTTTGAGAGGGTAAGAGATTGCAGAAAATTGTAGATTTTTACATATTCATTTTTTCTACAAATGAAGTGGATTAAACTTAAACACCAGCAATGTGACAACTTTTTCTACAACAACAAAACCAAGCACAATTCGGTTAAGACAATTTGTTGAACACCCAGCGAGCATCTTCAAGAACCAAAAAAAGACAACAAGAACAACAAAAATTTATCAAAACAAACCCAAGCAGTGAGCGGCCGTCGAGAGAGAGAAAAAAAAAACAGAACAACCCACAGTGGCCGACCGTGGAGAGAGAGAGAGAGAGAGAGAGAGAGAATATGGTGGTTGGCTCGACGCTCCCTGGTCGGTGGTGGAACTGCGGTGGGCGGTGCTCCGATGGGTGGCGGTCGGTGGGTCTGCAACGAGAGAGAAAGGAAAGGTGAGAGAGAGAGAGAGAGAGAGAGAGAGAGAGAGAGAGAGAGAGAGAGAGAGAGAGAGAGAGACCTGGTCGGAGATGGGCGGCACTCGGTCGGTGGGGGAGGGAGAGAGAAATGGGTCGCGGGTCGAGTTTTTTGGACTGAGAGGGGAGGGCCGGATAGTGGTCTGAGAGGGTCTAACGATGTTGGCCGTTTGGTGGGGGAGGGGGGCGGTGGTCGACGCCGAGAATGGGGAGAAATGGGGGGAAATTGAAAATTGGGAGAAATGGGGGAAAATGTCTAGAAGCCTCGTTTTTATTTTTCCAGTCTCAGTATTTCTCTTTCTCAAATGATTTCATTTTTTTAATAAATTGGCAGTGCCACGCTGGAAAGGGATGGACATGAGACAGAAGAAAGTCTCATGTTTAGCATTTCTCAAATAGGAGGACAAAATCGCAGGTAGGAGGAACAAAAATCATTTCCCCCAAAAATTTCCCCCCCTTTCTCTTTCCCTAAAAAATCTCCCCCCATTTCGACCGGAAATCTGACGCCGATGCCGCTCACTCTCTTTGTCGAACCCAGCAACCAGGCCCACCGACCAACTCCCAGATCGACGCCCAGCGCTCTTTCACAGACAGGCACCGAATCTACGACGCCGCCCAGATCGACTGGGTTTCTCGATGACCCACCCGCCCAGCTCTCTCGATCTCTCGAACCCAGCACAGACCGGCTGCCTAGATCCGACGTCGACGCCGCTCTCTCTGTCGAACCCAGCAAACCGGCCCACTGACCAACGCCCAACTCTCTCACAAACCGGCCCACCGACCAGACCGGATCTTCGACGCCGCCTAGATCGACCGAGTTTCTTGACGACCCACCCCACACGGCCAGTCTCCCTCTCTCTCTCTCGAATACTCTCTATAGTACTGTAAGTTTCATGTTGGCCCTCACATACCAGAACCAGAACCATCCTCCATTATTTTATTGATGCTTTCAGAAAATTACAAGTAGAAAACAGTACAAGAAGTTTTGTACCCTATGCAAATTAGGAACAAATGTAGGTGGGAATTTTTTATTTTTTTTTTCGAACATGTAGCATGTGTTACTATATATTGCTTAAAAAAGCCCGAAGGCTTACATCTTGAGAAAAAGGTACAAGACCTCTACACTCTAAGCTAGAAGGATATGACTTAAAAAATAGCTGCCGGAGCAAAAATACCAAATCTTACCAGAATTACATTTGAGCATCTCTTACATTAACGCTCACTCTCAAATAAAATAGGGCCAATCTAATATTTAGCCAACAGAAATTCCAATAAAATTTGAGCAATACACAAACTGTACCGAAGGAAACAAGAGGAATACACAACACAAAACAGAGAAAACCCAAAAAAAGGCTGCCGACAGTGAGACAGGGGCGGATTCTGCCGGAGACGGTGGCGCGTGGAGAACACACGCTGTCACCGGTACCATACAACCGTAGATCAACCACCGTAAACCCCATCCAACACTGTGCACGGCCAGAGAAGGAAGAGCATGGCCGTCATGCGCGCCAAAGAGCAAAAGGCTCTCTGGGGCATGTAGGCCACGAGCCAGGCACCGAAGACCGACGTGGCCTGAGCTTCCGGTGGCTGGAGCGGATGACGACAGAGAACGTGGCTGAGGGGCGCGTGTCTTGGAAAAGGAAACGGAGTTATGTAGATCTGGCTCCAAAGTTGAAGATAAAATTTGAAAAAAACTGGCCAAACAACCACCGTTAAAGACACGATCACCGCCACTCCCTCAAGCTGGATCACCTAGATTTGAGCCTTCCTACCATAAACAAAAGAAGGAGAAAGAAAAAACACAAATACAAGCCTCCATAGCCTAACAAGGCTAGGGGAACAACAGCTCCACAGCTTTAATGGCTGGGAGAAATCTAGCCTCCATTGAGAAAAACTCAGGGAGGAAACAAAAACCTTAGTCCAAGAGGACTCTTGGACTAAGGGACAAGACCAGAGCCGGGGGAAAGGAGGCTGGCCTCCCTCCCCCGGCAACGACAATCTCCCTTTTTCCCCCCTGCTTCTCTCTCTTTATACAAGCAGGTAGGCGTGTTTCTGAACTAGACTATAGTCTTTGTAGGTGGGAATTAGTGTTAGGAAAATGAAAAGGATTAAGAGTGGGTGTTACTCTCCCACCATGTGCACTTCTTACTAATTAAATAAAAACAGGAAACGATTAATAAGGTCGTATTAAAATGTGAATAATTTCATCTGGTGATGTATATAACTGATCAGATGATTTTTTGGAAGTTGAGATTTCACACCACTTTTAGTATACTATTAACACTCACGTGAACACTAGAACATGCAGGATTTGTAAGGTGTTTTTTTTTTCACCTTCACTTTTTTACACAATCCAGCACGTACTTGTGAACTCTAGAAAGAGTAGAAAATTTCCACGGCCTGATTTCTGAAATTCTGAACTTTTTTTCTGCTTGTGAACTTTTTTTAACCTTCACTTTTTTTTCTGAAATTCTGTTTTTCACATGAATCGAGCTAATTTTTTTAGTTTTTCCAAATTCAATTGCATTTATCTTTTTCTTGTTGCTGTTTGCTTTCCTATCAATTTCTTATTCTTCTCCGTCACTTGGGAAGATTATGTCTTGGGGGAGTTGAACACAAAAATCCACATGCTCTGATAAATCCATTTTTTTCAATGTAGGAAGTGAGACAAGGAGGAAACTATCTTCTAGTAGCTACAAATATAGCGGCTAGAGGGGTTGACCTGCCAGAAACAACTCATATATACACTTTGATCTGCCAGGAACCGCCGTGGATCATCTTCATCGAGCAGGAAGAACAGGTAGGAAACCATTTTCAGACAACAAATGTACTGTTACCAACATTATAAAGTCAGAGGAGCGATTTGTTTTGCAAAGATATGAAAACGAATTGTTGTTTAACTGCGAAAAACTTATTTTATAGAATCCATGTATATTTCATGCTATACAAAATAGAAATCCAACCCCTCCACCATAAATTTGGTTAACTTGGCTTGAGACAAAGGATAAAAAAGTCTGTGGTTGGTTTTAATTTGGATCTGCCTTGTTCATCAGTAGTCTTCTAGATTAATGGTTGTAAATGGAATCATTTTCTATGAATTGCTTCTGTAATATTATGACAGCTGACTTCTTGCGAAGTATGTTACAACCGTCTTTCCTTTTTATGGACAACTAGGCTTATGCTCGTTAACCTTATCAGTAACTTTTTTTCTCTTCTCAAACGTTAAAACACATTTTCAGAATTTTTTTACCTGAGCGCATAAGCTTCCTGTGGAATTTCAGAGAGTTGATATTCCTTTGTTTCTATTGCCTAATGTGTTCTTACTGTTTTTTCAGGTGATATATTTACTTACGTACTGTACATTGGAAAAGGGACTAAAGCGAATGTTGCTTGTTGAATTATGTATAGGATATTGCAATGTTCTTGGTTTTGAATAGTGTCATTTAGTTGTAATATGTGGTACTTATCTCTACTTCCTAGCGTATGATTACTGGAATATGTGACAAACTTTGTATGTAACAATACTATTTATTTAGAATTTTGGCTGTTGGTGATGTAAAGGGCCTAAAATTCATGAGTTGGGAGATCTTATCCTGTTTAATATTAGCTCTCGTTTTCGAGATACCCCGTTAAAATGGATTTAGATAAAGAGTTGAATAATTTATGATAACTATACCTGAGCGCATAAGCTGTGGAATTTTAGAGAAAATGCAGGACATCATGCTATGGTCTAAAGCGGGTATTTTTATTTTTTATTTTTAACTGCAAAATTGTTTTATTGGTGCACCAAGATCACGATGCAAGTTCAACATTACCTGTAATTAGGGCCTTTGCTGAAGCATGTATTGGTAGTCAGTTTGAGTAAACCTGTTTCCTAAGATGACAACCAGCGGTATGTATCAATCAAACAAGACTTTTGAAAGGAGAAAAATCTGAATACATGAGTGGCAAGCTTTAGTGTAGCCAATTAATATCATAAGTCCAAGGGGCACTAAAAATTAATACAGATAAGTTCTACAATCTCTTCTTATAAAAGTAAGCTTGTAGGGTAGAAAACTACACATCTATCTAAAGGAAAAAAAAAAAAAAAAAAAAAAACACATTTTTACATCTGTTTTTGTTAGTACATTCTTTCACTATGAAAACCCATGCATGATTTGATGTGAAGCTAGATGTCCTTTCCTTCATTACCTTTGGGCACAAATCGCCATAGGTCCACGGCAATGTCCACTTCCTTTTTGTTGTAATTTGTATAGTTGCGGGACATGGAATCGAAGAACAAGCAGAAGAACACACAAAAAAGGGTGTTCGTTCGTTTTTATACCCTAAATTTCCAACATCAACAGAAAATATACAAAATCATCCCATGAGTATGTCAAATGAACTACAAACTTCATGATTATCACAACACAAAGCGCTTTGCAAGCTTAATCAATCCCTTCCTTAGTGCAAATCAAATTCTCTCCACAAAGTTTTGAAGCCAGTAATAGTTCTCTACTATGGAGTCATGGTTCTCCCTATTATGCAAAAAATTCCTCAGAAGATTCAAAGCAACCTGATCCTCACCTTCTGCATAGTAACAGAGAGAGAGTGCAAAATCTTTCTTTTCTATCCATGATTCTAGGAACCAATTCTTCAACCTGATGGGCTAGGGCCCTTAATACGCCTGAAACATAGAGGGCGAAAGAAAGGTGATCAATCATTGATGGGAAAAAAAAAAAAAAAAAGGAACCTGCTATGTAGATCACTAAAACCAATTAATTTATACTAGTTGATTTATTCCAGAGAACAAAAACAAATACAAATTCCTGATTTGGTCAAGAAATCTGATCACAAGATTAACTATAAATATGTTGCTTGGTTCAAACAAGCTAATGACTCCAAAAACATACAAGAGAACACAAAAGTGACAAAATTTGGTTCAAACAAGCTAATGACACTCCAAAAACATATGAAGAAGATTTTGAGAAAGCTTCAAGGAAACCCCATATTGCACCATAAATATAACTTGGGCATTTGCAGGAAGCCTTAAAACGAGTCTCAAATAAAAACATATAAACATTTGTAGATCCTTATTAATAAATGTGACGGGATGAATTTAGGCAAAGGAAGTGCTCTCAAATGCTTTAATTGAAATGATTAAGCTTAGAAGGGCTGACCTAAATTTATTTTTTGAGGATGATCTTAGCAAGGCATTTGCAGCTTTTGCCACTAAGGGTAAAATAATTGATTCTCTAATCTTTTATATCTTCCCATAAGTGAATATGAATCACAAGCCTTTTTTTTTTTTTTTTCTTTATTTATTTATTTTTAAAAAAAATTTAAGCTACTAGTGCTAGAGATAGATCGCCAATATCTCCAAAAACTGTAATAATATCTTAGCGATTAGCAAGAATGAATCCAAAATAAGGAACCTATGTCAGCAAAAAAGAGAAAAAAAATGGGAAGTTCACGCCGAACCATAAGGATATGATTAGATATAAGACAACAATTACAAACAATAAACACTAATTAATTCTTCTTCTGATCCATCAATTCCAAATATATTAACACCTCTTAATCTAGCATCCAATGTTAACACGTCCTTGAATTAGTGATAATAACAGTCCCATACAAAATCACAACATATAAATAAATACAGTCAAATAGCAGGGCAGCAAAGGAGCACTATATGCTTCTTATATGCTTTCTAGTTGGCATTGAGCTAGTAAGCCAATTTGCTAACAAATAAATTGTTTAATGGGGGAAGGTAGAACAGTTACATCCTCACAGGCATGCTTTTCAAAACTAACAAGATAATGCAATGACCACAAGATTTTGTTCTCAACTAAATTGCATACTGAAGTTCTGTGATGAGTTAAATATCAACTAAAATCAGTGTCTTTGACTTGGCATAAACATATACTAAAATAGCCAGCTAAGCCCTACAGTACGCCTCTGAGGATCTGCTCATGCATGCCTTCATACGAGTCCATATATACATGAACATAGTTTTCTTTGTTATTCCATGTTTCAATCCATTAAACTCGCGATCAAATACATAAACAACAGGCAACTAATCACATCAAATATGAGAAAGGGCACTGTTAGTCTCAACTGATCAATCTGAATCAGACAGGCATTTACTAGAACCAATAGCATGATTTCTAGTATGAACTAAACAGGCATCCATCTCACAGAATTCTAGTCACTCATTTGCAACTCTCAAAGCAACAAGAACCATATTTTAATGGACAAGAACTTAAACAATACGAGCAAAGTTCAAACCTGTCCCTTTTCTTTTCCCCACTTTTCTCTGAAACCAAATCTGCCTTATGGCAGATCCAACAAAAAATGACCCATAAACTAACTTACTAAAGCTCAAAATTTTGAAAAATTCAAAGGCTAAACTAAAACCCAACAGTTAAAAAATCCAACAAAAGCCTAAACTTTAGCACCAAACAACTATAGATGGAGCTCCGATGGGCGGCGAAAATCATGAAAAGAGAGAAGCAGAAAACTTAAAATAGGAAAACGGCGAGAGAGAAGGGGGGGTGCACCAATGGGTGGCGGTCGGTGGGTCTTGGTGGCCGGCGCTCCATCGACCGAAAAGGGAAATGGGTTCGCAAGCCGGCGCTCCGTCGACAGAAAAGAGAAATGAAGCCGGTGCTCTGATGGGTGGCGGTCGCTCGGGTCTTGGTGGCCGGAGCTCCATCGACAGAAAGGGGAAGGCCGTACGGTGGGGTAGGCGAAAACGGTGGTCAGCGAAAATTTTGGGGGGAAAGACGAAATGGGGAAATGGGGGAAAATGAAAACCTAAAGCCCACGATTTTGGAAGCGGGACAGTGGAGAGAGAGACCTGATCGGAGGGCCGGAGCTCGGTCGGCGGGGGAGCGGGATGGTGGAGACGGGCAGAGATCGTGCGTCAGTTGGGGAGAGAGAGGGAGAGCTGGTCGGAGATGGGCGATGTGGGAGGGGGCGGTCGGCGCCGAAAATGGGGGGAAATCAGCGCCGGAAATGGGGGGAGATTTTTTAGGGAAAGAGAAAGGGGAGAAAATTTTGGAGAGCTTCTACGCATGCGCAACGCATCCGTCACTCTTCAGTCTTTTTTCCAGCTGTCATTTTTTTTTCCTTTTTTTTTTTTAACAAAAAAACCAATCAAAACGCGGGTGTCTCATGTTCCATTTTCAAAATTTCCCCCATTTCTCTTTCTCAAATCTCCCCCTCTCCACTGTGCCCTCCCCCCCCCCCTCCCCCGACTGGATCACCGACGCCGGAGCCCTTGCCAACGCCGCTCGCTCTCTCTTGGAGTCCCTCGAAACCAGCAGACAGGCCCACCGGCTGGAAATCCGAATTCGAAGCCCTTGCCAACGAACGCCGACGCCGCTCGCTCTCCCATCCGACACCCAACTCTCTCTCCGTCGGACCCAGCACAGACCGGCCGCCCAAGTCTGACGCCGACGTCGCTCTTACTGTCGAACCCAGCAGACCAGCCCGGATCTCCGACGTTGCCCAGATCGACCGGGTTTCTGGACGACCCACCCGCCTCGGACCCAGCTCTCTGACAGACCAGGAGCGGCGATCACCGTATTCTCTCTCTACGGTATCTCTCTCTCTCTCTTGATAAGCCAATTGTTTTAGCTTCCCCCTCCCTCACCGACAGTGTTTCAGCTTCTTTCCACCGTTCCCCTCCCACACCGCCGACCAGCAATGCCTACCGCCACCCACTACCTAGCCGCTGACCAGCTTCCCCTTTCCTAACAGCCGGATTTCAAAACCGTCTTGATATCTGACGAAACCCATCTCATTCTCCCCAATTTTTTTTCAGCCCATCCCTCTCCTCCCTCCGCCGCAGCCCACAAGGATTCATGTGGAGAAAAAATTGGGATGGTCAATTTTTTTCCCTGGTTCAATTGGATTTCTGTAGACATTTAGAATGCTCTTGCTATTATGATCATTAGAATGCTTTTGCTATTTTCTGGTTGCAAGTCTGGACATTTCCAATCATTTAGAATGCTTTCGCTATTTTTCTGTAGATATTTAGCATGCTTTTTGCCCTAAAATAATTTAGTTGCTTCATTTTCATGGATGGTTTGGAGGACTAGTTCTTTTCCATGGTGGCAGATTTACTTGTTTAGTAGATTCCTTGATTGATTGTGTATCCAAAACCAATAACATAGTGTATAACGAATGACATGTTATTTATTTGTTTTGGCGAATGACTATATATATAACAACTATTTTGGGTTCTGAGGTTGGGGGTTTTGTTAATTTATAATGGACTTTTGTTGCTTTGTAATGAGAGAGAGATTGGAGCTGTTTTGTGTGTTGCTTTGGAAAGTTCAGGACGCTGAGCATTTTTATCTGTGTATAATAATGCATGGTTATGGAATGTATATGTTTATGGTCACCTCTAACAACTCCTATGTTATTCAAGAAATATAGTTTTGTATGTATGTGTTTATCTTATTTTTGGATTATATTTGTAGAAATTAGCCCTCTAATGTTGTGAATTGGCAAACAGCTGTGTCGTTATCAAATTTATGTGTCTTTGTGAGCCATGCACTTCATGTATTATTGCTTGTACATTTGGCAATAGATTGTTATAATGCTTACAAGGTACATTTTAAAGAGAAAAAAAAGAAAGATGTAAAGATACTACTATTTACTTTTCTTCTTCATTCTTAGATTTAATGATATTTTGATATTCATTTGGGGGTTTGTTTATTTTTTATTTTGATGTTCTTTTGACTGGTGATTGTTTGACATGCTTATTTGACATGCTCGCATGCTTAGATTGGTTGGTTGGTTGAATGATATTTTCTACGGTTGGTTGGTTGGTCTTTTGCATAGGCAAGACAAAATGTCGGTAAATAGTGGTGCGTCAAGTGCGTCAAGTGCATGTCCGTTATGTTACTGTGGAGTGCCTGCACGTGTAAGGTATTCTTGGACTGATACAAATACCGGCAGAAAGTGGTATGGCTGTGAAAGTTATAAGGTACTTTCTTAAATTAATAGTGTGTTATACTTTGTTTGCTAGTAGTTGGTGATAACATTTTTTAATCTTGCTTTGTCATGCAGAGAAAGGGTGATTGTGATTTTTTTGCATGGGCTAATAACGAAATGACTGTACGAGACGAAGATAATGGAACGCTTGAAAGTCCTCGACTTTATTTCATTGAACTTTTAGTTGGATGTACTTGCTAGTAATGAATTGTATTTAATGTAATGTAATGTTATGTTTAGTTCGCTATCTGTTTTTTAGTTGTTTAAACAATTGTGTGTGATAGGTTAGTTGGATGTAATGTATAATCTTTGTTTTTTACATGTTTTGCTAGATTGTGTATGATAGGCTAGATTGCCTAATATTTATGTACTAATTAAGAATGATCGATCCTGAAACTTGGGCAACCAATATTGGTTGCTCCAAGAATGTGTCTTGTGAGATACCTCACAAGACACATTCTTGGAGCAACCATTAGAATTTACGTCTTTTAGTTCTGATGATTTTTTTTTATCTACAGCATTTATTTTTCTAAAAATTGAAGACATAAACATTGGCGTGTAAATCTTTCAAGCATTTATTCCAACAAAATCTCAACCAAAAAGAGCTACTAGCACAATTGCATCACTCTGTACCTGACTCCTAATCCAAGCACTGCTTTTGGATTTGTGTTACAAGCTAAAATAATTATACAAGTCACCACAACATATATATGTTCAGGTGTTTAATATTGCATAACTTTTTTAAGTATAGTGTCATACATGACCAAATGGAAAACAATCTAGGAACTGAATTAAGTAAACTTATAAGACAAAATGGAAAAAGATTCAAATAATTTCTGATGACAGGTGCTAGGATGCTATGGCGTACAAGCTAGGAACTGAATTAAGTAAACTTATATGAAAACAATCTTAGTGGGGCTCGTTGAATGTACTGCAGTTGGCTTGAGAACCTCGTGAGTGTTCTTCTTAGTTGCCTCATTATTGGAGTTTATAGACTCCATTGATTCACATTCTTCGTCCAGAGGAGTGGTAGGCAATTGAGGATTGCCTTGTGTTTCAACCAGTGATTGATTGACAGATAAGTCATGAGGAGGTACCATCGAAGTATCAACTGACTGCAGAAATATAAATAGCAAATACATCAGACACAAAAAGAAGAGACAGAGAGCTCCAACTAAAAAATTATTACCAATGTTTCATGCATCCACAAGCAAAAATAAAGAAACACAACATCACATATGTGAAGTGGACATCATATGGAAAAAGGCAATAGTTTCTCATTGATGATACATCTTTTTAAGGGGATTTCTTTACTTTTGATGGATAAGAAAGTGACCTGTTCTATATATCTTTGAAAAATAGCTAATATCACGTCTGGGGGGAGGGAAAGTTTATGCTAGATGGTAGCAGATAGAGTCTTGACATGTTCCTTGCTGTTTAATTTCTTTATGCCTTGTTGTTTGGTTGTAGACGATTTGGCATCTATATTAAAGCTCTACTAAGAAAAAGGAAACAAATTTTTGAGATAAAAAGCAGGCTTGAATTCATCATTTTTGAAACTCATAATTTTCATAAGTAACACCAGAACAGGGAAAAAAGAAATGAAAACACACAAGTAGTTGAAGTTTGTATGCATTAATCAAGAAAATTCATTATAATTGCAGAGCCCCTACAAAGCTCATAAAAAGATCTACAAGTTAGGAAGTAACACCCCTCCTAATAGAACAATTTGACTACCAGGTTTCCAAGCACAGATACCGTATTGTAAAGAAGAACAGCAAAGCTATACCAAGACAATAACAAAAGCAGTGGAAGTTACATTGACAGTTACTAAGTTGTCCAATTCCTCTCACCTCTGTTATAACAAGTAAAACTCCAATTAGAAGGCAAAGAATACCACTGCAGATGCTACCCCGTAGTCCATCAGCCACCCAATCAGGACACTATAATAAATACAATAATAGAAAACATAGTAGCAGAACACTATAATAAATACAATAATAGAAAACATAGTAGCAGAACACTATAATAAATACAATAATAAAAAACATAGTAGCAGAACACTATAATAAATACAATAATAGAAAACTGCCGGGTACCTTATAATTTTGAACAGCACAGTTGGGAAACTTGTAAAGAGATATAATACTATAAGGGTAGTTTGAATAGATGATCTCCTGCCTATTTGGTTCAAGAACAACAAAAACCTGTTGAAGAAAGATACATTACAAGACTTCTAGGCACCAAAAAAGTAGAAGACAGACTTCATATTGATTTATGATTTCCTGAGGTTGTATCATCTGTTAGTTTATGCACTGGATGTTAGTTTCCAATTCAACTTTCAAACATTTCTAACCATTCAGTGAGAGTGCTATTAGCTTTTGTGTGACATGTTCTGTGTCTACTTAATTAATTGACAAAGAATGGGCATGAGAACCAGAGGATTTTGACAAGTCTTAACAACTCAATTATCCTTTGCCAAAATATAGGTACATACATATAGTTTGAACAAAGTCAGTGAAAGATGAGCTTAAAAAATCAGGGAAAAATGATAGAATCCTCACAATCATTAGCCATTTCAGAGACAAACAAGGCATGCAGGCATACGACCAATACAATATTGAAAGCATCTCATAAGGTAAAAAATCTACAAAGTCTAAGCTTCAGTCACACTACATCTTATCATTTCATGATTTATAGAACTGGATACAGAGGCTTTAAGGAACATTCCAAGAAGCACTCCACTCATGTTTGTTTAACAAAGATCAAGATTTTATGTCAAAGACAAGTAGATAGGATACCTCATTTTCTTACAGAACTGGATACAGAGGCTTTAAGGAACATTCCATGGAGGAGGAAAGGGGGGTGGGTGGTCTACTGGTCCGGTGCCGGTCTCACAGGAGAGCTGGGTGATCTGCTGGGTTTCGAGGGAAACAGAAAGGGGGGTGGGTGGTCTGCTGGTCCGGTGCCGGTGGTCTGACGCCGGTGCCGGTCTCACAGGAGAGCTGGGTGGTCTGCTGGGTTTCGAGGGAAATAGCAAGGGGGGAGAATTTTTGGGGGGAAATGGTTTTGGTTCCTGAAACCAGTGATATTGGTTTCAAATTTTTTTTAATAAAATGCCACTGCCACGTGGGAAACTGGCTGATAAAAGACGGACAAAAGGCTCCTCTATAGCATTTCTCGAAAATTTTTGGGGGAAATGGTATGGTTTTTTGAGAGCTTCTACACATGCGCAATGCATCCGTCCCTCTTCAGTCTTTTTCCCACATGTCATTTTTTTTTCCTTTTTTTTTTTAACAAAAAAAGCAATCAAAACGCGGGGTGTCGCCATTCACGTTCCATTTTCAAAATTTCCCCCATTTCCCAAATCTCCCCCTCTCCACCGTGCCCTCCCCCACCGACCGGAAATCCGACGCCCTTGCCGACGCCGCTCGCTCTCTCTCGGAGTCCCTCGAAACCAGCAGACCGGCCCACCGGCCGGAAATCCGAATCCGACGCCCTTACCAACGCCGACGCTGCTCGCTCTCCCTCGGAGTCTCTCGAAACCAATAGATTCGACACCCAGCTCTCTCTCTGTCGGACCCAGCACAGACCGGCAGCCCAGGTCTGACGCCGACGTCACTCTCGCTGTCGAACCCAGCAGACCGGCCCACCGATCAGCGCCCAGATCGACTCCCAGCTCTCTCACAGACCGGCACCGGATCTCCGACGTTGCCCAGATCGACCGGGTTTCTCGACGACCCACCCGCCTAGCTCTGTCGGACCCAGCTCTCTCACAGACCAGGAGCGGCGACCACCGTATTCTCTCTCTACGGTATCTCTCTCTTGATAAGCCAATCGTTTCAGCTTCCCCCTCCCTCACCGACAGTGTTTCAGCTTCTCTCCACCGCTCCCCTCCCACACCGCCGACCATCAACGCCTACTGCCACCCACTCCCTAGCCGCTGACCAGCTTCCCCTTTCCTAACCGCCGGATTTCAAAACCGTCTTCATCCAATGTAAGCCCTATATATATATATATAAACATGAATTCACATGAACTTTATGAAATTTGACGTTAGTTTTCTGGGTGTCGAATTTTTTTATGCTTTGGTTTTGTTCTGATTGATTTGGTTGTGGTTGCAGATAGGGGCGTGTTGGAGATTATGGAGGAAGAGTTTTCAGGACCTCCAATGAATGTGAGTATTATTTTTTGGCTTTTCTTTGATCCTTGAATTATGGGTTTGTGGTGTTTATATGAATCTGGGGGGTTTTATTGGGAGTGCAGGTGGTGGTTGAGTTGCTTCTAGGATTAGTCTTCTATGTGTGGGCGGCGCTTTCCGTGCCGGGGAAGTTTCTTTCCGTACATCCCCATTCCGAAGAGAATAGGTATTGCTATGCCTTTCTTTCTGTTTCTTCAATTTTTTTTGAGTTAGATTTGAGGTTGGAGATTAAGAGGTTTTGTTAGTCGCAGTTTGATTGAAACCTATGACATTTGACATTAGAGTTTGTACATGATAAATTTATATGTTGAACAATGTAAATTTCTTTTCTGTAGCATTAATAATGTTTTTTTCCTAATAAAAAATATATTCAATGGTTAAGTAATTCTAAACCTCACAACTGGATGTCTCTGAACTCAATCGTCTTGTAAGTCTAATTCTAAAGCCAATGAGTTGTACGTCAAATGGGACCTCCTCCTCCCGTTAGAACAGGATGAAGGCTGAAATCGTGCATTTAAAAGTCACTAGGTGCAGTGTAATTTACCAATAAAAAGAATATATTCAATTATTTTCTAAGAAGCAGACTGTCAGCCTCTTGGCACTTAACCCACATTGCTTGCAACTCTCCTTGTCCTTGAATGGCTCTACAGAATTCTTGTAGATGCTTGCCTTCTATATTGTTCGAGCTTTGACCTTTAATGCTACTTTGTTGTTTTACATATGATCAAAAATAAGAAAGTCACATGCTTAGTCAGATAACCCATTGAGGGGTCGATGGGAATGATTTTTCCAATCAAACCATATTTCGGACACTAAAGTGTTTTTATGTAGGAGAAGCATTGTTAAATTTTTGTTAAATAGTTGTAGCTCTAATGGCATTTACTACCCCCCCAGCACCCCCGCAAGAATGGGGTGGAGGGTGAAGTTGTGGATCCAAAATCCACTGGGATGAGTGTAGTGTACCTATAAAAAGAAAATAGAAGCATTATCAAGATTAACGATTATATCCATGCCAGTGCATGCCTTTTTCTTTACTTCCTGTTCTAATTTTTTTAATCTTTCAGGGAGTGACCAAGTTGCAAATGGCCTTCACTCCCTTGTTTTCTTCTAAATTGTGGTAGATAGTTAAAATGCATGACTTTCCTTATGATATTTAAACTTTCTAGCTTTAGAAGAGAGCAACTATGTCCTGTTGAGACACATGAAAGTATGTGCAAGGCAGCGAGTGATGCTATGTGATTAAATTTCTTTAACCCTTAGAACAGAAGTTTCAAACTAAGCCTTGCATTTAATGAGTTAGTTAATCTCGTTGTTAATTTATGCAGTAGATTTCCCCTTTGGAATACTCATTTATATGAATTTGTTTTAGCTGTTTCTTGATAAGACTGATGTCAATCCTGATGCCATTTCTTGCATGTTTAAAGAGCAATTTTAGCACATTGTTGGTTGCAAATTGTGAAGATTGAACACCTAGATTCTTTTGGTGGCCTCAGTGATGCAATTAGCTAGCAGCCTAGCACATAGCTACTATAGAGCTTGTACAAACGGTCAGCAATCGAAAGAGTAACATTATGTGGTTTTTTCTTTTTCTTTTTCATGACAGTTCCCAATTCATACTATTTAAAGTTGAAAATAAATCATGAAGCTTTATGTGGCTCTAATCATCCATTAATGTAATAAAGGTGCATCTGAGTTGCCTTTGTTAATTCTCCAACATTATGTATACTTCCGATACAATAATAAGTGGCACCAATACAGCAAGGACCCATGATTCGTGAACCTTGGATTGCTTGATTTAAGTCGGAATTGCTAATTTGGAAACATATCATGGGGTATTTCTTCTGAGACAGAGATATCCTAGAAGGTTCTTATCTAACTCTAGAATACCTTCTGCTATTTTCTCCATCACTTCTGAAGTTAATTGTTCTGTGCATCCTTTTTGTTTTTTCTTTTAATTTTCTTATTACTTTGATTATTGAAATCTGGATTGTGTATTTTTGGATGCAGGATAGTGTCTTTACCAGCCAATTTAGACTTCATGATTTTCAACCATCGAGGCAAAGTATTTCCTTTGGAAATGGATTTGAAGCTCAAACATCGACTTCATTTCTATCAAGTAAAAAGGATCTCCTTTGGGCTTACTTGAAGAGAGAGTCATTTTCCTGTCTCTTTAAAACTTGGCCTATCAGTATAGATGATGCCATTGTATCATCTCTTTACCTTCACAACTTATTGCAAAAATTCTTCTCAATTGGCTACCTTGGCGTGCTAGTTCAAACTTGGGAATATATTTTTCTTTTATATAATCTCAATGGTATTTTTTTGGTCGTTGTCTAACCCATGAGGGTTTATAGCCTGCCTGTGGAAGTTGAATAAACAACAGCAGTCAGCGGCATGCGTTCGGCAGTGGGGGCAGATGAAACATTCCCATTTTCTTCGAAAGTACCAATCTCCTGTTTTATGCACATCCAACCAAGATTGGTGGAGCAAGTCAATTCTGCTTTTCACCATGGAAGAGCAAATTTAAGAAGGGAGGTTTTTGAAAAGAATGAATATAAGGCCAATCACGAGCAGAATCATCAAGATGACAAGACTAAAAAATAAACATTATACAGCAGAATAAAAGCCAAAAAAATAAAAACTATGTTGACTCTCTTGAAGAGATCACTGCAGGCCTGTCATTATCGAAGGTTCACTAACAAATTCAGGCCTGTGGTCTGGTGTAATCTCTAAAACATCAATCTGTTTGGCATCCGACAAATGTTTGCCCTTGCCGCCATTCCCAAGTGTTTCGGGTTTGGTCTGGAGTACGTAAAGGGACTGGTTTTCAAAGATAAAATTTTGGGAAGGGAGGTGGATAAGGGCTCGTGGGTTATGCTATTTAATGAAAGAATGGAGTTATTTGTGGGAGAAAAAAAGAGAGGGGTGAAGGACAGAACATTGCAGATTTACCAAACAAAAATATAAAAGATTAAAAACTTTCTATGTGAAAAGGAACCATAAAGCTAATGAAAGATCTTGAAGGACTTGGCAAATTGAAAGCAAAACTTTCATCGCCCCCTTAAAACTTCAAGCATACTTACTGTGTTCATAGGTTGTCACTTGTCTGTCTACATATATATATAAGAAACTTGTCTGTCTATACTAAAGTTCAATGTTAATTTTAAAATAGGAAAAGTATACTTAGCCCCCTCAAACTACTACTCAATTGTCAATATACCCCCCAAACTACCAATTGTGTCAATGTCCCCCCTTAAACTACTAAAAAAAGTCAATGTCTCCCCTAAGACCAACAAAAAGACAAAAATGATCTTAATTTTTTTTGAATAAGTCAAAAATGTCCTCATAAATTAAAAAAATTAAAACTAAAACTAAAAAATTAAAAAAAAAAACTAAAAAAATTAAATGAAAAATGAAAAAGAACAATTTTTTTTTTAAAAAAAAAAAAGCAAATAAAAAATAACTGAAATTTATATTTTTTTTAAAATAAAATAAAATAAAACAAATGAAAAAAAGAAAAATAAAAACCTTAAAAAAAGAAAAAGAACAATTTTTTTTTAAAGAAAAAAAAATGAAAAAACAAAAAATAACTTAAATTTATTTATTTAAAAAAAAACAAATTAAAAAAAAACAGTTTTTATTAAAATAAAAAAACGAAAAAGAACAATTTTTTTAAAAGAAAAAAAAAATAAAAACTGAAAATTATTATTTTTCTTTTTTAAAAATATAAAAAACAGTTTTAAATTTTATTATTATTTTTTTGAATAAATTATTTTATATTTTTTGAATAATTTTTTTTTTAGTTTTATTTTATTTTAATAATTTTATGAATGGCATTTTGTCATTAGAGAGACATTGACATTTTTTGGTAGTTTAGGGGGGGGACATTGACATAATTGATAGTTTGGGGAGTACATTGACAATGAGGTAGTAGTTTGAGGGGGTAATGTGTACTTTTCCCTTTTAAAATTCATATCATTATTAGGGTGACACAAAAATAAACTTCTAAAATGGGGTGGTAGATACGATCCTTCGGGCTCGTTATAATGTATATCTCCATTTTCATACTTTTTTTTCGCATAATTTCTATAATGTTCAAGAAGTTCCTCTATAGAGCCAAATAGCATACCCTCCTTAAGTTCCTCAACATTTTTATCTTCATCTATGAACTTGTGCTTGGAACGACAATTAACCAAACTATCATCTTTCAACTGTTTATCAGTCACAATTTCATTTCCATCTGTATCAAAACAAATGAAACATAGTGTAAAGAACCTAGCTATGAATAATAACATTTACTTTATGATATGTTATAGAAATTAAAAGAAAGCATGAAACAACCAACATACCATTTTGAGGGTCCATTTCGATGGGCACAACATCATCAACTTGTTCGTGTGTCAACGAACATTCATCTTCGCATTGTGAAATCAATGACAGTTGTGATAAGTCCATCTAAAAGTTTCTACAACAAATAAAGATTCATATTAGTGCAACAATTTTTAAGTGCTTGAGGGCCATACCCTAAACAATGGTGACAAATGTCGGCATTAGCTGTTTGACATATTCCATTCTCCTCTCATGTATTGTTACATCTTAAGCTAAAATTCAGCTTTTATTAGCATTCTTTTTTTTAGATGAATAAGCATATTATTAATAACTAAACCATCAAAGGAAAGTTACACAACTACAAACTCAACAAAACAAACAGCCAACTACAGAAAAACAAGCAACTGCAGCTAAACTATCTACAACTCACAACTACATAGCTGCATGATGATATAAGTTCTTGGAAATCAACTTTTAATAGATAATGCTACTGCAATATCAGCAATTGAAAGTATATAATAAGGTGTATCTTCTATAGAAGCGTTCTTTATTGGTGTATCTCCATTACAAAGATTTCCATTTCGATAAAATCAAACAAACAAGTAAAACACAAAAGCTACATGTTTGCACATTTGTCACAGCAAGATATATTTGTCCGGTAATTCTCTATGCTCATTTAATTTGAAGACAATAACCCATAGGCCTCTTTGCCAAAGGAACAAGATTACAAGTCTAAATTTATGAGCAACATAATATGCCTATTAGGGTCAGAATAGCAGTAAGTAAATTTCATTTAAAAAAAATAAAATGGAGACCTTCGAAACAACCTGAGATCGGTCGGCGCCGGAAGTTGAGAGCTCGGTCAGCAGTGGAGATGGGTAGAAAAGGGGGGGGGGGGGGGACTTCTACCTAAAATGGGTTGCTGGAAATGGGGGGAGCTCAGTGGCTTTTTGTGTTCAACTCCCCCAAGACATAATCTGCCCAAGTGATAGAGAAGAATAAGAAATTGATAGGAAAGCAAACAGCAACAAGAAAAAGATAAATGCAATTGAATTTGGAAAAACTAAAAAAGACCCCTTACAAATCTTGAATTTGGAAAAACTAAAAAAAGACCCTTACAAATCCTGCATGTTCTAGTGTTCGCATGAGTGTTAATAGTATACTAAAAGTGGTGAGAAATGTCAACTTCCAAAAAATCATCTGATTAGTTATTTTTACTTGTATTTTACTGGTTCTGGTATGTGAAGGCCAACATGAAACTTACAGTACTATAGAGAGTATTCGAGAGAGAGAGAGCTGGGACGGCCGGTCTGTGAGAGAGCTGGGAGTTGATCTGGGCTCCGATCGGTGGGCCAGTCTGCTGGGTTCGACAAAGAGCACGACGTCGGCGTCAAACCTGGGCAGCCGGTCTGTGCTGGGTCCGACAGAGCTAGGTGGGTGGGTCGTCGGTGGGCCGGTCTGCTCGGTTCGAGAGAGAGAGCTGGGACAGGCGATCGGTGGATCGTCGAGAAACCCGGTCTGCTAGTCCGGTGCCGGTTTGTGAGAGAGCTAGGACAAAAATGGTGGGCCGGTCTGCTGGGTTCGACAGAGAGAGCGACGTTGGCGTCAGACCTGGGCGGCCGGTCTGTGCTGGGTCCGACAGAGCTAGGCGGGTGGGTCGTCGGTGGGCCGGTCTGCTGGGTGAGAGAGAGAGAGAGAGAGCTGGGACGGGCGATCGGTGGGTCGTCGAGAAACCCGGTCTGCTGGTCCGGTGCCGGCCTGTGAGAGAGCTGGGAGAGAAATGGTTTTGGGGGGAAATGGTTTTGGTCTGCTGGTTTCAAGGGAAAGAGAAAGGGGGGAGAATTTTTGGGGGAAAATGGTTTTTGTTCCTCTGACCCGTGAGTTTGGTTTCAATTTTTTTTAATAAAATGACACTGCCACGTGGGAAAGTGGCTGATGAAAGACGGACAAAAGGCCCCTCTATAGCATTTGAGCTGTGCTATCCGGGCTCCCACGTGGCACAAGTTCTTTTAATTTTTTATTAAAAAAAAAATTCGCATTAAAAAAAATAAATAAATAAAATCTGGAGCCATTTAGGTTTAGAAGCATTTCATTCCCCCCCAAATTTTTTCCCTCTCCCACGCTTCTCCATCCTCCTCCCCCCTCACATCCGGCCGAAAGCCACGCCGACCACGACCACGCCGCACGCCGACCGTTCCGACCACCGTCAATCACTCTCTTTACGGTCATTTTCCCTCTCTCTCTCACTCACTCTCTCTCTCTCTCTCTCTCTCTCTCTCTCTCTCTCATGGTTTTTTCTCTTTTTTTTTTTGGGTTTCTCAGACTCCTTTGCTTACCGTGCTTATCTATCTGTGTAGATATTCCACATTCCCTTGCTTTTTGCTCAAAATGCTGATATGGGTATGCCTTGTTTCTTTGATTTTTTCCATGAAATTTTATTTTTCTGAAATTTAATGCGTATCATATATATTGGTCATTACTTTTTCCTTTATAGTATGTTTGGTTGTTGAGAAAACATAAGATAAAGGAAGTGATTTTCATTTTTTTTTTTCATCGTTCAGCATTATTTATGTTTTTCAGATCCAAAAGATGCTCAAGTCCTGTAATCTCTCTCTTTCTTTCTTTTTTATTTTTTTTAATTCAGATTTTCCTCATATCTGGTAAAGGTTGTGGAAATGATTTATCTATCTTGGTATTTAGTTGATAGTTAGATATCTGAACATGTTATGGTTGAAACCTTTCTAAATATAGAAGATCTTTCATGTTTATATCCTTTACAAATGTGAGCAATTTTGTTTGGTGTTATTATTCTTGTTTGGTCACAAATGTATGAAAAGGAAACGCTGAAAACAAGTTTTGAATATTTTAGGTTTTTATTTGGGAACCAATTAAACCAAAACATCGATTCAAATGAACTCTCAGATCGTTTGAGACTTGTTTAGCCACATATCACCAAATTTCAAGAAATAAACATTAGCATGTGCTAGTATCCTCTCTTGGCCTGAATGACTTTATTTTTTAGTTGGAATTTTCTTAATAATATGCATGGACTGCTATGTTTTTGGTGAATAATCTCTCGTTGATATGAATCAATTCCTTTTTGTTTTTAATTTTTTTTTTTGTCTATTGCAAGTCCATTAATTTTTTGGGAAAATTATGTTTAATATTCTGTTTTAGGTTCACATTTCCCATCTACTTGGGTAATTGACTGGCCTTTCCATTTGATTCTCGAGATTTCCCAGCTTGTCTAGCCTTTCCATTTTGATTAATTGACTCTAAGCATTTTTTGAAGCTTGAAGACAATTCTGAGAGACATAGGCTCATCTCTGCTATCCAACTCCAAACCAGACATCCCAAAATTGTTCTTATGCTCATTTGTACCTTCTGAGTTCATTCCTTCTAAATTCCCAAGACAATTGCACGCAGCCTTAATGAGTTTTAGATAAATTGTGAATGTCATTGTACTTCTTATATTGCATTTGACTCCCTTATTGTGAATTGTATTCGGAATTTAAAATATTTTTCATGCCACGTCTATTGATTCGTGCATGATTGTATGGGTACTGCTTGGAATTTGAGAATAAGAAGATAACCTTTTCCTGCTTTCGGGATTTATATGTTTCTTTGTTCAATTTGCTGCATTGCATGTAAAATTAATTTGAGGATTTTGTTTTGTTATTGGAGGTCATGGATTTTTCGAGAATAAGAAGAGAACATTTTCCTAGTATGCTGTTGATATTAACCTTTTTAACATTTCAATTTTTCTAATGACATCTCGTAGGTCACTTGATTGTTTTAATTCGGCATTTTCATCTCACTTCCAACTTGCATAACGTGACTTAATTTTCTGCCAGATATATGTCATGGATTTGTTCAAGTCAAAAATCTATAAGGTCAGGCTTTTGAGTTCTATATTTGGTGTCAATGGAACTTGGAAATATTGGTGCTAGTAATATGTTTATGGCCTTCTATTCCCATTTTTTTCAATTTGTTATCAAAATAGATGGAATTATTTCGTGGAACTTATCAATTGTTTGATTATTGCAGGAATAGACGAAGCTTCGCACAAATGTGACGAGGATGCTCCACCTTTTGCAAATTGGGTGTCCGTGTGTTGCTGTGTATTATGCTGCTTTAGAGTATAAGCAGTTCCTTGTGTCCTAAAGCATGCAGATGTGGGTTGGACTGAACCAGTGTTCATCCAGCAGTGGTCAGAGAAGTACAATCGTGTGTTGAAGGGCGTGACCCAGTAGGGTTATCCTATCTTTGGTCATTTGCCTTTAGTTCCCATTGAGGAGATATCTAAGTCAATTAGGAAGGGAGAGCCTAGAAAGGAAGGAAATGAATATAGGTTGCGATTGTGGAAACCCTTTCGACACATTTACTTCCTAGCGTGTGATTACTGAAATATGTGATAAACTTTGTATGTAACAATACTATTATGCAAAGGGCACAAAAACCAAATATTTCATAAGCAGTTTTTTTTAGTATGTTTACGGAATGTCAACAATTTCATCTTATAGCTCTTGGTTGTATTGACTTCTCTAGTTGTGGGTTTCTTTTATTATTGTTCTCACTTTTTTTTATTTATCTACTAGGACTTTTGGTTGGCTTTGTGGTTTTGTTGTATTGTTGGATGAAAAAAAAAATCTGGAAGCATTTCCTTAAACTCATGTGGATGAAAAGCTTTGTTATCAACTTTTACATGAATTCAAAATCCACAATGGTAGGTTTAAACTTCATTAGCTATGTTAATGCTTTGCACCAGTGTTAAAAATTCTGGCCAATGCACATTACTGAAGCTAATTAAACCTGACATGACTTGTGTCTTTGTTCACATTGTTGATCTCTCTAAAAGCAAAACATAGAAATGAACTATATTTCTTGCATTTGTACAAAACAGTTATATATGTCTTTAATGACCTGAATTTTAAATATAGTGAGTGCATGTACAAAACAATACACCTAGATAATCACATCCTGTACAAAAGAAGAGGACAATACAAGTCCAACAATAACTATAGTGCCTCTTAAAAATCCAATATTACAACACAAAGATATAGACTTCTTTATATCCTAATAACATATAATGCTAGAAACAAAATTAAAAAATCCAATGAAAAAGGCTGGAGCAATTTGATTGTGTTTCTTCATCGACCGATACTTTTATTTTTCAACGCCAATTGCATGCATTTGCTCTAAAGAAACTTTCATATCCATGTTTGCATTGCACTTGCTATTCTCTATTGCGTCGCTCTTCGTAATCTCTCTTGCAGCCGCTTCAATACTACTCTTTCAAAACTCTACATTCCTGTAAAAAAAATGTCTTCTTTGCAATTCAACAACGCGAAACAAGCTTATGTTAAAACAAATATATATATTTTATATATATATATAAGAAGCTTGTGTTAAAATATGGTCCAAGATTTGTTTCATTCAGTCAACAATAACAACTATATTTGTTTTTATACAATATAGAACAATTTGGAATAACTTATCTAAGCTGGTTGCTTTCAAATAAGCAACTATGTAGAAGTCATAAACTCCCTCTTTATATTGATACCCGATAGGTCCATAATCTTATTTTCTACAATGCATGCATTAGGAGTTGCTAGAGGAAGTGGGTTGCAGAATATAGGAGCCTACGTCAACCTTAGTGCATATTATCTGGTTGGGACTCCGATAGGTGCTATCTTGGCTTTCATTTTACACTTAGGAGGCAAGGCCTTTGGATTGGATTACTGACAGGATCTACTATACAAGCAACTCTGCTTGCTCTCACAACAAGTTTCAACAATAGAAAAAATCAACATTTGAGAGAAACCCAACAGGACATATAGCAAAAAATACATATTAGCTCATTTTCCTTCAAAACCCACTGCCAATATTCATTCAAAACTCAAATTAACACCTACCCATACCGAGAAATCAAGAAAAACCCATGGATAAATCGCATAGAGAGAGAAATCAAGAAAAACCTATAAACATATATGTGGAATTCTTGGATCTTGGTCACTAAAAGAATTCTTGGATTCTTGTAGAGCAAGTAACACCAATCCAAGGAAAAAATCCGTTGTTTCTGAAAAAAAAAAAAAAAAAAAAAAAAAAAAAAAACCAACGAAAGAAAAAATCTAACTTTCAAGAACAAAACCAAATTCCAAGCATCAATAACTTTAAACAAACTCATTTCTTACCTACCCATACCAACAAATCACTTCAAAAACCCATGAATCATGAGAGAGAGAGAGAGAGAGAGAGAGAGAGAGAGAGAGAGAGAGAGAGAGAGAGAGAGAGAGAGAGAGAGAGCCTAAAACAGAATGGGAAATGTGAACCTAAAACAGAATATTAAACATATTTTTCCCAAAAAATTAATGGACTTGCAATAGACAAAAAAAAATTAAAAACAAAAAGGAATTGATTCATATCAGCGAGAGATTATTCACCAAAAACATAGCAGTCCATGCATGTTATTAAGAAAATTCCAACTAAAAAATTAAGTCATTCAGGCCAAGAGAGGATACTAGCACATGCTAATGTTTATTTCTTGAAATTTGGTGATATGTGGCTAAACAAGTCTCAAACGATCTGAGAGTTCATTTGAATCGATGCTTTGGTTTAATTGGTTCCCAAATAAAAACCTAAATAGTCAAAACTTGTTTTCAGCGTTTCCTTTTCATACATTTTGTGACCAAACAAGAATAATTACACCAAATAAAATTGCTCACATTTGTAAAGGATATAAACATGAAAGATCTTCTATATTTAGAAAGGTTTCAACCAGAACATGTACGTTCAGATCTCTAACTATCAACTAAATACCAAGATAGATAAATCATTCCCACAACCTTTACCAGATATGAGGAAGATCTGAATTAAAAATAAAAAAATAAAAAAGAAAGAAAGAGAGAGATTACAGGACTTGAGCATCTTTTGGATCTGAAAAACATAAATAATGCTGAATGATGAAAAAAAAATTAAAATCACTTCCTTTATCTTACGTTTTCTCAACAACCAAACATACTATAAAGGAAAAAGTAATGACCAAAATATATGATACGCATTAAATTTCAGAAAAATAAAATTTCATGGAAAAAATCAAAGAAACAAGGCATACCCATATCAGCATTTTGAGAAAAAAGAAAGAGAATGTGGAATATCTACACAGATAGATAAGCACGGTAAGCAAAGGAGTCTGAGAAACCCAAAAAAAAAAAGAGAAAAAACCATGAGAGAGAGAGAGAGAGAGAGAGAGAGTGAGAGAGAGAGGGAAAATGACCGTAAAGAGAGTGATTGACGGTGGTCGGAACGGTCGGCATGCGGCGTGGTCGTGGTCGGCGTGGCTTTTGGCCGGAGGTGAGGGGGGAGGAGGATGGAGAAGCGTGGGAGAGGGAAAAAATTTGGGGGGGAATGAAATGAACCTAAATGGCTCCAGATTTTATTTTATTTTTTTTTTAATGCGAATTTTTTTTTTAATAAAAAATTAAAAGAACTTGTGCCACGTGGGACGAGGGTCGGACGAGGGATAGCACAGCTCATAGCGAGCATTTCCTTTAAAAAAATTACATGCCACGTGGAAAGGGACGGAGAAGAACCGGATAAAAGCCTCATGTATGGCAAATCTCAAATTTAAAACAAGCAACGGTCGACTCATACGTTTTGAAATTATACATACGCGCATATTTCTCTCTCTCTGTCTCTCTCTTTCTCTCTTCTCGGGCTTCAGCTTCAAAGTTTAGTCCCTAATCTAGTAAAATCGCTCATTTTGGTCTGGAAAATTACCGTCCCCTTCCAATCAGCTCTCATAATCAAAAGCTTCTTCCTTTGTTGCCCAGGTTCTCTCTCTCTCTCTCTCTCTCTCTCTCTCTCTCTCTCTCTCTCTCTCTCTCTCTCTCTGTGGGTGTGTGTCTCGCACCATTAAATTATTTTCTTTTCTCTTTTGTTAAATTAGATCTCTCTTTGATTAGATCGCAAACCCTTTTGGTTGTTCTTCAGGATCTAAGTGTCGTGGTGTTTTGGGACTGGAGCGGAGGAGCTACCGCTGGATTCATATTGGGTACCTTTTGTTCGATTGTTTATTTCTCTTTGATGTTATATTTCGAATCAAAATTTCCAACTGGGAATTTGGTTCTTGGGATTTTAGACGCTTTTGTTTTGTGGGATTGTTTTGATTGCTGAGAAAACGCAATAAGAACAAGAAACGTTTTAGAATCTAGACTTGTATTGTGTAGTTTGAGTAATTGATGAATTGGGTTTAATAAATAAATAGGTTTTTTTACCAATATTTTGGTGAAATCGACATGAACTATTACATTATTTTATTTTATTTTTCGATGCTGTGTTCGAGTGCTTGGTTTTATTTTGCTGAGACATGGGCCTTGGTTGGTTTGTTGGTTGGTCTTTTTTGTTTTCTGCTCCTTTTGATGTTGCAGGTTGGTTGTTGGGGTTCGGCTTGTATTCTGGCCTTAGGTGTTGTTTTCCGGTTGGGATAGTGTTCCAGTTTTGTTTTCTGGAGTGTAGCTTGATTGTTATCCATATGTATTCACTTACATTTTCTGCTTTCCACCATGTGCAGGAACCTTAATGATGGCTAATCCAAACACATCAACATCGATAGTCTCTTTAGAATCCTCTGAAGAAAAGGCCACAGATATAGAGGATTTAAACATGAACATGGCTAAACTTTCTTTAAGCCATCAAAGCCTAATCACATATGGTCCTATCTCTATCTTTTGGGACATTGAGAATTGCTCTGTTCCTATAAATGTCTCCACTGAACTCGTAGCAGTTAATGTCAGGAATGCTTTGCGGAGTAACCCTCTAATTAAAGGAGGAATTAAAATGTTTTCTGCCTATGCAGATTTTAGAGAATTCCCCCAGCAACACAGAGAGAACTTTCAGAAAAGTGGTGTCAGACTCGTATATATTCCAAAGGGGAGAAAGAATGCTCTTGACAATACTATATTGGTGGACATGTTTGTTTTTGCCCTGGACAACCCCCCACCTTCTTCCATCATGTTGATATCTAGCAATGTAAATTTTTCTGCAGCTCTTCACATACTTGGTCAACGTGAATATAATATAATCCTTGTCACACTAGAAGATGCTTCAGCTGCCCTCACTAACGCTGCTAAGTTTGTTTGGGACTGGCCTAGTGTGGCTTGTGGGCGAGGCCTCGTTAGCCCCCACCAAGGTTGAAGGAGCAGCTAGCGTAATGGAGATGGGTGACGTAATGGAGCTAGTGGGGAAGGACGAGAATGGAGGATAAAAGAAAGGGGATCCTGGGAAGCTCAACTCTGCAATAGAGTACTTGATATGACTTTTACAAGAAGGAAGATAGCGTAGATAGTTATAAGCTCAATTTTGTAATAGACTTGATTTTTGACTTCTAATACGGAAGATAGAGCAGATAGTCATATAAGCTTGACTATGTAATAGACTTGATTTTTTACTTCTATATGAACAAAGAGAAAACTGATTCTTTCATCAAATCTTGGCTAGTAAAAAAATAGTTTTTTTTTTTTAATAAGGCATGAAAAGGAGTTAAAGTCTATATTCAATTAGATGCTGCCACATGTGCTCCCTGTGTCACTGAGTTAGAGTTAAAGACAAGAGACACGCCCACATGTACTCCAGCCAACATGATAGCTCATGACACTAGTCCATATGATACACTGGTACAGCAACACTCCAGCAATTACGCAATCACAGATTGTGATACATCAATCTGTGATTGCACAGCTGGTTCACTATCAAGAAAGGAAAGGAAAGATCACAATGGGGCATTCAAAGCTACAGCTCACGATTGCAGCGCAAGGCATAGCTGTCCTCATTCAGAAAAGGAAGATCAATATGGTATAGCTGCTCATATGCAGATAAGGAAAACTACAGCAGTTTTCCTTATCTTTGTTAAAACCAAAATCTTTTAACCAAAGAAAAGAAAAAAAGACCCACAAAAAAGAAAGTGGGATTTGTTTTTCGAATGCTGCTCAATGCATTCGTTGCACTGAACAGAAAAAAGTTGAAAAGAAAACTAATGATTCAGTACATCTCACTGAGAAGATAATTATTTTGCCATTTTCCAAAAAGAATCATCACTAATTACATGCCGTGATCTTGTTGCACAAAGAATGAAAAAATAAAATAAAAATTAAAATTAAAAAGAAGAGAAAATTCTATCTACATCTTTGAAGTGAATGGCATTTTACATGAAATCTGCATGTATTGAGAATTATGGGGTTGATGAACATACAGTTTTGGGAAGTTAATGTTTGTCGAAACTCCTTCCAGGAAGAAGGGCATTTCATTGCTGGGGTAAATCCTCAACCTTCAGCTTTTGCATTCATATTTTCAAAAGCCATAGCAGTTCTCTCAACATGCTTCAAGAGGACAGCATATATTTTGTTCCTCACCCTCCCATAGACTTCTAATTCAAAGTCCACCAGTGTGGAACTGTCTTCAGATCCAATTTTGAGAGATTTGGCCTTTTTGTTAACCATCACATCCAACCAGTCGCTCACTCTCTTAATCTGACACATCATCTCAGCTTCCTCACTATCTGACTCCATAGAAATGGTTTTGCTCTTTACTTCATCTAAGTAATTCTCAACAAAACCTAAAAACCATCTTCTACATTCATCATGGAGGGAATTTGTCAGGTCCACAGCTGCACGCAAAGCATGTCCCTTAACCCAATGTGGTGGGCTGTCCTTCTCTGCAACACAGATTTCGCCATTAAATATCTGTTTCCTGCCTATACATGTGCCCTTTGGGTTACTGCCATGAATTCTACTTGATTCTTTCACTATGTTGGTAGTCCCATTAGGGATATTAAGGGTAGGGAATAGGGTGAGGTCGGATGCCAAAGCCGCTTTAATCCATGTAGCTGCATTTTTCTTTCTGTCCAAAGCAAGGTTCAGACAGTCTCTGATGGAAGCAGGGCCGTTTGGATCACTGTCATTTGCTCCTGGTGGACTAATGTTTGTTAATGACTGAACAATGTGTTGTGTGTTCACCAAGTCATCTTGAAGGCTGAAAAAGTTATCAACCAATTGTTGGTGATCATCCCCCTTGGTTGCTTGAAGCTCTGAGTATGTACTGGAAAGATAACAAAGTTAGTAGCAGTTGGTTGGTACCCATTAATTAGTCACACATGTAAATTTTGTATCTGTTAGTATGTAGAAGGACATGGACATGGAAGTCAATGTAGAGAATGATATGTTAAAAAATAAAATAGACAAATGATAAACAAACAAAACAACTATTTCAATGTGTGTGCACAACTCTTTGAGTCTCTTCCAAGTTACATTGCTCATTGCAAAAATGTCACACAACCACTCAGAAGCAGCCCTTGATATCAGGAAAAAAAAATTCATTTTCCTGAGTGAGATATAGGACCATATTTCTATTGACTCACAGAGGTACATATCTTCTTTCACCACTTCAGCCCACCTCATTTCTAGTCTCTCTCATGCTTGCAGCACTTCCAACATTGGTTGCTATTGCTTGCCCATCCTCACAGGTGGTGTCTTTGGCTTCGTCCTCCTTAACCAACTTGTTTCCATCAAATTATAAATCTATGTATGTTTTTTTCACATCTTAAGCTCACCTCCTCTCTAGCCTATCTCTCATCCTTACAGCACTTACAACATGATCCATATTCCTTGGTCAGCCCTTAAGGCACTTGGCACGTCTCCCCCTTAAAAGGAGGAAAATTTGAATTCTACTAAAAAAATGTTTAATGTTACCATTTCCTCTAATTTCAGGGCAGCATCTTCAAGCTTGCAAATGTCCTCAGTACCATTTATGACAACATTATTGTGAAGAAGCTCCGACCCGGAGCCTAAAACATGATATAGAAAACAGAAATACCTCAACAGTTGATATAAGTCATCATGGCATACCTGACAATAATAGAAATGTTTCAATTGAACTTTGAACAGCAAAACCATGGAGTTAACAGGAACCAATCAAAGCACAAAGAGTTAGAACTACAAATTTTGGTACTAAAACTAGAGTCATAAATTTATGTATATGGTCCATAACAGCCTGGTTTCCTCTTGTATGCATGAATTTCCCACCAAAAATTGTAATGCAACTTGGTTATAGATTATATCAATGTGAGAGGGATACTGGAATTAATTGTGATTCCTTTCCATTTATTTTTATAATTCCTTATTCACAATTGTCATTCTATGTTAAAACCTAAATGACACCATTGAGCAAACAATGGCAAACAAAATCCTCAACAAACTTATGAACTTAATTGATCAAATTTATCTGCAAAACTTTCACAAGCTGAAATGTTTGCACCTCAGGCATTTGAGCAATCTTTCAGCAGCAGCAGCCTCTTCCAATGCCTCCACAGCAGCAAGCAGAGCCACATCTCTGTGCCTTAACACCTCCTGCAGAAAGGGGAAGGGGTTTTGCCTGATTTACTTTTCTTTCTTTCTTTTTTTTAACATATAAAGGGCTAGAATAAGTCTCACAAAAATGAATTAAAGCACTGTACCTTGGCAAGATTCACTAAGCTTGAGGAGAGGGAGTTCCATGAAATTGTGGTTTCTGTCAATTTTCCATCATTAACCAAACTGAACACCACTGCAGGATCTAAGGACTCCTCACAACATTTTGCTGACGTAAGGATCCTACAATTGTTGGAACTTTGGACGGATTTAATATCTATACCAATATCTTTTCTTTCCGATTTAAAGCTTGAAATGTCATCTGAGCTATCATCCCCGGCAGGAAAAACCGGGGGAAACTGTCGAGAAGGCATATTTTTAATTAGATAACAAATCTGCAACATTAGAATTTAATGAAACAAGCCAAAAAAAAAAAAATTCCAGCTTGGGTTATACAAATGAATTGGGCAGAGCCAAAAGATATCTTTTTATTATCTGTATCAATGAATTCAACACTGAAGAATGCAGTGTATCTGGATGGTTGGGCTTGGTATAATCTGTCAAGATTCAAGAGAAAGAAGGTCTATGTATGCATGTAAATCACAAAAAAGAAAAGAGTTAATTGTTTTAAGCTCACATATCAATCAGCCAAAAACATTTAACATCCGAATCCAACTTCATCAAATGACACGCTTTTCGCCAACTTCGGCCAAGTAAAGTTCTAAAATTTATATGTTACATACAGAAACTCAACTAATCTTCTTGACAATGTTTGGCTTGTAGGAAGAAAAAAAAGAAGCAAATGGCTGACTTGACTTGTACAAAATTCAGACGAACTTTTTACTACTAATTCTGCCCCACCCAAATTTTAGTTGGAAAGAGTTGTTGACAACAGAGATAAGAATACAGAAGAGACATTGAGACACTCACTTGAGCACTTCGAGTGCGACCAATTGGTTTCATCGAATGCTTGATAATCCGGGATTCTGGAATTTCTAACCCATTCCAGCTTCTTCTCTTGACTGATGACATAGAAGAGGAAGACGATATTGTACTCTCAGAATCACTATCTTTGTCAACAAAACCAATTTTTTTAGACACCTTCCTTACATCAGAAAGTCTCCTCTCAATATCACCATTTCTAGACCTGGAGGGTCTTCTATATTTCTCCTCATTTGGCCGGACTCTTGAAGTACTTAAAGAACGAAACTTTCCCCGAATCTTCTTCACCAAATTATCCATGGGAATAAGATCTTTAGGATTTCCAACGCAGGCATAGCGGCCCCGAACAGGCTTTACACCTTTAAGCATGGGAACCGGATATGCCACCTCCAACTTTTCCACATATATTAACTGCCCAAGCCGCAATTTGTTGCAAAGAATCATGTCATCCTGCTCTTGAGGCAAAGACACGTAAAGAGCATGTGAAGAATCCGAAACCTTCAAGTAAAAACCCTGGTTAGGCCAAAGATCACCCTCTGCCAACACTGGAATTATGCTTCTAACTTGTAACAAAACAGGTTTACAATCCTCTGACACCTTTTCATCAACCCCCATTTCTCCAAGAAGCTTCATGAGAATCCCAGAACCCAAATTTGCCATCTCTTTGCATGCACTAAAAAGAATAGAAAGAAAAGAAGAAAGTAATAACTCTGAGATTTTCTTCAAGCGAATGTATGGTGTGATTGTGAAAAAAGTTGGTTACTTTGGGTCATTTGAAAGAAATTTGGAATGGCCTGATTGAACAGGTAAAAATGTGAAATGGGTCAAAGAAAATTGGTTGTAATTGTGCTGAATTTAAGAAGAAAGGTGGTCTGAGGCTGGGAAACAGCGAAGATTACATAATTTATTGTTGTTATCGGATCATACGATTGGTTGCATAAGAATTGGATAGCTCCGATTTGTTCTCTTGATTGACAGTTTCGGTGGAAGGGGTGTAAAGTCAAGGTCTTTGAAATTCTACAAAATCGCCATAGAAAATGGGATGTGGTAGAGGCAGTTAAAACCGTTGTGAGGATGAGCAATTCAATTCTAGTGGTCTTTCTCTCGTGCCAAGAATTACGTGGACTTTAAAATTATCATTTGATTAAAATTTAATAGCGATCAACCATAATTTTAATTGTGATTTTAAAATCCACATCATTATTGAATGAGCACGAGAAACATAATAGAGACTTCTAACATTACTTTATCGGGATTGAACTGGCAACGCGTTGTTGCAACGGGCCTAGTTTGGGTATGTAACGACAGTCTAAAATTACGAATATAAATAATTAATAAAAATGTAATAATTGAATTTAAGTAGTATTTGTTATGGAAATATTTGAATTAGTTATTTTTATTAAAGAAAGTATTAGTTATATAGTTTAAGGTTAGTGCCTAGTAGTTTATAAGTAATAATCGATAATATTTAGGAAAGTTTTAGAAAATACTAGAAGAAAATAGGGGAAATTTTCGTAACATTCAAAGCTACAAGAAGCTCGTTTATAGCCCTACTTTCAAAGCTACCTTTTAGTTTTACTTAAAATAAATAAATAAATTCATACTTTATGTACATTAAAAAGAAAAATAGAAACATAAACTTAAGTTTAAGGCGTTAAAGTTAAAGCCAATAAATGTCCATCTATGTTCTTCAATACATAATAGTTGTTAGTGGGGTTAAACACTTAGCACCACAATGTTAGTATATTTATTATCTTAATTAAGCACGTGATATGATATATACTATTTTATGTTTTTAATTATCATTTTTCATTATCTCACTATAAACTGATTTGTTTGTCCATGGTATGAGATGTGGGGTTTGATATGTATAACATGCGAAGGAAAATATTTGGAGTTTTTATAAGTACGTGCTAACAAAGCTTTAAGCTTGATTTACAAAACGACTATAAAATTTTAGAAAGTAAACACTTTTGTGAAAACACTACTAGAGATAGTTGTTTAGTAAATTTAAGATAGAGATTTTCAAAAGAAAAATTGAAGCTCACGTCAAATTGAAATGAGAAGTGAATGACGGAAACATGATTTGAACTCAGGACGTTTGCTCTTATACCGTGACAGCCAACACCACAAGCAAATTGCCTAGAAGAACCTATTGATTTTACATTGGGGAGTCCATTTATGAATTTGGCCATGGGCTAAGCTACTCAACCTTCTCCATGTTCGTAATATCGGCTCCCTCCACAGTACTTGTCGAATAAACCCCCACTTCCAAGTCCACCACCCTGCCAAATACTCTCTCTAACGGCCCGGCAATCGCCATTTCAACCGGTAACTGCCGGAATAGAAGAACAACAGGCCGAGGGACGGCGCAAAAGTGAGGCACCATTTCAATGTTGGGCTGGCAGGGAGTAAAATGGAGGCAGTGGAGGCTTTGTATCTATGTAACTCTAGCAGCCATTACCTAACCTGCTTGGCAATATGTAGTAATAGTTGTAGAAGCTTTTGTGCCTGGAGTTTGTTGCACCAAGTGAGGCATCATCTCAGTAGTAGCATCAAAAGGGAAAAGAGGGCTTTTTATTTATGTAATTTTTTTTTATTTTTTTTTTAATTCCACACGAAAATGGGAGAGGGGATTCGAATTAATTACTTCCACTTCATGAGGCATGGTCCCGATTATTATATTAATTGTTATTCTGGCAGTGCAATTTGGATCATGTCATGGAATTATAGATGTTTTAGTTGGTAAAAGTTAAAGTTAAAGTAGAATTATAGATGTTTGAGTTAAATATGGTTTTTCCAAGATAAATTGAAGTTGGTTGATCGCAATGAGAGAAAAAGGAAAAGAATCGCGCTAGAGGAAGGGGTCGAACCTTCGACCTTGTGGTTAACAGCCACACGCTCTAACCAACTGAGCTACTCCAGCTGTTGCTCCACATTTCATAATAACTATATTTAACTATAATATTATAAAATGTCTTTAGGATCCATATCAGTAATCAAGAATGTACGGTATTTTTAGTTTGTGTCCTATTTGCAAGGAACAAAACACAAATCAAAGCCAATTTGAATTACATGGGCAACGTTAACACAACAAATTTTCTTAGAAAATAGTAATGATTTTACTAATGAATGACTTAATTTTAGATAGGAATTGGTTACGATCTCTTATTCGGCTGACGGCTGCAATTGAGAGCCTAAGCACCTATTCGGACAAGTAAAACTTATTTGAAGTCTTCCTCAATTGTCTGGAGAATTTTAAGTCCGGTCTTGAAATTCGTTGCAATTAATCAGATAGCCTAAATGTGCTTCCATGACCAGATCCCCGCGCTGACCAACATCGTGTCATGCTGCCTAGAGCTCATAGAAGATGATGAGCTCTATCTCAACATACACGTGAGGGGGAATTGGACCATTTCCATTGCAAAGGACACAAGTTTCAACCACCCCAGAACCTCCCATATATATATGCCAACTTCCTCCTCTACAAAGACCAAATCAAACTCCACTACTTTTGGGGTCTCCAAAATCTTGCAAAATGGTACAAAAAGCACAACTTAGAGCACTAATATTCGCCCTGCTCCTCACCATCTTCATTCATCATCCCTTCTTGCTTCACTCCCGCAGCCTTGGGACCGCTCCTTCACTTGCACCCGTGAGTACACTTCATTTTCCACAACTTTACAATTGTCTTTGATGAGTATGCTTTGAGTCCGTTTCGGCTTGCAGTTTCGTAGGTTAAAAGTGTGTTTTTAAACAAAATTATAGAAAATGTTTATTTGGAAGTGTGTTTAAGGATAAATGTATTTTTTTGTTCTTATAGTTTAGAGTTTGACAAATAGCTCATTGAGTTTTAAATAGTGATTAATCACTCCTTAAGGTAAGCAAAAACGAACAAATTAGTGTATATCGTTAGAAAAGTTGACAGAATCTATTAATGTGCCACACCAACACGAATCAAGCCGGTCAGAGGGGGTGGCCAAACCACCCTTATTTGGGGGTGACTACCCCCAAGGCCATGGGTTGTTCGGCCACCCCTATTTAGCATAATAGATTCTATCAATTTTTCTAGCGACATAGGCTAATTTGTTCTTTTTTGCTTATCCTAATAAGTGATTAATTAGTTTTTAAAACTCAAAGAGCTATTTTTCAAAACCCAAAATCACATGGACTAAAATTGCATATAATGCTTAAAAAAAATAACGATTTAAAAACGTGAAAAAAAAAAAAAAAAAAAAATCTATATTTTCAAATAGTACATAAGGGGTGCATGCACAGTTTTAAAGGCCGAACCACGATTTTACTAAACGCATATCAGTATTTTTAAAAATCGCATTTTCATTCACATAAAGCAGCACATTTTAAAACTGCTAAACCAAACGAACCGGATTTTGTTCAATTTTACTTTGTTTATGCCAAATTAATGGTGAAATTGTGTCTAGGCAAGTGGGGTGGCAATCGGACATGGGGCAAGGCCGTGTAAAGGAAGAAATGATCATGAAAGGAGAAAGAGAGGGTCAATTCCAGGTACATGCCATTCCAAGTGCAACCAATGCAACCCTTGCTTGCCTGTTGAAGTATCCATCCGAGCAATGGAATTGGAAGAGGAAGAATACTATCCTCAAGTGTGGAAATGTATTTGCCACGACAACATATTCTCCCCTTAAATGTATCCTGAGATGGATCACATCTACCTTCTACAAGATTGTGATTGTAATTTGTACATAATATATATGAGACTGCTTTCAAGATGGTGGAAGCTGAAGTTGAATATTTTGTTAAATTATAATAAAACTCGTTTTTGTTAAGTTATAATATTTTGTTAACTTGGATGAAAAATGTGTCATGTGATTTAGGCATGACTAAAATTTTCTGTTATACCCTCTAATTAGATTTAAAAATAAAATAAAATAAAAATAAAAAAACCCTGATCGATCAACCTCCACGATCATAGAAGGGAGAAAGAGTCACCAGGGGCGGAACTAGGTTTTGTTGTATGAGGGGACGGTACTTAAGATCTTAACAAAGAGAATAATGCACAAACGATTGACGTTTCGAGTTCACCGACGCAATTCAGGTTCAGTTGGGGCATGGCTGCGTGGGAAGCTGATTCAACCACAAAGGCTAGGAATGTGCTCGCAAGTTGTCCGTAGTGTGAGAGGTTCATGGTGAATTGTCGTTCATCGTTCCCTCTCTCAAACCGTTTTTCGCTTGTTTAGTCCTTTGAGATGGAGACTTGGAGAGATTTTGAGATGAGTTTAGATGAAAAGTTTAAGATTTGAAAAATAAAAGAGGAAAATTGAAAAATAAATGTCATAGCCATCAATTCATTGCTTTGCCCCTTTTTGGTCGGTGTAAAAAAAAAATGGGGGTGTGGAATCTCAAATCAAATCAAATTACAAATTTCACCCTCCCACTTGTAATTAACTTACATTTCATTTTAACTATTTAATACTCTCTGCCTTGGAAAAAATAAAACCACGCCCACGTTTTCAATTCAAAATGAAAAATGATACGACGTCTTTTGTTTTTTTCCTTTCAAAAAGCTTGCCTTTTGGTCTGTCGTGACCGACAACCTAGCCATAGATCTCCACAGCTCCATAACCAGACTGCTGTAAGTTTCTGACTTCCTGTAGAATGAGACCCACAACTTGGCCGTGGCCTCAATGGCCAGAGCCTCCAACTTGGTTGTTGGGTCTCCATGGTGTAGGGGCATTTTTTTAAAAAAAATAATAATTTAAGGAATATAATTGTATTTTCACGCATCTAATATGGGATGAAATAGACAACTTCAATTATGCGTAAGGTCCGTTTGAGTTTGTGATTTTAAAAAGTGCGATTTGAAAATAACGATTTAAAAAAGTGATTTTTAAAAACATAGTTAAGTGTTTGGCAAAATCGCAGTTTGATCTTTAAAATCGCATGTTAGCCTTTTAAAATACTGCGTTTTCAAAAAAACACCACATTGCCTGTGATTTGAATAAGCACTTTTTTGTGTTTTCGAATCGCAATTTTTTAAAAACGCAGTTTTCAAACATTTCATTTTTTGCGATTTGGTTTAAAATCGCACTTTTTTCCTACGAAATCGCAACCCCCAAACGCACCCTAAGTCGCAATGAAATTGGCAAAATAAAAATGTTAGGTAGTTTGAAAGGATCAATTCTATTGTTTTAAAAGTAATATTAAAATGAAGATTCATGTTCTCCTTAAATCTTTTCAAAATTGATGTGAAATTTAAAATTAGGATTAAATACATATTTGTCCCATGTGCTTTACAACCTTTATTTTTTGTCCCATCTGTTTCACTTTTTATCAAATTTGGTACCTGTGGTATATGAAAAGACGGAAATGGTACCTCCGTCTGATTTCCCGTCCAAAACTAACGTCTACCCATGTCATTGGGTACCTAAAAATTTGAAGCCCAAAACCCAATTCTTTACACATCGTTTCCAACAACATTCAGACAACAACATGACAGAAAATGCCATAGGTGGACGTTAGTTTTGGACGGAAAATCAGACGGAGGTACCATTTCCGTCTTTTCATATATCACAGGTACCAAATTTGATAAAAAGTGAAACTGATGGGGCAAAAAATAAAGGTCGTAAAGCATAAGGGTAAATATGTATTTAACCCTTAAAATTACAATTAGATATATGATATATCAATATTAAATTTTAATCTAATGATAATTTGAAAAGGTACATCAATTTTAAAATGACTCAGATCCATACCCTTCTTATATCATTACTCCTATCGAATATCAGTGTAATTTTTCCTTAATTAATCTATACAATTCCAGTACACCAGAAGTTCACATAAAAAAAGGTCTCAATCTTGTGCGGACACGTAGTAGTAATAATAGTAATAATAATAATAATAATAATAATAATAATAATAAAAAAAGGTCTCAATCAATTAGGAATAATCTCATAACTAACCCACAATGTCTCAATCTATATATTTAAAAAATTAGAAAATGTTTTTCAATGCAATAAGCACGCTAGACAGAAAGTCATTGCGCAGTGATAAAGACGGATTCCTTATCTTGTTTGCTTGTCTTTGACTATTACCTCTCAATTTCGTTAGTTTGGTAATGAATTTTGTTGTGATTTTTTTTTTAAATGATAATCAAAAGTAATTGATGGATATAAAATGAAGAAAAGTTTTTTAATCTTGAGTAATTCTAAATTTCATATAAGTGTTCATCAAAAAATAAAGTAGCTTTTAAAATTACCATTGAACGTGTAATAGATCAAATTGTAATTATAAAAGTCACATCATTTTTTTATAGACACTTGATGAAAATTTATATAACATTTAGAATTACTCTATAATCTCTGTTCTTTTCAATTTTCATCACTTTTATAATTAGGTACTCAAACTTTAAAAAATATCAATTTAGGATATCAATTTTTAAATTTTTATTTTATTTTTAATTTCAACTCTCCATTAGAATTTTCCGTTAAATTATGTCAAAATTTTCAAAATACTCTTGTTTTTTTTAAAAAAAAAAAAAAAAAAAAAACTAAATTTTTTTTCAAAGATTCAAACATGTTTTTTTCTTTTCAAATTCTGTTAAATTCTAACAAACACCTAAATCTTTGCAATTTCTTTATTCTTTTTTTTCTTACAAAAAAAATGAGTATTTTAAGAATTTTTACAGCATTTAACGGAAAATTTCTAAAGATGGTTGAAATTGAAAAATGAATACTTAAATTGACATTTTTTAAAATTTGAGTACTTAATTGTAAAAATGATGAAAGATCAAGGTTATAAATAAATTTTTTTTTAAAATAAAAATAAGATTGAATCTTTTATCAGAGAAAAGTAAAAATATATATATTTAGTAATAATTTTGAAAAAAAAAAAAACTAATTAATTTTTTTTAAAAAAAATAAAGGAGAAGATAGTTGACAAACAAGATTCTTACTTCAAACGGAGTGTCTAAACGAGATATTTTTATTTTGAGCAAAACAGGGGCGTGGGGATATATATCTTCACTTGATTTAGGACTTCCAACGCGTGAAGCCGCCAACTTTAGTGGATAGACATGGAATAGTCAAAGAACATTGCAGGATCCCACTAAGTTATACACGCCACGACACGCTACTTATTATCAAAGTCAAACTTGCTCACCCCCACGTTCACAATCCCATCTCAAATCACCTGCCCGGTTAAATTCAATTTTAAATTAATTTCTTTAATTCTATTTATTAAATAAATTGTTATTTGTTCTTTGAAAGTATATATAATTTTTACTTACATTTTCAATCAGATTAAAATTAAAAAACTCGTGTGATAACCAAGTGCTCTAACAACATATATTTTTAATCAACTGAATTAAAATAATTTTCGGGTGCTTTTTAGTTTTTTTAATTGTGCTTTTTTTAGTATTTTCCATGCATTTTGCTTATAAACTATAGTCCTTACAAACGGAACAGAATCCTCTACAATTATTTGTTCGAATTTGAGAGAATTCGGACAAGTAATTGTGAGAGACCATTTATAAGATTCACCTGACTGGATAAATGGTTAGCTAACTCAATTTTTATTTAATTAGATGGGTTTCATAAATGGTCTCTCACAATCATCAGCCTGAATTTTTTTAAATTCGGACAAATAATTGTAGAGAATCCAAATTCCCTACAAACAAGGCGGTAAAAAATACTAATTTGTGCATGTAAAAGTAAAAGAATGAAAAAATATTATTATTATTATTATTAATTGTAACATGAAATGCGTGCTAAAAAGAAATTAGGTAGTCGTATTTGTTAAGAATGCACATGTCATTTGTCATTTGCTAGCTGCCTTGACCAAAAATCTCCACCGATTTTGAGTATATATACAAGTTCCTTCCATGGCTTTCTTCCAAATTGCGAAGGCATATCAAAATATACCTACCAAAGAAAAGCTTTAGCTTTAGAGAAAGAAGAGGAAGAAGAAATGGAAGGCTTAATTCCCTATCTTCTCCACGCCATCAAGAAGCAGAAGCCTGGAAACAACTACAGGAGCCTCTCCGAGGGCTCAACCCGGAGCTACCATTTGTTGAATACTGCAGCCGACTCGCTCGGTGGCTCGTCCCACCGGCGAACACGGTCTGAGTTCCTGCCGCCGAACATGGAGTTCGTAGAGCAACGATCTGGTGTTGAATATCTCCGATCCTACAGCTCTAGCAAAAGTTCTGCTACTGCTACGCCAACTTCTGCAAGGGGTAGTGCCCCAAAGATCGGTTCCTATTCCACCCACGTCCCCAAGAAGGCTAATAATCTCACTAAAAGTCATCAATGGTGAAAACCCTTTGCATTTTTTCTTAATTTTCTTTGAAATTGTTAATTAGTTTTGGCGATCAAATTTATATTTATTGTGTAATATTTGGGTGAAAATGGGTTGAGCTTCATCAAAATGATGCCTCTCCATTCATTGTAATGCTGTGTACGTTGAAGTTTTGTAATGGAAATTGTATATTTGATTGATAAACAACATTATTGGGAATTGATTGATGAAGAATTACAGTAATACCCTAACTAACGGATCCGGCTTCGGTGCTGTAATTCAAAACTATAGCACATCTTCTGTAATAAAATGGATGGTCAAGATTTAACAAGACAATTTTAACTCAAAAGACGCAAACGTCGTTTGTGTCCTTATCTGGCTACGTTAACTCTAACAGAGAAAAGACGTCTCCTTTGAAGAAACACCATGCACTGGCTTCTTTCTTCTTCCCCACTAAGCAACAAATGTTTGTGCGTCTCCATGGATTCAAACTTAGAACTCAAAGTGTTATCCTACAAAGATCTGAGTGCATTCAATTTTTTCCAAAAAGTCTTATCTTATGCACTCGTCTCAATAGCCATAGATATATGGTAGTTAAAAAAAACTTGAGCAGGAGCAGGATCAGCACCAGAGAACTCCGGCTAACGGAGAAGGAGATGAAAATCCTAAATGGAGTCAATTAAACCTTGATGCCGCATAATTGACAACCCGTGATGTCTGCACTCTGACAAATAATAAAGAGGCAATATGTTGTAGAAGAGAAGGCAACGGACAAACTGCCACGTTTCCCTTGAGAGTTCTGATCAGTTGAGCCATGCCAACCCAAAAAATATATTCGCTAGTGTGATTTGAGCTTGAAATCGTGTGAACTCGAGCAATGTCTAACGTGAATAGCCCCATTTTTCTTATCCACCGAAATACACAGATCGTTCAACTCGATTACAGAGGTGATAGATGCATAAAGGCCAATCTTAAAAAAGCAAAGACCCCCCACCCAAAAAAGAAAACCCATATATGGACTCAAAGCTTACCGTGAGTCTAAGCAGCAACACTGGCATTCATTTCAATAGCATTGGATTCTTATACCCATGCAATCTCATTCTCTTTGCGCCGATTGCTATTCCAAGATCCCATGACCACCTCCACGCAGCAAAAGATTATTCAAGTGAGTGGAGCGGTGGGAATGGAGGGCCTCCCCTGAAGACCCAGCAGCCTGAAGACGGAGGCCAAGCTTGGTTACTCACACAGATCGGTCCCCTGCACCCCCACCGACTTTAGGCCTGAGCGCAAGTGTAGACAACTAGGTTCGGAGAAGCACAAATCTTTGTTGCTTTGTGGAAAGGAAGAAACAACCCAGGTATGGTATATATTTTTTTTTTTTTCCAAAAGGATGTCTTTGCAGGACAACACTTTGAGTTCTAAGGAGTTTGAATCCATGGAGATGCACAAATGCTCAGCGGGGAAGAAGAAAGAAGCCGGTGTGTGTTTTTTCTTTAAGTGAAAATTGCATCGTTGATTCTTGTAATATGTCATAATTATTTTTCACTCCTTATGGTTTAAAAAGTTCATGAGAGATTCCTGTGGTATGTAATAATTACAAATCGATCACCAGCGTCAAATTCTGTTAAAATTTTTAACAGATTCTGTCAAATGCCACGTCAGCGCCACGTGTCGTCATCTTATTGGTGACACGTGGCGTTGACATGTCCAATCTTAATAAATAAAAATAAAAGTTTATTAAAAAATAAATAAAAATACTTATTTTTTAAAAAAAATTAAAATTCAAAAACAAAAAAAACAAAAAACAAAAATGGGAAAGGGGTGGCCTGGCCACCCCTTTTCCCATTTTTGCTTCTTTTTTTTTTTTTTTTTTAAGAAAAATAAGTATTTTTATTTATTTTTTAATAAATTTTTATTTTTTTTTATTAAGATGGACACGTGTCGCTGACGTGTATGGCTAACAGATTCCATCAAAATTGTGGACGGAAAATCAACTCATGGAGTAAAATGTAATTATTGCATACCACATGAATCTCTCATGAACTTTTTAAACCATAGGGAGTAAAAAATAATTATGACATACCACATAGACCAATGGTGCAATTTTCTCTTTCTTTAAAGAAGACGTCTTTTCTCTATTAGAGTTAACGTAGCCAGATAAGGACTCAAACGGCGTTTGCATCTTTTGAGTTAAAATTGTCTTGTTAAATCTTGACCACCCATTTTATTATAGATGTGCTGTAGTTTTGAACTACAGCACTAAAGCCGTATCCTACACTAATTACTTGGAGATTATGGTCGCCTTAATACCATGATTAAGAATCTTAATTAAATGCCTTCTGTTTGACTGAAATTTCCAACCAAAAAATATTTCTTTAAAAAAATTGAAAAAAAAAAAAAAAAAAAACTCTTAAATGCAAGATTGCTTTAGGATTCAGATGCTCTCGGTGGATCTCTCAAATTATTTTTTATTTTTTAATTTTCTGAATGATGCCTGTCCCGCTGTCCGTTCATTTGAATGGAAAAGGGATTTCCTAAAAAAAAAAGGAATGGAAAAGAGGGAGGTTGACCATTGACTGTTGACCCATATGGCTTTGACCCATATGGCTTTGCGTCTGTGGGCGGAGGTGGGGCTATCCATAACGGAATGTTATGGATTATCCGTATCTTAATTTAAAATAATTAACCAAAACTTATTTTATTTAGTTTAATTAATAAGTTTTAAAATGAACCATACATTCGATTTTTTATTATTAATTCTATATTATTATTTTTTTATTTTATTACTTTTTTTCATTATCATATTTTTTTTATTATCACAATTAGATGAGATATTTATGGAATTTTCTTTTATTTTTTCTAGTACTTTGATTATTTATTATAGCCTAAAAATAAAAATATATAAACTATTGAAAGTGCTGTTTCCGGTCCATTTAATTTTGGGTGGTTGCAACTTTTAAAGAGCAAAAAGGAGTGATATTCTTCGACACAGATATTTAAAGTACACGTGGGACTAAGAATTGTCGTCATCCAAAGGGCAATATGATTATTGCAAAAGAGTTGAATATCATGTGATATATTTATTTTTAGTGGAACAGATTTAATTTTAAGTTTTTTTTTATATATATAAAATAATAATAAAAAATTTATAATATATGTATTATCAAAAAAAAAATTTAACGCATTTGGTTCTCATTTTTACGGAAAAACTTTACTTAATCTTTCCTGAACTTCTATGACATTTGCAATTATTATTTCAAAGTTCAAAAACTCTCAATTTAGTATATCCAACTTTCAATTTTTGCAATGTCACCCATATGTTAGGGTCTGAGATTAAGGGTCCGTTTGGGTTTGCAATTTTAAAAAGTGCGATTTAAAATCACGATTTTAAAATGTGAGATTTGAAAAAAGTGATTTTTAAAAACGCAGTTAAGCGTTTGGCAAAATCGCAGTGTAGCATTTAAAATCGCAAATTAGCATTTAAAATTCTGCTTTTTCAAAAAAACTTCATCTTACCTGCGATTTGAAAAAGCAGATTTTCTGCGTTTTCAAATCGCAATTTTTAAAAACACAGTTCCCAAACGATTTATGTTCTGTAATTTGGTTTAAAATCGCACTTATTGTCTATGAAATCGCAATCCCAAATGCACCCTAAATCATAGGGCAAAATGGGTGAAATTACCTTTATACCTCCGATTTTTTTTACAAATTTACCCTTAATTAAAATTAAAAATTAAAAAAGTAGGGTATTTTGGTAATTTTTAAGGCATTAGATAAGATTTTCCAATATTATAAAAAATTAAAAGTTTTATACATTAAATTGAAAGTTTTTAAATTTTAGAAGAAAAAAATTACAAAAATGATAGAAATTCATTAGTTTTAAAATCTAAGGTTAAATACCCTATTGGTACCTGAGTTTTAAGCGTTTTTAAATTTAGTACATAAGTTTTCATTTGTATCATAAATGGTACCTGAGTTAGGGGTAAAAACTCATTTAGTACCTCTGTTAAATTTTTCGTCCAAATTTTAATTGCTCACAACGTGTCAACTGCTGAGGTTGACATTAGGGCTGTAAACAAGACGGTCCGAGTCAAGTTTTGGCAATCCCGGACCAACTTGTTTTAAGGATAATTTAAACGAGTCGATCCCGAGCTCGAGCCGGGCTTCAGGACCTTTGTCTGGGATCAACTCATTGGGGCAACACCCTAACTCGGGATCGAGCTCGGGACTATTAAGTCAGTCTTCATGAGTCGATCCGAGTGCTTGACTCGCTCGAGTCGACTCGATCTCAGATCAAACCCAAAAAGTTTTTTCGGGCTCGATCCGAGTCCGAGCCCGAGCTTCGGGTTCTGGGCTCGGCCTGTCAAGCCCTAATTGGGTAGGTCGACCCAATTAGGGCTCGTTTAGTTCAATAATAATTGGAAGGAAAAAAAAAAAAAAAAAAAAAAAAAAAAAAAAAAAAAAAAAAAAAAAAAAAAAAAAAAAAAAAACATAAACAGACAAATTTGAAATTTGAAGTCTGCAATTTACAAACTTGAAACTACATACATGAATCAAGATTCATCTAAAGCTAATAAGCTATGAATCAAAAAATGATACAAGTTGCATTTACATACAATTTAAATTACAAGTTTACAAATTACAACATATAAACTACAAAGAGATCAGATTTACATAGTCGAAAAGATATCAAATTTTACCCAAATACAAAGAGATCAAAATTAAAAAGACTACAAGTTTACAATTCTACAAGAAAATTGAAAAGTCTGAAATTACAGCACAACTACAGCGTGCAAAATGTTAAAAACAATCTGAGTTGCCATTTGTCAAATGCCACAGCCCAAAGGAGTCACAGGATCACACTGAACTAAGACAAAAAAAAAAAAAATTTGTTAAACTATTTTTACTCCATTGCATATTTAATCAAAGTTTTGTTTACCTTGATAAATATGTCAAGGAAGATTTATCATTTAAGAGTTGTTTAAACAGACTATACATACCAACTGCAACTTCTCCAATAGAAATGGTATAAAATACAAAAAGATCAAATTTACAAAAAGATCAAGTTTACATGAATGATGGGTGATTCGAGTGAAAGACTAAAAGAAAACTTTATGACATATTAACAATTTGAAAATGAAAAGTTAAAAACAATATAAGTTGCCACTGCCAAATGCCACAAAACCACGCTACACTAAGACATTCTTAGGATAAAATAAATTGCATAATAGATTTTAGATTCTCACATTTCAATCTTATCATTAGTGCATAACTTAAGTCATTTCGTAATGTGATGTGCATGCAAAAGGGTCCCACTTGCCTCCTATGCTTGTGATTCTCTTGAATTACGTGTAAAAGAGGCAAATGGGATTCTCTTGCCATACAAGTCCCATTACGAAATGTCTAACTTAGGCTCTAATGATATATTGAAATGCGAGAGTTCTATGGTTTAAGCATTTAGGTTTTTAAGGTTTTAGGGTTTTAGATTTATAAGTAACAGTTTATAGGAAAATGAAAATCTGTTAGGGTTTTAGTGTTTAAGATTATAGATTCATAGAATGGGGACCAATATTATCAAAGAGAATTACAAATTCTAGGGTTGTTAACTAAACAATCTAACCTCAAGCAAAGCATCATAGATTACAGATTTCTAACTAAGCAAAACATAACAAAGAACATGGCAGATTGTGTTTTATTAACTAAAAAAATAAACATGGCAAAATATGGAATATGGAATATGGCAGATGAAAGAAAACTTTAGAAACCAAAGAAAAACATAATTTTTTAAAGAACTAAGTTACTCAAACAATTCCCAGAACCAGAATAATAGATTACAGATTTCTAGCCAAGCAGATCATAATTTTTTAAAGAACTCAGTTACTCAAACAAACCCCAGCAATCAGCATATTAGATGAGAGATTTCTAACTAAGCAGATCATAATTTTTTAAAGAACTCAGTTACTCAAACAAAGAGTGATGTTCACCACTTCACCCAAATGGCCAAAATACAAAGAGATCAGATTCACAATGTCACGTGTGACTTGTCAAATGCCACTACTTACAAGACCACATTGCACTAAGACAAAAATTGTTAACAATTTTTACTCCCTTGCAAATTTAATTAAAATTCTTTTAACCTTGATAACATGTTAAGAAAGATTTATTTAAACTGCCTATACATATTAATTAAGAGTTAAGACATACCTCATGACTCATGACATGAGCTATACCAACTTCTCCAGCAAAAATGGACAAAGGGTATATTAGCTCAAGTTAAACATATTGTCCAACAACAAATTATCCAACAGGAAGCAATTCAAGTTTCCAACAGTTCGAGTTTAAACGGAATGTCCAACAATTCATATTACATACTTAATAAAAAATAAACATATATGAAGTTAATAATGTCTGAATATCTGAATCAAATCCAGGAAGATGGTGACAATTCAACTTCAATCAGTTTCTACAAAAAGTTATAGTATATGATACATTGATAATGATATACTGTTAGTCTTTCATACTAATATGATCTATAATTCATATGAATATATGACATTATCTCTCCTATCCGAAGTTATAGTGCTAAGAATAATCAACTCAGAATTATAAGGAAGAGTTTAAGGAGATTGAAAGGCAGAATGTCTAATATTGGAAATATTTGAAGCACGTGAAGCAAAAGATTTATAAATTTGATGATAAACTTGAAAAGGTGAGGAAGTCAACTTCTTGCTTTCCATTTTAGCATTTCATCAAAAGATCATTGAGACATTGAGTTATAAAATGAGTGTGATTGTGCGAGCACTCCACAGACCTGATCCAAAAACTTGAGGAAAATATTTCAAAACTGCAAAAATTATTGCTGGATGAGGAGAAAGTTTTAAAGGAAATTAAAGATAATTAGCTCAGAAGTTGTAAGGAAGAATTTAAGTAGATTAAAAGGCATGGTGTTAAATATCGGAAAGATATGAAGCACATGAAGCAAAAGATTAAGAAAGTTGATGATAAACTTGAAAGGGCGAGGAAGTCAACTTCTTGCCTTCCATTTCAACCTTTCATCAAAGATCATTGAGACATTGAGTTATAAAAGGAGTGCGGCTGTGCGAGCACTCTATAGACCTGATTCTAAAACTTGAAGAAAATATTTCAAAACTGCAAAAATTATTGCTGGATGAGGAGAAAGTCTTAGAGGAAATTAAAAATAATCAACTTAGAAGTTGTAAAGAAGAGTTTAAGGAGATTGAAAGGCATAATGTCAAATTTTGGAAAGATTTGAAGCACATGAAGCAAAAGATCAAGAAACTTGATGATAAACTCGAAAAGGTGATGGAGATAATATATGAACTGAGTGAATGAGTGATTATGTAATACTAAGTTAATCACATTATAAATTCTAATGTTAAATAACTTAAATCCCAACATATTTGATTACTTATGAGTTATGAACTGTGAATTATGATAATATTAAATTTGTGAATTGTAATTTTAAATAATCACATTGTTACATATGTAGGTTATGTAACGTATCTAATGATAATATGTATATTGAATGGATGATATGCTTATATAGTTATAGTTGTATTCATATGAATCTGATAATGATCAAATAATATGATTTATATATGATATATCATATAATTATTAAATTATTATATCCAAATTGTTGATTTGAATTTTCAAAATTTCGAGCCCTAAACTAGTCGGGGAATCGGGTCCTCATAAACTAGACAAGCCGAGTGGGCGAGTTGGTCCGATCGGGTCTTAAACGAACCGGGCTCTTGGGGCCTCATATGAGCAAGGCGAGTGGCCGTGCGACCTCCCCATGGACCAGGGGTGGCCACGTGGCCCGGTGGCGACGGCTTTCCGGCCTGGGGCTGCGGATTTGGGGCGATGATGTTGCTCTTCCGGTTGGAGCCTTGGGGGAGTTTTTCTTCAGGCTGGATCGTGATTTTCTTGGGCAGCAGCATTTCATTTTTTGAGTTTTAGCAGATGTGTCGATTTCTTATTGGTTTGGCAAAAAAACCCTTCTTTTCTGTCACGACCGAACATAAGTTATACTCTATAATTTTTACTTACATTTTCAATCAGATTAAAATAAAAACTCATGTGATAATCAAGTGCTCTAACAACATATATTTTTAATCAACTGAATTAAAATAATTTTGGGGTGCTTTTAGTTTGATTTATTTTTTATTTTTAAAAAAAAGAAAGTGTTTTTTAGTGTTTTTCACACATTTTGCTTATAAACTATAGTCCCTACAAACGGATCAGAATCTTCTAAAATTATTTGTCCAAATTTGAGAGAATTTGGACAAGTGATTATAAGAGACCACTTATAAAATTCATTTGTTTGGATAAATGGTTGGCCAACTTAATTTTTATTTGATTAGATATGTCTCATAAATTATCTCTCATAATCATTTATTGAATTCTTTTAAATTCAGACAAATAATTATAGAGAATCATAATTCCCTATAAACAAGGTGACCTTTTGATCGACCAACCAAAAAGGAAAACAACCCTAAACACCGCCCCCCACATTCTATATAATTTTCACTGGCGGTAAAAAATACTAATTTGTGCAGGTAAAAGTAAAAGAATGAAAAAATATTATTATTATTATTATTATTTGTAACATGAAATGCATGCTAAAATGAAATTAGGTAGTCGTATTTGTTAAAGAATGCACATGTCATTTGTCATTTGTCATTTGCTAGCTGCCTTGACCAAAAATCTCCAACGACTTTTTTGAGTATATATACAAGTTCCTTCCATGGCTTTCTTCCAAATTGCGAAGGCAGATCAAAATATACCTCCCAAAGAAAAGCTTTAGCTTTGGAGAAAGAAGAGGAAGAAGAAATGGAAGGCTTAATTCCCTATCTTCTCCACGCCATCAAGAAGCAGAAGCCTGGAAACAACTACAGGAGCCTCTCCGAGGGCTCAACCCGGAGCTACCATTTGTTGAATACTGCAGCCGAATCGCTCGGTGGCTCGTCCCACCGGCGAACACGGTCTGAGTTCCTGCCGCCGAACATGGAGTTCGTAGAGCAACGATCTGGTGTTGAATATCTCCGATCCTACAGCTCTAGCAAAAGTTCTGCTACTGCTACGCCAACTTCTTCAAGGGGTAGTGCCCCAAAGATCGGTTCCTATTCCGCCCACGTCCCCAGGAAGGCTAATAATCTCACTAAAACTCATCAATGGTGAAAACCCTTTGCATTTTTTCTTAATTTCTTTGAAATTGTTAATTAGTTTTGTCGATCAAATTTATATTTATTGTGTAATATTTGGGTGAAAATGGGTTGAGCTTCATCAAAATGATGCCTCTCCGTTCATTGTAATGCTGTGTACGTTGAAGTTTTGTAATGGAAATTGTATATTTGATTGATAAACAACATTATTGGGAATTGATTGATGAAGAATTACAGTAATACATTAATTACTTGGAGATTATGGTCGCCTTAATACCATGATTAAGAATCTTAATTAAAATGCCTTCTGTTCGTATTAAATGCAAGATTGCTTTTGGATTCAGATGCTCTCTGTGGATCTCTCAAATTATTTTTTATTTTTTAATTTTCTGAATGATGCCTGTCCGTTCATTTGAATGGAAAAGGGATTTCCTAAAAATAAAAGAATGGAAAAGAGGGAGGTTGACCGTTGACTGTTGACCCATTTGGCTTTGTGTCGGTGGGCTGTGGTGGAGTTTTTTAAAACATTCTTAATAGCTTATCTATATCTTAATTTAAAATAATTAATCAAAACTTATTTTATTTAGTTTAATTAATGAATTTTAAAATATACTATTCATCCTATTATTTATTATTAAATATACATATATATTTTTTATTACTTTTTTTATGTTCATATTTTTTTGGTTATCACAATTAGATGAGATATTTATGGAATTTTCTTTTATTTTTTCTAGTACTTTGATTATTTATTATAGCCTAAAAATAAAAATAAAAATAAGTTTATTGAAAGTGCTGTCACAGATATTTAAAGTACACGTGGGACTAAGAATAGTCGTCATCCAAAGAGCAATATGATTATTGCAAAAGAGTTGAATATCATGTGCTATATTTATTTTTAGTGACACAGATTTAATTTTAAGTTTTTTTTTTATATATAAAATAATAAAAAATTTATAATATATGTATTATCAAAAAAAAAGTTAACGCATTTAGTTCTTGTTTTTATGGGAAAACTTTACTTAATCATTCCTAAACTTGCATGACATTTGTAATTATCATTTTAAAGTTCGAAAACTTTTAATTTAGTATATTAACTTTCAATTTTTGCAATGTCACCTATATGTTAGGGTTTGAGATTCAATTAGAGGACAAAATAAGTGAAATTACCTTTATACCTTTGATTTTTTTTTTTACAAATTTACCCTTAATTAAAATTAAAAATTAAAAGAATGGTATTTTGATAATTTTGAAGGCATTAGTTAAGATTTTCCAATATTATAAAAAATTAAAAATTTAATACATTAAATTGAAAGTTTTTAAATTTTAGAAAGAAAATTAAGTTTAATACATTAAATTGGAAAATTTTTAAATTTAAAAAAAAAAAATTACAAAAATAATAGAAATTCATTAGTTTTAAAATTTAGGGTTAAATACTCTATTGGTACCTAAGTTTTAAGCGTTTTTAAATTTAGTACCTAAGTTTTCATTTGTATCATAGGTGGTACATGAATTAAGGGTAAAAACCCATTTAGTACATTTGTTAGATTTTCCGTCGTTATGTGTCAAATAAAAAAATAAAAAATAATAATAAATCATTAAAAAATAATAATTTTTTTTTTTAAAAAAAAAAAAGGAAAAAAAGAAAAGAAAATGGGTGGCTGAGCCACCCTTTGGCCATGAAAAAAAAAAAGAAAAAAAAAGATAGGTTTTGGCCATTGGAGGTGGCGAACCATCCCATAAGCAAACCCTCAACTTTTTTTTTGATGGATTTTGGCCATTGGGGATAACCAAACCACCCCATAGGGCCAAAACCTATAATTTTTTATTTTTTTTTTCTTCTGCCATGAGCCACCCCTCTTCTTTTTCTTCTTCTTCTTTTTTATTTTTTTTTTTTTTTTTATTTTTTTTTATTTTTTTTTTTTTTTTATTTTATCAATTTTTTTCTTTTAAATTTTATTATTTTTAAAGATTTTTTTTTAATTTTTTCTTTTATATAGTGCCATATGTCAACCTCAACGGTTGACACGTGACAAGCCGTTAAAATTTAGATAGAAAATCTAATAGAGGTACTAAAATGGGTTTTACTTATTACTCAGATACCACTTATAATATAAATAAAAATTCATGTATTAAATTTAAAAATACTTAAAACTCAAGTTGCAATAACATATTTAACCCTAAAATTTAAAGCGAAGTTATTGCTATTTGCAATCCTTTTGGCACAATATATTTTTTTTTAGCCGGTCATGTAAATGTATTCGGAATTTTTTTTGTCACGAAAAAAAAAAGGATAAAAGGGAGACGGTGTCGTTTTTAACTTTTTATGACGATTTGCATTCATCACTCCCTTCAACCACTCTAAAGCGAAACATTCTCGGCGGAGCCAAAGTAGGGTAACTCACAGACACCGCAAAGACGATGTCGTTGAAGTCAGTGTTCGACGCCGGAGAAATCAGAGCGGAATTCGAAAAGGCCGGCATAAACCCTAGCTTCATCCCCCTCATATGGAAGCGCGTGATCGCCTCCAACACCGCCATCGAATGGGACCAAATCCCATCCCTACCCTCCGCCGCCTACCCTCTCCTCCACTCCAGATTCAAACCCCTCACCTCCTCTCTCCACTCCCTCCTCCACTCCTCCGACCTCCTCACATCCAAGCTCCTCATCAAGCTGAAGGTCCCTCTCTCTCCATAATTGTAATTTTATTTCATATTCACCAAAAAAAAAAGAAAAGAAAGAGGTTTCTGATCTAATTTGTTTGGTTTTTAGAATGGGTCACTTGTGGAGGCCGTGATCATGAAGTACGACACGCGTTTGGGGACGTACAACGGCAAGCCCCGCCAGGGCGGGCCCAGGTCGACCCTGTGCGTTTCGTCCCAGGTGGGTTGCAAAATGGGCTGCAAGTTCTGCGCCACGGGGACCATGGGTTTTAAGTCCAATCTCTCATCCGGAGAGATCGTCGAGCAGTTGGTTCTCGCTTCTCGTGTCTCGCCTATACGCAATGTCGTTTTCATGGTAACCATCTTTTCGTGTGTATTTTTGAATTTAGTTCTTCGTGGCTTTGGTAATTCTGTTTGGTTGTGTGGTTTAGGGAATGGGGGAACCGTTGAATAACTATACGGCGTTGGTAGAAGCAATTCGTGTGATGACAGGACCGCCGTTTCATTTGTCGCCGAAGAGAATTACGGTCTCTACGGTAATGCGTTCCCCACAAACTTAAAAAAAAATACTCATTTTGATATTTTATGAAGCACATTTTCGCAAATTTCAACCGTTGTTTCCAAATTAAATGGTCGAGATTTTTTCAAGTATTGGCATTTATGACGTTACTAATTTACTTTACTTTTTTATATTTAAAAAGTAATGAATGCTAATCTGATAAATTCCAATAATTTAATTTGAAACCAACGTTTGGAATTGGAGGGAATTTTCATGATAGAATATCTTGATTCGTGTTGAGTAACTTATGTTTAGATAGAAAATCCCATAACACGTAGTGAGCTGTTTGTATTGCTCACCATTTGCTTATAACCATTTTGTATGGAGTTTTTAGAGGTGTAGTTATCCTGAATTTTTTTCCTTCTAAGAGTGGTCTTATTCATTGAAGAGCTACCTGTCACCAAAAGCATACAAATTCATTTACGTTAAGTATTTGAAAACAAGAGGGTATTTTTTGGGTTTGAATTTTGTGTAGGTTGGGATCATTCATGCTATCAACAAGCTTCATAATGATCTGCCAGGTTTGAACTTGGCAGTTTCTCTGCACGCACCAGTTCAAGATATTCGTTGTCAAATAATGCCTGCAGCTCGGGCTTTTCCCTTGGAAAAGCTTATGGATACGCTGAAAGAATACCAAAAGAACAGGTAGGATTTTCTTTTTTGTTTTTGATACGTAAAGCTAGGAATTTGTTATAATACATTTTTTTAGACTTTACACTTGTGAAGCCAATTCAATGTCCGAGTATATCTCATTGTTTATCTTAAATATTTAGTCAGCAAACAATTTTTATCGAGTACATTATGCTTGATGGGGTGAATGATGAAGAGCAGCATGTCCACCAGCTTGGCAAGTTGCTAGAGACATTTCAAGTGGTAAGATCTTAATTTTTTCGTTCTTTCTTTCTTTTCTTTTTTTAATTTTTTTTTTTAATAAGTGGTGAGCTCTTAAATTGGAATGACCAGCATATTGAAAATTTCCAAGTTTTAATCATGCTTTGAACACTATTTGTGTAATTTGGTGTTTATGTGGTCCATTGAGTAGATTCGGAACTCAAGACAACGTCAGTGGATGTATGACACACCTGAATTTTTTTTTTGATTGCTTGCTGAAATTATGGGCACAAATAAGATTGTTAAGTAAAAAGAGATACTTGCAAAGAATGGTTTAGCGGCCCAAGGAAAAGCGCTACCTACATTTGCGCTATCATCCCAAAAGGACTAGTCAATTTGGAGCTTCCCTAAAATCTCTTATAAAGCTTAGTTTCACCTAATAACTAGCCAATGTAAAACTTATCACTTATGACTACTTTATAAACCACTCACTCGGTGGGCTACTCCTCATCTTCCCAATGTGGGACTTGGGTGTTACAAACTCCCTCTCTTAAACCTCTGACGTCCTCGTTAGAGTCACGTCATGCGGTGCTTCAATATCACATGGCCTGATGTTACAACCTGGCTTTGATATCATTTGTAACAGCATAGAGAAAAGCGCTAGCCACATTTGCACCATCACCCCAAAATAAATAGTCAATTTGGAGTTTCCCTAAAATTCATTATAAAGCTCAGTTTCACTTATTAATTAGGCAATGTGGGAGTTAGCACTCATGGGCTACGTCATGCGGTACTCCAGTCCCACATGACCTAATGTTACAACCTGGCTTTAATACTATTTGTAACGGCCCAGAAAAAAGTGCTAGCCACATTTGCACTATTACCCCAAAATGAATAGTCAATTTGAAATTTCTCTAAAATCCCTTATAAAGCTTAATGTCACTTAGTAACTAGGCAATGTGGGAGTTAACACTCATAACTATTTTAATAAACCACCTACTTTATATGGGCCACTCCTCATCTTCCCAATGTGGGATCGAAGTGTTACAAATGCAGTTGTGGCTTTGCTAGATTTCAATAGCTTGCCTTGATAAATTAGGGGAATTGTTTAAAGCTGGTTCTGTTAAACGACCTAATGTTTCGTCTCATTCATGATATTTTACTTACAATTTCATCAAACGACTTCTTATACTAATATAAATCTTGTTGCCTCAATAGTGTAGTCAATGGGCCTTTCCAATTTTCAGTCATACCCTTTTTTCTAGTACATTTTTATAACCAATCAATATATATATATAGTTCAATCAAATGGACCTGCTTGTGATTGTGTTAAAATTCTCATCCGAGAATGAAGCTATTGATTTACATTAACCACTGACGTAATTGGTGTAAGAGTTAGAAAGAAAATGATATAATATAACATCTATACAATTAATTATTAGATTCTTTTTAGTAGCTATCCAAGACAGTTCTTCTATAATTAGTTTGGATCTTAGGTAAATGCTAAATTAAATCTCCTAAGGAGCATGGAATTCTAACTATTACTCAATAATTAAAATGACCTAAAGGACACCCCAGGTTAATAGTACTCTACATTGGGGTGAGCACCAACCCTCTCGAGTTGGTGTCGGCCGGATTCCGACAGCCAAACTGAAGGGGTCGTTAATTGGAATTTGGCCACTGGCCCCCGAATTGACCACCCCTGTGGCTAGACCAAGCTGAATCGACAGGGGTTGATTGGTTTCAGTTTGGGCGTGTCGGTGATGTCGTGGGGAGGCAAACAACATCAAACCTGCATGGCTGAGCTCCTCTCACTCTATCTGGTGGCTGAGTTCTAGATTTGCACGGCCGAGTTCCACTCTCGTTGGTGGCCTAGTTCTAGATATGTATGGCCGAGCTCAGCCTCAACGGTGGTCGAGTTCCCCTCTCTCTCTCTCTCTCTCAACTTCTTGTCCCTGTTCTAGAAGGTGATGAGGTGTCCCTATGTGTTGTCCTATGGTAAGGTATCCATATGAGGTGTCCCCTATGAGTTGTCCTATGGTAAGGTGTCTATTTTCCACAATATTGTATTTGTTCCTATATATTCCAATGGATTGTGAGGCTGGAAAGATAGATCTTGAGCTTCTCTTTTGTGAAATACACTAATCTTGACATAGCTCATCTTGTTTTTTAAGAAAAACATTTAAAAAGGTCTATTCCCCGCACTGGGGTGGGCCGGTGGGGGGCTAAAGGGGCCAGTCGGTCAGTTAGGGGCCGGTATACCGAGCCTTGTCAGTAGGAAACTTTGCCTACCAACGCTGACCTGCCATTGGTCGTTGACCAACCCAATTGGTCGGTAGGCATTCGGCAGGGTTGGCAGGTTGGTTGGCCAATGCATATCCCTACTTCTAATAAACTTTTGGCTTAAATGCTTGCATTACTACCTGGGATTACTGAAGGGTTTTTTTGCATTACTACCTGGGATTACTGAAGGGTTTTTTTTTTTTTTTTAAGAGCACATTTGATAATTTTCTTGAAGGCTAGTTTCTGGAATGCCTTGGCCATGCATGTAATTAGTAGTTGACCTATTTAATGGTTAAGCAGTAAATGGCATCATTTATGCAAATATGTGTTCGAGCTTTATCACTTTATATGCTCTTAGCCGTTAATAGTCTTTGACATAGATATGGCTGTCCTTATTTTTGCAGGTTGTGAACTTAATACCTTTCAATCCAATTGGTACTTTGAGTCAATTCAAAACTAGTTGCGACCAGCGGGTATCAAGATTTCAGAAAATTCTCAGGGGTACCTATAACATCCGAACAACAGTCCGTAAGCAAATGGGTCAGGATATAAGTGGTGCATGTGGTCAGCTGGTGGTTAACCAACCTGATAAGAGGTCTATTGAGAATGCAAGTCTCTTAACTGACATTGAAGATCTTCATCTTTGATGTAGCCAAAATCATTTCAGGTGAGAGAGATCTCTTCTCAAGCAAAAAATTCTGATCTCCTTCAATTTTATTCAATTTGATCAAAAATGGAATATTTTTTTTAGCCCTCCAGAATTGTTGAATTTTGATTTGTTTGTATGAAATGGGTTTGTAATAATTGTCTCAATTTTGTGGATACAATACGGTATTTGATGTTATATGTGTGTCATTAATTATACACCCATTCATACAAAATTACAATATCAAACCATAGCTTTGCGAATATTTTCACATTCTCATAAATATATGCTCTCACGGACACTCATGCAGAGATTTCTGAATTGGGGAGTCAATTGACGGAAAACAATTTAAAGGAATACAGTATGCCATGTCTGATTTTACTTGTACTCTCTTATTTCATCTCTCTGTTTTGTTCTTGGTGATAGGCTTGACAATAGACCGAAAATTTAGCCGCCATGACCGCTACACATGGTGGAGTCCTTCGATGGACGATTGCAGAAGATCGATCATCTTTAGCCAAGCATGTTTTAAATGGTGTTGGTGATTCTCTGTCATTTGCAGACAGGCTCGGTGGTGTTAAGAAATTCAAAATGGTTCATGAATTAACTTTGAGGTTGAAGGGTTTCCTGTCAATTTCTGATTGGGCAGCGTGGCTTCTCAAAAGTGGGTTATATATAACAAGCTCTTGAATTCACCGCAGCCCAACCTCATCTTTACTTGCATTTGGATTCATAAGAATTCCGTTATTTGCCTTTTGTAAATTTTGTGTGCGTTTAGTAGATTCTAAGAGCTTTAAATATTAGAGAGAGAGAGAGAGAGAGAGAGAGAGAGAGAGAGAGAGAGAGAGAGAAAAGAACATATGAGAAAGAAAGAAAATGTCTTAAAGTGTTGCTGCGGCCGAGAAAATCATTTTCAATCGAAAAACAAATTCGGAAAAATTAGTGGTTTGTTGTTTGAAGCGGTTGTGCATTGTATAAAATGAATGAGGCAGGAGTGTCATTGGAGTCAAACTGCAGGAAAAGGGTGAGTGATTTTAAATGCTTAATTATGTTTTTAAATATTACTTTTTCATTTATTTTGCTTTGAAATTACTTGTTTTTCTTTTCTTTTTTCAAAACACGCAAACTACTAAACCGAACGGATACTTAGATATTTTGATAAAACGTTTAACCCTTCTACCTAAAAGGAAGGTCGTTTCCCCCTTAAAACAGTGGAAATTGTAGTCCGATAACAGATGTAAACGTTATTGAGTTTGAATGGAATGCTTACTTTTGATCCGGCCTATTGGGTAGGGGTGACAATTCGTGTTCTTGTGTTGGGTTTTGGTTGTATGAAAATATGGGTATAGAATTATATGGGTCAATCTAAACTCGTCTCTTTAATTAAATTCCCTCAACCCTGACACAGCCTATTCAAATAGGTGGATAACCCGACTTGACCCGTATAACCTATTTAATAAACAAGCAGTGTTGAGTTGGCCTGACTTAACCCGTATAACCTGCTTAATTAAAAAAAAATTTAACTATTGAGTATGAAAATCTCATTTTATACAAACACATTATCATTATAATTCCTCATTATTGAATATGTAAATGAATTATACTACCAAAATTATATCTTTACATTTGGGGATTAGACAGAATGGTAATTTTTTGTCTTGGACTTTAGGGTTTAAATTTTTTAATGGATTTTTTTTTTAAAAAAAAATGTTATAATTTATACAGGGTTATGTGGGTCATCTATAAGTTAAGCGAGTTTACCCGAAATTGACCCTTTTATTAATCGTGTTTAATCTGGTAAACCCGATTTAACCCAAATTCTATTTTACTAAATTTAAACTCGTTAATTTCATGTTGAGTTTTCAAATTGTGTAAAAAACTATCGGTACTACAGTATTTGGCCTATTTGGTTGGGATATAATAGAGGCAACCCATTTCAATCTCATGTTGATAAGATACACAACCAGCAAGTCAACTCAAGTTTAAGGCAAATAAAACCCTAAAATCTGTTTTGCAAGTGAATATGTTTATGGGAAGCCACTACTGTTAATCCAACAACCAGCCTATTAAGAGCTCCAACCTAGGAGGCAACTTGTTTGTTTGCAATTCAGAATCTTCTACCATTTGAAAGAAGCAGAACTTACAAATCATATTTCATGTTCTATTTCATCCCTATTCCTTTTCCACCAATGCGCTTGAATAGGGTCATGCAAAATTTAATCTCACAAATTGAATAAGCCAATTTTAAAAATGAGCTGAATCACAGGGTAAGGCTGCCGAGCTCAAACAGCCTGTGACTCTGCTTAACCTGCCTCATTTACAGAACCACGTGAAAAGATTCTAAGATCAACTATATACAGCATCAGAACTACAGCTTCTTCTAAGGTGGAAGCCCTAGCAGAAATAGTATGGTGAGTCATATTGGAAATATAACAGTAAACAGACTGGAGATTGAATTCGGTAGGTGATACAAACAGTAAAAGTCATGAAAAGAAAAAATAAACCAACCCTGCTCTTGAAATGTCCTGAATAAGCAAAATAGCTGGTGAAATTGACTCAAACCTTGACAAACATATTACACATCGCGTATGCAGATCAAAACCTGACTACTACTACGAAGCCAAGAGTGCTTCCAGCTTTGCAATTTGATCATCTTCATTTTTTGGGGTCGGACTTCCACTTGCGTTATACAAATCATGTTTCCACTTCTCAACACGAGTCCCACCATTCTGATACCCTTGTCTTCCATTGATTCTATCTCTTCCCCTGTAATTTCCCCCACCACCGCTACCGCCGTACCTTTCTCTGGACAGAAAGCCATCCCTATGTGCTTCTCCCCTCTTTGGTGGTAATCTGTCTCCGACCGATGGCTTCTCAGGTCTGTCCAAATGGCGGGGGTTGCGACCTCTTTCCTCCCTTCTTTCACTTCCTTCCACAGAGTAGTCGGCATGGCTTGATTTTACCATCTCTGTTTCTGCTTTCTTAGCATTTTCAAAATCCACTGAAATCTTCTTCTCCTGAAATGCGGGTCTTTTCTTTGCAGGTGCAAGTGGATCATCTTTTTCGAGGAAACGATCATGGCGCCAGACACTGCTGTCATCCTGCTTAGCCTGTAATTTCTCATCTCTTCGCTGTGCATTATAAGTTGTCTTGTTTACTGCCCTTTCGTCATCCTTTGAATCCCTCCATCCGCGCTCTTTAAAACAAAGGAACAGCAAATGATAAATGGCAAACATTCAATAAGCTTCCAACCATAACAGGGAAATAAAAAAATTGATTAATCTTTCAAGGATCATTAGCAGTGGTATTTAGAATGCAAATTTTATGCATAGAATGAAGAATGATAGAGCCCAAAGAAGCAGGTAAACTTCAAGTCGTGAGATAGCAATGATGCTTGATCAACGTTGAGCTTCCTAATTGAATAACACCCCACTTAGATAACAACTCTAACATTCCCGCTTAGAGGTTCTAATGAAAGCAACTGGGTGGTTAGTCTAAATCCTTCTTGTTTAGCAGACTATCAAGAGGTGACTTCAATGAAAGCATTCTTTTTGGTGATAGGAAACACTGACAAGATGAGTGGTTTGACTTACCTCTGAAAAGGTTTTCATGACAAACAGATAATAGATCTTTAAAGGTCAGTTAGCACTTAAGATACCATTAACTTGAAAATTAATCATAGGATAAATGCGGGATGTGGAAAAAAAGGAATGAAGAAAGTAGCATATCTCTATCTACATCACATGCATGCAGACACACATAAACACTCATTAATAAACACACACATAAACACTCATATTAATATTCATAGACTTTTAGGTGTGTGTGTGTGTGAGTGTTTATGTGTGTGTCTGCATGCATGTGATGTAGAAAGAGATAAGCTACTTTGTTCATTACTTTTTTAAGGCTCCTTTGAGAGTGCTATTCTTTGTTTGGTCAGCTGCCATGGGGAAGATCCAAACCATATATAATCTTAGAAAGTGATATCACATTGTGGTTGAATAGTGTTGTATGTGTAAGAATAGTTGGGAGTCAATGGACCACCTTTTACTCCATTATGAGATGGTTTGTGCCCTTTGGAATGCCTTTTCCAGCCTTATAGGGTTGGCTTGGGTTATGCCTAGTCAAGTAGTAGACCTTTTGCCCACTGGAAATGGCTACGTGGTAGGCTTTGGAATATTGCTATGTGGAAGATGGTCTCATCGTGCTTTATGTAGTGTCTTTGGAGGGAAAGAAATGATGTTTTGAAGACCATGAACGGATGATGAGGAAGTCAAAAGAATTTTTTCTTTAATACTCTTTACCTACGGACAATTGCCTTCGACTCAAATATTTCTAGTTTTCATGTTTTTCTTGAGCTTTTTTTTTTTTTCCAGTTAGGTGTTTCTCTTGTATAATTCTTGTGTACTTGGATTGCGCCTCTTGCACTTTTTAATAAATTGTGTTTACTTATAAAAAAATATATTTCTCATAGACTCTTAAGCATACCAGATGCCCTCTTCAATATAATGAAGTATACTCTATATTTGATAATACCATAATGATACAACCAACCAACTTTGTTACTCGAAAAAGTTATCATACCAGAACTAATTTCAATGTGTGGACATGTATAAAAAAATCAGGTCAGAAACAATTGCATGCATGATTGATTTGAATTAGTGTAACATGGTAGTACTATAATATGAATAAAGAAAAGCAGATGCAGCCAATCGTAAGGGGAAAAGCCCAAACAATTGAGGGGGCTTCGCAGACAGCCTTGAAGATATATAGGAACTCACCACTAGTAGCTCTGCGACCAATGCTTCGACCAACTTGCGAAGCATTACCACGTTCATCGTGCTGTTATAAGACATGCACAGGCAAGCCTAAGATTGTTATATACACGGAGGCACTTGAAGGCACGGGGCTGAACAAGAATCCCGCTACATTGCACAGAAAAATGTTTTGCATACACTGAATAACAACCAAGTAATCAAACTCAACAAAGTACTGCTGCTTTATCGAACAGTCATCTGTAGTTGGAAAAAACTTTCTAAGCCATCCTGGAAATGTAGCTCAGGGCATTTTACAGGCTGCATGCATATAGAGATGCATTAAAACGACCACAATTCTAAGCTGCCCCAGGGTGTGCAATGTAACATGGACATTTCATTAGTGTTCTCAATTAGAAAAATCCATTCAACATAATAAGCTTCCATTTAGTTTGACATTATAATAGTTGTAAAAAGAAATGCATAAATTCCTTTCTGCCTTTATATTTGCTCTGCACAGGTTTTTGAATTTATTTCATTTTGGTCCACAAAAAATATTTTTTAGTGGTGATCTACCATTACAATCTGGGCATCCACCATAATAATAACCATATGAGCTCATAGAAAGTAAACCTAGAGAGATAAGGAAATCAACAACTTATTAGTCTCCCCACCATATTCTCTACAAGAAAAGACTACACATCACTGACATTCACAAGTTAGTAAATTAGACCCCTTACCCCTAGCATGGAGGGTGGATAGAAATCACCTACACAAAGCCATTAGTTGCTCAGTGTCAGATGACCGTGGTGATTAAAGACCTAAAAAATATTATATCCATGAACTATAAGAATCTATAATTTATCAATAAAAGGCATTTTTATTGCCAAGCGGCATTATGTGCAGCAATTGGTAGTTTACAAGGTGTTTCCCCAGAATCATGGGTACAAATCAAACTACTAAAAAGATCTAGCGGATCATAAAATTAACAGTTATGAAAGGAAAGCTGAAGCAGTCAGTTAGTTAGAATGCTCATAAAATATGTTACAAGAAGATTTAAGAATAACTGAAAACGCCGCGTATTTATAAAATTATTATCAACACCTGAAAATAAGATCGAGACCGAGGTATTTCAGTTGGATTAGAAGAGTGTTTCGGTCCTTCGCGATGTTCATTGGGTTTCTTCTCAGATTCTTTGCTCACAGCCCCATTTTCTGGCTTAGAATCAGGTGCTGAAGGGGCCTCGAGTGGTAAGGTGTCTTGCAGCAGCTGACGGTGCTTTTGATCCCGGTCTGTGTGGTCTCCAACATCCAAATCAGTGTTGCCGGGTATTCTCTCCGTTTCTGGTTTGCCATCCCTCCTAGACCTCTTAAGACTAGTAGAACGAGCCAAGTAACATATACAACCCACGTTATGATAGGAAGCCACAATCAACCGGCACATGTTATTTGTATGCTTCATATTATACAACTTAAATCAAAAGGTGAAGACGAATGCACAGAATCCCGTATAACTTAAAGTTGAGGTTATACATCATTAGACACCACAAGTGAAAGTAATGATTTGAATAGTAAGTTGTGAGAAAGTGAATTGTAAAATTAAAGTTTCCCAAACGCAAGACAAAAGGGTAAAAGAACTGCACCATTAAGTTCTAATGCTTTCTCAGAGAAATGAGAAGAAACTAAGGCTCAGGAAAAAGAACAGAAAGCAATAGAGCATCCACCAAGAAATGTTGTGCCTTTCTAGACAGATAAGAAACTTCCCCATTTCTTCTTCTAGTATTATCCAGCCCAAATCATTTCATCTAATCAATAAAAAAGGCTTCACAGCAGAATGGCAAAATTGCACGAAAGGTAATAGATCATGTAGGAGTCATTTCTCAAATCCCAATATCCAAGTTTGTGAGCTACAGCAATGTTACCAATACTGTTAACTACATGTAAGGAGAAAAAAAAAAGTACTAACAAATTATATTACTGAAAGTGTCTGAGCTACAAATACACATATACGTACTTGAACTCATTTTAATTTTCTTGGTAACAAACATTTTCTCGGGAAACCTTTCATTGCAAGACAAATGAGGCAAACGGGTTATCGCATCCAACATTACAATTTGAGAATCAAAACAAACAAACCCACAAATTTCATTTCACTAATTTCACCAAAATATATAGAAATATGCAATCTTTTGTACGAATAGTAGATGAGAGGGAGAGAGAGAGGAGGAGCACCTGGGTTCTCGGTCAAACCTGGAACGGTATCGTTTGGAGTCGGAATCGCGGCCCTCCCGACGAGACATAGACGCTGCTGCTTTCTCTGGGTCTTTGGGTTTCAGAGTGTGTCTCTCCGAATCTTCGCAAATTTCTCATTATACATTCAGATTTACTCTTCTGTAGTGTACTGTTGAGATATGATCCTGTCCGTACGATCAACTTGTGATCGGGGTAAAACATATAATGAGACCCCGCACTGGATTCTGCCCCTCTCTCACCTCTGATCTTATCCTCCTCGTTTGACATATTTGTACAATATATGGTTAAATTCAAAAAAGTATGAACTCTTCCAATTTTCAAACGTGTAAAGATTATATTATATTTGGAGATAATTATTATTCTTTAGAAAAATGAGAAAACCATTGCACCTAAATAAGAAAAAAAAAAAAAATAGAAAAAGTAATAGATGAAACTAACTTAGTCGATGTAAAATAGAAAATGGGTCTACCTACCATACTTAAATATTGTTTAAATTATGCGTATGCAAGCGGACAAGTTAATTATATTTTTCACATCAATTTATTTTTCATTTTATATTGGTTGACGTAAAATATTTTGAGTGTCTTTACATGTTAGTCATTTAAAAAAAAAATAATAAAGTATGTCACGTCAGTCGATATAAAATAGATGTGAATAGTAATATTACTTATAGGCGCACGCACATACACGGACGGAGATCCAAATTGCAATAGGGCAATATTGTGTGAGAGTATAGCTAGGCCGTATTTGCTCGGGCTGCCCAAACAGGTGGGGCATGAGCTATCCATACACTTGCCCGGTGGATGTGGGTCATTTTTATGAATTTTTTACTGTTTTTTTAGAAAAGTTTTCTCATAATTTTTTGTGTTAAGAAGGGCATTATTGTATTTTTGCTCACAAAAGGGGGAGGAGAACATTGCAACTATAATGTTAGATCAATATGATACATTAATGGAATTGAAAAGATTGAAGAGACATTACAAATTAGATGATAGATCAGACATTACAAATTAGATGATAGATCGAAGGAAGCAAATATAGTTTTCCCTTCTAAAAACCATAAGCCTCAAACACCAATATCCACAATAATTTTTTTTTTTTTTTTTTTAACAAAAAAAAAAACACCTTCTTTATGTAAAGGTCACTCAAAGTTAGATATTCTTTTTTTTTTTAAAAAAAAAAAAAAAAGTTTAAGAAAATAATATATTCCGTGTTTGTTAAAATTTTAGCTTTTAAATAATTTTCCTAAGCAATTATGCTCTTCCTAACTAAACAGAATAGGCATACAAAATCTGGGAGTTTTAATATTTAATAAGATGTTTAGAGTTTAAGATTTAAGTCCATATTTCTTTTACATCTTTTAAGATATTAGTCTCACATATTATTGTTATGCACATGGTTATAATTTTATTATAGTTTTTTTGTTTATATATTATCTCAGCAAGTTAGCAACTAAAGATGTTACCTGCCTTTCAAAATTAAGCTAGTAGGGTAAATAACTTATATCAAAAGAGTAATGCTAGAAATTACATTTTTATTTTACAATACTAATATGGCAGTTCCAACCGACCATTGTATTAAAAATGTTATTTTTTCATACTAATTTTTTTCTTTATTGCATGCTACTTTTTGAGATGAGTGGTAATAATGCTATGTATATACTACTTTTTCATCTCACAACAATCTCACAATATTACGGTAGTAATCTCAACTAACTATTGCTATATAGTATAGAATAATGATTTAATGCCACCTAAATATACAACTTTTCACCACCTTGTCTATGTGACAAGGTGATCCCCCACTATTTTTTGAGTTTTTTTATTTTTTAAAAATAAATTAAAGTGGGGGACTACCTTTCCACATAGACATGGTGGTGAAAAGTTGTATATTTAGGTGGTAGTGAATCATTACTCTATAGTATATACCACATTTTGTTGAGGGCCATTGGGCAGTTTATGAGGGTTATTTATTTTTTTATTTTTTAAATTGATTGGCCAAGCAACTTCTAAATTAAAGGTTTTTTCTCATCAATTAGAGAACTATCACTTACAAAATATTTAGAGTAATGATTGAATACAACCTAAATATACAACTTTTTACCACCTTGCCTATGTGGCAAGGTGGTCCCCCACTACTTTTTGAATTTTTTTATTTTTTAAAAATAAATTAAGGTGGTGAGAAGTTGTATCTTTGAGTAGTATTCAATCATTATTCAAATATTTATTATCTAATCGTATCTACACTAAAGAAGAGATTAAGGGAATCTTAGTAGAATCCATCATCCAAACAGACCTTAAATAGGCCAAAAAAAAAAATAGTTCGAATCTCCAAGAAGTAGCTTAATCGGCTGGGGACCATGTCTCATGAAGCAGAGGTCACTAGTTCGAATCCCCCTCCCCTTGTGGTGGACATGTCACAAAAAAAAAAAAATTAACTTCATAGAACGACATAGAAATGATTCGAACTAATGACTTTACTTCGTGAGACGTAGTCTTCAACCTAATGAGAACATAGTTGTATCAATACAAATTTGTCAGGTTGAGATTTATTTGGCTTTTATCTAATAAGTATTTTGAAATTACAATAAAAATTCCTTTTTTTTTAAAAAATAAAAATAATAATAAAATTGAGAAGGGAATAGCCCTAACAAAAAGCATGGGACACGTGTCATAATCACCAGCCAAGCCGAATACCCTACAAATACGCGTAGCCGGCAGGGAGCAACAATCACTCTGTATTTTGCGCTTCTGAGAAGTTCTAGAACGTTCTTCTTTCCCGCGCAAAAACAAAACCGCGTTTCACCATAGCTGTTCATCGGAATCGTTGTTGTCACTCATCGTCTGAAAAAGATTACAATTTTACAATCACTGGCTGGGTTCTTTGATGGTCATTTTGTCGGAGGCTGCGGTTTCGAGGTTGGTTGAATTTTTCCATCATTTTTCTTTTGATTGTTGTAAATTCTTGATTTGTGTCTCATGATTCTGGGTTTTGGCGGAAAAGGGTTTTTGATTTGTGTGGGTGATCATCCTGGGTTGTGTGTGATTGATAAAAATACAGTCTTTCTTCCTCTCTCTCCCCCTCCTCCGTAAGGCCCGTCGTTTTGGTCCTCGGAGGCTACAAGCGCCTCTACTTGGTCTGCGTCCGACCCGTACCGAGCCGACTCGAAAACTCAGACCTTGTTAGTCTAGTGTGAATCAATAAATCAAGAAAAGGAAACTTATTTATTTATTACATTAATTAATTAATTATTATTAATTAGAAACTTCCGCTCCAAGTTTCTAGGGTTTTCCTCTGAAAAAATTAGGATATGGCTTAATTTACAGCACCTATGCTGTAGTAAATCTAAGGGTTTGGATTTGATTTCAAACCCTTGAAATCAAATCCAAAGGGTTTGAAATCAAATCCAAACCCTTTGTCTTTGGAATAGAGTGGGTTAAGCTTGCCCATTCTATTCGGGATAACGTGTTTGAATTCCCAGCTATCAGTTGAATCAAACATTTGGGTAGCTTCTACGATTCTGCTATGGTGCTCTGTATTGTGCGGTTGTGGGGTTGGGCTTAGGCTTTTGTTGCAATTGATTGTTGTTTGTTTTTTTTTTCCTGTGCAATAGTATTGAACAATCTATGTAGAAATTTTGCAAAGATCCAGGTGTTGACTTGATGTCTCTACCATTTAGTTGTTGCAGGAAGAGGAAGTCCCGAAGTAGACAAGATGCAACTCTATCAGTTGCTGAGACCCTCGCCAAGTGGGAAGAGCATAATGCCCAGCTCGACTCTTGCAATATTGAGACTAAATCAGTTCGTAAAGCTCCAGGTGTTGGGTCAAAGAAGGGGTGTATGAAAGGAAAGGGAGGTCCTAAGAACTCGTCATTTAAGTACAAAGGTGTTAGGCAGAGGACATGGGGTAAATGGGTTGTGAAATTCGTGAACTAAAGGGAAAAAGGCTATGGCTTGGTACTTTTGAAAATGCTGTTGATGCTGCCTTGTCTCATGATAAAGCTGCAAGAGCAATGTACGGTTCTCTTGCCTGCCTCAACTTTACGGATGATTGTTCAGCGACAACCTCATCAAGCATATGTTGCAGTCACTGAATCTGTTGAAGAAGAATCTGATGGCATTTCAAAGTGTTTTTGGGATGACAGACGAGTATTCTATGAATGAAATGTTTTATTTGAAGGAAGTTAACACTCTCTTTGACACTAGTCATCTCCCTGATATTGTCGGTGTTGGCTAATGATGCTGGTCAGCTTTAGTTCTCTGCCATTCAGACTCTGAATGATATGGCAGCAAACACCTTCCAGAGTTGATAAGTTTTGAGTTATATAAGACGTCAGATAGACAGAAGAGTATTAGAATTATTAGATGATTTATCAGATTTCTCATTTTGTGTAGAGGGGATAATGAATGTTAGATAGGAGGCAGACTTGGATTCTTTTTGGCTGACTGAGCTGATTCTTTAAGGGTTTTAGATTGGGGAATTGGCTTTTTATTTTTTATTTTTTTGATGTAACAAATATACCACTTTAGGATGCACAATGTTCAATTGAATGATAAACAAAGTTTATGTTTGATATACTGCATAATTTTTTGTCAGGGAATCTTTCATTCTTCTACCCTCTTCCTACTTCACCTTCATTTTTTAGTTAGCTTGAGATATTTTCAATGTGGTGCCTATACTAAATTCACTGAGGTTTGAAACTTTTTGATATAGATGTTATCTGTATGCTATTGCAGGTATAGATATAAATAAATATATTTCTTCTCATATGCATGGCTTCCAAGTGAATGATTTGTATGATATCAGGGAGTTTGATATGGAGAACAATAACGTTAGCTATGACTTGTCTTAATATTTCCTTCCTAGATTTTCAAATCGTTGATGGAAATAGTGTCATGTCAACATGCATTTATATAATAAAGAGGTCATGCCATACATGCCACATAGACTTCATGTAATCAATAATCACATCATCATACACATCCAAATGTATGTGTTTTAAATGGTTTCACATTCAGTCACTTAAAAAAGAAGTGTAAGTAAGATGTTATGTCAATTAGTATAACATGAATATGATAAATAGATGTGAAGAGTAATATTACTTTTTTTTTAGGTTTATTGGTTTAGGAGGTGAGAGAGAGGTATGGGATGATTCACTCCATAATATTTTTCTATTATTTCCTTACCCCATTCACTACGTCTTCAATTCTTTTATATTTGAAAAAAAAAAAAAAAAAAAAAAAAACCTCTGCTTCGTAGTCTACAAACACATAAAGAAGGGCAATTTTCGATCCTTGCACAGTTAAATTTTGGTCAAGCTTGTTCTTCTCTTGTTTTTGGTAAAGATGAATTGTCCATTTGACTTGTTTATATCTAAACAAACCTTTGAAAACATATATATCAAGGAAGACGTACACAAAAATGCACGGAAAATATTAAAATTACAACAAGTACACAACACCAAGGCATATTGGGAGGAACCCACATGTGTGAGTCCCATCCCAATATGCCTTGGTGTTATGCACTTGTAGTGCATGTATCATCTCCCAAGAGGAGACCTGATTGGTACATAAAAGTTGTACAACTGTTGTGCACCTTTGTAAAGACATGGGGTGAAACCTATGTAGTAAGTCCCACCACATGAGTCCCACCCCATATTTCTAAAAACCTGGTACAACTATTATGCAATAGTCTTTTTCCACCCCTTTTTAACTGTGAAAATTGATTGACAAAATTCAAGGAAAAAGAAAAAGAAAAAGAAAAGAGGGTAGGTCCTCATCTTCACTTCTACATCAAATAGTATGATGAGATTTGGTTTAAATGCTAACCAAAAAAAAAACCATAAGAAATCTTTTGTAATTTTTTAAACCGTCCAAATTTATTTCTACTATCTCTTTTTCATGAAACACTTGAGTTAAATCTACGCCATTAAAAAATTACGAGATTAAAAAATTCCTGTAATTTGTTTTTAATGCACCTAAGCCAAACAGGGACCCTAAAAGGAAGAAGTTGTAATTGGTGCACAACAAAGTTGCACAAAACATGACACATGAGATAGAACTCATGTGGTGGGTCTCACTCACATGAATCCCACCTATGTATCTTGTATTGCGCATGTATTGTACAACCTTGTTGTGCAAAAATCTTTTCCCAAAAGGAAAAGGGTCAAGCGGTTATCATGAAAGAAAAGAAAAGAGTGCAGATTTGAAAGACATTTTTTTCGGTCTTCAATTTTTGTTATTGGTGAACTTTTACAGTGTTCAATTCGTAAAAGTTAGAAATTCAAAAAAAAAAAAAAAAATCGTAAAAGGAATATCTATTGCTCTTGTGCACTGATTTTTGCTATAGCATACACAACTATATACAAGGGTAGAACAAATAGATTAGCGCTATAAAAATAAAAAGAAAAAGAAGAAGAAGATTAACGCTAAAAATTCTGGAAGCTCTTAACAAAGAACATATCTATTGGAATGTGTCCCTTATCTTTGGGAGAGATCTTCTGCTTTTTACGTTTGCTTTGGCTCCGAATATTCTCCTTCAGGGAAAATCTGATGAGGTCTCAAACTTGTCAATTGTCAGATCAAATGCTTATTTATGCTAAAAGTATAGATAAGAAAAAGGGGGCAAAAAAAAATCAATTTAGTAAATTAATCTTTTATTAACCGGGACTTTAACCTCCCTTTCGCTGACCTCCAAAAAAATTTGTACATTGAGCAAGAAACCATAGACGGAAAAGGTTAATTATTATGAAGGATGCATTTACTAAATCTAGCCCTGCCATGCGCATGTTTATTTAGTGAATTGGGAAACTTAATGGAAACTAAGTAATCAAGTTTTGGGAAATATTAATATGATTATGTTGAGTCATTGAATTGTGTGAGTTGGATATTTTATCTAAAAACAATTAAGCTGTCTACATAACACTCAAGCCCAACCTGTTTATCAATCAGTTTCAAGTACGCTGAAAAGCAAGGGCCAAATTACCAGCACTACAATGTAATATTCACAATACCTGTGCCTCAGCATTAGAGTTTTAGTCTCATGGCGAGATTCCTCCTTCTGAAGTCTCTCAGCAAGATGAAAATCGGAGTGTTCTTGCCTCTCCTCAACAAATCCTAGCGGTAATTCAATCCCACATAGCGAACACTTGTAATCATTTACCCACAAAAGTAGCTCTTCCTGATTGGATGAAGAAACTGCCTCGTCATCCAGCAAGTTGGCCCTCTTGTTCACTTCATCAAGGCTGCTACATGCAAACTCCACAGAAGATGAATCTGCTTCCAACAACCCAGTCACTGCATTTTGATGAGATTTTGGGTCTGGGGCAATCACCTAGACAAATGGCAAAATCCAAAAAAAAAAAAAAAAAAAAAAAAAACCTCTCAAGTAAATCAACAAGTTAGGAATAAACTAGAAAGAATTTTAATATAAACATCTACATAATCTACTTAAAAACTAAGAAATGCCTACTAATTTACATTTTATCAAAATTTAAATACAGCCCTGAGGGGTTCTAGCAATTCTCTCTCCGTGAGAAAGAGGGTTGACGTTCTAGGGCTGTTCCAAAAGCTGAGGTCTTTGCTTTGGACAGCCATCAGAAGATTTTAACTATTTTATAATCTTATTAGAATGAATCAACTCCTAGTGAATTTTTGCCAACATAAACAGGTCAGAGAATCAGCAAACTATTTTTTATTGCATTATTGTTTTGATAGGAAGAATGGTTCTTTTTGCTCTCAGTAGTTGGGTGTTTTAGGTTCTTCCAGAATTGATAACTCAGGATCTTTCCACACTGAGTGATAGATTTCGTAACAAGGGGAACAAACCAGTATGGGGAATGGCTCCAATATGTTTGCTCTGGAGCTTATGGATGAAGCAGAATCAAAGAACATTTAAAGGAAACGAACTTTATGAAGTGAGCTTAAGGGACTACTCGTGAAATCTGTCCATGGACTTTGGCTTTCATCCATAACAATATATAGCTTTCAAAATTTGTTGCCACTTTTCTCTCTTTGCTTATTAAACCCATGTACCCTACAGGATTAGAATACCTGGAGCCCACCATCCCATATTTTAGGCCGGTGGAACTGTGCAAGTGCCATTTTGGCTACAGTCCATTGTCAATTGGCTGACACCTCCAATTCTTAGTTGTCCTTCCTTTTTATTCGAAGGTTCCTCTTATATATTTTTTGTGTACTTGGGTTTCATCCACTCAGCATTTTCAATGAGTTTTACTACAATAAAAAAAAATTAAAAAAAAAATATACATTCTAGTCTTGGTCAATATTATTAGGACCAGTCTTCAAAATACTCACATACCTTGTTTGCAGTTTCATTCTTCAAAGGCTCATAAATTTTCTCCATCCCACCAGCATTGCTGCTAAAAGTGTGATTGCCTTCCAAATCTGGTAAGTCGCTGCCGTCCAATAAATCTCTACCTTCTCTACCTTCGTAACTACATATCTCATGGCTATCAACAATTGAGCCCAAGGAACTATTATCACTGGTACTTTTCCTATTTGCATCTCCTGATATAAGAAAATCGGTGAGAGTTTTTTGTCTCGTTTCAGATGGAGCACCAACCATGTCTTTATTAAATTGAGACAACCGCAGGCCTGAAATAAGCAATATAATTGCATTGTCATACTCTAAGCCCTACAAGGTGCAAGAGTAAATTTTATCATGGTCCCCTCTCCGCCCTATCCCCCCTTCATGAAAAAGTGAATAAATACAGTACTATTTTCGTAAAGAAAGCACAAATTCTATGGTACCTATCAGTCTCAAAGAGACAGGAAGTTCAGCCTTTAGCAGCTTTGAAGCATATTTCAAAATATCCTCACTTGAGCAAATATACTTTTGCAAAGTCACAGCTCTGGTTCTAATCTGTTGATGGTAAACACATATTGCTCATTAGTGATGACTAACTGACGGGCAGGAATAAATTAGAAGAACCAACAAGGCAAATAAGTAATAAAATTGTCAGAAAGAAAATAGACTACAAGTCAAGCATAAACCACCCTTCTCCCCTTCTAAAGAAAAAGTAAATTAATAAAAGGTTGCAAAGGAGAAGGGAAGTTAAGCAGAATTGCTAAAAGAATTATACCAGAAAAAGGTTACACATCAAATCTTGCAAGTAGGTATTGACTGTCTTTATAAAAGGAATCGTAATGGAGGATCAAAAAGTACCTCAAAAGAGGCCGTTTTTAGTTTAAGAGTCAATGTTCGCCCCAAAAGACCTTCTTTCTGCATGTCAGAAGAAAGCATCTCCGCAAGATCAGCTGCAAACACAACCTTAACAAGGCTTACTTTCAGGGGGGGAAATCCAATTAATTTCATACACAATTTAGTCAGAATGTCATACATATTAACTATACCATGCCCAGAAATGATTACAGATCTATAATTTTAAGATTTTTAGCACCCTCAGACACAACTTTAGATGCATGTCAGCTTAATTTTCCTGAGGCTGTGACTAAAGGTTTAAGCAAAACCCAAGGAGTTGGAACAAAGAATGCAACTTGGCTGAGTTGAACTCAACTCAACCTTATTATTGAAAATCTTGAGTCTTGGTTTAAAAATTTAAGTGTTTTTTTCTGCTAAAAATTGGCTGGGCAGGGTTCTGGAGTGATAAATCCAAACCGAAACTGAGGCCAATTGACCGCATGTTTTATTGCAAAGCAATATTTAACAATATAATCATTAAGCACGAGAAAATGAGAAGAAAAAAAAGGTGGGACCACTTGCATAGTTTCTGATGAAGCAATGCCTCGTCATCTGTCGCTGCAAATGTTCTCTCATTACTGATACTCTTCCGTAACATGACTTGAGGGTTCTCAGTTTTCCCAAGCCCCAGTCCCACAGAGAGGAAAAAATCTGCAAAGAATAGACGATGTGGTCATTGTGGTGATATACTAAATAAAAATGATAATAATAATAAAAGAACAATAGATTGCAGTCAAAAGTGTATGAGATAAGACAGGGCAAGAACACGTAGAGGATTAAGTAAAAAGGAAAATTATAAATCGAACAACCACTGCTTTTAATTGAGAACGGCCTCTGTTTCCAACCCCCCTTCCCCTCCCCCTCTCCTTTTCCTTCCCAAAAATGGTAGAAGAAGGTGAAGGAGCATAAACTCCAGCAAAGGGGGAAAAGTACAAAAAGGAAGCAGATCTTTAACTGAGGCAAGGAGCTCTAATCATATAAAATGCAGGGTATGCTAAAATGTGAGAGTCTAATTTATATGTTCTTTCAACAATACAACATGAATATTAAAAAAAATAAAAAAGAAAGAAAGAAGAAGAAGAAGAAGAGAGAAAAAATAATAAAAAAAAAAGTTGACGTTTATGGTGAATCAAGGGAAACAGTATAAATAATCGACCAGTGTTCTAACCTGCTGTAGAATGCGAAAAAAGTGCACAGAGGAAACCACCCTTTTGCAGCATATCCTCACATGTATTGATTCCAAAAACATCCCTTAAAATATGTTCAGTGACCTTACCAATGCCCCCAATCTGTAAAGAAAGTTTGCCCCAAGTATGTGATAAGAAATTTTAAATCAAATTGAGACTTCATAACTACATATAACAAAAGGGAAAAGAAAATCTCATTATGCAAGCTCTAACTTTATCAACAAAAAAAAAATCATCTCAACTCCACTGAAGTAGATCAATAATTCACAAATATACCTTTCGTATGGGAAGTGAGGATATAAATGTCATGACAGCCAACCGGTCATTTGGTAAGATGAATTGTCCATTTGGCTTATTTATATCTGAACAAACCTGAGAAACCAAATATATGGAGGAAGACATATATAAAGATGTAACACACTTAAACGATCTTAATCACTTTGACTTAACTGTGTTAGCACTATGCAAAACTAAAGTTAAGAGATACAGCTAAAAGGTGACACAAACGCAGATATGTGTAAACCCTCTTTTCCTACGAAAATTTATCTAAAACATTCAAAAAATAAATAAAAAATAAAAAAATAACGGGGGGGGGGGGGGGGAAGAGAGTCAAGGCAATTAAGATGTATGCGAACCATCAGTTATTGCAGATGTTAAGCTTGTCCTTGATCTGATTTCCCCTATTCTATGGTTTTACCAACTAGCATACCACCACACTGTGGGCACATAATGTGATTTTGTATTATCCTTAAGACCTCATAACATGGCAGCAACAACATTGTTTTCACCTCCAGAAAGCACGTCTCAAACTATATACCCAAAACCTCATTTAAAGATTGAATTTAGGGCTGTTCCTGAAATTTTTGATATATTCTCATTTTTATCTTTCCTTTCCCAATTATATTCTCATCACAGCTTTCCTTAACCTCTAAACAATATGATTCTTGACTTCAAATCAGTCTACTCTATACTTCATAGGCAGAACCACAGACCTATTTTGGTGCTATAAGGATTGCCTGTAGTTTGACTTGAATACATTGGGAAGCATGCTATCAAAACCATTTTTCCAGCCACCAAAAGTTGATTTATTGCCTCAAGATGCAAAGAAAAGCCTTCCACATCTGTTACACCAAACCTAAATATTTTATGGTAGATATCCCTAATATATATTCCTTGCAATGGACTTCCCTATGAAATAAAATGACTTGCCTTATTACACAAAATGTGAAGTTCTCTAATAAATGATTCAAAGTGGATAAATCCACTTCTATTTATTTGCTACATGCCTCAATTTAATTTTTTTGTGTTGAAAAGGCATATATGTGGATTCCATGCAGGATAACACACACAAAGAGAATATCAAGAGAATAGCCAGCAGAACCTTAGCAAGTAAGCGGTTTGGTCCCACTCCAGCACTACACGTAAGACCAGTCTCTTTATAAACAGAGGTTCTGAGTTCTTCAGCAATCTTCACAAAGGCAGAGTACCAAAACAAGAGGTTTAACATTAAAAGCCTGTCACTGTTAATGAATGCAATGAAGCTATGTGAAAAATACCAAATCTAGCATGCAAAGGCAATAAATCAATTATATGCGCCAACTTACTTCTCCACTGGTAATGCCCCTTTGTTTGCAGACATTAGTTATATCAAGGTATGCTTCATCCAAACTAGCAGCCATGAAGTTGGGATCATACTTCTGGAAAACTAACAACAAGAAATACAAGCAAACTAATGGTCAGCAATTAACAAACAAGCTGCATCACAAATCTTTCTTGAATTTAGAACTTCCAACCTTTTCTAGTCAAATCACTGCAATAAGTATACTTCTTAAAATCTACGGGAACGAAAATTAACTCCGGACATAATTTACGTGCAATGAAACCAGGCATTGCAGCACGAACCCCAAATCTCCGTGCCTGCAGGGTGATCAGATCAGGTTTGAAGTAAAACTTGCGGAAACAAAGCGAAGATAAAGGCAATCAAAATTTTAAAGGGGGATTAGCAAGTCAATCCAAAGACTGAAAATGTCAAAAATAACAAAGAAGTATACAAGGAATAGCCAAAATTTCATTCATGACCTCCTTTAAAGATTTCAGTATGCATCCCAAACCTCATAATTGGCTGTGGAGATCATAGACATGCTGCCAACAGCCATTGGCTTGCCCTTTAACGATGGGTTACTTAATGTCTCAACAGCAGCATAAAAAGCATCCATATCTACGTGCAGCCAAATCCTCGACAAGTCACGTGTAGCTTCTAGCTCTAAAATTCTTCTATCAGCCACCTGCAAATAAGATAAACCATAAACCAGAAACTGCATGCCTCACCAAAACCTCACACACATAGCCAACATAGGGGGAAAAATGCGGACGCTTGAAATGAATTCTGCACGCTACTCTGTAATCAGAGCACATATAGGGACAGTTCCGGTTTGTGATGAAGTCAGCACTCATGGCAATTGTAATTTACATCTAAAGAAATTTACTCTATAAATAGGTTTCATACATCCTTAATAGAAACATGGCAACCCTAAGATCATATCTTACTACATCACAAACTAAATATGTGAAAAATACCATCTGATATTGAGATATATCGGCCGGCGTCAGCTTCGCGCATTGAACACGCATGCTCTCGATTTTCCCCCTCATAAAGGCCTCCTTGCGTTCCTCATTCTCGAAATACTTAGATCCTTTGCTCATCCCATACACTATTTTTTGCACTCTCTCTTTGTCGACCCCATCCATACCTAAAACCCTCACAAAATAACACATTCAATATAAGAGAAGTACACAAAAACCAGCAATTCCAAGACATAATTGAAACTAATTCAGAGAATTGGTGTACGTGGTTCACCAATCGAGAAATTAATTTGATTCATAAGATAATCAGACCGACGGCCAAGATGAAAAATGCTTAATCAATTTAATAGGCATTTAATTAAAGGATGAAAGTAACAAAAACTTCAAAAAAGAAAGGGAAATTGCAAGGACGGAAACGTGCCTGCTTTAGCGTTGGTGTAGACAGTGTGGTACGACTGCCATGGCCGAGGGGTATCGCCTGATGTGCTTTCGCTCTTCTCCATTGCCTTCTCTCTTCAAATGCTTGTTCGAGAAGATTGAAGAGGGATAGTGTGAGATAGAGAGCGCCAAATACTCGGACGAAGATGCAGACTCTTTTTTCCATTGTTTTTTTAATTATTAATTCGGTCTTGCCCGATCCATCAAATATCTTACCCGCACAATGCATGTTGATCCAACGGTCCATATCAAGTCTCACTTTTTAGCTGAACGTTGGCTACTTGGCAATATTCGAACGGATGCAATATGGAAAATAAAAAATGTTTGGTTTTTTTTAAAACAAAAATAATAATTTTTGTCCATTTTCGTATAAAAAAATGCCTAAATTTACAATTAAATTTATGAGACACGTGTAAATTTTACAAATTTAATGATAAATTTACTAAAAAGAAAATGCAAGGAAATGACAACAAAAACCTCTATTAACAATCCATCCACTTCGTTGTCGAGTCTATCACATTTTATTCCAACCAAACTGAGTTGACTCGATAGTTTTACACGATTCAATGGCGTCAGGGGTTGGTACGGAGGAGAATGAAAAAACAAAAAAGTTGTATGGCTGAATCTAGAAGTAACAATTTTTTATAATTCGTATAAATTAAATTATATCTTTCAAAAAATAAAAAAAATAAAAAAAAACCTCAAAATGTTAAAATTTATTTTTAAAATTCATAAACTCATATAAATTATCAATTTTTTTTTTGTTACTTAAATTTATATATAGGTCAAAATAATTCGTGTTTAAGTCAACCAAACATGACATATTTATTAAATGAGGTATGCTAGTTGGGTAAAGTCAACTCATCATGACCTGTTTATTAAACAGGTTAGCAAGTAGTGACATGTCACCTGCTAATTCAAATGGGTTATATCGAAGTTTAGGGGTGACACATTTAACTAAATGTATCGAGTTCGGATTGACCCATGTTAGATTAATCCGTGAGTCGATCTAACTTGCCAATATGAATTGTCAACCCTAACTGAGTCAAAGAGTGGGTGATTGGGTGCAAGTAGAATAAAATGTTTCGTTTTATTTTGGATACTCATATTACATATAAGTAACGTGGCACAATCAAAATAAATTTTATGCTCCGTTTATTTCGACGTAAAATATTTTTAACAAAATATTTTTTCAGAAAAAAAATAATAATAATAATTTTTATGAAAATATTTTCCGGTGTTTGGTTCATACGAAAAACCATCAGTGACGAGATTTTGGCGATGGTGGCCGAAATCCAGCAGCACTGGCAAGATTCAGTGTCACTGGTTGGAAGGATTCCGACTGCTACTGTTTCCAGATTTTGACAATGGAGGCCGGAATCCGACAACAATTGCCATATTCGTCGAAATCTGGGTTGTTGGATTCCAGCGAAAAAAATCACAAAGTGCCGGATTTCGTCTATTCCGATTGTATTATGCTAGATTCCGGCCAATTTCGCCGGAATATGGGTTGTTGGAATCCATACAAGTGGCCAAGTTTCAGCTAGTTTCATTAGAATCCGGCACGAATTGCCAGATTTCGGGAATTCGGCCGGTGCCGGAATCTAGTAGCCGGATTTCGGAGATGGGATACCAAAATCCCAGGACATTCGGGGGCAAATTTGGGCTACTAATAAACTTCAATGCCCGATGGTGGCAAATTTCCACAAACATACATGCAATAATGAAGAGTTTAAAGAGGATTTTTCGGTCAAACTAAACATGATTTTCGTTGACCAACATTTTCGGTTGCACCAAACATCGAAAAATACATAAAATATTTTTCAAAAAATATTTTACGCCCAAACAAACGTAGCATTATATTAGAGAAACAGAAAACTGGAGAAAAATAAATTTGAGGTAAGTCCTTCTCAACACAATAAAATATAATAAATATTGAGCTTTTACAGACCACAAATGAATCCACTTAGGGTTGGATACAAACCACAAATGACAAATGTCAATACAATATTCAATAATCTCTTCTCCACATTCTATAACCCATCTTATACTAGAGCTACGTAACTGAGAATAAAACTACCCACTAACATATTAAACTACCCGCTAACATATTAAACTACCCATGCACTAAATAACTACCCGTGAATAACTGCACACACCACTACCCATGTCTAGATAGTCCTTCACGTGGCCATGAACTGCAGCTGTCCAACTACCCACGTCTAGAGTCCTCCACGTTTTCATCAATCGCCCCACCTTGAAGAAGAACCTTGTCCTCAAGGTTCATATGGAGAAATTGATGAGAGGTTCAACCTCTTCGGTTCCGTGCTTACCACCAACAATTTTGGTGTCGCCATTTTCGAACTCCTCAAACCTTTCCTCTGTTGCAGAAACCTCAATAGAGAGAGCTTTAGGTGTTTGGCAACGATGTCCCGGTGTGAATTTTTCATTGCAACCGAAACACAGGCCTTTCTCCCTTCTTTTCTGCATCTCTTCCCAAGACAGTTTCTTGGCAGCACCCGATGAATATGGGTGTGTAGTATGTGTTGAGTACCCGGCTGAATTTGTCGACACAGTTGGCCCTTCACCACTTGCAATCTTCCGGTCTCTAGAGAGATTATCATCTCTCATGCGTGCTAACTCAATGGCGTCACGAAAGGGTCTTCGGTTTGAACATTCGCACAGCAGATACAATATCCTGTTTTAGCCCTCCAAGGAATGTTCCCACGAGTGCCTTTTGTGGCCACCCAACCACCCGGTTTGCCAAACGCTCAAATTCTTGTTGATAATCCCGCAATGTCCCTTCTTGTTGGATTCTTGAAAGTGCCTCGTCATAATCTTCGACTTTGGTAGGACAGAATCGAATTAGCAACTCCTGTTCGAAGGCGTCCCATGTGATGGGTACTTGTTCTTCCTTGTACAAATTTTGAACCCATTGCTACCATTGATTGGCTTCACTTTCGAGATGAAAGGCTGTCAGGGATGCCTTTTGCTCCTCCGGTATCTGCTTATAATTGAAGTACTGAACTACCCAGTTCAGCCACACGTTGGGGTCGTCTCCCGAGTACCGAGGAAACTCCAACTTAGTGAAATTACTCGATCCTTTAGAACCATTCGAGTGCCCGGAAGAATGATTTCCGTGACCCATAAATGATCCGTTTCCTTTGTCTGCTGATGATTCACCATGTTCAAAACCCTTGAAGAAGAGTTCCTTACGCTCCGCAAAGCTGGACTGTGATTATGTATTCATCTTCTGCATTACTTCTTTCAGATCCTGAATTTCTAATTCCAATTTCTCAATGCGATCCTTGTTGGTAGCCATGCTTTGAATGGTGGAACGGCTCTGATACCAAGTTGATAGGAACTCTTGATAATTTGAACAGAATTAAAGATATTTGATAGATAATGAACTCCTTTCGGGTAGGAGAGACCACAAATGAATCCACTTAGGGTTGGATACAAATCCCAAATGACAAATGTCAATACAATATTCAATAATCTCTTCTCCACATTATAGAACCCATCTTATACTAGAGCTACGTAACTGAGAATAAAACTACCCACTAACATGTTAAACTACCCACTAACATATTAAACTACCCATGCACTAAATAACTACCCATGAATAACTGCAATACACCACTACCCATGTCTAGATAGTCCTTCACGTGGCCATGAACTACAACTGTCCAACTACCCATGTCTAGAGTCCTCCACGTTTTCATCATGAGGCCTCTCTTTTTCACTTTTTTTTTCCTTGCCTCGACAAAGAGTCGGCTCCCTTTTCCGGTGGTTTTCTTGATTTTTTTTCTCCGCCCTCCTCTTTGTAGCCGTCATAGCTAGCCTCCCCTCCACCCCTTTCTCCAATCATCACTCACCGATGGCCGCTCCTCAGGATGCTAGGTTTTTCTGATATAGTTTCCCAAAAACTATATTTGCTTCTCCTCGCTAGTCTGTCCACCTAACACATCCTGCCACCTTCTCCTTCGGCCTCTTCACTCCACCCTTATGTTATCCTCGTCTCCATTAGGCCCCCATGCGTCAGCACGTGGTTTGCACACCTAAGCCAGTCGCCACTCTCCAACGCTCCTTGCATTCTCCCCCTTCGGCCTCTTCGCTCTGTGCACAACCTCCACCCGCTTCTCTTTCCTCATCCACGTGTCGTTGTGTGGCCTCCACACCCAGGTCAAGCTATCTTCCTCCGCCACAACCTGTCTCCAACATCCTCCAGGCTTTGTTGTTGTTGGGATTTGTTTTGTATGTTATTATTGTTTTTGAGTTTTGGTCTCCCTACATATTGTTGTTTTATCTTGTGATAGGAACTTGTTTTTTGAGATTTTGTTTCAAATGTCGTAGTGCCTCTCACCCTCAACCCCAAAAGAGGGTTGTGTACTTTACATAGCAGACGTTTAGGTTGGGTTGAAGAATCTCTCAGGGGTCATGCCCCAACTCAAACAGGTAGAAATGTCTCGTAAAGGTCATGCTCCTACTCGCTTGAGTAGGGTTGAAAGGTCTCTCGAGGGTCAGGCCTGCTCATGTCTCCCTTATTGAGGGATCGAGTATGGTTGAAGAGTCTTATGAGAGTCATACCTCAATCTTTATCTATTTTGGTGCCTATACCGCCTTATGCGACCTATTTCTTGGCTTTTGCCTAAAGTTTAGAGGATTGAGACGGTTTTTACATCTTTGCTGTTTCCAAATCTGGCACTGTTAATTTTGTTTGAATTTATTGTTAGGGAACCCATCTCTTTTGATCTATTTGTTCCTTGTAACCCTCCTCTTTATTTATTTATAAATGATGTAAAAAAACAAAAAAAAAAACAAAAAACAAAAATGTTATGGTGACAAATCCCGATATTTTAATGTGAAAGTGATTTGAGGAAATTTATATACGATTGGTCCATTTCGGATGCTCACTCTTAACACCCCGTTTGCTTTGAACATCGTCCCCCTGTCTCCTCTTTCTTCTCCCCCCTCTCCCAACTTTTTCCTCTTGCCAAACGCGGCATAAACGAAAGCTAATCCGATCCAATCCAGTGTCGTGACCACCTGAACCGTTCGTCAAAGCAAACAAACGTCATTCTTTCGCACGAAGCAAAACCGTCAAGTCAATCGGCGTTTTCTTCTTGAATCCTCAACCTCATATAAAGCAAAACGCTTTTGAACTCTCTCTCTCTCTCTTTGCATTTCTCCGAAGCCCCCCCTTCAACTTCGCTCTCACATTCCAAGCTCTCTCCCTCGCGTTTCTTCGAAGCATTCAGTAACCTTCCCAAGTTGCCATCTCTCTGCCTCTCTATAAGCGCTTAAATTTGCATTTTGCTTTGTGAGGAATCGGAGAGGATTACAGGGAAAGAGAGGTGAGCTCAGTGCATGACGAGCGCGTCGGAGCTATTCTACACCAGGAGGTCTCGCTTGGGCCGGAGCGATCCGGATCTAGGGTTCGATCGGAGTTCTCAGTATAGCCATAGTAATCGTCGCCATCATTGCAATTCTCACGCTCCTCATCATCATCGACGTGATTTGGGCGGCGGCGATCCTCTCCGGCGATCCCCGCACGTGTCGCATCACGCGGTAAAAATCCATAGGTTTTACAGGTTTTCCCTTTGGTTGGTCAGAATTTGGGGAATTATATTTCTATATTCTTTCATTCTTTAAGTTAAATGTGAAATTAGATATAAATTTAACTAATTAGGCTCGGTTCCGTGGAAATTGTTGCTTTGCACAATTGGATTATCCCTCGATTTGGTAGAATTACAAATATGTATGTTTGTGTTTGTGCGTGTGTGTAATTGTATCAGGTTTAGTGCAGGTGGAGCTTGCAATTCCATTTTTCTTTGTGTTCCAAATTTTGTGAAACTAGAGGTCAAAATTTTGAATTTCTTTTCATTTCTTATCTTTCTTAGAAACATTCAAGATTTTGATTTTTCCCCCTTTACTATTGAGCAACCATATAGAGCTTATAGATAGTTTGAAAAATTCAGGTTTTAGCTGATTTATGAGGATTTGATCTTTTTATAAGTAATTCAAATTTAATTAGAAGCGCAGCAGCGGGCAGTGTATAAGAGAGACACCCAACTAGCTAGAAGAAGAAGAAGAAGAAGACAAATCTTAAAATTCTAGAAAATTAGAAAAGCAAGAACTATTGTGGGCAACCATCCAAACATAAAGAGACTTAAACATGATAGCCTTCAACTCTGTGAGGATTTTATCTTGAATTAATGTTCCTTGATTTATTTATTTTTTAATTTTTCAAATGTGAACAGTTGTGTCAAGTCGTTAGAATTTGACATAAAAATTGGGTAGATATTGCTAGTATAGCCTTTTTGTTTAATGTGCATCTAATCTAAGCATGAATCTAAACTAGGGTAGACATTACTAGGGTATTCGGAAAAATGTCTAGGCTGGGGCATTTAGAATCTCTTGAGACTATGAAAACAAGCAGATGTCTGCATATGTATTTGCCTCAAGAGCACAAGCATAAGCAGGTGCGTGCAATTTGCACTTTGTTTCGCCTTGGTATATTTGGTTTATGTGTCATCTATAAAAAGCTTTTGTGCCTTTCTTAAGAGAAAAAAAAAATAGCATAAGAAACATTAAATTGCAAAAACAAAAGGGAGAAAATTTGATCAGTGGAAGTAGATCTAGTTGATTTAACAGAGAACCTAGACTAGAGGGGGCGGGGATGTTGTATATTTATACAAAGTCCATACACTTTATATGCTGCCGCACAAGGCACACGTGTGTGCACCACATGCCAATAAGTCTTGAGAACTTGTGTTGTAATTTTATATATTCAACAATATTATGTGGGCCTAAGGAACTTTTTTTTTTTTTTTTAGGGGGGAAACACATAAAATTAGATAGGTGGCATGGAATAAATGAACTGGTTCTCTTTCTAGTTTCTTTTTCCTTCCTGTTCATATACATATTTCGAGTGAAATGCAAGAGAAATTGCATCTAGTTGTTTGAGACTCTTGTTTGACTTTCGTTGTTTCCTCCATTATCTCCTATAATTAAGGTCTTCAGGGGGGTGGCTATGAATGTTATTGCTTTTTTCCCAATGTTTGGCGGATATCTTTGTTTTTGAAGTGTATTTCAAGTGAAAAAAAAGGGTTCTTGAACGTCCCATAGAATGAACCTGAAATACTTTGTCATAATAGCGTTTGAAATGCGTTTGCATGTGTGATAAAAGCTTAAAGTTGAAAATCTATATTTGTCTTGTGGTTGAGTGCCTGGAGGTTCATGCTTTTATTTCCCCTAATTTGTATATTCTCTTGCCTTGCTAAGGAGCGTGCATCAGTTCGACTTGACCAAAGTACGAGTCAGTTTGTTTCAAGCAACAGTGCCAACACAGAAAATTTAAGTAGGCCAAGATTGACTGAGAATGAAAGGCTTCCTGGGGCTGTGGTACTTGCAAGGGCAAGGCTTCTGGAGAGGTTGAGAGGGGTGCCTCTTTCTGGAAACAGGTCAGTGATTACTGCCATGTGCATGTTTGTAATTTTTCTAGGGTGAGTTTGGATATCCAATGAGGATTCTTTTGGTAAGTAGCAAATTTCATTAAAAAGGCGCAATAAGGGGCACAAACCTTGTGCATGGGATGTATAGGAGAGAGACATTAGAAAAGGAAAGCTAGCATCTTAAATTGATAAGATCAATGAATTCCAACAAATGAGAAAGGAGAATGAAGTATTTACTGCCGTCCAGTCATAAAGAGACCTCAAGAATAAGAGCTTCATCCTCATTACTAGTAACTCACATCCCTCAAAAGTGAAATTCTACCAAAAGTAGCTTGGCATTGGAAATCAATGTTTTTCAACACCCGAAGGTAGCCGCACAAGCCTAAGAGAGAGTGTAGGGGGTGCTGGTTCCTTCATTATTTAAGCAAAAGTTCCTCTAGCTCAAGCTAATCCGTTCTTTTCTCTTCAAAGATGCCACATTAAATACAAAAGAATTACTATCCAAATATTACTGTTACAGTGTTATGCAGTTTCTAGCAATGCAATAATTCATCCACCATCCTATGCATGACCCACGTAACCCCTAACAAACAAAGCACAAGATTCCACATTCCCCTAGCAATGTCACAGTGAAGAATTTGATGATCCACTGTCTCCCTATTCTATTTGCACATGTAACACCAATCTACATTATGAAAAATTTACAATATTGACAACAAAATTGATAAAAAAAATTCCCAAGTACCCTAAAAAATGGCTTCTTCAATCATCCATTGTGTTTCTCATTCAAATTTTAATTTTGTTGAATTTTGTCTTAATTTCCTTTCTCTTCCTGATTTTCTCCTGTATCTTGAACCTCTAAAGTCCTTGTCGAGTTGTTTGCATATAATAAATTGTCATTTGCTGTGAAATACTGCTGCTAGCCTGCTGCTACTACTTTGCAGCCTTTACATAGTACTATGGTCTAGGCTACTTTTGAAACGATTTTGAATGCAAAGATCTGTCTCAACTGTCCTTGGTTTAAAATAAAAGCGGTTCTCTGTTTTGTTTGGCTTTTTATTTAGGGGAAGCAGTAGACCTTCATCTTACATTTCTCGTGCTGAATCATTACTTGAAGATGATATAAGAGGGCTGGTTGAGGTAGTTCGGGACGCGAGGACTCAAATCTCGACAGGTCAGCCTGGAAGCTCAATCATTACTGATTTGACCTCCCAAATTGAGAGGCTGCAACTATTGCAAGAATCAAAGAAGAAGCCACCCGGTCTCACTCAGGAGGCTCTGGACTGTTTACGCGTGGAGGTTTTTAGCAGCCCGGTTGAAGGAGCAGCGCCAAGAGCTTCACAGGATTGTAGTATATGTCTGGAGACTCTCTTGGAGGGAGATGAGCTTGTACGCTTGCCATGCGGGCATAGATTTCACTCCGCCTGCTTGGATCCCTGGGTCCGAACTTGCGGAGACTGCCCATATTGCCGTAGAGGTATTGTTGTAAAGAAGATGTAGATTTTACAAAGGTGTTTTTACTTACACTCGTGAAAGTTTTGGTATTTTGACTAAACCATACTGTATTTGTATCTACTGTTTTGTTGTACACGGGGAAAATTTCCTGAGTTTTGAATCCATGTTTTACATACATAACTCAAGTAAAAATCTTGTTTAATTTTGTTGAATGTGAAGTTGGAATCCATGTTTACGTTGTTTCTCGATTCTTGTAGAAGACGTAAAGAGGGTAAAAATGGATCAAACATGGGTGGTTCGAATCATAGTGCCCAAAATGTTCTCGCTACAGGAAAGACATGAAATTCAAAACCTAATTATTTCCACATAATTCAGGCGAATGACTTTTTGGTAAATTGATTTCGCTTGTCCTGCAAGTGGTTCAATGGGTTTCAAGTTTTCCTTTACAATTTTGGTAGAGTTTTTTGTCTTTAGAAAAAGACTTTTATTTTTGAGCTCTTTTTTAAAACGTAATTTTCTATTTTTTTAGAGAAAAAAAGTCAAAGAAGTGTAGTTTTCTTTTTAGTTTTTTTACCGACAAACTTATTTTTGCTTAGTACAACTTTTTAATTTTTATATATTAAAAATAACAAACAAAAGAAAAAACGAGAATGTGAGGAAGAGGGTAGGAGCGAGGAGTAGAAAAAGAAAGAGAGAGGAGGGAGGAGTAGATCTCTCAAAATTTGTTTCATGAAAGGTGAAGTCTAAAACCGGCTACTCCCCCCTCCACATCAAAGAGTTAGGACTCTACTTTTTAGCTAATTTCATTAGCTCTCTCGCTCCTTAATGCAATTCTAAACAAGGTAGAAGTCTTCTTGTTCATATTTGGTAAGTGATAAAGCACAGGATTGATAACTAAAGATGATACGTGGCAAACATCACACCACCCTAATAAGTAGAGCAAAAATGGGATTGAGTTAAAAGTCAATTAATTGTCTTCACTTCCTATGGTTAAGAACTTAAGAAGAAGAGAGATTACAACAATAATTTGGAAATCAACAATTATGGAGAAATACTTCGGTTATAAGTTGAAAATCATTTTAAAAAGCATGGGATTATAAGTCATAACTTTGAATTCATTGAATTCTAAAAAAGTTTAAAACAAAATCCATTGATTTGACCTAAAAGACAAATATTAACTTAACCTCAAATTCTGGTTATCACGTCCTCAATTACAAAAGAACAATTTTTTTTTTTTTTTAAATTAAGTTAAAGAAAATTTCTTTAATTTAGTTTATTAAATTGAAATATATCTTTACAACATATAATTCTTTTATGTGTTGTTAAAAACAATAATAAAGAATAAAATAAAAGGTATAAAAATAAGGGATAAATGAAAAATCAGTCACAATAGTTGGCCTAAACTATAATCACTCATTTTGATATAAAAAATAATTTAAAAGTTATCAGAGTAGGCCAAAATAATAATTTAGTCACTGCAATTAAATTGCGTCAAAATAATTGACGGATTCCATTAGTGTGCTACGTCATCACCAATAGTATGATGACACATGTCACTTTATCCAACCATTCTTTCTTTTGAAACTTGAATGATAAACGCTTTTGTTTTCCAACAACCTTTAAGCCACATATGAATAACACGGCGGTTGGCTTGGATTCATCCCACCATGAAATGAGCGGTTTTGAGAAAAATCAAGTAACATTCGTAGAAAAAAAACGTGAACCAAGTATTGAGGGAATTAAAAAGTTTTAGAGAGAGAAGGTCCTGAGAGTTTCTAGAGAGAGCGTTTTCGAGGCGTTTGTTTCGTTGGGGGGGGGGGGGGGGCGCTATGCGCCTTTTCCCTCCCGGTGGTGGTTCTCCCTTAGCTCTTCTTGGGCTAGGGAGTTTTAGTTCTTCTTTGTTTTGTTGTTATAAAGGTTAGGTGTCTTCAAGCTATTAGGGTTGTGGGATTTTTGTCCCCCCGGTTTTCTGGCGGTGGTTGTTGTCCCTTGACAGAAGATTGCATGGGAGTTTTGGTGTTAGGGAGCGGCTTCTTGGTGTGTCTACGTCAAAGTGTCTGACCGTGCTTCCTTGGTGTTTTCTTTAGAGTCAGATCTACTCACTTCGGCTGGGTTTATCAAGACACACACCTCTTCACGGTGTCGCCGACCTCTTCCGATACAGCAGCCCCCAGCTTCGGCCGTGTCGCGCGTTTCTGCTCAGCGCGTGGCTAGCATGCGCCAGGGAGGTCTCTCCCTGTACCAGTGCGTGAGGGCTACGACATGATTTCCAGGGTGCGGCTAGTGGTGTTCGGTGTTTCGGGTGTCTTTGGCGGTCATCTGTTGAAGAGGGAGGTCCCTAGTGGTGGCGCGTGTAGTCCACGCGCCGGCGACAGCGCTTCCGATGCCAGTTTTCTGTGTTGGTGTTCTGTTGTTAGGTTGTTTTGTGTTTTTTTTCTACAGTTTGCTATGTGCTTATATTAACCTAATCATTTATTTTTGCCCAAAATGGCTGACCTACTCCCAAATCAAGGAGTTAGACCTTATGTCAACGCAGTAGACATCATTCTATTTGGCTAGGTTTCTTTGTTAACAACTGTTTGTTGGAGTCTGAATCTAATTTGGCTCAAGTGGGGTATACACCTCTATTGTGGTGTTGTATGTACACTTTTATGATGTATTGTTATGTACCCTTATCTTGACTAATGAAAGATTGATCTTTCCTTAAAAAAAAAAAGAAAAAAAAAAAAGAAAAAAGAAAAAAGAAAAAGTAACATTCGTAGAAAAATCAAGTAACATTCGTACTCTCAAATCGACACTCTCTTCAAATCCTACCACTCGATTATGGATTATCAATTATCAAGTAAATCAATGTGGAAATTGTAGTGTAAATCGCCAAAAACTAATGGAGGTATGGGTTTTAGAAAATATTAAGACACTTCTTTTAACTACGTTGCTAATATCTCCACGTTAATTCTTCAAGTCTTCACTCCATATAATTTTGGATGTTTCCTACTTATATATAAAAAAAAAAAATTAAATTGTTTTTTTTATATTTTGGCTATAGTGAATATACTTATATGATGTTACCTTCATATTACCCTAGACGCAACCAAAATTCAGTGGCATATAACCCTAAATAGGAGGTGAAATCCCGAAAATTATCAAGGGTGTGCCACCCAAAAATGTCTTTCGGGGTGGCCGGACCCCACCCTCAGGTAAGGGTGGACCAACACTCTCCGCTATCTTCATTATTTGGTTTTTTTATTTTTATTTTTTAATCTTTATCTTTCTGGGTTTCGGTTATTTTTTTAATATTTGATTTGGTGTAAAAACTAAGTTGCACCCCCACAAATTTTAGCAATAATAATACTCTTTACTCCCTAATGTTTCTTTACATAATTTCCTTCAAATAGATGAAAAAACTTAACTAATGAGGCACAAAAGTGTCATAGTTTTTGACAGTTTGTAACGTTCATTGTTCAAGTATCACTTTTTAACTTTGTAGGTAAAAATGACAAAGTGATGTTACTATGTTAATAAAGTGTATTTTTGGCTTAATTGTTTTGTTTATTTTTATTTGGAAAAATTCAGTTTAGCCCTCCAAACTGTCAGCCGTTTTGGAAGTAGCTCTTCGAACTATCAACGTTTGGACTCTAGCCATCAAACTACAAAAAAGTTTCAAAAGTACCAATTTTGTTGAAATATACCTATAATACCCCTACCACAAGTGTAAAAACAAAAAATTAATTAATTAATTAATTTATTAGTTTTTTTTTTAGTTATTATTATTATTTTTAATTGAAAAATGACATGTGGTAGGAGTATTATAGGCATATTTCGACAAAATGGATATTTTTGAAACTTTTTGGTAGTTTGACGAGACAGAATCCAATCGTTGATAGTTCGGAGGACTACTTTCAAAACTGCTAGTAGTTTAAGGGGTTAAACTATAATTTTTCTTTTTTTTTTTTTTTTTAAAAAAGCACAGTCGCTCACATGTTATGTATTTCTTTTTTGGGCTTTGTTTTAAGGAAAATGTTGCAGGAAGGTCCATAGTTGAAGATTGGGGTAAGAACGTGGCGACAATGGAACACAATGAAAAAGGAATAGAAGCAAAGCACGACGACGAGGATGAAGAGGAGCGACAAGAAGTACAAGGAATATGGAGTTGGGGAGCAGGAACGGAGGGGCAGCTGGGCACGGGCAGGCTAGAGGATGAGCACCTCCCTCAGCTGCTTCACCTTCCTTCTCTGGCCTCCTCCGCTGCACCCATTTCTTTGCTCACCTGTGGCGGCGCTCACGTTGTCGCCTTGACCTCCGGTGCCACCCTCTTTTTCCTTTTCTCTTTGTTTTTTCTCCGTTTCTTATTCTTCTAATTCTATGCATTTAATTTCCTTACTTGTTTTTGAATTACAAGTGGGTAATTGTTTTTTCAATTCACTTTGTAGGTGGTAGGGTACTGACATGGGGAAGGGGTACATCTGGCCAACTAGGCCATTGTGACATGGTTAATAGCTTTTATCCGAAGCTTGTCGCTTCCTTGCAGGCTTATTTCATTGCCCATGTTTCTGCTGGATGGAACCACTCTGGATTTGTTTCAGGTGGGGGGGTGATTTTGGAATCCCGATATTTTTTCATTGATATTTGTTGTTAATTTATAATTTCAGATAGTGGTTTTTGGGGTGATTTTGGAATCCCAATATTTTCTCATTGATATTTCTTGTTAATTTATAATTTCAGATAGTGGGTGTCTTTTTACCTGCGGGGATGGGTCGTTTGGTCAGCTTGGGCATGGGGACTACAGGTCACATTGCTCTCCTGTAAGAGTCTCATACTTTGTTAATAAGCATGTTGAACAGATAGCTTGTGGTATGCGCCATTCGCTTGTGTTGTTGAAAGGTAAATTTGCATGGTGAATCTGGTGTGTACTACTAGTAGTAACAAGCTGTTATAGCATTCAGATGCTGTTTCGATAGGATGCACCATAAATGTTCCTGCATTATGCTTAAAGAATTGTGTTTCTTTATTTTAAGATAAAGTTCTTGTCATTTATGCAACAAAGAAAGTAGAGATGGATGAACAGGAAAGACGCTTTGATGATTGATGATTCCCTTGAGCTAGGATATGATAGATGTATAGAAAAATAAAACGAGGACAATGATGATGCTCTAGAGGCAGAGCTTTGAAAAAGATAATTTTCTGCCTTTTTTAGTGGAATTAAAATTTCTAAAGAACTTTAAAGAATAATGGGGAAGGGATAATCTTACTCTGATGGACACAAGCTATATCCATGGAGTAGAACTCCGTAGCTAAAGGAAAGTTTAAACCTGATCACTTTCATCCGGTTCAAGCTTTAATCACTAAGATCAATGTGATGCAGGTTCTTCAGGATTTCAAATTTATGCATTTGGGTCTGGGAAGCGTGGTCAACTAGGTATCTCCAACGTTAAGACCAAATCAGTTAGTCTTCCTGAAGTAACTCATGGATTGGAGGATGTCAGAATCGTTAGCATAACTGCAAATGGAGATCATAGTGCAGCATTATCTGGTGAGTACATCCAATTTTCTCTTGCTTGATATGGCAAACAAGGTAGACTATAAATTTGTACATTTTTCTAGATCATCAAATCAGCTGATAACTTTAAATGTGGTGGTCCAAAATTTTGACCCAATGCAGAGTCTGGTGAAGCTTATAGGAAGTTTTCTTTTGGCCAATTAAGCATTGATGTACTCTGCCCTCTAATTTATTGTTGTTGTATCTTCTATGTTGCGTCAGTTGATGGACATCTTTACACTTGGGGAAGAGGGTTCAGTGGCAGTGCAGATGCTCACTTTCCTCAGCGTTTACTTTCATCTTTCTTGTTTACCAGAGCAGCTCTTGGATGGAACCATGCTCTAGCATTGACTAGTACGTGAATACATTTCCTTTTTCTCCTCTCTCTCTATTTTGTTTTTCTTTAGTCAAATAGCAGTGTTAGCCCTTTGGCATCTTAAACAGGTGATGGGGAAGTTTTTATGCTCGGTGGCAGCCACCATGGAGTCCTTGGTGATCTTGAGAAAATGAGCCCAAAGCAATTACCTGGTATGGCATCTAAATTAGCTGGGAGCATCCGATTGTTCTAGTAACTTGTTTATCACACTACCTGCCCCATAAACAGTCTGGTTAATGGGTACATAGCTGAAGCTTGATAGTTCAGATGATAGTAAACTGCAATTGCTTTACGTTTTAAGCTCTTCAATCTTTACTGCAAATAATCTCCAATATATTGTTGTGGCAGTGATGCTGATTATAAAGTGACATGCAGTAGTTACTTGTGTGTTTCCTTGCGCTCGCAGATCCCAGAGGCGCTATTCTGGAGAAGGTCCATGCTGTTGATGGTTTAAAAATTGAGCATATTGCAGCCGGAGCTGAGCACTCTGCAGTGGTAACAGGCAAGGTTCTTTTAATCTCTATAGTTTCATCTCTATTTTGTGGTCAGTTGCTGATTCATATTCTATATAATTGTTGTTGCAGAAAATGGAGAAATAAAGACATGGGGTTGGGGTGAACATGGTCAACTTGGCTTGGGGAATACATGTGACCAAACTTGCCCTCAAGCAGTCAGCTTAAGTAACAATCTCAACGAAGCTGCCACATTCGAAGTTTATTGTGGTAGTGGGTTTACATTTGCCATACAGAATCCTTGTGTATAATCATATCCATGCTTAACTTCTTTTGCCCCTTGACAAAAGAAAAAGAAAAAGAAAAGGCTGCTTAGCCATATTTTTCATATGTTTAACATGAGATTCACATTTTTTGTTACTAGTTATATGAATTTGGAAAAAAATGATTGAATTATATTTTTTTTTAATTGAATAAAGAAAAGAGTTACAGTGGGATCATTCCCACTTTTGATCCAAAAAGGAAGAAGAAGTGGACAATCCTAAAAATGAAAAAGGGGTGGGCTTCTCAAAAATAGATCGAAACTAAACTAAAACAGTGTTAAAATAATTAAAAAATTTAAGAAATTGGTCAAACAAGTGATCTAGTCCTCTCAAAGGGCCATACAAGGAGGTTAAAAATGCTAAATGGGGCATAGAGTAAGGCAAGTTCATCTGTACTCCCACTTGGGAACAGCAACAACTACCAGAAGGTGGTTGATGCAGTAGAAGCACTGTAATAGTCCAAATCTGAGACTGCAGAAAAGAGAGGCATAAACACAAATTTAGATACAAGAGTCTTTCCTAAATGGAGACTAAAACCCAAGCAACATAATAAATCAGAAATAAATAAACAGCAAAAAAGCCTAAAAAATAGCAACTTCAGTGTTCGGCGTAGTAGAGGATAGTAAGGCATCCGACGTCGGCGTGTGAACTCATGCGCCGGCATGTGGGAATTAGATGACTTGGTGTTACATATAAGAGTGTTACATATAATTCTTTATTTATCACAGTCCACATTTTCCCAACATTCAAACACAATCTCAGACACATGCCCATCAATCAATGACAATAAAATCAAAATTTTCCACATACGCCAAACATCAAAACAGTCACATAATCACAAATCCCATTTTTCCATCATCCAAACAGAGTTTCCAAGTCATTGCTCATAAAAAATTGAAACAGTACCTTCTTTCTTTGCAAGTTTGGTTTTGGTCTTTGGATTCAAGCTCTGCTTCCGCTTAATACCATAATTTAAGACTTTCTTCAAATTCTAGCTCCTGCTTTGGAAAGTGAAGGCATGGAATAAAAAGTGAAAATACTAAAAAAAAATCAATAGAGAAATGAAATTTTGAGTCAAATTTAGATTGAGAATTTGACAAACCATATGTTTTTTAGAATATTTTCTAAATTTTAAAAAAACTTTGAAATGGAGAGCTTGTTTGGAAAAAAAACATCGAACAATGTCACATATACTAAATCCTCTGGATAAAATATTAACCGTATTCACATACTATAAAACCGCTATTTGTATCCACATATGTGAATAATAATTTTTGCTAATTACATCCGTGTATGTACATGCGAATAACAAATAATTGTATATAACATATGCTGGGGGTTGCCGGCATGAACACCCCTAATCCCAAACAAAACTTTTTTCGTGTGAAATGCCATAACATTCCCCTTATTAAAATATGATCGATGTCTTTGGAAATTGATTTGGCTTGTCTTGCATGTACAACTTTTTCTCTTTTGGATTAGTTTTCCTTTTCAATTTGGGTAGGTGGTTCTTCTTTTTAATTCTTTTCTTGTCCATTAAGTCTTCTCTTTCATATTTGGGAAGTGATTGTGGATAGGATTGATAGAAAGAGATGATTCGTGGCGCACAGCACACCCCAATAGTAATAGGTAGAGCAAAAATGGTATTGATTTCAAAGTCAATTAATTGTCAGACATAAATTTCTTACAATCCACGTATAAAATGAACACGTGTCCTTTAAACATGTAAAAAGTACATACTTTTTTATTAATGCTATTAAAAAAGCATGTAAGAAGCACATACTATTTAAATAACACGTGATTCTTACATGCTAAGGGACACATGTCAATTTTATATGTGGGTTGTAGAAAATTTCTATCATTAATTGTCTGCACTACCTATTAACAGGGACAATGATCCTCTCCAGCTCAAAAGAACTAAGAGGAGCGGTTAGTTTAGGTGGAAGGGTAAATTTGTTATTTTATATTTTTTTAAGACAAGTTTACTCTCTCCATTTCAACTAATCGGCTCCTCTCTAATTCATTTGAACCAAATAGGATCCGATGCGGTTAAAAGGAAGAGAGATTATAACAATAGTTTGGAATCCAACAAGATAACAATTATGAAAAAATACTTCAATTATAAGCTTGAAAAGCATCTTAAAAAGCATGAATATAATTTTGAATTCATTGCATTCTGAAAAAGTGAAAAACCAAATCCATTGGTTTGGCCTAAAAGACAATCTGTGGTTATCATGTCCATTGTCCTCAATTACAAAAGAACAAAGTTTTTGTTGTTTTTGTTTTTTTTTTTTTGAAAAAAATTAAGTATGAGAAAATTAGGGTTAAATACCCTTTTGCCTCACGTGGTTTCAAATCTTTATTTTTTTGGTTCTATGTGCTTTTATTTTTATCACATGCGGTACCTGTGCTATGAGAAAAGAAAGAAATTGTACTTCCGTTCATTTTTTCCGTCCAAAACTGACAGATTTCCACGTTAGTGACACATGACACTATTAAAATTGCGACAAGTGGCTGTCATATTTTTTAATTTTTTATTTTGAGGCTTTGAAAAGAAATTAATAAAAAAAAAACGTGGTTTTTAATTTTTAAATTTTAAGGCTTTTTTTTTTAAATAAAAAAATGTAGGGGCGGACAGAAAAATGGACGGAGGTATCATCTCTATTTTTTTTCCATAACATATGTACCGCCTATGATAAAAATGAAAGCATATGGTGCAAAAAATAAAGATTTGAAACCACAGGAGACTGTAACGTATTTAACCTAGAAAATTATTTTAATTCAGCCTATTAAACTGACATATTTTTAGAGCACGTGATTTTCCAACTAAATAAGTAAAAAGGAAAAAAAAAAAGCATTTCCCACAAACCACTATAGAATTGTTTTTTTTTTTTTTTTTTTTTTTAAAAGACACTTTCATAATGCTACTCTTTTGTCTTTACTCTTCACATCAATTTATAATCAATTTATCATTTTCATTTCGTATAAGTTAATGTGACATGTTTTAAGTTAATTTTTATCTCAATCACTTAAAAAAAAATTATTTAAAATACGTTAAATTAATTAATATAAAATATGTTAAATCAACTAATATAAAATTAATGTAAAGATTGGCATTATTGGGAGTAAAAACTACTGCATGATGAACTAAGTCTTGAAAAAAGGATTAAAAAAAAAAAAAAAAAAAAAAAAAAAAAAAAAAAAAAAAACCTCTATTTCCTATTTTGCATGAAAACGAAAAAAAGAAAAGAAAAAGAAAGCACTTTTTTGAATAACGCGTAGAGTATAAAAGCAAACATTCATCGGTCTCCTTTCTTGCTAGTTGCTCCTCTTGACGCGGCATCTCTTCCCCTACGACTTTCCTTTCTCTTTACTCTGCAATCTCTCTCTCTCTCGCTCTCTCGCTTTTCAATTCCATTATCACAAACCCAACACAACCGACCGAAGCACAGACACAGAAAAGGGCAAAGAAACCGAGAAACAGAGGAACAGAGGAGAGAAAACAGAGAGACTATAACAGAGTGGGCGAGAATGATGCTGCGGTCGTGCTACAGGCCGCTGGAGCGCTGCTTCGTGGGGAGGCTAGGCTGTGGCTGTGGTGGAGGCGGCGATGGGCTGCTCTGGCACACGGACCTCAAGCCCCACGCGTCCGGGGACTACTCTATCGCGGTGGTCCAGGCCAATTCCAGCCTCGAAGACCAGAGCCAGGTCTTCACGTCGCCCTCCGCCACCTATGTTGGTGTCTACGACGGTCACGGTGGCCCCGAGGCTTCCAGATTCGTCAACAAGCGCCTCTTTCCTTATATGCAAAGTAAAATTCTCTTCAACAAAACCCCAATAAACCTTTGTATATGTCTTTGTTTTTATCTTCCAACAAAAAGAAAGAAGAAAAAATCTTTGTTTGTGGGAGGCTTTGTTTTGATGAGGCTTCGTTTGGTTGGTATAGAAGGGAAAGGGAAGACTTAAGATAATTATTTTTTTCTTTTCATGAACTTTATGGTTGTTGAGGATTTTCAAGGAAATTAGAGAACTACATACTTCTTTGAAGTGCAGTGAACATATTTTTGATTGATTGAGAGTTGGGTTTTTGTCGTATGATCCATAGGATTATGGGAAGTCTTTGTTTTGTTAAGATAGGCTCTGTTTGGTTGGTGGGAAAATCTATAGGAACAAGAAATACTAGAAAAATTCTTAAATTTAATGAAATTTGTGGTGTTTATCACTTTAAGAGAATAGATTTCACTGAATATTATGCTTGCTTGAGTTGGGTTTCCTGCAATTTGTTTTGAAAGATGATACAAAAGGAAAGCATGAGCAGGGGCCGTTGGAACTTGCCTTGTTCTTGTCTTGTCCTTTGTTTTCTTGGCAACCAAACGGACTGTTGGAACTTGCCTTGTTGCATTAGGACTCTCTCTGTCTCTTTCTCATCTTTTTTTTTTTTTTTTTTTCTCCCTTTCGTTTGTAGAGTTTGCCACAGAGCAAGGCGGGTTATCAGTGGATGTGATAAAGAAGGCATTTGATGCCACTGAGGAGGAATTCTTGCATTTGGTGAAGCGAGCATTGCCAGCACGGCCACAAATTGCTTCAGTTGGGTCATGCTGTCTTGTTGGTGCTATTTCAAATGATGAATTGTATGTGGCAAATCTTGGGGACTCGAGAGCAGTTCTTGGACGGGGAGCTTTGGAGGGTAAAAAAAAATCGGTTGTGGCCGAACGATTGTCGGATGATCATAACGTTGCAGTTGAGGAGGTGAGGAAGGAATTAGAAGCCCTGCATCCCGATGATGCACATATTGTGGTCTACACCCGTGGAGTTTGGAGGGTTAAGGGAATAATTCAGGTATGGCACCTGTGATACATTTGTTCTGTTTCTTGCTTGTAATTTACTCCTAATTGCAATTTAATTAGTATAAATTTTCAATTTTAAGCAATGATGTTGTAATATAAAGTCATTTGATGCATCGAGCTCACTCACAGAATTCGGTGTTCTTACTTTCTTTGATTTTCTTCAAATATTTATTCACACCTGCAGAGAGAATGAATCTCGTCTAGATGTTGGCAAAGGAGGAGGACTAGGCCGCAACAGTTTACTTATGCTTTATTTTCTGCTGTTTGTAGTAGTTGGAAGCTGATGCTTTGGGTGATCGTTAGCTGCATGTCTGTAGTTCTAGTAATGCTTTCATATAAACTCTCTGAGCCAAAATCAGTATATCAAGTTCCTTTTCTTTGTGTACATAGGCAGTATGTGAAATTTTGTATGAGAAGGTGTGGCATTTGGCATCACCTAAATCCTCATTACCCATTTGATTTTCTAAGCTAATTATTCCTTGTTCTGATTATACAGTGCATGTGATCAAAACATTGGCATGCATGTGTCCAAGCGTCTTCCATCATCTAAGTAGCTTTATGCTGCTACCTTCTAATTCTCTTGGTCTAGAGTTCACTTTTGGCAGTCCAAATCTCCTAAATCATGTCTGAGAGGAATTTTGCAGACAATAGCATGAACTTGTATATAACTGTGATAGGGGTGCGTTCTTTAAATTATAGGCTGATTTCTTTTTGGTGACAGGCACAATGCTCATATTCTGATTTTCTTGTTTGTAGGAAATTTATATCCTCATTGCATTATAACATGAGAAACAGTAGAAATCAGTATCTTTTTCTATCCTCAATGATAGTGTTAAAGAAACTATTACATGATAAGAATACAAGCTTGTCTGTGTGGTCCAACCTTAGAATGGAAGTTTCTAGCCCAAAAAAGTAAAGATGCTTATGAGCTTATTAGTCCGACCAGCAGGATTCGCGTACTTGTTCAAGGCAAACAGATAGTTGATGATTTCTTAAGTATCTCCTAGGGTCTCTCTCACAAGAGCCAAAGTTAGTTGTCATCCATATCATGCTATGTCCATTGCTTTTTCTTTGCTGATTCCTTTTGCTTTATGTCGAAAGGAATATATGCGTTTGTGTGTAATGGATAGATAGATAGGTAGATAGATAAATAGTAGCTCTATTTTAAGTTGTTCTAAGAGAGCTTATATCTTCCATCCTCTTCCAGGAATCATATGCTCTGCTCCCGAACCAGCATCTCATGCAGCTAAGTTAAAAGTAATGTCTTCCATGCATGAGATGTACATGAAGACCCCCCCTGAAGCATAGTACTAAGGTCTATGTAACTAAGGAAATTCATCTTGATTTCTTCCTATTCAAACTTCGGGCATTTTTTTTTTCAATGTAAAAGTTGAAGTGTAATGTTTATTCCTTGCTGGCTGTTTTTACCTTTAAATATTAGATAACTGATTCATAACTCTAAATAATGTGATGGATAGTAGGAAGCCGTCATAATTTTTTCTTTTTCTTTTTATTCTTCAGGTGTCAAGATCTATTGGCGATGTCTATCTTAAGAAGCCTGAGTTCAACAGAGACCCAATTTTCCAGCAATTTGGGAACCCTATTCCTTTGAAGCGGCCAGTGATGACAGCAGAACCCTCAATCCTAGTAAGAAAGCTTAAACCACAAGACTTATTCTTGATATTTGCATCAGATGGCCTCTGGGAGCAATTAACTGATGAAGCAGCAGTAGACATAGTGTTCAAAAACCCGAGAGCTGTGAGTGCCCATCTTTCACTTATCTTTTATAACTTTTTCTCAACCGTTATTAATATACTCCTGTCATCATTGATGGATTTGGTTTAGGTGCTGTAAAAAAACACTACAGAAAATCACGAAAAAGAGAGTAAAATTAAATCTAGATGGTTGAAGAAACTACAGAAGATCTCTTGGAGTGTTTTTTTACCGCATTTAAGCCAAATCTATCATTGATCTTCATTCTTAATATTCAGTTTAATGAATACCTTGGATACTTTCTAACGAAATGGTTCAATTATAATCTTTGTGGCATCTAAAGATATGTTATTATCAACTAAACTGTTAGGGTTTGACTACATGTGTGCCACAATTCCATTCATTGATTTTAATACATGCAGGGAATTGCTAAGAGATTGGTGAGAGCTGCCATTCAGGAGGCTGCAAAGAAGAGAGAGATGAGTTATGGTGACATAAAGAAAATTAAAAGGGGAATTAGGCGTCATTTTCATGATGATATCACTGCTGTCGTAATTTACCTTGACCACCAAACACGTTCCTCAAATGCTAGACTGAAGCACAATACAGTTTGCTGCACCAGTGCACCGGTTGACATCTTCTCTCTCAATACAGATGAGACAGAAGAAACAGAAGATGATCTTCTTTACCCAGTTTCCTAAAGAAACGAAAACCCTTTAAAGGTTGACTGACAACTGAGCAAAGGTCACTATTACATAATAATTGAAGGAGGACAAAGTTTTCCCTTAAACTGTGTTGGTGGAAACCTTCGATCCAGTATATTAAGCTGACATTTATTTTTAGAGTAAGTGATTCTCACATGTGAGAATCACGTACTCTAAGAATAAATGTCAATTTAATAATTTTTCCAACTCAATTTAAAAGAAAAGTATGTATACTCAGAGAAGAATGTTTATTCCTTTTTTTATTTTTATTTTTTTATTTTTTTTTCTTTTTAAAGGATTCATTGACAGAAGGTGCAGTTTTACAGATAATCGGGTTTTATTGGTTGATAAATGGTATTTTTACATCTTTTATTCATCTCTTGTACATCTTATTTTTAAATCTATTTGGGACTCATATTGGGCATCACAAATTCAATAGTGGATTTAAAACTTAGTTATGTGTAGATGCATAAAAGATATAAGTGTATATATCATTTCTTTGGTTGGATGATAATGATTCTCAAAAATAAGAAAGCATCATGGGAGCACCACTTTTGTAACTTCATTTATAAATAATAGTAATTTTATTTATTTATTTATTTTAAATTTTTTTAAGACAGATAAGTGGTAAATTGTAGCTAATAAACATGTGTGATGGTTCAATAACCTTTGCTTCTTTTTTCTTGTACTTTTTTTTTGGGAAAAAAAAGGGATTTTAAAAAACGATGACGTTAAGAGATAACGGTAATACGAGTAAAGGTAAGTTGGTATCTACCAACGATGATGGCAATGAATGATGACGGTGTGATAAAGGTAATATAAATTCTTAGAAATTCTTCAATTATCTTAAGCGGCCGGCTTAAGATAATATTCTTAGAAAAACAATATTAGAAATCTAATTATACAATACTATCTTTCTTTCTTCTTTTTATTCAAACATGAAAGCGGAAGAGACCAATTATAGCTATTCTATTTGGGTGTGACCGTATTAGTACTTATCTATTGGAAGCCGCACAAGAGAGGCTTAAACGATGAGAACCGCATAAACTCTATTAAGTCTAACTGTATCATAGTCTGACCTAAGTCTATCAGGGCATTAGTGAGACCTAAGATAATTAATACTAATAGGATTGAGAATTCTCATTTCGGGAGTCGAACTCTTACCTTAATACGTGCCCAGCCTAAAGATTTCCTTAAAGTTACTGAACCACCACCACTATTAGTAAAAATAATAATATCTTCGTTTATACAAAGTACACATCATTCCATGAATGAAGTCAAGAATGTTACTAGGAGTACCGCTTTTACTACAAGTCCATTACAAATTAATGCGACTCTACGTGTCAATTAACATATAAGAAACTAAAATGTGGACTTGAAGGCTTATATTGGGTGTGATTAACACTGCTCAACCAAGCAATTATCTCCTATAAGTGATGGTTCTCATAGGAGGTGTCTCTTCATAAGAGATGGAAACATTGTTTCTGTTGATTGAGTTGCACGGCATCTATAAAAGGATGAAATGGCTTACAATTTTAGTTACTTTCAAACTTCTCATTAGTTCTCCCATGTGATCAATACCCTAGTTTGAAAGGCTAAAATATATTTAACCAAAAAAAAAAATCTTATCCCATAGAGAGAATGAATAATAATATTCTTGGATTGGTTTACAAGAACGGAAATAGGTCATCAGTAATAGCCGACCACCCTTTATTTTTTATTTTATTTTATTTAAGATATATTTATAATTCAAAGTAGTTGTGTCACGTGACACCTATAGTTGGTAAATAACTTATCAAATGAGAGTCATGTGATTTTAATTGATTGATGTAACATTTTATACCGCTAATTAATTAAGGACAACAATTTCTTACAAATCGGTTTGTAAGGAATTTTATACAATTTACATATAAGATTGACATGTGTCTTTTAAACATGTGAGAAACCCATATTTTTTTTATTAATGCTATTAAAAAAGCATGTGACAATTGAAAAATATGTGCTTCTCAAATGCTAAGAGACATGCGTCAATCTTATATGTGGGTTATATGAAATTTCCTATAAACTAATTTGTAGGAAATTTCTGTTCATTAATTAATTGAATTGAGAAAAAAAAAATAAAAATTTAAGAACCTAGTTACCGAAATTAAAAACTTAAAAATTAAGTTAAAATAGCATGAACAGCTAACTATTAAATTTTATTTTCCCCTAATCAATGAAGCCATAGTAAATATAGGAATACAATTATATTAAGTAAAAGGTATTGATTTGAATATTTCCCTTTTATTTTAAATGTAATAAAATAAAAATTTACGTTTCATAAAACGGAATTTAGTGACTCAAATTTTGTATTCCTTATTATTAGAACCAAACCCATTAGTATTTATTTATTTTAAATAAAACTACAATTAGTCTTGCTTATATTTGGTTACTAGTTCGAATCATTCTTCACACCTTGTAAGACCAACAAAAAGAATATCGAAACGGGAAAAATCCCTCCTTTGAAACTAGCTTGTATGATCAGGTTCAGGTGGGCAACTCCAACCTCCCTTCATCCGCTTTCCCATTGTTTTTATTTTCATTTTCTTTCCATTTAGTTCTTGTTGGTTCCTTTCATTTTGGTTCTGGTTTTGGCATTAACACAAGCACCTAGCATACTATCTCATGTTGCTGCATTTCATTGTTATTACCCTAATAATTCTTTCGTAGTGGGTCTCAAACTGATTGTAAAGCGCTTTCCTTGCTTTCAAAAGCTAGCATGAAGTACTTTCAGAAAACGCGCCTTACAGCTCCAAGTGTTGGAGCGTGTGTGCTTTCTGTTGGGTTCTTTAATTTGTTAAAACCCTGAAAAACTTCCATGTAGAGGCTGTCAAACTGATTTTAGAAAAAGCACTTTTCTTAGTTTCAAAGACGGGTTTTATTTGGTTTCAGCTTTGAGAGCAAGAAAGCACTTTGTGCGATTAATTATCAAAAAAAGAGTAAGAAATCACTTTGGAAAAGCGTATTAAGAAGTGCTAAGTGTTTAAATTTATGCTTTTTTTAGGGCAAAATTAAGTGAGAATGAGTGCAAGTAGTTTGGTAGCGGAGGCGGTGTGGAAAGACATCGAATCTACTCGTTCAGGTTGTTTCTTTTGTTTGCTTTTCTACTTCGAAACTGATATTGACTATTTTTTTTAGTACACCTTAATGACTTTTCACTTGATCTTGCGATTATTTATCTTGCAATTTGGTAATGAGGAATGATTGAAATGGGACAGTGACAGATGATCAGCTATCCATGTTAGTATATCGAACCCATTTTTAATGTGTCTTTGGAAATATTAGCATTGAATTGTAATGGGGTTGAATTATTGAGTTTTCTTTTTTCCTTTTTTGTTATAAATCCAGCTTGCATTTCTTGTTTGGTAAAAACTTTGAGCGAGCCACTAGGATAGTGGATCAAAGAGGCATCAAGAGGATTTCTGGTGAGCTAAGCGGGCGTTTCGTCTTTCAGGTGAAGTTTGTTCTTTACTTGAAACCATGTTTGGTTCCCTGGTGGATATACATGGTTATGGAATAGCCAACTAGATCTCTGGTCCAAAAGATTTGGACAGATGGCTTGAGTTAAATTTAATTTGCAGATAGTTTGTAATAGATTTGAAATTGTAACTAATATTGGCGAATGTTAAGTCCAAAGTTTGAAAAATTTTCTATTGTCTTGATGTATTTATCGATTTGGGTGAAATATGAAGGAACAAGTTAGAAATTCGGTTGGCATCAGCCAAATAGTGAGAAATTTGAAGAATCTGGGCTACCAAAAAGTTGCCAATTTTTTTAATTCAACCCAAGATGGATTGGGTGAAGAAACCTTTTAATTTGGGTAGTGTAGTTAGAGATTTATTTGAGGAAGAGAAAAACTAAAACTAAGTTCCCTCTTATCTGGTCTGCTTAGGTTGTGGGAGAATCACGGAGGAAGGAGGAATATTTTTGCTTTGCTGAAAACTATTGTGCGTGTTACTCATTCTTCTATGACATTGTAAATAGAGGAGAACAGCTTTGTGTGAGATCTCATTCTTGCTTATACATATTATGAAGTCAAACCCTTTTAACTGTTTCTTTTTTACTTTTTCTTTTATAATAAGTTTCCTGTATTCAAGCCCCCTTTTCTTTTTGTCCCTCTCTTCCAGTGTAAGCATCAGTTAGCTGCAAGGCTAGCTTCATCATTGGGAGCTTGCATTGAAGTTAAGGTGTCTGATGAGCAACTAGCGCTATTGCTGTCAAAACTCTGACATCTCTCAGTAGAAGCCAAATTTTGCATTTGGTGTTGAAGTAGTGCGTGAGCAAAGGACAAGTTGATGCGTTTACAATATAGAAGCCAGGTGCAGTTAAAGAGGTAGTGCATGACCAAATTACAGTTGAATGTGTTCATTAATTTAATCATTTGTTCAACATGATTGGTATCCATAAGCATGGAAATTTAATCATCTGAAATACAATGTTTGGTATCCATAGGCATGGAAATTATAAAACGAATGTTTATTATATTGGGTATTTGTAGAGGTTTTGATTTGGATGAATGGCTGGATATAATAGGCTTCTGCTTTTTCTTAGAAATTTTATTGTTGCAACTGCAGCTCATAGATGGAATGTGGTATTCTGAAATTTATGTAATTTGTCATTTCTTCTATTTGGTGATGAAATGTTTTCCTAACATTAAAATTGATTCTGTATAGGTATTAAGGATTATTCCTATCGCAAAACACTTGATCATGTGTTTATCATAAAATAAAAAGAAAAAAAAGAAAAACTTGATCTTGTGGGATCTATTTATTGGCTACCTATGAGGTTGTGGCTTTGCACATTGTGGGTGAAATATGGATCCCAAATAATTATGAATTATGAACTCTGGGAATAGGAAGACTCATTATTTAGTTATTTCCAGACCCCAGGTCAATAGCTATAACACATGAAGATCATATAACAAATTGATAGTCATCAATTGATGACATTACTAAAGTTGCATTTGTCTAAACTTGTGTGTGTGTGTGTGAGAGAGAGAGAGAGAGAGAGAGAGTACCATGAATTTTATTTTTCTTTGTTGGGGAGGGGGCTACATATGAGCTTGAAACTTGTTTAGAAGGGCACTTCAAGATGATACTTCAGGATTTGGGACCTTTGTGTCGATAATAGAGATAGATTGATTTAGAAGAGAATTTTCTTAGGATAGTAATCTTGTGCATCCTCTGGAAGTGATTATGAATCTAAAGATATCACTGACATGCTTTTTTTGGTGGGGGTGGGCAAGAGAGAGAACGGCCGTTATTACCGGATTCAGTCTTCACTTCCGCACAAGCATGTATGATGTGGACAGAAATGCTGAGGAATTGTACATTAACTTCAATTATTGCAGACTTCTTTTATCTTGAGTTGCTATTGTTATCGTTGAAATACCATATTGTCATATCTTGTTCCTCGTGGCTATTGTTATGTGGTGCTAAATGGATATGAGCTGTGGCACCTGATAGTGTTTCTCCATCAGAATTTAGAAGTGAAAAAGCCAGTGATTATGGCTCTTTCTCTCTCTCTCTCTCTCTCTCCCCCCCCTCCCCACCTCCCGTACGCAAATGTACCTTTCAGGTATTGCATTTGTATTTAGGATCTTCACAATAAACTGAACCATGTCTTTAATAATTTTGTCTTGCATGAATAGTTATAGGATAAACTGAACCGTGTGTTTAACCTCGTGCTTACTAATTTGTTCTCCTTAATTTAACAGATTATGAAAACAATATAAGCCACAGATGCATAACGACTTCATGGACATAATCAGAGGGAAACTTTTTTCAGAGATATAATTTGGAGGAAACTTTCGTTTTCATCCTGATATGGATTCCACTAAGCAGTAATGGAGCAAGTAACTTCTGATTTGGGCCCTTCCTCCTTGATTCATGTGTAACTATATATAGTTTGTATTAAATTCATTTTACATTTTCTTGTGTAAGTGTAGAAACTCTTGTTTTTATTCGTGAACACAAGAATTCCTTCTTGTATTTGTGGAATGCATTTGAAGGCACATTTTTTTTTTTTCATGACTTGATCTTTCTGGTAAATAATTTGGTAGAGTTGGAATGACAGATCCTTGATTTTGAACATTTTTTTGATTAGTAAAAAAAAAAAAACAAAAACGAAAGAGTTGCAGTATTGTAAGGTCTCCTATACCCTATGTAAGTTACAAAAACATGATGTTTTAACTTTTGGATGAGATAGGAACTGTCATTACGCCATGATAGTTTTAGTTATTGGTTTTCTATACTGTACTGTGATGTTGTATGTGCATTGGATATGATCAATATGGGTGGCAATTTGTGTCGGGTTCGGGTTTTGTTGAGATATGAGTATAAGATTATATAGATTAATCATAACCCAAGTCATGTAATTAAACGAGTTAGACTCTTCAACTTTAACTCGTTAATTTCGTGTTGGGTTCATATGAAGTTTGTAGGTCTGTGTGAAAAATTATAAGCCCTTAGTGATCAGTGTCAATATGCTCAAAGCAGTAATTGCCAAATTTGCGTCAAAATGGCCTTGTAATGGTTTGTTGGATGGCACATCAATCACTCTCTTTTGGTTGCACTATTAATGAGAGGCTTGAATGATGAGTCCATTTCTTTATGCCTCTGCACTTTTGAATATGTCACTTGTGGTCATCTAGGGAGCCCAACACTGGCCATACTCAGCTTTTGCTGAACATAGAGGCATACTTGTCTTGCCCAGCTCATCCAACTTGTGTCATTTAGCTGCTTCCGACAACTTGAATGTACGTGAAAAAAACATTCAAAGGCCAGGTCTAAAGACATCCTTGTGCTCGGACAAGGATCTAGTAATTTGAGCGCATTTTGCGAGAATTCAAATGGAACTCAGCTGCTCAAATAAGGTTGGGGTTGTCCGGCCACTTACCTGGGCAGTTGGGTTTCACATGAACTCTCTCACAAAACTGCTCAAATTATTGTGGATCCCAATCCTGCTCAGGCTCGCAGTTTTGTAATTCATCATGTGTCATTTGAACCATGTTTTCATCTCTGTTTTTGAAGCCTCATGCTGTGCTTAAATTGTATTCCCTCTTTATTACAGTTTTAGCTGACACTCCAAATATTGAGCACTTAGAGATGCTGCCTCCAATCCTTCCTTTCCAAGTCCAAATATCACTCAAGATTTTCACTATTATCTCTTAAAGGCAGTGCCATAAGATGAGCAACAACAAGAACGAAATTTAAAGCAGATTTTGACAATTACGACAGCCAAAACAGTAAACAAATTAAACAAAAACGAAAGTACTTGTTCCAAAAAGCTAGTGCTGTATTTATTTATCTGCTCATTTACACTAGTATTGTTAGGATACTACAGTTTTTACTACAAATCTCATACAAACTGACAGATAACAAATGTGATAGTCGATATGACATTTTGATAGGCACACTAGACACTAGCCACATATCACACAGGTGTATGGATGTCAACATCAGAGGATGACCGAACCCATGACCTTGTAGTTTGGTGATTGAGAACTTGATTATTATTAGTCTTTTTATTAGTTTGCATTTTATTGATAATTTTTCAAATTGGTTGTATTATTTTTATTTTGGATTTATGTTATTTTAGCATGCCATTAGCTCAAGTATGGTTAGTGTTGAGGTTAGCCCCGTTTGAAAATCCCTTACCCCTCCCCTCCCTTTAGGAATTTTTTTTTGAATGATTGAAAAATAGAATTGATGTGATATAAAATTGAAATAATTTATAGGGAAAAGTAAAAAAAAAAATTGTAATGTAATGATTTTTTTATTTAAAAAATAATAAAAAAGTGTTGATATGATATAAAAAGTGAAAAAAGTTAAGAATGTTTTGAAGTTAATGTTTTTTTGGGAGAAATGCATATAAAGATAGAGGAGGAAAAAGTGGATTTCAAATGGGGCCTTAATTTCTAATAGGAAAAGCTTGATGCACAACTATTCGCATGAGAGGAATCTTCCTGAATAGGTGGGTCTCACCCATGTTGTGCATAACCTGTTGTGCAAGTAACAAATCCCATTTTTAATCTATTTAAACCTAACTTTCTAATTTATTAACAAGTTTTGATAAATTAAGAATTTGATCAACTGTTTGTCGTTTTCTCCCTCTTTTCTTCTCTCTCCCGTAGCTTCTTTCTTCTCTCTATCTTCAACTCTTCTTCTTTAATTGCTTCTTTTCTCTCTTCAACTTGTCTTCTCAATATCATGTTATCCCACATCACATTTATCACGTCAACCACTAAAATATGGATGGCTACGCGACGATCCATGTGACACTAATTTTCATAAAATGTGTCATATGAATTTTTAAAAAAATTGTAGTAAAAATTGTAATACGCCAAATATTTTCCCATTTACCACGTAAAAAAGAACAAGATCAGTGACGACAAACGAATTTTTCAATTACAACAACCAAAACAGAAAACAAAAGAATCTCTTATCAGAAAGCTGAGAGCTTTTATCCACTTATCATTTAGGGAACAATTCTGTGAGCTCTCATCTTATCAATCCAATAACAAAATGATGTTTTTGAGTTCCTGAACCCCACAAATCCATGCTCTTTGCTCTTGTTCATGCTATCCAAAAAAGACTCACCCCCAAGAACAGCATCTACAAACCACCAAGCCCCAATCTCTTCTAATTTGGTAGGCACCAGATCCTTCTCTCTCACAATCTCCTCCCACACGGCACCTTTGTTCTTCATCATCTCCTGCAAGCTCAAATTGGAGTACTTCTCATCAAATTCCCCACACTCCACGCCAAACTGTTCAGCCAAAATCTTCCATAACTGCTTCCAACTGAACACGTCCCCATTGCTACAATTAAACGCCTCATTCTTCCCATTCACATCCACCGCCGCCCATATCTGATGCTCGGCAACCAGCTCCGCATCCGAAGCATCCCAATACCCCTCCCACGCCGCACGACTTCCTGGAAACCTCAATAGCTCGCCCTCGTGCCTGCATATCGCCGCGTATACACATAAACTCCCAACAATATTCGTCAAACTATATGGAGAAAGTCCAAATATCACTCCAGGCCTGTGCACCGACCATGTCAAGCCCTCCTTCTTCGCCACCTCTTCAAACAAAACATCTTCCAGGGAATAGTAAAAATTGGGTACGTTCAATCTTGGAAGATCCTCATGATATGGAGCTTCATGAGATTCGTAGTGTTTTCGACCTGTTTGCAAGCAAATATGTTGCAGTTTTGGCGCATTTGGGATGACAGCATTGAGAACGTTGCGCAGCATGTTAGAATTCACCTTACAGTTTTCGATTTCGTCGTGAATGTTAGCCCATGTCACGTAGAAAATGTGCGTGACATCCCTGAGTTTGGAGAGCTTTTCATGGGATTCTTGGACCTCCAAGATGTCACACTGGATGTACTCAATAGGGTAGTCGGCAGTCCAGGCGGGGCGGGGGCGGCGGGCCACGCCATATACCTTCCACGGCCCGCCGGGTGTGTCGGAGTGTGGCAGGATCTCAGCGAGGCTGTTGCCGACGATGCCCGTCACGCCGATGATCAGAGCCACGCTCTTGTACCGTGGTGGCACATTGCTGTGGTCCAATTGTTTCTGTAGAATTCGATCAAATCAGAGAGTGAGATTGTAAGGGGATATGGGGTTGGAAATTGAAATGGAAATAAAGAATGAAAATGGGTTTTACAATCACTTGCCTTTGCAGCTCCTATTGCTCCAGCCCACCACCAGCTCATTGTGCTTTGATTGCAGACAGAGGAAGATGTCTGTCTCTGTTTCTTGTCTGTTTGTGTGTTTCTCACAGAGAGAGAGAGAGAGAGTAGAATTGTTGAATAAATAGAGTACTTAGTTGGGGCCTTGGACTAGTCCTTGGTCTTTAGTTCTTTGCAGAGATATAACATCCAATGTATTTGTGCTCCACATCATGTAATCTTCAGGTGCTGCCTTATATATATATATATATGCACACAAATGGCAAATCCTTTCATTTCAAGGAACTGCAACAGAGACAGCTCAACTTAGCCGAAGCTTATCCCTTGAAAGCTTAACCAACCAAAGACTAGTAGCAGCCTTTGCTGTCATTTTGATTTATTATATTGATTACCAGCCTTAGTTTGCTCAACCCGCGTGGACATTCCCTTGTTTGGTTTCAAATTATTTTTGGTCCACTTCGGTTAGTATAGTTATTTGAGGATGTGGATCGGGTGCATGTGCGATACGCACCCGAATACCTTAACCTTATTTTTTTTTACAGTGTTCAAGTAATCTGAATTTTATTTGTTTGGGCTGTCTAGGCACCTGCCCGAGCAAATAGAGTCGTTTTATTTATTTAGGTTGTTCAAGCATCTATCCAAACAAGTGGAGCCTGAGCAACCTCCCACAAGAAGTTGCCCATCGTCAGGTGGGATTCGAACAGACTCTCACATAAGGTTGCCCATCGCAAGGATGAAATGAGTCGGTCTTACTTTTGTCGTTCAAAACTTCAATTCATACTTAAATCCATCTAAAGAGGAGTTTCTAATTCTGCATGATATTTAATTAGCTAGTAGTTTCTGCGGTAGTTATTAGAAATACCATGGATTGGAAGATTTGTCTAGAAAAGCAGTGAATGACCATGGGAGGGAAGAGATTTAAGACCAAAAATAAAATAATAATAATAAAAACTTGTTCTATTATTGCGTACCTTTTTTTTTTTTTTTTTGTTATATAATTTATTGCTTAATTTACTATAACCAATTAATTAAAAAAATAGATCAGAAACAAATTTACCTACTTATTAGTTTAAGATGTGCCACCACAGAAATCATTGAATACCTCTTAATTTTGTATGTGATCATTTGGAATCAGTCTTGTTCCAATTTTTAAATAAAAATATTATGAATGAAACCCAAATAACGTGTGGTGATAAACAATTGATTCAGTCTTAATCCAATTATAAGTTTCTTCTTCTTTCCCTTCTTCTTGGGTTTTCTTCCCCATCCTACCACATTTATCTGCATTTTTAAACAAAATCACAAAGAATATCCAGTTTAAGAATGTGTTTGAAAAAAAGATAGCCGTTTGAAAACCTGAAAAAATTCACATTTTCAAACCGCAAGCAAGGGAGCGTGCTTCTAAAGTTCGAGCCATTTTAAAGGCCTAACTACATTTTCATTAACTATATTTTGAAACCGCTAAATTAAAAACTGTGATTAACTTACAAGGTCATCTATTCATCTTATGTTACAGTTTTGCAAAAGGACAAGGGTCTGTGTTTGTAGGAGAAGTAATTTTCTCACCCAGAGAGTTTGCCAGTGGAGAACACCCATACGGCACGTATATTCATGGATAAGCAATGGTTTCCTTTATTTGATTTTTCTGAGCATGTGAGCCAAAGGGTTTCATTGCCAGATCTTGCCACCTTGGGGATTTAAATCCTTATCTTTGTTTAGTCATTTTCTCAGGGACGTGCAAAAGATGCATGCACAAAATAGAGATAAATGCTTGCGTGTAGTCCACAGAGCAACCTTATCATTATCCAATCTATAGTAATAATTAATCAAAGCTGGCTCTGACCATCCCATTCCCTGGTCTCAATATATTGTGTAAACTATTTGTACACAAATTGATTAAGGTATGTGACTCAATCCATTGTCAGCCTCTAAGCCAAGACAAGACAGGTCCAACAAGGTTTGAATGGAAATGAGTAACACCCAGGGTTGATAATTTTTTATACTTTGTAAATTCAAAACAAATCAAATCTAATTTTAGCAGATTAGAGTAAAGTTGACCTATATAATTCTATATACATGATTTGACACAACCTAAATCTAACACACGATCACGAATTGTCACTCCTTGACTCATGTTACATTTATACCTAATTTAGAACGTGTCAGCATGTGATTTAGCAACATTGATATTAAATACTAGTGCTTCGATGTGGGCAGTTCAAATATGTTTTGGACTTCATATAGACATAGGTAACTGGTTGTGATAGTCTGATTTCTTGTATAAGCTGCCTAGTCACAGGCCGTGTTACTCAAACATGCGTACCAATCCACAGCACATATAATTGCAAGAACCTGAGAAGGCATAGGAGCAAACACCATCATCTTTTTGCTAAGCCAAATTGACTTTTTCCCTACTGGATGTTATAGAACTACACTTGCTAATCTTCTACCATGCAAAAGCCATCTTAATGTCTAAACATTTTTTTTTTCAGGGGCTTCTTTTCTTAGTGTAAAGAGAACCATCAACATACAAATTCTGAAAAAGGTATAGCTTCTGACACCTTACATGCTGCAAAGAGAAGTGTATTCTATCCCTCTAAATAATTTCAGCATGTATCACTAATATTTCTCATGAGGCACCTACAGCCCCTAACAATCCTTAATTTCACAGTTCAGCAGTCAAAATATAAGAACTATATAAAACGCCAAAATTACAAAATGGGTCCATATTTGATCAATTTATACAACACTGCTAATTTTACAACACAAATCTGTTTCTATGCATCAGAAATAGGATACATTTTACAGGCCAGTGGAGTACAATTCAACCGCGGCAGCATCGAACTTTTAACTGTCCAACTAATAATTTCAGCATAATACATCTGGATAAGAATCTGAATGAGAACGGTTACGCATGGATCAAATGAAATTTCGGATATTGTTTCTTTCCCATGTTTTTGTAGCATGCACTAATAAAAAGAGTGAGGAGGGGGAAGGAAAGGTAGTACAATCACCTATTGGAAATAAGAAAATTCCCCAACTTGTCGAAATATATACAGATCCATGTGACCATCGGGCACTTATGAGGAAGTCTTCAGTACAATTATCATTGCTTAGCAAAGTGAGATACAAAGCACCTTTACACTCCTTGCATGAGGGTTTTGTATATTACAATCCTAGGATGTCATGATTAAGCCTACCTTTCACAGAGATATCTACAGCCAATGATTTCAAACTTATATAAAGCTCAATATTTGATAATACTACCGAATATATAAAAAAGAAAATCCATTTCTCTCAACTGTACATCTGTTTTCCAAATTCATGCTATATGGAAAATTGTACATACCTTAAAACTTACTCAACTCTCCCATCCCCACCTTTCTTTCATCTGTCATTTGATCTGTACAGGGTATGCTGCTAGCCATATATGTGGAACGCTTGTATAGCTCCATCCTCTTTAACTCAAAAATTCAAGAATCAGCTCTTACTGTTAAGCTCCCAGAGAGAGAACAGAATCATGCACAACATTACATTTCTGCTCATTTCCTTTTTTTGATAAGTTACATTTCTGGTCATTTCCCTGCCCACTGCCCAGACAATATAAAACACGGGCACAAAAAGAGAGAACAAAGAACTGGATGGATATGAAGTTAAGAGGCTAAAGAGGAAGCCAATCTAGCTGCCATCCGTTGACAGATGAGGATCGCCTATGACCATTTCTTTGTTATACGTTCTGATAACCTGTATTCTTCCTCCTTGGAAGCATGTGGATCAAGGTTATGGAGGTTGTTTACAAACATGATTGCCTCATCGTGACGATTGAGTTTGCAATACCAATCTACAATGGAGTTGTATGTGTTCTGGTTTGGTTTACATCCATGCTTGATCATGTATCGAACCACATCAATGGCCTCCAAAAACATCGAGTCAGCTGCATAGCTTGCAATGAAGGTATTATAAGTGACCACATCAGGAGCAAGTCCAGAATCCTTCATTTCTGAGAATATCCGTGAAGCTTCCCTCATCCGACCATTTCTACAATAGGCATATATAACAGTATTATATGAAATTAAATCAGGCTTTATTCCTTTTTCCAAAAGTTCCTTTAAAGTTTCTTCTGCTCTCTCGAAGTTTTCAGAGCGGCTGTACATATACATTAAGCAGTTATAAGTTGTCAAGCTTGGAGTGAACCCACTCTCATTTATGAAATTCAAAATCTCATTTGTTTTGGTAACCTTCTGCCTTCTACCATATATGGAAACCATAGCATTAAGAGTATTTATGTCAGGTGAAAACCCTCTTTTCCTCAACTCCAGGAAAGCAAGCTCTGTCTCCATTAGGAGGTCACTTTTACTATTAACTAAAACTAGGGTCTTCAAAAGCACAGCACATGGTTCAATTGCACCAGAATATATCTCTTCTGCCATAGCACACATGCGCTCAGTCTCCTTGCCATTAGCATAGGCATGAAGCAAAGAACAGTATGTCAGCTCATTAGGTTTACATCGACCATCATTCATTTCAGCAAATATTTTCTCAGACTGTTCCCAAAGCCCACCCCGGGCCAATGCTGCCAAAACAGCATTATAGGTGGAAAGGTCTGGATTAACCCCAGCTTCCAGCATTCTCTTATAAACAGCCATAGCTTGGTCAAAGGAACCGCACCTGCTGTATGCACTGATTAAAGTGTTGAAGGTGTCCCTTTCAGGCACAAACCCTGCCCTCTTCATTTCCTTAAACACTCCTGACACCTCATTGTCCATTCCATTTTGCCCAAACACCGCCAGAAGTGTGTTCCAAGTAACAATATCAGGGGCACACTGACATGCCTTTATCTCTTCGAAAACCTTCATCATTTCTGCAAACTTTCCACGGTTACCATGCATCTTAATGAGGGCATTAAAGGTGCAGATATTTGGCTTGCACCCAGCACTTCTCATCTCCTCAAAAACCTTCATAGCAGCCTCATCCTTCCCAGCTTTCTCAAACCCCGACAAAAGGGTGGTGTAGGTAAACACATCAGGCTTAATCCCTTTCTCCATCATTTGGGCTTTAAAATCCATTGCTTCGTCCAACAAACCATCTCTAGCATAAGCCGATATCAATGAATTGTAAGTCACAATGCTGGGAGAAAACCCATTGATCTCCATCTCTCTCAACACCTCCATAGCTTCCTTTGGTCGCCTAGACTTCCCATAGACATCCAATAACGCGTTATAAGTAACCTTATCCGGTGTAAACCCCGCCGACTTAATCTCCTCAAAAACCCCAGCTGCCTCTTCGTATAAAGAGCCTCGCCGACAACAACTAATAAGCGTATTATAAGTATACAGATCAGGGGCAACCCCAGCACTCTTCATGTCCTCAACAAGACCCATAATCTTATTCCAAGGTATACCCATTTTCCCATACACATTAAAAATCACATTGTAAGTTATCAAAGTAGGCTGACACCCCTCTTCCTCCATCTTCTTAAAAACCGTCACAGCCTCTCTATACCTCCCATTACTAGCACAAGCAGTTATCAAGGATGTGTAAGCATAAACATCAATATCAATCCCAGCTTGATGTAAATTATGAAGCAAAGAAGCAGCGGATGAAACCCGACCCTCCTTGCCAAGAATACTAATAACCACAGCAATAACAGAGCTATTCAAGATCAATTCGAAATCTTTACGATTCCGAACCCACTCAAACACACCCATTGCCAAGTCACGTTTCTTGTTAAACCCTAAACCCTTAATTATACCCAGAACATCCAAAGACAACAACTCCACACTAGGACTCACCTCCTCTTCCGGTTCAAACAATTGAAGCAAAACATCACCTAATCCAGCAGAATCAAATTGTGGGTCAAGAAGGGTTTGGAGAATTTGCTGACCTTTGAGGGAGAGCCTGTGGTTGGACCAGGGCTTGCCACGGTTGGGGTCACGGGACTTGCCGATGCGGTTGCGGGTTCTGGGGATAGGGGACGGGCGGGTGTGGGGTTTTGAGGAAGTGTTGGGGATGTGGTGGGTGTAAAGGAGGTCCTGAAGAAGAGGGGTTACTGGCGGTGGTGCTGAGGGTATTGGAGGGTGGTACGGAGTGTGGTGGTTGTTGGGGAATACCGGTCTTGAGGGTGGTGGGTTTGGGAGTAGAAGAGGTAGAGCGAGTTTTTCCGCCATTAGAGAGACGGAGAGAGAAGGAGAGAGACTGGTTTTACTGAGGCGGGTGTGGTGGACTCACTTGGGTTGTGTAGTAAGTAGTAACAGTTTGCAGCCACAGAGAAAGATCTTTTCGAGGGGGACAAAGGGAGAGAGATCAGAGAGGATTTTTGGCAGACATTTATCTTATCCTATGAATCAAATTTCCATTCCCAAATCTCTGTCTAAAACTCACTTTTTTACGGTACCCAATTTATTTGAACGTGTGAACGAAATTACTCTTTTACCCTTCAGCTTTCTGGTATTATTTTATCTTTCAACATTTGTTGGCTTTCTAAAATTACTACTTCAGACAGGGATATTTTTGTCTTTTCGTATTTCCTTCGATTTCCACATTACTATTTTGCCCTTGTCTACCCTCCGGTTGGCTGAAAAATTGGCTGGATATTTTGGTCTTTCAATTAAAATTACCGATTTGCCATTTGAGTTTTCAAAGAGCTGAGTGCTTTTAACTTTTAAGGAATATTTTGGTCTTTTCACTTTGAACGTGTTTACCATTTTGCCCTTATTTGTTTTCATACAAATTAGATATTTTCTTGGTTTTGTAGACATTTCACCCTCCTTTCTTCTACTTCCAGCGACTTCTTCTTCTTGGACAGATGTTGAAATTTTTTCAAATTTCTATCAATTTTTTTCATTTACACCAATCATATTTAATGACGATTTTTCTACCAAATCCATGTTAAAGTATTTTCAAAATTAATATGTATATATATATATTTATTTTGTATCTTGGAAATGTTTTAAAAGGAATGTGTTAAAAAACATTAAATGAAAATAGTCCCACATGGAAAAAAAAATAAAATTATAATTAACATTTACAAGGTCCAACCCACTTTAAGCATTTACAATAATGCTTAGGTGTATACTCTAGTACAGTGCGAAGCACCGGACACACACGCACATGCACGTGTTGATGGTTGGGATCTGGCCGTTCTCGGCTAGATCGGCCGAATCCGACCGGTTGGCGGGAATCTAGCCGTTCCCGACTGGTTCAGCTGCATCCCGGCTATCCTCTTGGCCAGAATGGCAGAATTCCAGCCTATTGTTAGGGGAACGGGATCGCCGGGGAAGGGTATTATTGAAAGGGCACCATGCGGGAGGAAAAACATTAAACCAATCATGCCTCTATAAATATCATCTTTCCTTATACACGGGCTTCGCCCATGAGGTTTTATGTTTCTCGCTGCTTTTTTTTTTTTTGCGTTTTCTACTTTCTCAAAAAGCCTTGTATTGACAGTGAATTCACAAAACGTCGTGAAGATGAGAAAATGAATTATTCACAATCAAGACTTGGATAAAATAGTTTTTAACAATAAAATCTCTAAATTTCTCGTCTCATTTCTATCTCAAAACGCCTTGCATTGATGATGAGAAAATGGATAAGTTTTCTATTACTCTGTTTGCCCTGCTTTGGTGTTTCACTTGGTTCAGTTTCGGTTTTGTTGGGTGTGCCAACTGCCAAAGAGGTGATCAAAACCCATGATGCAATCTTATTGTTCTGTCGTTCTTATGATTGTACAAGCATTGGCTTTGCACCATATAAAATTAAAAACTGGTTTTTACTTCAATCCAGTGAGAAGGAAATTCCTGTCAAGTCCAACATGTTTATGTTTTCCTCATAAACATCTAATTTTCAAAAATAATAATTAAATTACTTTATCAGTTCATGGTTTGATTTCTTAATGGGTTTTATTTGCTTTATTCATTAATTATTGAATCTCAATCGTTGATCTATCACACGTGTCCTTCATGTCGAGGCCAATCCTCCATACCTCACTAACCCACCTACTATTAATTTGCTGGTCTGTGATTGTGGGCCAACAAAAAGCATAGGGACCCCAGCAACAATGCCCTCTAGGGTGGAGTTCCAGCCGTTGTGGGTCAAAAACCTACCCACCGCCTGATGGGCCAAGACTTCTTCTTGTGGAGCCCAATCCACTAAAAAGCCCCTTTCCTTGGTGCCCTCGTGTAGCTCCTCTGGGATCGCATGCTCTCCTTCGACACCTGCAATGCCACGCCGTTATATATCACTATAATTGTTAACATATATATATATATATAATAATTAAAGGGCTGCAATGGTCGATCACTGACATTGGGGTGCAAGGAGTTTCACATGGCAGCAACTCTTACCATACATTTAATAGGCACTAAAGAATTAAAAAATTATTCACAGCCCTCACTTGATATCACCTTTAATTTCATCATAAGTAGCTGCCTTCTCCGGCGTCAGAGTAAGGTCAGCCACAGACATCGACAGTAGGAGCACGAAAAGCCATTCTAGTCAATTTCCCATTCAGAGCGTCAACACTTTACCAGCAGCCTTCACATAAATAATTTGGAATTAGTGCTTTAGTTATCACAAACCGGATGACAAATCTTCGAAGCTGCAGAAATACAAATATTTGCTGGCTCTACATACGATTGGATATGAATGGCCTGAGCAAAGATTTTCATCCCCATCCCTTGGCCGGCGCGATTTATGGATGGATTTGGTAGAAAAAACGTCATCCGGTATGGTTGGTGTCAGAAGGAAAAATTGAGAGAAATTTGAAAAAATTTCAACATTCGCCGAAGAAGAAAGAAGAAGTCGCTGGAAGTAGAAGAAAGGAGGGTGAAATGTCTACAAAACCAAGAAAATATCTAATTTGTATGAAAACAAATAAGGGCAAAATGGTAAACATGTTCAAAGTGAAAAGACCAAAATATTCCTTAAAAGTTAAAAGCACTCAGCTCTTTGAAAACTCAAATGGCAAATCGGTAATTTTAATTGAAAGACCAAAATATCCAGCCAATTTTTAGCCAACCGGAGGGTAGACAAGGGCAAAATAGTAATGTGGAAATCGAAGGAAATGCGAAAAGACAAAATATCTCTGTCTGAACTCTGAAGTAGTAGTTTTCGAAAACCAACAAAAATGTTGAAAGATAAAATACCAGAAAGTTGAAGGGTAAAAGAGTAATTTCACTGGAGTGTAAGAAAAATTTACTGTTCACACGTTTAAATATGGAGAACAAAATCCATTTTCTGCTCTAATTTTTTATTTTATTTTATTTATTTATATTTACTTTCACACTCTCTCCCCCAAAATATGAAGTGGTTGTTCTAAAATCAATAAAATATATATATATATAGTTAAATTAAAGAAACATTTTAGAGACTTTATTGTGTGATGCTTTTGGGAAGTAGCTAACTAAAATAGTAAAAGTAAATTTTTTTTAGCTAAAATTTGTAGAAATTTTAGAGAGCTATTGAAGATTTGGAAAGTGATTTTTCATGTTAAAATGGCGATTTTAAATTAAATTGTAAAAATTATATTGTTTGAGAGTACATATTTAAAAAAATTGTGATTTAAAAATATAAAAAATTTATATTTTCAAATCGCAACTAAGTAGGTGCATTTTAAAAACGTACAATTTTAAAGACCAGATTGTAATTTTATCAAATGCTTACTTGCGTTTTTAAAAATTGCACATTCTAAAATTGTTACTTTTAAATCGCACGTGTTTAAATTATAAACCCAAATGAATTTGTGATGCTATGCATATTTGGTTAACATCTTCCTTTTTTCTTTTCTTCATTTTTTTAAAAGAAAGAAAAATGTTTGGTTATAACTTTTATTATAATTCTTAAATTAATGAAATAATTAAGAGTGTGTGATTGACAAATCAACCATTAATTACTTAAATTAACAAGTCATTTTTTTTTCTTCTTTTTGCTTGATTATTTTACATGAAGCATAAATTTGCCAAAGGCCTACTCATATTGATTGATCCTCTGCAAAGGCTGAACTGCATAAATCCTTAACATCTTGATGATAAGGCAAAATAAAAAAATCTTCAAAAGACTACACTCTTTAAGCCGAAGTCTACATAATATTAATCTCTCTCTCTCTCTAGCTTGCTTTCACTGCTTCTAGAGTGACGATGTCGGTGTGCCCAACCTTCTTCCTCAGACTTTTAACCAACTTTGGAGCATCAACTCCATCCCCAATCACCTCCACTCTACCTTCCTGCGCTCCTAAGCCCACAGAGCTCACGCCTGGAAAGATGCATGCATATATAAGATAAATGAAAACGCACAATTTTAAAAATTAAACTGTGATTTTATCAAATGTTTAATTAATTGCGTTTTAAATTATCACGTTTTCAAATCACACTTACTAAAATCGCAAACCCAAACAGACCATAAATTAATACTTATCCTAAAAGTTTAAACTGATAAAAAGAGAATTTAGAGCTTGCGTTGAAAAATAGAACTTTTGTAGTAAAAAATAGCTTTTGAGAAAAAGCTTCATTTTCAAGCTTTTCTCAAAAATGCGTTTTGGAGCAACCAATAAAAAAAAAAGAATCAAAAAAGTAATTTTTGAGGTTCTTACAAAACAGACCCATTTTTTGCTTTGCACTTCTTTCTATGTTTTAAAGGTACTTTTTAAGATTTTTAACACAATTCCAAATAGACCCTTAATCATTTAATCAATATTTTAACAATATTAACCATATTTAAAAAAAGAAAAAAGAAAAAAAAAAACTTACCATATGTTTCAGCTACAACCTGGAGTGCCTTCCTCTGACATTTTTTGCACTTCATTTGCACATTCATCACAATCTTTTGCTGCAAATGCAAAATTAAATTAGAGCATATATATTATAGAAGAGGTCATGACTCATGACGTGCCTTTTTATATATTATGAACCCAAAAGAAGAAACAATCTCTTGTTGCAAGTGATCGATCATACCTTCATATTGCCAAATTCCAATTCTACTTTCTGTCGTCGTCCCCAAGAGCCAAGAAAATAGATCCCACTCAATTCTTTTCGGAAAACTACAGATCGAACTTTGTGAAGAAAAACAAGACCAAGACCTCGCTTATTTATATAGGACATCCAAGTCATACCCCACAAGCAACTCTTTCTTGGAAAATTCAGCCAAACCGCGTCGTGGGTCTTTTAACTTTTAAGGTACACATGCTAACGTTGCATTCACAAGTAGGTTTGTTTGTTTAGGATATAGGTAATTGGTTGTTGTTGTTGTTAATCGTTGTTCTAGGACTTTCCGAGGGCTTTATCACTTCTGGGTCCCCAGTTTTTTGCCTTTTTGGTCTTCGTCTCCGGTCCTCAGTCAATTTCCGAGCCGTGTCCATAACGTTTGACTCAGTTTCAACATTTCCCACCACCTTTTTTTGCTCTTTAATTTGAATTGGTGGACTTTTATCAATTGGTTGTGCAGATTTCATATGTTCATGTTATTAGGTGGTATGAATTTAATAGTAAATCGGGCAGGCTGCTTTTTTTTTTTTTTAATCAAATAAGGGAAAGGGAATATAGAGAAGATGCTACCCACTCTTGAACCGAAAACCAACCAAAAAACGGTGCAACCAAACAAGAACCTGAAAACCGTCGGAAAGTGGTCAAATGAATGACCCGGCCCATTAAGAGAACAAGAGCAAGTTGAATAACCACAAAGGGCAGCTAACAAAAGCAATAATAAAGAATAATATTTAAATGAAATGTAGAAAGATATAGAGAGTTTGATGTGTGTGAAGTACTTTTAGAAGAAATTGCACTAACATATTGTAAGAACACGAAATTAAGCGGCTGACTCGATTGGGATTATATATTTTAATAAAATATTCAATGATTAATTGAAGCTATCGTGTCAACATTACAAGATAATTGTAAAATAAAAACGTGATTTTTAACCTTTTTCTCAAATTATAATAGTCACACTCCCACTCTGTTCATACACCGGATAGATGGGCCTACGAATGAGATTATATGTACCGGAAAGGTGAGTAAAGACCATCTGCTCCTCCGAAATTGTGTGCAACTACTCCATGCTTGAACCTCATAATTAACCACAATTGAAAGGAACACAATTTCCGTTTCCATCAAAATTAACTGTCAGCATGCAATTAACAATTTGGTAAGTTTACCATGAGAGCTTTGACTATATTTTTTTATTCCCAAAAAAAAAATGGGGAGGGGGGAGAATGTAAAATCAGCCAATGTGATTTACCTGATTTGGAATTAGCTCTATATGGTATCAAAATAAACTCAAAAGTCACTGAAGCATGCCAAAAAAATTATTTACTCCCTACAATCAAATTACGTTCACTAACTTATAGAGTCCGTTAGTCATAGTGCCATCAAAAGTTCATGGTTTGCCGCGGTGCCCCTGAAAGTTTATAGCGGTCGCTGGGTGGAGCACTGGAAGTTCATGACGGCAACTGCTGGGCCGCCGGACATTCTTGGTAATTATTTTTTGAAAAGTGTTATGTATTTTTTTTTTTATAACTATTTTATGAAAAATGTGTTGTTTATTTTGAAAAGTGGTTTACATAACTGACATTTTTCAAGCGGAAAAAGATTTTAAAAAGTCTACCAAATACTTTTGTTTCGCAAAGTTATTTATAGAACTAAAACGGTGTTTGGCATTTGCCCAACAATTGATGCTATGAAATATGAATGTTAAAGTTGGATTAAAAGGGCATATAAGGAAGAAATACTTGATGTTGTAAACATGTCTTAAACAGATAGGGATCATTGGATGAATTAAAACATGTATTTTGTATTACTTGAATTGATTAATATATAATTTTTTTTATCCAATGCATTACTTTTTAGAACAAAAACATTAATAAACAACCAAAAACGTAAAATACTGCTAAAAACACAAAAACAGATGTGGAAGAAACCAGAAACCGGCAGTCACTGTTCATATTGGATTGGCACCTAAATACGAGGAACCTGGAATTAAAGACTCCTAAATACTCTTAAGAAGACTAAGAACACTAGTAAGTTGAAAAAAGCAGTAGTCTTTAATTATCATCAACCAAAACACAGCCCTAACGTACAAAAGATTGGCTTCATAAGATCTCCACAAACTTCATCCTGGCTCTCTTGCATGCTTCGTTTCACTTGAGAAAGTGAGGACTAATCAACCCAGCAATCTCGAGAAACCCAATCCGCTCTTTTCCTGCAAATATCTTCTTCAGCTTCTCATCACAAATTATGATCTTCTTGTTTTCAGGGTCCTAAAAGAATGAAAATAAGGGACCAAGTCAGGAAGAAATTAAGATACTTAACATAGACATGGCATGGTTGATATTACACATTCGAAATTTACATCGAGGAAAAAAATACTTCAGTGAAAGAGTGTTCCCAGGGAGCTAAACTGCATGATAAGTCATATTCAAAGTACCAAGGAAAAATAAAAACCTATCAGCAATTTGAAACATCAGCCACAGCATGTCTTCAACTAATTTAAATTTGCTTTCTCTTTTTGTGAGAGCCGTTACTGCATGCACAGATATGCAAGCGCAACCTCTTGTGAGCAAGGCAATTATATTATATACAAGAAACATCGTATATCCTGGTAAGACAGTCGGCAAGCATCACAAAATATTTGAACTCAGGTCTATTAATAACAAACATAACCACAACACCACTGTATATCAACCAAATAGCAGGGATACTAAAATGTAAGTGAATCATGACTACTCAGTCCAAAAAAATTCTTATCTACGTAATGTAAAGTATGGAAACCAAAGTTGAAAAACCTTGCACTATATCAGTATCAAATTCTATATGCATTTTATCATGTATTGTATTGTACAGGCTATTGACAGAAAAACAACAAAAACGAAACTCATCTGACAGTTTGATTATAAAACACATATAAAGTAAGACTTTGCAATTTCCTCGAGGGCTAGACACCATTCCTATCACTATAGTTAAATAGCTACAACATGACTAAAATTTTGGTCTGTAAAGAAGGGGGTTTAGTTCTTTGCCACACAACTTAAAAAGTTCTCACACCATCTCAAGCTTCCTGGCACTGATAAATTTGAAAGTATAGTCAACCAATTCCTTGAAGTGCAGACCTCTATACAAATTCAATTTCACCATCTTCCAACACACCCCTATCACATCTATACTCTGAATAAACCGCTGTTAACAAATTAATCCAACAACATCAGCTTAGAAACTTAGGTAGGACCATATTGCATCTATAAGTCCGGCTTCCTGCCAGACCAAACACAACATATTAATTTGGATTTTTAGTTACCCAAAGACCTGACTGAATGTAAAGCATATAAGTCAACAGCGTCACACCACTGGCATACTTTGAATAACCTAGAGTACATATAAGACGCAGTGTTGGTAGAACATAGCCTTGCGAAGGCTGAGGTTGAGATTGAGGGTTCAAGTCTCTCCTGCTCCAGCTATGTTCTTTAGTTGTGACTAATTCAGCATAACCATATGAATGAAATTCCTTATAGACCAGACAGATGACCACTATTCCAGGCAGGAAATGACCTATTGAATAGAGAGAAGTCCACCTCTGGAGATGATACAACATATTGAATAAAAGAAACGATGGCCTGTTCGACTAAGGAATATCTTCTCTAAGTCCTTGCAGTTTGATTCCTTCTTCTGCTGTTGGGAATGGAACATTTACAACGTTGTAATACTGATCAAATTTTTTCTTTTTGTTAATTATAATACCTCCAAACATCTGGCTTCACTTAAACTAACACCCTTGCTCTGCGCTTTCACCAAGGCTCTAAAAGACCTTAGCGCTTTGATGCACCTTGAACCTTTAAAAACTCTGGAAAACATGCACTTTGCATTTACTATTATAAGAAAAATAACTGAGAATATAATTAGATTAAATATTTGTGTTTATATGACCTAAAACAAGCATAAACCATAAGAACCCATGATAAAAAACCAAACAGGTCCAAGCATGTTGAAACAGAAACACGCATTTCATCATCAATAAAACAAAACTTATCCAACCATGGAAGCACAGAAAAGTGATACAAAATCATTGTATCTTTCTTTTCATTACAAATAACACATTTTGCCTGCTCTCTCCCTGTGTTACTAGCATTCTTGTCCAGAGCAAAGAGAAGGCAAAAGAGTGCCGCTGAAGCATATAAATCCATAGAAGATTCTAACAGGTCCAACCAAAGGATGATAATAACAAAGTCTATATTTCCCCATAGACATAGCTTATGCAGATTAAGAAACAGTCGAAACAACGGATATGCATTTGGAAACCTAAGAGAACCGAACTTTATCAGATTAAATAAGCAAACCTAACTTTATCCAAATTCCATGACGTAAAACGTCCAAAACAACGTTTAAACCCATTAGACAACCCCATAGAACGAAACCTATCTCTAGTAAAGCAGAACATGCATTTCACAATAACAACACAGCCTTGTCCAATAGAAACAAACTTAAATCCAGAACTAGCGAAACCCACATCTAATATACACCAAAAACAGTCTCAGACAAGTAATAGCATCCATATCTATCCAATAAACCCAGATAAGAAGTTGGGAGAGCTGCAGAACCAAACTAAAATATGGTAGCAACAAGAAATAATGAGTTTATTTTAGGCTCAATAGCAACCTGGTTTTCTTTGTACCAGTAGAGCCCTAAGCCAACAAAAGAAACCCATCTAGAACCCAAACAAACCACAAACCCAAACCAAACACCACCAAATAATTTCAAGATTCGAGTATTGCTTTAAAAGATTAATAAAATAAAACAGACTAACAACATAACCAACCTTCCACATCCAACACAGCCTTATACAAACATAAACACCCATCTAAACCGAAACCTACATCAAACCCACAGAAGGGTTTTGACAATCAACTATCACTTGTGCATATTAAGAACAAAAATCAAATTAACATCAAAGACTAAGTTTCATGTACACCAAGAGAAACTTATCAAAATATGGAAACCCATCTAAAACCCCAAAGAACCAAAACCCAAATTAAACACAATACCATTTCAGAAAGAAACAGCATACTAACTAATTTGACGCACAACAGCAATAACATAACCCACATTTCATTTGCAGCGACAAAGACTTATCCAAACGTATGAACTCATCTAAACCCCCAAAAGACCAAACCTTCATTTAAATCCCATTCCATGTGCACCGCCACCACCACCAAAAACAAAGCCAAATTTCATTTCCACCAGCATAGCCTTATCTAAAAAACACATTAACACAAACATTTCAAATCTACAAAAAAATAAAAATCAGGTAACCAACATTATCCACATTTTATTTAGCACCAAAAAAGCGTTATCCAAACATAAAACCTCAACTAAACCAAAGCCATTTCAAACCCACAAGAAGGGCTTCAAAAACCAGCTATTTCTTGCAAAAATCCACTAAAATCAAACCTGAAGATTGTGTTCCTTAATGTGAGCCCAAATCCGCTTGAGAGCTTGGGTGCGAGAGATCTCGGGGACGCCAACGAGGGCTTGCATCTCCGGCGAGACACGGCGGGGCTTCATGATGCCTCGGGGCGCGCGCGTGCCCGGTGTTTTGTCTGAGACGGTGGCGGAAATCACCGTGCGCACCGTGCGCAGGTTAGCAGGAGCCATGAGAGAGGAGGAGGGTGAGCACGATGAGGGTTTGGCCATCAGCGACGCCGTTCTGCCGGAGAGAAAGGTGGAGAAGAGCCCTAGAGAAGTCGCCATGTCGTTTGCTCTGCGAAGGGATAGAGTGTGCGAGTGTGGGCGAGTGTGAGACAGTAGACACTTCTGAGCCCGCTTAATCCCTTGCTCTACATAATTACCAAAATATCCCTGTCTTTTTCTTTTTTCCTTTTTTCTTTTTTGGTTTTCTCGCTCAGAGTCCTCAGATGTGGAGCTCAATTTTATTTTTATTTTTTTAATTTTTTTTTCAGTGTAATTTATTAATGTTGAAACACATCGAAGGAAGGAATTCAAATGCAATTACATTATTTGAAGAAAAAGAAAATAAAAGAAATTATCGATCCCATGAACAATAATGGAATAACTATTCCAATGCGTGATACTTCAATTTTTTAATTAAAGCACTTTTATTTGTTCTTGCATTTTCTTCATGCTATGGTATTATAGAATTTGCATTTTTTATTTTTTATTTATGAACAACTTGATTGTGAATTTGTGATTGTAATCTTGTTATTTTGCCTTGGATACGAGTATTAATTTAGATCTTCAATAATAATTATAAACAACTCTACAAACATAATGACAAATTCTCTAGAATTTAAAATTAAATGGTTAAGTTCTTCGACTATTTTTATAATTAGGTTAAGCTTTTAAAGATAAGTAGTAATTTATACGACATGAACTTGGTTCTTAATCAGTTATGGAGGCTGAAAGCTTAAAACTGATTACTTCTTTTGAAATGATAGTGTCGACGTGACTATCACTTTCCTTTGGGTAATTACATACCTTACTTTCTTTAGTCTAATTCTGATTTAGACATGAGGACAAAAACGTTAACTTTCTAATTTGAGTTCTCAGTGAAAGCTCTATTTATGTGGTTCGATCTAAGACCTGCATCAACAAATTTAAGCCTTACAAGCTACATTTTGTTCTTATTAGTGATGAAATTTACAACACAAAAGGTCTAAATTTATAAGAAGGTGAAGATAATACAAAAAGATAAGTGGAGATACCTTGTTGATTAGTTTGAGAGCATAGGAGAGGAAAATCTAATTAATATCAATTAAACCCATCACTTCTAGTGGGGATGTACAAGCAAAAAATTATTAACCACCTAATAACTGCTAACCGCCTACCATTATCACTATCTACCTACCATTATATATAATAATAATAATAATAATAATAATAATAATAATATACAAAATGATGTCATTTTTTACAAATATTTTATATTTGTAATGTTTTAAATTTGCAATGTTCCTGCTACTTGGATGTCGTTATATTTCTAATTTTGTGATCGGATAATTATGAGAGTTATCGGGTTTTTGGAGGGGTTATTCATGTTTTCTGATAGTTTAAAACTGTGGGAGGGGTTAATGGGTTATTAGAAAGGCCATTCATGTTTTCTGGCAACTTGATGGGTTAATCATATTATAACTCATTTTTTTTTTTCAAAGTTTCCTAGCAAATACTTGAAGCCTTCTAATTAATTATTTTAAAAATGCCCAAAACATCTAAAATAGGACCTACAAAGAGGTTAAATGAATGCCCAAAACACCAAAATAGGCCCAAAACGCTTATGCCTAAAAAGCAAGTATGTGGTACGATGATGAGTTTCCAGTGGACCTTAATCACTTGTACACCCTTAACTTCTAGTAATGGATTCCCTCCAAAATTGGTATTTGTAATTGTTTAGTCTAAAACTTGAAATTAACACTAACCTCATAAAAATCTATAAATTGACATGATGATCCATAATTGGTAAAATAATTAAGATCAAGTATATGATTGATAAGATTTTTGTTTTTTTATAATTATAGACTACCATGTCAATTTCTAATGAACTATGTTGTAAAAGTTATAATTTCTCTAGCACTACTCTAAGGTAAATTAACAACCCGTATGCCGGGCTCCCATCTTGTAAGCTTGCTCTCGAACCTTCCCACAGAAACCCCCCCTACAAAGTCAGTGTTGCCGAGGGGAGAGGGCATGGTTTTGTTCCCTTGGTCTTCTTGGACAAAGGGGCCTTTTTGGTCCTCATTGGGTTTTCTCGATGGAGGTTAGCGTTTCCCAGTCTCTAAGACTGTGGAGTTTTGTTCCTCCCGGACTAGTTTCGGCGGTGGTTTTTGGTCCCCCCGGTCTCAGATCCGGTGGTGGTTTTTTGGTCCTCCTAGTCTGAAGGGCCAGGGAGGTTTTGTGCTTTGTTTTTTTAGTTCTTATTAGTTTGTTGACAGGAAAACTTTTCAGAGAAGCTCTAAGGGGGAAGCAACCGCCGCTCGTGTCGTCGGCGGCTGGGATTTGGGGAGCTTCAGTTTGTCTCCATTATTTGAGTCCAGATCTACAAAGTTCAGCCGTCCTCAGTTCAACATGCGCCCTCCAGTCTAGCTTGCCGCCACCTTTAGGCCCAACCACCGCGTTGTATCGGCCGAAATGATCGCCGGAGCTCGGCGCGTTTTTCTCACGCGCCAGGGTGTGTTCATACCTTGGTCTCGCGTGAGAGTTACGCTCCGTCCCTTTTGCCGTGTTTGGTGGCTTCCAGTGCTCTGGGGCGTCTTGAGAGTTTGGAGGATGCTTGACGGTGGCGCATGTGCTACACGCGCCGTCGCCAACGACAGCTTCTCTGATGGATGTTTTTGTTTGGATGTTTTCTTGTTTTTTACGGATTGTATTCAACAGTTTGCTCTGTGTCAGATTATCTTGGTATTGCTTTGTGCACAGATTGTATGACCGACTCCATAGTGCAAGTAGTAGTTTCTATGTTTTCGTAGAGGTATCTTTTTGTTGGCTAGGCTTATTTGTAGCAAATGTTGGTACGATTTGCGTTTTTAAGGTAACTATATCGGGGTACCTATAATGTGAGTCTCTATCTTGTTCTGAGCATTGTCTCAGGTTGATTGTAACTTTGTTACCTTTTGGGTTTGATTAATGAGATTACTCCATTTTCCCTTTAAAAAAAAAAAAAAAACCAAAAACAAAACAAGCTATATGCCACGAAAGGGTATTTTAAGTGAAGGTGCAACACCAATACCAATAAACGTTTCTCTAGTATTAAAATTGACATGGATGAAGACCAAATGACACCCATAAAAATTTCTCTAATATAAATTTCGATTTTTGGATTGATGGTTTGTACGAAACTAGGTTGCAATACAATATTATTGTGTGTACAAAGTAATGAATTTTTAAATTTCTTTTTGTGGTAATTACCTTTTCCCCCCATGAACTACCAAAAAATGCACGATGCCCCCATGAACTACCAACTCGACCAAAATAGAGTATTCAACTACCAAAGATAACCATTTTCTCCCCTTCCGTCAGTCACACGCCGTTTTACCCTCATTTTCTTCATCTTTTCCCCCTATGAACTACCACCATCTTCCTCTTTTCCCCCCATGAACTACCATCATCTTCCAACATGCCCCCATATAAAACGACACATGACCCGTTGACCGTTTGTTTTAACCCCTTTGACTGACGGAAGGGGAGAAAATGGTTGTCTTTGGTAGTTGAATGCTCTATTTTGGTCGAGTTGGTAGTTCATGGGAGCATTGCACATTTTTTGGTAGTTCATGGGGGGAAAATGTAATTACCCCTTTATTTTTTGACATGTAACACATATTAGAATGTTACGTGCCTAATTACTCAAACACGTAACTGATAGATAAGAGTAGTTCGAGGAACCATAATATCTCTCAAATCAACTTAAAGAGCTGAATATTAATAATCTTTGCTTCCTTTATTCATCAACCCAATAGGTTTATATAGAGTTACAAAGAAATGTGATAAACATAAACTACTTTTATAGAGATGTATCATATTACTAACACTTCATATTCTATGACTATCCTATCACTAACAACTATTTATAAAGATAAGGGTTAAATACTCTATTGGTATATGAGTTTTAGGCTTTTTTAAATTTAGTACTTGAGTTTTCATTTATTTCATAAGTGGTACCTGAGTTAGGGGTAAAAACCCGTTTGGTATATCTGTTATATTTTCCGGCCAAATTTTAACAGCACGCCATGTGTCAACCGTTGAGGTTGATACGTGGCACTATATATATATATATATAAAAAGAGTAACTTCAATCTGGCAGTGGCAAAAACCAAGAGGTTTTTGCCTTCCAATGAGGAGTTGACACGTAAGTCAGAACAACCAGGAACATAAATATCAAACAGAATCAAAACACCCTATCTTATTTCTTCAACACTGCTACAAAATACCTGAGAATCAACTCTGATATCTTCAAAACACCAAAGAAAGGCCCGAACGCCGTTATTCCCATATACCGCCCAAGACGACTGATGCCCAGGCTCGAACGCCGTCGCCCACACATGAACTTTTGAGAAAATCCTACACCAATAACTCTCCGTCTCAAGCACGAATGGTTCTCCTCCATGCACAGATCTGACCAAGAACTCGAGGACTGTGAAGACGAAGGTGTCAGAAGTGGAGGTCCACCTGTTCCAGCCGGGCAAGGGTCCAATCGACGTGTTCAAGGTGAGACTGGGAGGTTGGGAACAAGACCAAAACGGGTTGCCCACATGAACACGGTTGGAAGAAGAAACCATGTCCACCTATCCCCCGTTGACTGCTAGGATAGTAGAACCGATTTGTATTACTCCTTTGTAAACAACACCAAAAGCACCCTTTCCCAATTCTTCCTTGAACCCATCTGTAGCTTCTACAAGCTCTTTGTAAGTAAAACAATGCAAATTCATGTCCACAGCACCACCCTTTGTGATAATCTTCTGAAATTTCATACGGTAAATGAGGAAAAAGCCAACACAAATCGCACCAATTAAAATATAACGTTAACAAAAACATAGCCACCAAGAAACACTGACCTGATGATGATCAAATTGTCCTTGTCATTCTTCTTTGGTTTTGGGATTGGCAAACGAGGACTCGACAAGGTGAAATTATTATATTTTCTGATTTTGATAAGAGCCTACCCGTTATTGAGGCCGACGTCCACTCTCCCATTTGACAGAGGTAGCTTCTTCTTCCAACAGCTATCGCCTAATTTGAAGATGGCAATAGCACACATACAATCTTCCATGCAAGATTTTCTACACATCTCTTCAGTGTAAGGCTTCAACAGCACGTAGTCAAAGAGTGGCCAATTTGTATTTGTTAGCTCTTCAAAAGTATAAGTAGATCTGACTCAACAATGCCGCGAGGGCCAGCTTTCATGAGCAAATCATTGTGAAACTTGATTCCCCACATCATTGCAGTATCATTTGTACAAACATCAAAATCAGTTAAATACCCTTTCTCAATTACTTCCAGTAAGATCAAGAGTAAACAAATCCAGAATGCGCATAGTGAAGGTTCTGAGCTAGTTTAGGAAAAAAGTAATGTTTCTTACACAATTTTTGTACAACTTTTACACGACTCTAACAACTTTCTTTTAAAATCAGCCATTGAATATTTAGGACCCACATGTTGGAAAACAAATCCAATGGTTGATCATAACAAAAAGTAGTTAGAGTTGTGCAAAAGTTGTGTGAGAGTTGTGTAAGAAACATTACTCTTAGGAAAATTGAAAGAAGAAAGAAATGTTAGGATAATCACTTACTTATTGCTCCATAAGCAGTTAACGGCTTGTAATGGAAGCTGAAAATCTGAGTTAGATTGTTGAAGTTTGCGTGTTGAACGACTAGGTTCCAATCAGAATAATTTGTCTCGTAGTTAAAGCTTGTAATTGTGATCTTCACCAACCAGTATTCGTTGTAGTATGCTTAACATGCCAGTGGACTTGGATTGGACACATATGACTCGTACATTGAACCACTGAAACTGAATGTGGTGAATTTGTCCTGTAAACCACATAAAATAATATCTAAGAAAATTATAAAGTTGGAAGAAAAATTAAGCTGTTCTGGCTAAAACAACTCACTGAACACAGCTCCCTCGCTGGGTCACGTTGCTTTTGCAGCCACAGGAACATGTTGGGCAGGGCAGTCTTGTGTCACTGTAGAAGGCTGAGAGTGAGACACAACAAGTAGGAATTTTTTTAGGTAAAAACTCTGAATATGAGCATTTAACCATCCAGGTCACTGCCAAAAATGAAAAGTACATTAGTATGTAATCTTTAAAAAAAAAATAAAAGTAAATATCACAGTCGAGGCTTAAAAAATGTTCATAAAAGAACTTACTCAAAGCTTCTGTGACTCTGCTTTTATCTGCTTTAAAAAATTTACTGAGTAGTAACTGTTGCAGGTCCACAAGTATAATAGAGCCATGGTGTTTTTAGAGTGAAGTCTTCAGGCACTCTGACTGTTCTGCTAGAGGTTCCAGCCGCACCAACATTGAGTTGAAATGAAGAAACTGCATTGGCTGGATCATGCATCCAGGCACTGAGTACACCTCCTTTGCAACAATTGGCAATCTGTTGGCTGTAAGGTGTGCTCGGCAATAGATCTACGATCTTTGGGCTCTTTTGACAGTAATGTGGGATGTTATTTTTATATTTTGAACAATCCCCTTGATTTGTCGCTTGGCCTCCCCTCATACTCCAGATTATCTCGTTCTTCTTCCATGTCCACCCCAGCGACCACCCTGGTGCTTGAATGTGGCGATATGCCTGGAAGTTGTGTATTGTCACATCCGCCTATCCATTCCAGTCCATCAAATTCAAATAACAGAAATGGCATTTTTTATCTATTTGATCCTTATGCAGCTACCATTAAACAAATGAGTATGCTCAACACAGAAACACTTCAAGTAACAGTAGGTAACGAAAGCCATTTGCTTAATCAATCATTTTTAAGGGATTAAGCCTAAAGTTCATCACGTTGGCTCAAAATTATACCCAACGAGATATGGTTATTTTACACCCCCATACACCCAACCCTAAGTGGTGTCCCTTTTAATTTTGATCAAGTAATCAAGATCAAGCCAAAATATATATATACATTGCACTGACATAAAAGATCAATTTATATATTAATTGTACGTTCACAAATTAAAGAAAGGGTCTCTCCCCTGTTCCCGTATATCCATATATCCTCCTCTCTTATCCAATATTTTGGGGAGACTAAATGATCGAAAATTGTCAATTACGTTAATTTTCACAGCTCAACCAAGAAGAGAAAAAACATTAATTATCTTTCACGTACGTAAATGATTTTAGTGAAATTAGCCATGCATATATATATATATATTACACCATCAAATATCATATCGATCTTAAAGCAAAACAAATGGAGCCATTTACAAAATATATAACGTAACAAGCATAAAAATAAAGAAATGCTCCAACATCAAAGCCCATAAAATGAAAATTCTGGATCTATAACTTGAGTTGACTCACGAGTAATTAAGTAGTAACAATGACCGAATTAACCAGTGTGTGAGGAGTGGAGATCACAATGTAAGCGATGCTACATTGTAGGTATTATTCTAAAAGAGTCTAAAACAATATGCCTTAAAAAGAGGCCCAAAAGGCCCATTATTTGAAAATGCTAGGGTGTTTAATTCCTTTTAACAAATAAGGCACGTACTAGAGCAAATTATTGAAACATTTCTATCTTGAGGTTACAAATGATGATTCAATGATATTCGATCAAGAATACCCTCAACTAAGAAATACGGAACACATTGAAGGCATTAATTCAGCCCCAGAAATTCTCTGATTTTTTTTTATTTTTTTGAAAGGAGAAATTCTCTTGTTGAACCCGAAATAAAGTTTGCTTTTTTTTTTTTACTTCAAAAAAAAAAAAAAATCTCAAAAAATTCAGATAGAATGCTTGAAGAACTGGACAAGACACTCAAAGTTCAACGCGATATCCCTAACAGTAACACGCACCAAATATAAAGATTAAAGTTGGTTAATTAAGTAAGCAGTACAACTTACAGAATACCCATCACGAGTCCAAGTCATGATATCCCACATGACTGTGATGTTTCCATCAGGGTCCAGGGCATCAAAGGCTTGAGCTTCTGCAAAAGAAACTAAAGATTTGGTTATTCTGTACATTGTTTCCTAATTTGCAAAAAAGATTAAAGCAAAACAAGCCACCAACCTGTTGAACTGATGCGAGACGACAGCACAAACAAAAGCAAAATGGAGAAGATTCCCATTATCATCATGGGTGAGATTCGTGAGAAGCAATATCCCATTAATTTCTATGTAATATTGTACTTGTACGTAAAGAAAAGAGAAAAGGATCGAGAAGAAAGAGATTAATATTCTTGTTGAGACAGTTTCCGGTAGGTGACGTATCGGTCAGATGTTGGACTAAGTTGCTCCCGGTGGTATCTGGTTCACCTGAAAAGTAAAGCTGCGTCGGGGGGTTCCGACAACCCCGCTCCGATGCCTAAGTAAGTGTATGGTTCTGAGAATAAATGCGCAGAATAATGCCAAAGAGACTGATTAGCATGTACCTTAGCATCTGAAGCAGTTCTTGTATTTATAGAGGTTATGGAGCAGTTCCATTAGCTTCACAATTCGTGCATGAGGCGGTTGGAGGAGACGTGGCTCCATGTAAACAACTCTTCCAGATTCCGTAGATCTCGGTGGTATCATGGGGTCCCACGACATGCATCGTATCCCTTAAGTTCCGGGTACTGCCGAGACGCATGACTTCCATGACGTGCATCGTGTCCCTTAGATTCCGGGTACTGCCGAGACGCCTGCAGATGCGGATACCAACTAGCATTTGGATCGCCAACTCAGGCCTGTTGCAACAGACTTGGGCCCAATGGGCCTCAATGGGCCCGGGTAGATTAGGCTTTTTCCAATATTTGGGCCCGGTCGGGTGGATCAGAAAGGGCCCACATCCCGGATTGGGCCTAACTCCCGAGAAGATCTATATTTGTCCCAACAATTCTTCTGTCAAAGCCGAATTTCTATGTAATATAAGCTCTTTGGGCCTGATATCACCTACGTATTTTCTGGACTCAAACAAGGCCCAGAGGCCTATAACTTCTTCCCTCCTCCTCCGGTCCCATCTTTGGTATCCCTAATTGTTTAGTCTAAAACTTGAAAATGGTCACTACCTTAGTAGAATTTATAAGGGAAAATTACACTTTATATCTTGATCTATTCACCTATTTATTGATTTGACGTCTAATATTTAATTTTTAATAAATGACCCCTTAACGTTTATTACTTGTGCCAATCTGAACTTTCTGTCTACTTAGAACGTCTAAAGTGACCGAAAGAGGGTCATGTGCATCACTTAAAGCCCCATTTTTCAAAATGACTCCTTCCATTCAAAACACACTGTTTCATTTAATTAGTCAAAACACACAGTTTCAACACCGAGAACCCATTCTCCGAATTGCACCCGACCGACCAGCATGCCAGTTTCTACGCTGCCACCAAGAACGCCGGTGAAGAAATCGCCCACACCTACAACCACATCTACGGCCTCTCCCTCACCGGCCTGAGCTGGCGTTTAGATTTCTTCTCCTTGCTGGAAACGACTTTAGTTTGGGAAACGGTGTTGTTTTGACTTTAAGAGAGACTTCAAACTCATAGCAAGCCAACCAGCACAGGGGAGCACTACAGTAGAAATGGAGAGTGAAAGCAATTTGAAGACGTGGGTATCTGAAAAATTGATGTTGCTGCTGGGATATTCGTTCATGAAGGGCTAAATATTTTCCAAAATGATCGGGATCCACGAGCTTTATCAGAAACCTTCTGCATTTGATACAACTATATTTTTCTTATAAATCAAATGCTCTGTTTTGGGGGAGGGGGGGGGTTGTAAAACAGTGGCGTTCACTAACCGCCTCTAGACGGTGGATTATCATGCGACGTGTAGGTCTCTAATATTTCGATGTCCATTTGGCAGCATACAAGGTCTGGTAGAACATAAATGGTATTCTTTAACTACTCAGCTTAAGGTGTGCTAATGAATAATGTTCAAGTCTCCAATTTCACTTGCAGACTCTTGTTGATACAGCAATTTTAGAAACTGATTATTGGTGATGGTCTTGGCTTGAGGAGCAGAGCACCGCCCAGAAGCTCAGACACGTCCTTGAGCTTAGCGCTGGCTACTGGCTAAGCAATTTGAGTCGTCGTCTTTGGTAGTTGTCAAAGACCGTGTGAGTGAAGTGAGCCAGTCTGGCCTCACCCATGAACTGGGTTTGTTGTTTGAAGAGGACTGGATGGTGCGGATGTGAGAACGGTGACCAAATGACTTGTTGTTGTTGTTTGCGAAGTGAGACGCCGCAGTGCCGGACATGGCCTTCACCGACATAGTTGTTTCTGCAATGGCGAGCACTCGCGAGAATGTTATAAAGCTGGTTGGGTGTTGTCTCGAGACTCAAATTCTCCCCCTTCTTCACTTTGGAGCTCACAGGTTGTATCAGCATCCTCATGAAAAGGTTGTCGTCTGTGGTGGGAGCAACCTGCTACCACTTGTAAACAATTTCGGTCGCATTCTCTTCCGAGGCCCTTTCAACTCGGAAAATTGTTACTGTTTCCGGAACCGTTCACCAACCGAATTTTGTACGAAAGTTACGGGGATCAAGGACATGGGTTGGACTACCACGGTGCTGGTTCATGGGTCGAAACAGCTGGTGTGAGAAGAGGCGGAGAGGAGCTTGCATAATGCACTCGGCGAGAGTGCTTAGAGATTTTAGCTCGTGTGTTTCGGAGAAATGCTGCTATGTGCTAAGTTGGTTGGAGCTGTAGCAGGGAAAAGGTTCTACAAAATCTAAACTAATTATCATTAGGCGGCATGAACCCAAAGGGTTGATTAAATTAGTCGGCTTAGGGTTAACTTATATAGTCTTATATCAATTACTCAAATTCATGCAACATAATGGTTGGTAATTTTTTACTTGACTCGATCACAAACTTAATACAAAATTAGAGGGTTATGATTGAGGAATTTGATCTATCTATTTAATTAAAATGATTCGATTAAGGGTTGACCTATATAATCTTATATTCATGCCTCGACACAACTCAAACTCGACACGCAAACACATCACCCTTATTTATCACTGGCTTAATTTTGGACCCTTTTTTTTGTTTTTCCTTTTTGGAGGGAAGGGGTAAAAATATAGTTTATTATATATAGTACATGTAAATAGTAAGGTCCAAACTTATAATACACCATTGAGAATTGGATAGCTGCGAAATAGTCGCCTGAATTAACATTTTTATATAATTTTTTATTTTAGTTTTTTAATTTTTTATATTTTTTCTTGATTTTTAAATTTAATTTAATTTTTTTAATTTTTTATTATTATTTAATAGAATATATGACACGTGGCAAGAGTATTATAGGAATATAATAAAAAAGTGACATTTTTGGCACACTTTGATTGTTCGATAGGTCACTTTCGCACACTTGAAAATGAGCTATTTTAAAATCAGCTATTAGTTAAAGGGACTTTTTAATATATTTTTTTTTTTCTAAAATATAATAACAAGATTACAATCACATTGTTCATAAAAAAAAAATGCAGATTGTATAATACCATTGCATTAAGAATATACAAGAGCAACAAAAAATTACGTACATAGAATTAAAAATTCAGAATGGGTAATTTCTTTTCTTTTTTTCCTTTTTTTTCTAATAAAAAATGGGTCAATTTTTTTCGTTTTTTCTTTTTTCTAATTAAAGAAAAAATGTTACAAGGGATGATCTGTTCTGGATCCGTATGAAAGAGAGAATGGGTGATTCTATCAAAATGATTTCAAATACAAACCATGAACCCGATAATTTATAAACCAAGACACTTTCAAAGCATTTGAGCTTTGAAAGGAAGATAAACTTAAACTAATATCAGAAACTAAATTATATATATATATATATATATATATATATATATGAATTGAAATACTTTTCTGCTAGGACTGCTTTAATTGATCTACCAAACAGTTTGAAGTTGGAAAAACTAAATCCAATTAATGCCACGAAAAGATAATTAGGATATATAATTACAAAAACAAATAGCTCGATATTTGGAGTTCTTATTTACTTGTTAAACACGTATCATTAAAAGACTCGTGGAGTTATCTTATAATAACATTTAAATGTTATTCGCACCCGCCACTATAAATATTAAATCCAAATTATATATATACGTTGGTATAATTATAGATCCTAGCTAGTGTTGTACGTTTTCTCCTCCAACTCCCTCATGGGTTCCAAATTTTCCTTTTATTCTTTTGCCTTTTTCCTTCTACTTGTTGGCAGCTATGGCGTACCCATAGAAGTTGGAAAGATCACAAAAGCACTGTGGGAAGCTGATTACAAAATCATGTCGCTAATTTTAGACGGCGGTCTCTGTGACATCCAACCACATCGATACTGCTACATATATGACAACCAGACCGTCGCCGTATTTGCTCCTCCAGACGAAGCTTTCCGCCTCAAGAACTCAATAGGAACCAGTTTCCCTAGCATAGTATCATCTAAGGTGGTGTTAAATGAATATTTTTTTTCAAAAGCTTAAACCTAATTGTTTAATTCTATATTCTAACAGGTCAACATTTCGGGATCACTCGCAAGGAGCAGCGACTTGTTTACTTGTGCTTGTACTCATAAACTCATGGCGACTCAAGCATCCGATGGTGGCGGCGATCCTTGGATCGAGCACAACGTCACTATCACAAGGCGGAACATATATAATGATGGGTGGGTTATTGTTCATGGAGCTGAGACTTTTTTCGAGAGAGAGAGAGTTGACAATTTCTTTCCTTATTTTTTTCCAAGAGAAGTGTAATTTTAGGATGAGTAAAATCCAATCTTCTTTCCATTCTCTTATCTTCTATGCTACGAGTCTACAGTCATATGGAAAGAGATTTTATTTATTTAATGAGTATTATTTCTATTAAAATTCTAAGTAGTAGATAGTAGTAGAGAATAAAGGGATAATATGTTATCCCTAAGTAGTTGTGTATTATCTTTATTATTATCTTTATTAATAATTGTTAGTGATAGGATAGTCATAGAATATATCTCTATGAAGTGTTAGTAATAGTATACATGTCTATGAGAGTAGTTTATATATGTTTATCACATTTCTTTGTAACTCTATATAAACCTATTGGACTGATGAATAAAGGAAATAAAGATTATTAATATTCAGCTCTTGAGTTGATTTGGGATGTATTAGGCTTCCTATCTGTTACGTGTTCGAGTAATTAGTCACGTGATATTCTAACATGTGTTACATGTCAAAAAAGAAATTTAAAAATTCATTACTTTATACACACAATAATATTGTACCGCGACCTAGTTTTGTACAAACCATCAATCCAAAAATCGAATTTTTCTATTAGAGAAACTTTTATGGGTGTCATTTGGTCTTCATCTATATCAATTTTAATATTAGAGAAACTTTTATTGGTCTTATTGGTGTTGCACCTTCAGCAAAAATTACCCTTTTTGTGGCATATAGTTTTTTAATTTACCTTACATTACCTTATAATGGTGGTAGAGATATTACAATTTTTACAACAAAGTTCTTTAAAAATTGACATGACAGACTAGAATTATTAAAATATATTTTTTTTAAAAAAAATCTACTCAATCATATACTCTTAATTATTGTACCAATTATGGATCGTAATGTCAATTTATAAATTTTATGAGGTTAGTGTTCAATTCAAGTTTCCACATACATGCTTTTTAGGCATGAGCCTTTTGGGCCTATTATGGTGTTTTGGGCATTCCTTTAACCTCTTTGCAGGGCCTTTGTTTGCATTAATAAAATATAATACCAAAAAAAAAAATCACACACCCAAACATATCCTTAAAATTTTCTATAATTTTGGATTAAATGAACCAATTCTTCCTTCTTTTATCCATTGAAATTGGCTTGAAAGTTCAACTTTTTAAATACACTTAAAAAAAATATAAAACCTTTTTAAAGATCAAGAGATTTCAAAGATTAAAAAAAAAAAAAAAAAAAATCAATAAAATGTAAAGAAAATAATATTGACCTTTGTTTTAATTTTTTTCCTTCTGTAGCTTTGTTGAGACTTGCAGAGGGTGAGAGCTTTCATTTTGTTTTTGAGTTAAGTACCTTTTTGCTACCTATGGTTTCACTTTTTTATTTTTGGTTCTTTGTACATGAGCTTTGTTGTACTTGTTACTATTGTATTACTATTATTGTTAATTCCCAGTTGCATACCCCATCTAGAGTGTCCATTTTAACTTATCAGCATGTCAACAAGAAACCTTTAAACTATAATTGTATAGTATTTCTTTAGTTAGTTTTTAGGCATGTACTTTTATGCACAGAAGCATTTGCAACCAAACTGTCAACTCAACATTTAACTGATGTAAACAAGAGAGTGCTTCTAGGCTTATACTAGGTGGTAACTTGCTAATGGTTAAAGTGCATGGGCCTCTTTACCTAGGATTCATTTCCTTCAAGTTTAGTAATTTTTTCTTGCTAAAAAAACAGAAAAAGTCTTGTTGACATTTTACAACTCATCATCATATGTGTGCGTGTGTTTGATTTGATTATAAGTCTGTGAGTTTGATTATTCTCACTGTTTACCAAAATGGTGCAGAAATGGATTCAATTTTTGACCTTATCATTTATCATCATGGGTCCATGTCTGGACCAAGAATGGAATACATTGGAGGAGATACTATGGAATTAGATGCTTTGGATGTAGACAGGATGTGCTTTTTGGACTTAGACCAATATACTAGAAGATAAATTGGGGTACAAGTACCATGATATTCCTATGATGTACTTCAAGTACGATGATCAAAACAATGAAAAGATACATGGTCTTACTACAAATCAAGGTTTCATGACTATGATCTTAGGGATCATAAATGGTGGCAGAAGAAGTTGCATGTGTTTGTTGACCATGCACTAGAGGAACTAATTGAACCGGTTCCGATTAAAGTGGTGCCCCCAACTATGCTTATCTCTGAATATTCTGTAGAGGTTAAGGTAAACTATTCTGAGGAGGATGTGACACATCACACATCACAACCACCCGCACATGAGCCACCACAGCAGCCTACTGTGCAGCCACCACAACATTCCAAAATAGGGCTTGAGAAGAATGTGGCAGCTGGCGGTGAGTTGTAGTCAATACTTACTATTCTCTACTAATTGCCTTTCTTCCATCCTTTGTTTTGTATAACATGAAAACACGTTATATATTTAGAAAGTTATATACTTATAGAGTCATCTAAAGCTACTCGGCATAAATTAAAAGAAACTGTGGAAACAAATCTTGAAGAAAACAAGACCCCAAAAGTGGTAGCCCGACTTGTAGCATCAAAGACTCCACACTTTGTGCAGCGCATTTCTGCTTGTACACTAAATACCGTGGTGAGTTTTTTGGATATTTGTGTGGTATGTAGCATTACTACTTGTGTGTGTGTGTCTTGTTGTTCCAACATCTATTCAGTACATTGAGGTTTCGATATATAGATAAAAGAGATTTTTGATGAGTCATGATATTGTTTTTTGTTGCAGCATATTCATATATCGGTGATGAAAGCATTCAAGATCGTACTTAAGCCAGAGATGGTACTTCGTGATCAGAAAGGGAAGTCCTGGCCCGTGAAAATCATTTTCAAAAATGATGGACGAATATCTATTTGTTCTGGGTGGAAATATTTTGCAAAGAGCAATCTGAAAGTAACAGACTAATGTGTGTTTGAGTTTCTCCTGCACAGTGGAATTGAAATACATGCAAAGAAATACGTGTGCATGTTCTTCGTGGAAATGCAAGAAATGAAGAAGCCATCTAGCCATTGGCGCTGGCATAGGCGTATTGTTTAAGCATATAATTTATTCTTCCACCAAAAGGCCGGATAGAAGCTTATTTATCTGGATACCTGCGGTTATTCCTTCAATCTATTTGTACCATGAGAATCTGTGTTGGGGTCATGGGAATCGATGTTCATGCTATCTCATGGATTGGTTGCATTGTGAATGTCGTATATATTTGTTCAAGGAAGAACATTGAAGAACTAAAAGGCAATTTCCTTGATATTATTTGAAGTTATTTTTTTGGACTGCTAGCAATTAGTCCCAACATGCAGGAATTATGCGGCCATATATAAAATTACAAGTTGCTGAAACTATTTTTGTTTTCATGAGCCTTTTTCCGTTTATAAATAGAACAATTGAAAAGTTTAAACCCAAATATAAATTTGAGATTTTTTTTAATATAAATTCATACAATATTTACTCAAAAACATTTTAGTAGTGTATCATCATATAAACTGTAAACATATGTTTTATTGTATTGTGCTTTTTTCAGCATATCAAGTGTCCATCAATAAATGATGTAGCTTTTAAAATCACTATTTGATCAAAATCATCATTTGATCAATCACAAGCCCAATGGTGATTTTAAAAGCCACATCATTTTTTTATGGACACTTAATGTACTCCTAGAATTACTCATTCCTTGAGCATCTTTAAATATTTTTAAGGCCTATTTTGTTGAGTAATTCTACATGTATATTTAGTGTCCATCAAAAATTGAGGTGGCTTTTAAAATCACCGTTAGGCGTCTGATTGATCAAAAGATGATTTTAAAAGCCACCTCATTTTTTGTTAGACACTTAATGTATACATAAAATTACTCTATTTTGTTTTGGGTCTTTCTAAAATAATTAGAATTCGCTTCAAGTATTTGCTATGAAACTTTGAAAAAAAAAAAAAAATCTATTTGGATGAATTAAAGATACACAGGACGCTATATGTACAATTAATCTTGGTCTCAATCTTAGCGATTATTAACTGTATTTGCTTATCTCTAAGTTCGCTAACTGCGTGGTTATTAGGCCGTTTATAGCTATCTGCTTGTATGCTCTCCTACTAGGACTGCCATCTACCAAATGGTTTGAAGTTAGAAAAATTAAACCATTGAAAATCCAATGCAACAAAAAGATCGATCTATGATTAGATGAAGAACATTGATTTGGCATAAAATTACGAAAAAAAAAAAGACTAGTGGGGCTTAGCACACAGTGGAATTAGGCGCATTTTGAGTTCTTTACTGGGTGGGATCGGGTTCTGAAAATCCAATGGGCGGCCCATAAACCTTCCGAATTTGTTGGGCTCCAATTTCATTCATGCTCCGATTCACTTTCACTTTGCCCTAGGGTATATGATTTTTTATTTTTTATTTTTTACTGTCAAAATTTGTTACTTAATGTTTTCATCATGTGTTACTTTTCCACGTAAATTTGTAAAAAAAAATATTGTAGTAAAATATTTCCTTGTAACAAATTTACCATTTGTTAATACTTTTTAAATTGTGCTTTTTGTTTTTGTTTGAAATAAAAAAAAAAAAAAAAATGTTGTAATGTGACATAAATATGAAAGTAGTTTTTAGTGTCTTGTGTTTTAAGTTGTTTATTAATAATTTTGTTTTAAAATGAAAAAATAAAAATAAAAAATAAAAAATTATCAAACAAAGCAATGCCACAATCATTTTCCAATAAAAAATTCCCCAACAAAATGATATTTGACTCTCCTCCTTTGAGGAAGTGGCTACATGATTGAGATTAACTCCCCTATTTTATTTTTTTGTTTTTTTCCTTTTAATTTTGTGGGTGCTGGCCTTGAATTTTGCAGGCAATATGAAATGAGGCTATCAAGCTTGGGCTTATTTCTAGAGCTTCCTATCATTGTAGCCTAAGCATTGAAATTGGGGTGGGCCATAGTAGTGAAATTGACCCAACCTTAAAAGGAAAATTGAAAGAAAGGGACCAGAGCCTCCCTTGTTGTAGAATGAAGTTACCCTGATGTGCTTACAGGTTATATCATTACAAATCCATGCAGCTGGCATGTTAAGCTGCATGTTTCAGCTGAATATTAAATAATAATAATAATAATATTTTTTAAAAAATAATAAATAAAAATGGTGCAAAATAACCATCACAACCATGATCAAATCATTTGGAATACTGCTTACATTATTTTGGACAGACGTTGTTTAATAGACTGTGTTAGAAAAATTCTCCCAACCTAATTTGGCGGAAAATTTTGTCTTATATTAAACCTCTTTCCAAAGCAATAGAAAGAGTAAACTCTACAGTCTAAACATAAGAGCAGTTTTATATATAAGAATGGCCTCTCATTAGAGCCAAAGGCAAAGCGAATTCAAGAGTCTAGTTTAGCATTTTATTTTTTATTATTTTTTAAAAACATGTTTGGGTAGGTTTTTTAAATTCAAATTCTACTCAAATTTTATCCAATTTTTTTCTAATTTTGTCTCCAGTCTTCTAAACCATCCAAACATAATTTCAAAAAATAATTTTTCTCGGTATTCGCAATTTTAAATATAATACAAAAAAAAAAAAAAAAAAAAATCGAACACCCAAACGAATCCTTAAAAATTTCTATAATTTTGTATTAAATGAACAAATTCTTCCTTCTTTTATCCATTGAAAGTTCAACTTTTTAAATACACTTAAAAAAAATATAAAACCTTTTTAAAGATTGAGAGATTTCAAAGATAAAAAAATCAATTAAAACAATTACTTTTTTTTATGACCCTTTTTTTTTCAAAACAAAAATATTAACGGACAACTTAACACACAAAACATTTGTAAAACGCTCAAAATTGCCTTCATATTTATGTTATATTGGAACTTTTTTTTCAAAAAAAAAAAAAAAACTATTTAAAAAGTTATTAACAAACAGAAATTTGAATAAATCTCCCAGATTCAGCCAGTGGAACATAGCAACGCAGTAGAATATGATAATTGTTGTGAATTATGATCATGTTAAAGCTTGGTGCTTTTGGAATTGACTTTTTGTTTGAGATCTGCTTTAACAAAGTCAGCCCAATCAGAGGGGTAGGGGATCGCTGTAAGCTTTTTGAAGGGAATGGGCCAACCTGAGGAGGATAGTGAGTAACATCATGCAAATTACTGATATGACCGTTAAACTAACTGAAATTTGAAAATGGGCCCTTTCAGCTTTTACTCTACGCTACTATTCTAACTTCTAAAGCTGTCCACCATAACTCCAAACCATGATGCTTCCATAACCTTAATTAATTGCATGTGATCATCATGTTCTATGGATTTTCTTTCCAACAACGTTTTCCTTAAATTAAGATTGGACCTTAGGATTACTTGCTTTAAAGATAAATGTTAATTGAAAAAAAAAATTAATTTAGTTTGAAAATGTAATCGAGGATTACATGTTTTAAGGATAAATACTAATCTAATAAGTTAAGTAAGAGGATTTTCTTTAACCCAATTCGAAAATGCATGTGAAGATCACGTGCACTAAACGCAGATGTTAGTTTAATACACAAACTTAAAATAATGATGTTGTTTAGTAGGCTGTTATACAATTTTTATACAATATGATGGTGTGGCAATAAAAATCTGTCGTTAGATTAACTCTTGTAAAAAAAAAAAAAAAGGCTGATTTTCAAGGATATTTCAATTAAGCTGTATAGCAGTCTACTAAATAATTATAACCACCATATTAATATTGTAAAATAAAAACATGATATATTACTCTTATTTTAATGAAATTTGGTTGGGGCGGCAATCACAATGGAGGTACGAGTATTCTTAAATCTCAAGTAAAGAATATGATTTCTTTCCTTTCCTTTCCTTTCCTTTGAAGTAATCCAAATTTTAAATGTACTCTCTCTCTATATATATATATATATATATGACATTTCGTATATGAAATTAATCGCTTTCATCTTTCGAAAAATATTATTTATTTTTACATTTTTCTCTTACACCATCTCCTACAGGTATGAAATTAGCTGACTTCACATTTTTTTACTACACAGTCAAAATTAAAAATTTAAAAGGCTAACCAAATATAAAAATTAACTTTTTTAAAAATAAAAAAAAAATCATGAATCAATTTGACATGAAAATTTTTAAAATGAGAAACATTTTTTAATGAATGAAATATATACTTTAAGTTTAAGCTGATCGACATCTGTCCTTAGAGCAGAGCACATGATTCCCACGTGTATTTTTAATGACATATGTCCTAAGAGTAGGGGTGAGCATGGGGCGGGGGGGGCGGGGATTGGCTTTTTTTGCCCCCGCCCCGCAGGCGTGCGGGTTCCCCAAAGGGAACCCGCACCCCGCAGAAAATCCCCTCCACCCGCACGGGGCGGGTGTAGGTGGGGCGGGGAAAACCCGCGGGGATCCCCGCGGGTATGCGGGGATCCCCACGGGTTTTGACCCATTAACCCTGTGGTTTTGTTCACACCACAGTGGCACTGATTTCAAGGAAATTTCAATTTCAGGAGCATTCACTAGATCTTGCAAACACATACAGATGTGCAAATGGATGAAAAAATGAAAAACTGGTCAACGTTATATAGAAGAACAACTGTTTCTTCTAATCGAATACTAAAAGACTCTACATGCAGAGCAAGAAGCGAGTAACGATTCAACGAACATAAACCACAAACAGTTAAAATGGAAGGCGGAAGCATCAGATGTGCAAACGGAAGGCGGAAGCATCAGATTTAAAATAAGGGAAAGGCCTTGTGATTTAACTCAGCCTCTCTCTTTTCTTCTCAGTCTCGATTTCCCCTACTCTGCATCAAGGCATCAAGCTGCCTTGAATGGCATTCTTCAAGCTCCGGCTTTTCGGTTCCAATCCTGCGCTTTTACACCGAGTCACACTTTCTCGCTCTCTATCTCTCTGTAACGATTGGGATCGATTCGAAAGCGTAACGCAAAACCACCCCTTTGGGCTCTCCCAGAAGCATTACGAAACCACCTTGTGAGCTCGCAAAGCCGTTTTCTCTCACTAGAGAAACTCTGTCTCTCTCTCTATGTTTCTCTCTCTACGACACTCGGACACACACTCTGCAAAACGCCGTTTCAAAGAATCCCCAAATCCGAAACATGGGTGCGGGTTAGTGAAAGAGAAGGTAAAGAGAAAGACTAAAGTTAGGAACTTAGGGTTAGCCGGTTAGGTTAGAAAGCTTTCTTCTTTATTTTATTATTTTTTTTTTTTAAAACATGCGGGGCGGGGACCCGAGAAAATTTAAGGGTCCCCCCGCAACCCGCCCCGCACCGCGCGGGGGGCCAAAAACAGCCCCAAAACCCGCCCCATGGGTGCGGGTTTTGGGCTCTGCGGGGCGGGTTGGGGCGGTTTCTGCGGGGCGGGGCGGGTTTCTGCGGGTTTTGCTCAGCCCTACCTAAGAGTCCTTAAAACATGTGATTCTCACACGCGTTTTAAAAAATATATTTATTTTTTATATGTTTTAAAGATAGATGTCAATTTAATAAATTAAATTGAATAAATTTATTCTAATTCAATTTGAAAAAAAAAACTTTTAGAGGTAAAGTTGTTATGAGCCTTGATTGGAGTTTAAGCAACCTTGCAACACTTTTCAATCACTTTTTTTTTTTTTGTCCTGAACTATATATATCAATTTAATAAATTAAATTAAATTAATTAATCTCGAAAATAATTTGGAAAAAAATAAAAATAAAAATTGCGAGAGATAATAATGTCTGATATTAGTCTGGACCCAACAATTAGGTTTGATTATCATCATCTTCTCTTTTAATATATGAAAGAAATGAAAGAAGGAAGATTTGTGTTGAAGGCACTTGTCATGGCGTGACAGCTCAAAAGCCCCACACATGTTAAATGGCGGTGCGCCCATCATACGTACCGGTTGAATTTGGCTGATTGCTACCAACACTTAGCGTACAGATCACAACAGCAATAAGGTCCATTGCACATGAAGAAAGCAGGGCCTACGTACTAATCATACCCTTTGCTTTGATGCCTCCAAAACGCATAAATCAAAATCAGCCAAACATCTATCTGTCGTCTGTTAACGTCATGTTTTAGAGCCTCTTTTTATATATATATATATATTTTTTGATGTAATATAAAAATAATAAAATTCAAACTTATTAGATGTAGAATTTAAATGACAAGAACAGAATCTCTTTCATGATACATATATAGTTATTTTAATTAATTATATCCCTCCTTAGAGAAAAATGAGATTTTAGATGGGAGAGGTATTAATTTATGGAAAATGATAGATTTACAACACCACCACAACAACTGCACAACACTCTCTTACATGAAAAATGTTAGATTTACAACACCAATACAACAACTGTACAACAATCCCTCACATGAGGATGGGTCCCACATACTGGGGTCCACCATCATGTGAGGGGTTGTTGTACAGTTGTTGTATTGGTGTTGTACAAGAATCAAATTCCCTCTTACATGGGGTGGGGCTTAGTGTGTGGGGTCCATTCCATGTGAGGAGGTGTTGTGCAATTGTTGTAGTAGTGTTGTGTAATAATTAAATCTCTTAATTTATTCACAACATTCCAAACGTCATGATTATGATCGCTCATCTAAGTTAATGAAAATCATAAATCAAGATATTTTTTCCTCAAAAAAATCATTAGGGACCAATTATTTCTCGTAACTGTTCATAACAACCACAGTCCAAAAAGTGTTTCTTATTTCTAAGCACTTCACTTAGAGCTTGTTTAAATTTGTGTTGGGAAATATAATTATATATATTAAAAAAAAAAAAAAAGCTTTATATTTTAACTTCTTTTTTTTTTTTTAGAGTAAAAAAGTATTTACAATTGTGCAACAATATTTCTCAGTAGGCCTTACACTTAATGCCACTGTCAGTGTCACCAAAACAATGAAACATTTAGTATAAGGTACCTACAAAATGTAGCTCTAATAAATCCACATCAAAACTGAGGTGCTATGCTTCATTGCATTTGAATCCTCTCCTTGTCCGTGCTTCATTAAGTAACCTGCAATTCGTACATCTCCCCTACTGTTTTTAAGACATGTTTTAATGCCAACACATGTTTCGGTAGTACAGTTTTTGTTATAATTTTTTATAAATTTATGTTGTATTTTATATAAAAAAAATAAGGAAAAATAAGTATTGCGTGACAATTTATATTTTAATGATTGAAGTAATAAGTGCACCGTAAATTATTACGTTTTATTGAAAATGTAGCAAGTATCATATAAACTGTTACGTGTCAATCTATGCTTTAATAGCTGATATAAGAGAAATGATATTTGTACATCACTTATACATCTCTATACAACTAAGTTTTAAATTCTCGACAAATGATATTTGTACACAGTAATATTTAGTATAAAACTCGTGTATTTATTCAACTTTTTTTGCTACATATTCATATAAATTTCTTCACCATATAAGTTTTTAGTTTCTAAGAAACGACAATAGAAATAATAATAATAATAATTATAATAAAAACAATTTGTGACACCTTAACCTAGCATGATTTCTAGTATCCAACCTGGACCAACCACATGTAGACGGCCCCACACCATCATCTGTCATGTTTTTCACCCGTACCAGAAGGGTGAAAATTGAACCAAACCCTAGTAAAGAACAATCACAACCGTAAAACACACGCGGCAACGTGGCACACAGATCCGTGATCCACATACACAAATGGGACCCATCCGATAGGCCCCGCAAACGGACGCCTCAGATCTGTTTGGTAGCGACAATCAGGCCATGTGGACGAACCAGCCGGAACCTTCCCTTGCCTTTACATGACGCCTATTTATTCTGTTCCAGTTGCTCACTGAAACACACAGACACACGTATACGAACTCGAACTAGGTCTTTCTCTTTAGCCTGTGGTACTTGAAGTGCGCAGGTTAAGCAGTGAGGCGTGCGCAGTATAAGAGATAAATGATGAATAGAATAGCGTTTTTCTTCTTAGGTTTTGTGTGCATTGCGATCGCCGGCGTCGGAGGTCAAGCTCCAGCGACTTCTCCGAGCACAACGCCTGCTCCGCCGGCACAGAATAATCCTCCTCCGACTGTCTCACCGCCGCCGACGAACAATGCTCCACCACCGTCGACTCCTCCTCCAGTGAGCTCTCCTCCTCCTTCAACGCCTCCTCCGGCGACTCCTCCGCCTGTCAGCGCTCCACCTCCCGCCTCGCCTCCTCCAGCGACTCCTCCACCCGCTACTCCTCCCCCGGCTACTCCACCTCCAGCGACTCCACCCCCGGCGTCTCCTCCACCAGCAACTCCTCCTCCGGCAACTCCACCCCCAGCAACGCCTCCTCCGGCCACTCCACCCCCGGCAACTCCTCCACCAGCACCTTTAGCGCCGGTTCCCGCCACTACTCCGGCTCCGGCTCCGGCACCGAGCAAGAAGAAGGTGAAAGCTCCTGCTCCGTCTCCCTTGGGGCTGAGCCTGCCTCTTACACCAACGGAAGCTCCGGGGCCGAGCCTGGGAGCTACCTCTCCCAGTCCAACCCAGAACGACGACGTAAGTCTTTCTTTGTTTCTTTTATTTCTGTCTCTTTTGCTTTGTCCTATATTATAAATTATAAATTATCTTAACTTAAGTAAAGAAAAATAATAAATTTAATCACATTTCAATAATATTTAATTATTTAAATATTTTTAAAAAATTCAAGCTGTAATCTTACTCACTGTGTAACTACTAACTACTGGTCCGGATTTCTTTAACATAAGCATGGTTACGGGTTTCCCGCTGTTTCGTTCTGGTGTCACGAGCTCACGTGAGCTTGGGAGGTGTAGATCTGATTGGTTCTACAAAAAGAAAATCGAATCCCCCATTTTAGCTTCAAACACTGATCAAAAGTAACTGCGGCAAAGCCAGTTGCTTCAGATTTGTCCCGGGGATTCATTGCAATAGGACTGTCCTGATCTAAGTAATAATTAGGATAATTAGATGAATATATAGCTTAATTTGATAGGATATGTAAATATAACATTAGGTAACAAGGATTAAGTTATAATTTATGTGTAAGAGAAATTGATGCAATTTAAAAACAGTTTTATTAGAGTTTTATATAATAATGTTATGTTATTTGTTAACGAGAATTTGTGGAACCCTCCATATATTGCAGAGTGGGGTTGAGAAGATGATGTCCATTGAGAAGATGGTTGGGAGCATGGTGATTGGATTGGGTCTCCTCTGGTTGGTGCTTTAGAGCTGCAGCCTATTGGGTCTCTTTCTTTTTTATTTCAGTGTTATATCACTTTTGCCTCTATATATTTACTGCCCATCATCCTATATATTAGCCCCCACCTGATTATGGGACCTGCTATTTGTATTTGAACTATATACATTCGGTTGAATTCTTTTGGGAGATTTTTGAGGGGAGTTTTCTCTGCATTCACTGTTGAGGGGGAGTTGTTTTGTATTGGATTGGTAGCTAACTCTCTCTCTCATGATATCTTTATTTCATTTTTCTATATGTCTCTTTTCACACCTCACCTTTAATTGATTAGTATTATCTCTCTTTTTTTTTCCTATAGAGACTCCTTATTTTATTGTTGAGAAATGCTATCGAATATATTGTTATACGACTGTCATACGACTAAGATGATGTGGCAATAAAAATCAGCGTTTGATCTTACTTTTAAAAAGCCCCTAATGATCTAAATGCTCATTTTTATTGTCATTTCATCTTAATTGAGTGAAAGTTGTATAACAATTTATTAAAGAGTGTTACTCTTTATTGTTATATTGTGAAATGCTTAATGAGACATAATATCAAAGCGACCCGATTTAAAATTTTAGTTCACGAAGGAAGCCCTGTCGAAAGCAAAATGTTGCATCCATGATATAACCAATTGGATGAATTCGGTCAAGAAATTTTTGTTTTTCATGTGTTTTATTAAAAATGCACGTGAAAATTACATACAATTTGAATATGTTAGTTTAATAGACTGGATTTAAAGTATTTTCTTTAGTTCAATTTGAAGGAAAACTTTATCCCGACGACCCGAGAAAAGATAAGGAATAGACAAAGGGGACGCCAAGTAAAATGTAGATTACACATTCTTAATCGTATACACTTTTGGGTCAAAAGCTAGGATTTCATTCGTGTAAAGAAATGCTTACAAGACACAAAGCATCACAGGCTCCAATTGCATTGCAAAAGAGTTCGTAGCATATGGGACTACAGTGGGCCGACAGGACCAAAAGCATAATATGGCCCATTACACTGAAATTCATTTTTCCTAAATTTGAATTTATGTATTAGTAAATTTGGAGTAGAATAACTTATAGTTATAGGTCATTAGAATGGCTGTTCTAAAGCTATTTTATTCTACATTTTTCTATTTTTAATAAAAACTGAAATGGTTAATCTGCGTACCAAACGTAACCTAAGTCAAAAATTATTAAAAACCTGAAAGAAGATACAAAGATCGACCCTCTCGAGTTTTCACAAGTGTTTATATGTATTACCATAGATCCGTCCGATCAAGATATTGAAAGAGTTAAGAGTCCGTTTGGCAATGCTTTTTGTCTAAACTTTTTGTTTTCTATAAACAATTTAGATTAATGGGTATTCCAACTACAAATGATCAATAAAATGCACAAGTCATTAAAAGGAAATAAAGCAAGCCCACCTTACTTGTTTCTTCAGCAAATTGAAGAACTCTCATGTATGAGGAAAACCAGAATTCATTGCTAACCAAGGAACAAGACTCGTGAGTTTTAGAAATCTAGGGTTACTCTATAAAAGAAAGTTCTGAGTTGAAGAATGAAAATTAACTAAAATTTGATCCCAGGTAAGGTGCCCAATGATCATGTTTCTTCTCCTTATCACAATTTCACCATTTTTTTTCTTTGACAAAGCTTCATCTCTCCTCCAATTCAGTGTATTAAACTAATATTTGTAAATTTCATGTATTTTTATTTATTTATTTTTTTTAAAAAAAAAAAAAAGCATGTGAAGATCACATGCATTTTGAATAAATGTCAATTTAATAGATTGATTTTTTTTTTTTTTAAAAAAAAAAAACTGTCATTTTTCTTTACCCCTATGATTAAAGGGAGAATTGGAGTGTTAATTGCATTTCCACTCATTGTCTTTTTCTTTTTCTTTTTTGGCACATTCTTAGTGCTGAATACATGGCCAACAAAGCAATATGAAAGAAATAAATGGGAAAAGGCCCACTATCATTCTTGTAAGGGTAAAGTTTTTCTTTTAAATGGGTTGAAAAAAATTCATTCAAACCCAGTCTTTTAAATTGATAATGTCTTTAAAGCCCACGATTCTTACATGCACTTTCAATTCTCACATATTCTAAAAACATATGTTCATTTAATAAACAGGTTGAAAAATATTTCTCCAATCCAATTTGAAAGCTCCTTGTAAAGGACATAAATTTCTTACAAACCGGTTTGTAAAAAATTTTCTACAACCCACATATAAGAGTGACACCCTTTAAACATATGAAAATCACATGTTTTTTATTATTATTATTAATGTTATTAAAAAAATATGTGAGAAACACATGTTATTAAAACATATGCTTCTCATATGCAGAGAGACATATGTCAATCTTAGATATGGTTTGTATGAAATTTCTTACAAATCGATTTGTCCCATTGTAAATTAAGCTCAATAGTACAAAAAAATGTTTATAAAGGCATGGGCTTAGGGGCATTAATTTGTTAATTAAACTTTCAAGCAAGTGGGCTCAATGAGCTTACAAATTATGAGCCCACTATAGGAGTTGTTGTGGATTTGAACCCATTTCCAAGGAAGAAATTAACCTTTTTTGACGTGTAATTCAATAGAATGCTAATATGCCCCTTTATAAACTAACGTGACAATTTATGTGATATTTATTACGTCAACAATTATAATGTAGAACGTTATGTGTCAATCCACATAAAATTTACCACATTTATAAACTAACATAATTGTGTTTACATAACACTTACCACGTTAGCCACTAAAATGTAAACTGTCAAATTAAACTTGTTTTCATATAATGCAGACTGCCACTTGAGTTTATACGAGACTTATACAGTAAAAGCTGTGGTATCCTAAACATTTTTAATTTTTAATTTTTATCAAAACCAAATGTTGAAGTGAGTAATTAATTAAAGAAATTTAAGTTATAATTTTTTTTTTAATTGGGTTTTCATTGATTATGGGCTTCATGATATGGGCTTCTTTGTCTCCCAAAACTAATAGCCCTTAAGAACCCAAGTAACTACGAGATGTCAGCCCAAAACCAATTTGGTCCTGGTTCTTCAACTTACACATAGAGTCAAGTGAATTATTTACCCGAAAGCAATATAATGAATTTAATTAACATTGTAATCCTCTCATTACATATAAAACAAGACAATACGTGTAATATTTTAATTAATTAAATAAATAAAAAATCATGATTTGAACGCTCTAATATTACTTAATTGTCAGTATCTCCTCTAAGACCAACGAAAAGATAAAATGACCTTAATTTTTTTTAATAAGACAAAAATGTCTTTATAAATTAAAAAAAACTAAAACTAAAAACTAAAAAAAAATTACATTTAAAAAACAAATTTAAAAATTTAAAAAATAAAACGAAAAAATAAATGAAATTTATATCAAAAACATTTAAGAAAACAAATGAAGAAAAAAAGAAAAAACCCGTTTTTGTTTTTTTATTTTCTTGTTTTTATATAACTTTTTGTTATTTTATATTTTTTTAATAATTTTTTATTTCATTTTTTAAAATTAATAATTTATAAAGGGTATTTTTGTCATTAGAGAGGCATTGATATTTTTCAGTAATTTAAAGAAAAAACTGATATAATTAATAATTTAAAAAAATATTGACAATAAAATAATAGTTTTTGAGAATTATATATATGCCTTTTCTCTTTCTCGAATTAATAACATGATCCTTGCCATTATTATGCGTAGGTAGAAATGTACGCCGCACGTACACGTAGACGCACACAAAGAGAGAGAGAGAAGGTGAGAATCAAATGCAATGTTGACTTTAAGACTGAGATTCCCTTCACTTGGGAGTTGGGAGAGTTATGGGAATAAGTTGCGTGAGTTCCAGGGTAGGGCACTGGCAAACTATCATAAATGGGCATCAATTCTTTAGCACAACTACTACAAGAGGTGGAAGCTTCCTTTGCCGACAATGCTATGAGATTTTTTTTATTTTTTATTATTATTTTCTTAGTATTTTTATAAGTTAATTTCAACAATTTATTAATTAATTGCTTTATCCTATACTATTCATACATTTATTTTTTTGAAATGCTCAACATGTCAACCATATTAACAGCACCTCCTAAATTCCTGCTCTCTTGCTGGGATTAATCTAAAACAGCCCACATAAATAGGTGTCACAAAGTCAATGCCAAATCCATAATAATTAGTACTTTTAAAAAAAAAAAATTCTTATAAATAGTATTTTCAAAGAAAATCGAGATGATGTAATGGAAACTATATTATGAAATTGTCGTGTTTGTTAATGTTTTTGTTTTCTAAGTCTGCTCAAAATTATGCTGATGTGATAGTATCAATCAACCATTTAACAGACTGTAATTTTTTTTTTTTAATTGTTTTCTAAAAACCACGATAAGCTGTTAAGCAAAACCAAACAAGTAGTTTAAGTAAAATTAAATAATTATAGAGGATCCTGATTCGCCTTTTATTCGTCCTTCTTTTATAATAATTTTTTATTTTTTTATATGATCATGAATACTCAGTTCAACCATGTGTTTAGAGAAGGTAACCAAGCTGCGGACTGGCTCAGTAAACGTGGTAGTGCGGGGATTACGCATGATTATATTTCGTGTAATATCCCCAAGGAACTCAAAGGGATTCTTCGGGTAGACAAATGTGGTTTACCTTGTCTTAGAATTAAGTGAGTCGTGTGTTGTGTTTATGTTTTGTTCTCATGGGATGTTCTCTTTGTAAATCCTGTGACTTTCAGTTGTTTCATGGTTTTCCTCCGCCGAAAGTGGGGCCTTTTTCTAATAAATTTAGGCCGGGATCACTATTGGACATGTGATCTCGTCCTTTCAAAAAAAAAAAAAAAAAAAAAAAAAAAAAAAAAAAAAAAATATTTGATGTTTATAGTTATGGCTGTACTTGTTCATGAACCAAACTTGAAGTAGCTCACTCCCATGCACTGCAAGACTTGGACCATTGCCATAAAAACTTTTGTCATCAAAAAGCTTATAATTAATGCTCATGAGTCCACACAACACCACTTATGGAGAGCCTCGGGAATCTGGGCCTTTTTTCTTCTTCTTCTTCTTCCTTTATTTTTAATTTTTTTAAAAAAAAATTAGTTTTTTATTATATATATATATATATATATATAATTTTATTTAAGTAAATAGGCATTTTCTTCATTTCAGCAAATCGATGTGTAGCTCACGTACCCTCGTGTGAATGTTCAGAAGACTAGTTAAAGCAATGGGAATCGAAACCCTAGCTAGCTAGTATATTTTAGCAACGTAAACACAACAGTCATCGAAGGAAGAGAGATGGATTTGGATCTCAAAGTAATTTGCTATTTGAATGGTCAGTATTTAGATAATAAACGTAGGAGAATTTTGATGGGGTCTATCTACTTGAGTAGATGGGCGGGTTGCTCCGAATCTACTCGGACAGGTAAGTCTCATGAGTCTCTCACAATTACTATCCAAACTGCTTACAATCTGAATAGTAAAATTATTGAAAATTTTTATATAGAGGAGATGGGAGGTACAAAATTTGCGATAAAAACTTCTGTCATCAATAAGCCTAAATGCTCATGAGCAGACGAGCAATGATATACATCACTCCCTCTTTTTTTAAAGTCTAAATGATGCGATTCCTCATAGCATTTGACACGTATATGAAATTGAATTTTTTGTTGGAAGACCACACACCACACATAATTATAAAAAAAAATGCCGAGAGTGATGAGTAGAATTACCATTGAGCCGACACAACCCAAGCCATGCATAGCCTTGGGAATCTAAGCCTTTTTTTCATTTTTTTTAAAGTTAAGCAAATCTGTAGTGTGAATGTTCAGAAAAATAGTTAAAGCAACTATGAGGATCGAAACCCTAGCTAGTATATTTTAGCATTTAGGGTTTATTCCTTTCCCCAAAAATTTTGGGGGCATAAGGTTGTCATCCTAGAAAAAAGAGAAGGAAAATAGGCCCTTCTCCACATACACTAAATAAAATTTTGCAACTCCTAGTTATTTGAACCATGCCTTGGTTTCCATTCTTGCCAATTAGATGAAGTTAACCCTCAGTCCATTTGGTCTATCTTGTAAATAAATGTTAGAAACTTTTTTTTTTTTTTTCACAGCTATTCCATAATACCAACGTGGCATACCCAACTAATCATTGAATCAATAATTATTTACAAAAGTACAAAAAATTAAGTGTTGGTTGAGACTACCACATTAACATTTTTAGTATAATTGTGGAATAAAAATATGATTTCTTGCATTACTTTTTATAAAAATAAATGTCACGTGAATTGCCATATAATCGTTAATGTGAGTTTTTTTTTTTTTTTTTTTCTAAAAAAAATGTAATAGGTTGTTAGCGGTGACAACCTATCATTGAATCAATAATTATTTACAAAAATACAAAAAATTAAGTGTTGGTTGAGACTACCACGTTAGCATTTTTAGTATAATTGTGAAATAAAAATATGGCTTCTAACATTACTTTTTATAAAAATAAATGTCACGTAGATTGCCATATAATCGTTAATGTGAGTTTTTATTTTATTTTATTTTTTTAAAAAAAATGTAATAGGTTGTTAGCGGTGATACGTGTCATTGCTTATGTAATTTTATTTTATTTTACATATGATGACTAGTGTCATCGCTAACAGTAAATGGTCATCGCTAATAGCGACGACATTTTCTGTCGTCGTTGATTTTAAATTTTTCTGAAATTAATTAGTGACGAGTAGCAAAAGTTGTCGCCGAAAGTTTTGTAATGCTTGACATTTTAGTGGTTTGTGTGATAAGTATTATGTAAATTGTCCCGTAATAATCTACATTTTAGTAGTTAAGACTTGAGATAAGAAGTGTAACGTAAATTATAATGTTGGCTTAGAGGGAAGCTGGCCGGAAGGGGAATAGGAAATTACGCACTGAACCTTGACCGACATCACCTATTAAGATATCAAGCCTATACTATATCGTCAAGGCACCACCATTGTTAAGGCTTGAAACACCCATGAGTCATGACCAGACCCAAATCAAAGAGTAATAATCAAGAGATCTTTTCTTAATGTTACAGAACCTAAGCATTAATTATTAATCATCACTTGATTTCCTTAGCACATGATATTGTGCATTAAACAAAATCAAATCTTCCCCATATGCACTCATAGAAGTATTTTCAAAGATTCCATCTTTTATATATATAAAACAAAGAACCCAACCAAAAAAAAAAAAAAAAAATCAGAAAAATACATAACTAAATACAAGCAAATCAACAGAGAAATCCAATTTAGACAAACGTCTAACACCTCATTGCTCTGAAGGGAGGCCTTGAAAGAGAATGCCCATCAGGAATGCCAGTAGGGAAGTTGATGGCGGCCCTTGACTGAGGGTACTAACAAGATAACCCCATAAAACTTAGCTCATGATCAGTTTCCGAGAAAATTGGAAAGGCTAAGAGGTATATATACAACAGTTGAAGGATCTACTACTAGGACAGTGAGTCTAATGCTTAACCATATCATAAGTTGTTTGAGCTAAGATTTGGTTTTGAAAAATCTAGGAAACCAAAAGGGCTCTTTATAAAAGAACAAGGGGACCTTGGATCTAATGGGACATATCCAAGGTAGAGATGGAGCATATAGCCCACGCGTGCGCGCCAAGGACGTCTCGAGCCTCCACAAAAGAGAGAGTCGGTTTATCAATCTAATTATTTAGATTAATTCATAATTACTTCTTACAGTGCTTTTACAGGTACTACAGCTTCTTTTTTTAATTACAACTTACTTACAAACTCACATGGCAATATACTTGATAATTACCACATGGTCCAATTATCATATTTACAAATAGCGACGTGACAATTATCATGTCAACCACTAAAATGTAAACTGTCACGTGACGATTTACGTGTTACTCATTTTCATAAAATACGAAATGCTATTATAGTAAAAGCTTCAACCCTTTGATTTTCCTTCTGCTTGTCAACTACCTTAACTTCACGCGTAGCTATAAATGAATGTGTTTATTGAGGATGGCTAAACAATAGGAATTTGAGTCAACTTGAGAATCCAACATTTCATTCTAGGTAAGAAGGAAGATGAGCTTAAAATAAACTAAACAATATATTTAAATACCATTCCCCATATGGATGCATATATTTAATTATATTTATATTTATTATAAGCAACAAATTTGTTTACTCCAAAGTTTAATTCAACTCAATAGAACCCTACTTCCCAGGCAGTCAAGACAAAATCTTCAACTTATTTGTTGACTATTAGCTCGTGCATGGCTTTCCTATCTGACTCAGGGAAATTACCCAGAAGTAACGGTTACTGCTGCATATACTATGTATACAAAATTTATTAATATCATATACTATGTATACATATATATTATGGTCCAACAAAGTTTTACTCAAATCCTTTTGATCCTGTCTATTAAACTAACATTTGTCTTTAGAGCGTGTGATTCTCACATGTATTTTCAAATATCAGTTTAATAAACTAGGCTATAAGTTAAAGGAATTTGGAATAAAATTTTGTCCATTATAGTTTGAGTAATAGTACATACTACACCATCATTGAACTGGTGTGACAGTGTCCATCAGGCCTTGTTAAAAAAAATAATAATAAATAAAGGTTGATGAGCACTACCACATCACCTAGTGAGATGGGGGTGTAGTACGCACTAATATTTTAATTTTTGCAAAATTTAATGGGCAAAGAACTTAAGTACAAATCGAGGATCTGGATCTCCTACAGTTAGAGTGCTTGATTTGCTAGCAATTTGGACAGTCCCATTCCCATAGATAGAGACCGGGATTGCGGGATTCACTTGTTCTTTATGAGTTGTCCAAATTACTAACAAACAACTAATTGCAGGAAATCCTTATCCATTAATCATAGGTTCATAGTTTGGATGATTCAATTGTCTAACATGAACCTTTGAATAAATCTGTAGCCCACCAACCAATAATTTCATTTAGATACTCCAAGCTAATAAGAGATATGGACAAGTTGCAACTAACTTGGTTGAATTGTCTACGTCAATGAGTTACTTAAGCACATCTTAATAATGGCATATGATAGAGAGATTTCACTTAATTAATGTGCTGATCTGGTGATGGAAAGCAGAACAAAAATTAAAAGAACAGTGAAGTGTTGTTTCATTGAGATGCCTTTTGAGTGTTTTAATTATGGGTCCTGTGCTACAGGAAGTAGATCGAATTTGAAGCCAACTTTGAAAGTCTGTCTTAAATTTGATGATTGACCTCTAATTAAAACATAAACCTATTAATAAAGCAGAATGATTTAACATAATTGGGCCACCCCTAATAAAAATGAGTTCGAGTTGAGATTCCAAATGAAAATTTTCAAGAAATAAAAAAAATCAATAAGTTGTTTTAAAGCATATGATTCCCATGTGCATTTTATTATGATCAATAGAGCATGTGTTTTCACTTGCATTATTAATTATTAAAATTGTTCTAAGAACAGATGTCAAGTTAATAGATTGAGTTGAATGAATTTCTTCAAACTCAATTTAGGAAAAAACTTTACCTTAATTTGATTTTTTTTTCCCCCTTTTTAATTCCTTTTAAGGAACCATGGGGAGGTAGGTACGGAAAGAGTTTTCCTTCAAACTAGGTTGGAGAAACTACTTCCAACCTGATCTAAAATAATTTTCGTGTATTCCTTAAGCATATATATGAGAAGCACATGTTATTTTAATAGCATTAAAAAGAGTTTGAGAAAAATCTATTAAAAAAGTATGTGCTTCTTAGTGAGGATGCTCTCTTTTCCACTTAAATTTGAGAGTTTCATGGTCAGGATCTATTATTGTTACATCTAATGGTGTAAATGATGTCAAATAATTAAAATTTATTGAATAGCGTGCTAACATATTTATCATGTGGCATCATCAACATAGTCAAATACAACAACATTAAATCATGACCATAAAATGGCTAATCTATCTTATTTCTTGCTTCTCTCGTGCTATTAAAAAAATATGTGTTTCTCACATACTAAAAGATACATGACAACTTTATAGATTGACTTGGAATAACTTTATCTAACCAACTTTAAAGAACAATTGCCATGTCCCTCGGACATGTACCTACACGTACCATTGTGGCACATGTGGATTATACGCATCACCGCTCATTTGATTTCCTATAGCAGATTTCCTCCATCAAAGCACCTCTAACTCTCTTTTGTAAAAACTTTTTAGTCCATCAGAAATTCTAGATCTGGATCTAGACCTCAAAAATATCTAATATTAGTGGCTCTCTACCCATCGCCTTAGATGATGTTACTTTCACCATTATACAACTACCTCTTAGTCTCCCCAGCTCTCTCGTAAGCTGGCTAGGAGTTAACTTAAAATGGGTTTCTTTTCTTGATACTCACAACGTTCATCATGGACCAGTACAACCAACTTCACTAACAACATTTCCGATTGCCTTCTTCGCCTTCGAAAATGCCCTCTAGAGCTACGGCTACATTGATGTCAATATTGGATTTTCTTTTTGGTCTTTGTATTTTGAATTTTGAATTCAGTAATTTTCTGATATGGTAACTGTGTTGTTTGTTTGTATTTCTTCTTACTCATCTATAAAAATAAATAAATAAAAGAATGGTATCTAACTATTGTATTGACCTTGACCCGTCTTAACTGTACTACACTTACCACAGCCCAAATTGGTCAATGGCATGAAGAAAAGAAAATAGGCAGCTAAAATTGGGGTGTGAAAACGACTACCCTTGGGTTTTTGTTCAGTAGGTTGGTTTCCACATTTACTCAGCAATTTGAGACTTCCCATATCACATCTACCTTCAAAATGAATAATCAAATAGTTATATATCTTATTGTTAGATGTTACTATATATGCACGTGGCTCTGAATTTCCAGCAATTTGTACATAAATATGAGAGTTCAAACGGGTGGATAAACTGTCCGAAACTTGTTTAGATAAATGAATCTCATAAGAGATCTATTACATTTACTGTACAACAAAATTGTTAAAAAATCTCTATTTCATGCATGTATCTCTCACTTGCAGAGCCTTTCGGGTCCAGGAGCCTGGACAGGTGGAACCCAACCCCTTTGGCCCCCCAAAAAAATAAATAAATAAATAAATAAAGAAGCCCTACTTTGACCACTCGGGAACATCATCATGGGGTAGAAACTTCCCACATAGATAAAACTTTAATTAAAAAACAAATGAAATGAAAAGGTCCAAAGTGGGGTAAAGAGGAGAGACACAGTGCCTGCAGCAAAAGCAAATAAATATAAGAGGAAACAGAGCTGCTGAGCAAGAGAGGGGAGGAAAAAGAAAGCTGAGGGAATCACGTGGGGGGTGGTTTGGGAGAGTTTTACCCCCCGTGCCTAGCTGTAATCATCTAGATAACACATAAACCAGCATTAGTTTATCTGTGTGATGGCATTGGGTTCAATTGGGTCAGAGAAGGGTTCAAAAGGCAACGATTCTCAAAAGTTGCAGAGGCCCCACCAGGCACCAAGATGCCTTCTCTCTGCCCTCATCCCAACCTTGGGAAGAAAGAGATGAAGGAAAAGGTCCCAAAGAGTCAAAGACAGCAACTGAGATTGATCTTCAAGCAATGAGATGAAGGAAATATGGCGCACCACCTGAAAAACCTCAGCTTTTTCCACATATCACAATTCAGGGAGACCCCAGAAAAAGATACTTCCACAAAAAAGAACAAGATTCAATAATATCACTGGCATTCTTTTTTCAATTTTGGGGCCAGTCAATATTAAAAGCATTCACAATGGGATAAAACAGAATGATGTTCAAGCATTAAAGAAAGGGATGAAGGAAAGATGCTGATCTATATATATTCAAGAGCATTCAATATCTGATGGACACAATGTTTCTGTTTACAATTTTTCTCTAAGAAGCACTGACAAAATGCCATGATACATACAACCAGAAACCCATATCAGAAATATGTGGGGTTACAGCAGTTAAAGAAAAGAAATTACAGTTCATCTCTTTTACCAAGCCCTCCTTCCCAAACCAAGAAACAACTTCTAAATCAATCAAACAACCACACAAAGATTAGCACACCGACAAAAAGTAAAATTAACAGACTAGTCATTAAGCATCAAACTCAAGTTGGTTGGGGGCAGCTTCCTTACTACCGCCACCATGGAATTCATTGAAGTAAGAGAATTAGTAGAATTATAAAAGGTTGGCGGCTCTAATACACCAGAGCTTCACCACCTCCATGCATTGAAGGTAAATTAAAAACTTAACCTCCACTTGCTCTATCCCTAAATGGAAAGCTGAGCTCCAACTCCATAGTTGGATTCTGCATTGAGAGTATAAAGATTCAACCAGGCCTCAGAAACCTGTGAATGATTATGCTCTCTATTTACAGATTAATAGAGGCATAAACCAACTTCACCAAAAACACTGACTGAACTCCTACTCTGTGACTTCTAAAATTGTTAGTCAATTAAAACTAGCTACCCATATAAACAATTTGCCTAGTTGGATCCTACCCTTGTTAGACTTCCATCTTCCAAATCATGTTATCCGCGGAGCTTTCATGTTCTTTCTCCAGTGCTGCAACTTTGGCTCGATATGCTGCTAGTGCAATCGCCCCCTTTCCCCTTTCATCCCGAGGAAGCTCACAGGTCTCACTGATGGACCCTGATCTCAAGTCTGCTGGGGGTATGAAGCAGTCCACCGACAGACCCGCAACGTTAAACGCAACCTCCTCAATTGTCCAAGCTTCTTCCATCTTTGTTTTGGTATGGCTCATTGCCATCTCACCAAACCTGAAAAGGGTTACTACAGAACGCCCAGAGTGGGCAATCATGATCCCCTCAACAGACCTGTAATCATCCAGGAACGAATTGATTGTAGTTTCCCAGTAAACTGCATCACCACAATTGGATTGGATGCGGGTGAGATGCGAATCCTCCATGTGAACAAGAAGCCCGGTCTTTGTGCTGAAGTAGCCAAACAAGACATGCCTAATTATCTCTGCCGGGCCTTCACTCCTGGCCTTCAATGTCTCAGGGTCAGCACAAAGCTTAAGGATGAAGCAATCCTCGCCATTGATCCTCTTCTCCCCTATGCATCTAGCATCCGCAAACATACTGGCAGTGGTTCTAGGATCAAGCCCCTGAAACAAAAATAAACAGATGCCAAATATGAAAATGACCATAACACAAAAACAAACTTGTACAGAAAACCACAACTTTACCTGAAGTGCGCGACGGAGAGGCCTCACAGGCCCTTTTGCAGTGTGGGCACCGAGCCAGGGTGTGTGCCTCCAAACAAGCTTGCCATTGCAGCCAGCATGAACCTTGCTGCCCCCGGCTGCAAGCTCCACGTACCACATATCTGGATTCATCTGCCAGAGCACAAACCCGCCAGACTCAGCACACCTAGCAGCATTCCGGTTCTTCATCACCTTAGTGGCGGTTTCGAACTCGGAAGCCACCATCCGAACCTTTCCCATCGCATATGCATTTTTTATTGAGTTCTGCAGCTTCTGCCCACCAGAAGCCGCAGTGTACTGCTGCAATATATACTGAGCAGACGAAGTCTCCTGCAATAATACCGGTGGTAGATCACAAAAAATTTAGAGTGGTTTTTTTATTACTAAATTCATAGTAATTTTGATTAAATTTACAAAGAAGAGATAAACATAAAAGGTAATCAAATTAATCATATCAACCACTCCATACTTAGTGAAACGTACAGTGAATATCAATTCCAAGTCTAAAATGCAAAACTATTGTATGCTTTTTTTTCGTCACTAATGAAGTAACAGAAACAGTTAGGCCCACACGCTCCAGTTGACTAGTTTTTACTCCTTGTGTTTTCCTCTATTTTCTCATCAACCAAACGGGAGCTTAAACTGGGGAAAAAAAAAAAGGAAAGAAAAGAAAAGCAAAAATCTAAACCCCTAAAAAAAAAATCCAAAATATAGTCAACTAAATCATAGAGCAAATCTAAATCCAAACTCCCAAATACCTTAACGAACACTCCACACCCCATTTCCACAAAGAAAAAATATACAATTAAAAAACAAAAAAAAAAAAGTTATCTTTGAAAATCACTTTAGTTTTCATATTTTCGTCACGAGGACCACTACTTTTGAAAACCATTTGTTTTCTCTTTTATTCCTAAAGCCCCATCAAATAGGTTTGCGAGAGAGAGCGAGACTGACAATGGGGGTGTCCTTGATGCTAAGGTGAGGAAAAGGGTCGGTGGTGTTAACGTGCACTGGGGCGAGAGGTGCGCCCATCACCCCAAGCAACAGCCTCAGATCGGACCTCCGGCACGCCGCCGCTGCCGACGTCACCGACGGCGTCCTCGCCAGTTGTCCCTTCATCCAATGCCCCAGCCCCGACCCGGCCCGCTTCGACTCCCCGACTCCCTCCCCGTCAGGGTCCGGCCCCTCCATCAACGGCGCCAGCGCCTCCCCCACCGGCCTGAGACTCCCGGATCTCCCGATCAACGGCTCCGGATGCGCCACGTAGTTCTGGCTCCGGTCTTTCTTTCTCCGGAACAGACCCGACATGGGAGACCCGGCCCGGCCCGGACTGTTCGCCCGAGACCGCGACGGCGAGAGCCCCCGGACCACTTCCTCTTTTAGCGCCGAGAAGAACCCTTGCTTTTTCTCCATTTTGCACTTCGCCCCCAACCAGAAAAAAAGGACTAAAAACTAAAAAACCAAAAACCCTAAACTCCGAGCGATTGGTAGTGTTTGGGTTGGTTAGAGAGTGGAGAGACTGAAATGGGTTTGTGAGTGAAACTGACACCCCTTCATAGAGAGAGGGTGTTTGTTGGAGAGAGAGTGGGAAACTGGTTTTGGGGAAAAAACGGCTCGGAGAATGTGAGCACAGCTGCACAGGGTGCTAGTGTGTGAGCGCGACTTTTAGAGAGTGAGCGAGCGTGTGTACGTTTGGAGGGGTCTGAGTCTAGAGAGAGAAAAAGTTGGTATATTTACAGAGAGTGAGAGAGAGTGGGGGTTTGCTATAGCCTATATAAGGGGAAAGTAAAGAGACGGGGAGAGAGAAAGAGAAAGAAGAGAAGTGTGTTTGTATTTATTAAATGAAACTCTTTACATATATGATATATTTTTTATACTTTCATTGTATTAATTAATGTAGGGTCTTTTAAGCTTTTTTTTTTTATTATTTATTTATTATTATTTAGTGGTAGATATAAAAAAACAAGTTATTTAAAACACTGACAAATAATGTGGCACATTATCTTCCTTAGATAAGACAAATTATAGATAGAGTATTAATTGAAGAAATTGAATTTAGGATATTTTAATTTTCGAGCAATTTACTCGAGTTTTATAGCGTTAGGCTCTTGTTCATTTTTAGAGTTTTTGCTTTACCTTTTTTGATTTAGTTGAATAAAGTTCAAAGATTTATATTAAAAAAATTAAAAAAAAATTAGCATTACTCTTATTAATGGGTGTATAGTAACATTACTCTTATCATATTTTTATAATTAAAATTCAACTGTTAAATTTAAAAACTAATGATGAGGATAAATAAATTTTATTTTGAATTTTAAAATATCTTAATTTATAGTTTTAAAAAAAAAAAGACATGAATGTGTCTCTTTTAAAAAAAAAAATAATAATGCATTGTTAAAAATTTTGCTTTGGACATATATCACTCTATGGGAGGTGGATCTAGGTACACAAAACTATCATGAATATTCTATTGATAGGTGGAAATCAAACTAAAATTGTACGTTAATTTTGTCACATATCTATTAATATATACAAAGAGTAACGTTAATAATCATATTTTAATCACACTTCGTTGATTTTACATTGTCAAATAGTTTTTGGATCACCTACTATTAATTTAAAAAAAAAATCAAAAGTAAATTAACAATAACACATCAGCAAAATGAGATTAGAGAAAAAAAAAAAAAAAAAAAAAAAGGTTGTCTATAGCATTACTCATATATACACACACACGTGATGGTTGATTTACGCTATTATACAAATACATTCTTCATAGCTTGAAATTAGATTTTTGTGATATGCTTTCTTAGAGATTCTTGAGACTACATCATTGTGTATTATCTCAATAAATCAATTAGGGTATATTTGATAATATATTTTTTTGGGGTGTTTTTTGTAACACTCTAAATAAATAAAAGATAAGAGAAATTAGAAAATTTGGCAATAACGAACAAATATATTAAATTACATATCACATGTATCCCTCGGTGAAATTAGATTAAGCATGGCGAGACTCATATGTATTAGATAAAAAAGGACTAAAAATATAATTTAAAACTCAAAAAGAATTTAAAACTGTGCAATCTCGTTCGATCGATAATACATCTCGATTGACAAAGTTGGTACTACCACGAGTCAGTTGGAATTTCACACGGGAAAATGAATGTTTGAGACATGGGTAATCTCGATCAACCGAGTTCGTTCGACCGATAAGGCAGTTAGTAGGTAAAAATGGACGGCCGAGATGGTTCACACGTGTGGGGTAAGTGAGGCTTAGCATACATTTATTGCTGGTAAAGCATATCTTGGTTGATTGAGCATAAAACTTGTTCGACCAAGCTCACATTTTCACAATGTGCATGGGTCTTTATAAACGCAAAAGCTTTTCCTTCCTTTGCTTGTCCAATAAAGAAGAGAGAGCGAGAAACCGAGAGAGGTTGAGAAAATAGAGGGATAAAGAAAAAGAAAGAATAAGGGAGCTTAGAGGACACTAAATCAAGAGGTATGATCCCTACTCCCTTATAGTGTAGTTTAATTATTTTGAGGCTTTAACTTGATGGGTGGATTTGATCAAATGTTATGTAAGGTTGTTTTGAGAATATTTTGTTCGGTTGTGGATTTTTTTGGAGTTTCTTATTGAAGGATTGTTGTTGGTGTTTAGAGTTTGATAAGTTGAAGTTAGGATTGTATTTGTGTTGTGATCATTGTTGTGTGGTAGTTCGAAGTTTTTGGAATTGAAAAATGAGAGGTTTTATAGCTGTAATGTAATGGTAAGACGTTGGGTTGATGGAGTTGATGCAAGATATATGGTGTTGAAAACTAAGGTTTGGGGTGTTTTCGAACATGATAAGACGTTGTTAGGGTGCTTCGGTCAATCGAGATTGAGTCTCGATCAACCGAGCATAGCAGGTCGAACAGTGTTCGACCGAGCTTCGCACATTTTTATTTTTATTTTTTTCGGTCGAACGAAATCACCCACAGTTAAAAAATCCTGGTATTTTTCAAGGGAATTGGCTATTTAGGGTTTGAGTAGGAAGTTAGGGTTTTCAAAAGAGAGTAATTCCTAATTAATAAGTGCAATGTAATGCAAACATACACGTGATATGAATTGAACGCGTAAACAAGGCTTTAAGCAAAAGTAGTACGTAAATCTTCCCAACATCAATTATAAATGATTTCTCATGAAACGTTTTATAATGCATACGCAAGTAAATAAAAAAGACATGCATGATTTTATTTGTGATATGAGCCCTGGATTTTGATTAATTTTATATATGCCAATGTATGTTGCAACATGGTTTACATAACTGTTGAGAAAAAAAATTATTAAAAAATGAAGGAAAAAAAAAGTATAAATAGTAAAAGGTGAAATGTAAAGATCAGAATCTCAAATAACAAGTTTATGTTAGGAAAAAGAAAAAATTATGATAACAAAAGGTAGTCAAGTTCAAAAAAACAAAGGGAGAATTGAATGGTAAAGTAAAGAGAAAAGTTCAGAAACTGAGAAATTAGATAAAATGATAGTTTTTAGTATTTCATAAATATGTATATGTACAGTGATTATGGGCATGTTTTGATTTTTAATATATATTTCTCATTATTTTTTGTTGGGAAACGAGTTGAACAAGATTAGTATGTATGTTTCGATGCATTAAGCATGATTTTAAGCCTCTCTCATGTTTTGATTTTAAGTTTTTTAGAGTAGTTTAAAGTTTTTAGTATAGAGTTTAGTACTTCGGTATTATCTTTAAAGTTTTTAGTGTAGTTTAAGTATATATACTCACATCATTATTCTTTGTATTGTTTATGAGGCAACAATAGTAGTACCACACGGATTGTACCGATTCAAGAAAAAACGTTATTCACATCTGCGTTATTACTATAAAATGACTAGTTAATTTGAAGTTTCCTTAAAATTCTTTATAAAGTTCAGTTTCACCTACTAACTAGGCAATGTAGGACTTAACACCTATGAGTATCTCTATTAACCACTCATTCTACGTGAGTTGTTCATCTCTTCCTAATATGAGCCCGGAGTGCTACACGGATAATGTGGATTATTGCACTTATCCTACGGGCATTGCATCTTTTATTTATGGTTTGAAAAAGTATTTTGATGTGATATTAAGGTGCAAATATTTGTTAATGTTGTGTGTTTTGTGTTGCTTGTTAATTTTTTATTTTGATCACATTAAAAAAAAAAATTAAAAAAAATAAATCCTAATTACTTTTTTAACCAGTTTTGTTGATTCATATAGCAATGTTAACATTGTTCATGTAAAAGAAAGCGTCTCTTTATAATTAGCTTTTGGGATAAATGAAAAATTATTCTATGTGATTTGGAGTTTTAACAAATAACTCACTTGGTATTAAAAGTTGATTAAATACTCTCCAGGGTAAGCCAAAAAAAAAAAATAAATAAATAAACAAAACAAATGGGTCCCCACCATTAGAAAAGTTGGAAAAATCTGTTAATATATCATATCAACACAAATCATAATGTGACATGTGCCACTTATAATAAAAAAATATATTAATATATATATATACACACACATTTTAATATTTTATTTTTATTATAAGTAACACATGTCACATTGTTATTGGTATGTGGACATGTCATATTAACAGATTCTGTCAATTTAATTATTTAACCGAAGAGACCTATTTTTGTTCCCCCCTTATTTCAAAGAGTATTTAATCACTTTTTAAATTTCAGCGAGTCATTTATCAAAACTCTAAACTATAGGACCAGTTTTTCATCTATCCCTTTTTTTTTCTAACCCAAATATTCCATATTATGGCCTTTATATATATTAGTAATTATGTCATCCATATATAAGTCTTAATAATTAGATCATTGTGTCACGTCAGTTCATTTTTAATGATTTTTTATGAGTAATAGCAGTGTTAAAGGAAGAGAATAAATGTGCTCTTTCTCACTTTTGATTTTTTTTTTTTTTTTTTTTTTTTTAAAAGGTGATAAGAAACGGCCCATTTGGTAACGTTTGTTTTATAACTTAATGTTGCATAAAATTCGTTATTGTTTAGTTTAGATAGCTCAAATAACATATGTTTAAAACTAAATACATATAATTATAAAATTTATATAAATTAAAAAAAAAAAAAAAAAACCAAAGAGAGTAATGCGACAACACTTCGCACTCGTTTAGTCATTTTATCAAACTACTCAACACTGGTTGATGTGATCATTAAGGAATCAGTAAAAAGTTTTGTGTTTTTTAAGTTGGCTATTCAACCCATGACACGTCGGTCAGTGTAAAAGATGGGTGATAAAATAGGAGTACAGACTAGATTTATTTAATTTTAAAAAAAAAAATTGTTAAATTTACAATACTAATATAACAACCGCTCATATTAGGGTATACCCCACACACTGAGACCATTCTTATGTGAGGAGTTATTGTGCACTTGTTGTGATGGTGTAGTGCAGGAATCAAATCTAAAAAAAGAATAAATTTATTTATTTATTTTTAAAAAAGTGATCATTTTGATACGCTAGAAACAAGGTTAAAATTGGTAATCTCCTTCTGACATTAGAGTTTTTTTTTTTTTTTTTTTTTTAATACAAATCATTAAGGTAGAGAAAGTGATACATATCACATCATCATTAGAAAACATAGCTCAATAGGAAAAATCAAACCTCGAGTAAAGTTTGGGCAAAAATAAAGTTAGTCAACGCCATAAAGTAAACTTTAGAAATTGACTATTGTACGGTTAAATTTCAATGAAGTCCATGGCAAAGTCAGATTAAGATTTAGTTTAAAATTGTAATTTTGTAGATAAAAAGTGCGATTTTAAATTAAATTACAAAAAATAAATTGTTTAAGAATTACGTTTTTAAAAAATTACGATTTAAAAACGTAAAAAACTATTTTTTCAAATTACAAGGAATGTGCACTTTTTTGAAAATACAGAATTTTAAAGGATAAATTGCGATTTTGCTAAACGCTTAACTGTTTTTTTAAAAATTACATTTTCAAATCACACATTTTGAAATTGCTATTTTAAAATCGTACTTTTTGAAGAGAAATGCTAAATGTACCAAATTTTTTACCAAGAGATGAATACCAAGATGATGTGGAGCTTATTCATTGGTACCTGTAGCATTTCTTTTTATTAATGATTTTGATTATCTCCAATGAATAAGTTCCACATCATCTTGGTACCTATCTCTTGGTAAAAAAATTTGTACTCCTAGCATTTCTCATTTTTGAAATCACAAACTTAAACGGACCCTTAAAGTAGTTTATGTCTAATTATTTACCATCGATGATATTTTGGTAATACTACTATGTATATAGTATTTACTAGTGTGTGTGTGTGTATATATATATATATATATATATATATATATATATATATATATATATATATATATTGAGTACTTTTTTCTAAAGCAATATATGTATATATTAAATAACGTGATATCATGTATCTTGTTAAATGCAACAAATTATTATACAGACCGTAAAATAATTTATCTTCATTTTACTTGAAGTGAAAAAGATCTTATTTTATGTGTATAGAGTATTAAATAGTAATGTATTATTAAATAGATTACGTTATAAGAAAAAATATATGGAAGGATGATTATTTGAAAGACCATCAATGTTAGGAGAAATAGTGTTACTAGGAATACTACAAGTCTCTTACAAAATTGATGTGACAATTCATAATTAATGAAATGATTAAACAAAAAATATGATTTGTTAATTTAATTAGTTAATCGCTCACCTGTCAACCATATCGTCGTAGTTATTTTACCAATTATAAATTATCATGTCAGTTTCTAAGAAAATTTCAACATTTTCCTTAGAGAAATATTCTATAAATCTAAAACTCATCTTTTCTTGCCACTTAAACAATTCAAAGGGGAAAAAAAAAAAAAGAATAAGAGGAGGAAGAAGAGGTGATCATCCATATTAGATTCTTTTGAATTCTCATATGTTCTATCAAGTAGATTTTTTTTATTTTTTTAAAAAAAAAATTAATCATTGTGTTCAAACTAAATGATTAATATTTATGATCTCAACATTTATCATATAAGTATTTTTTTTTTTTTTTTTTTTTTTTTGTATTTTAAAAGTGGTAAATATTGATAGAATAAAATGTTATCCATTTGCTTTGAAATTTGATATTTGTTAAAGTATACAGATGGTATACCTAAGAATTTTTAAACCGTTGATCCAAGGAGTAGAGAATAAAAGTCACGCGGACATAAAGAGCGTGACAGCGATTGTGCTCCAACAGGATATGAATCATATGATGCTCTTTAGTCTTTGCAAAGGCAGTGGCCCATGGGCTACAGATACTCAGATACACAAACGTTGTCGTGGGGGGCGCACTGTGCGCTCTCTTCTACCATGTGATCTGTGTGATTGGAGGAATTTATTTCACCATGCCTTCCGCAGGTGGCAGCGCGTGGTTGTACTTTCCGGAAAGAAGATCGAATCCTATTCTAAAAGAGAAAAACAGACTGCAAAGTCGTTTATTAGCCAACAGATGCCTGTCTTATCAACAATTATAACAAGTTAAAATTAAAGAAATTCTTTCGTTTAAAATTCTCTTAAAAAAATGGCACTTTTTTTTTTTAAAAAAAAATTACTATTTTAAAAGTTGAACATCAATTCATTTTTAAGTTTTTTTATTAACTGGGTTTTTAAATCACTATTTTTAAAAAAAAAAAAATCACACATTTTAAAATCATTAAATTAAACAGACCCTTAGTCAAAGTACACTTTTTGTAAACTAATATAATACATAAAATATTTAATTGAAATGAAAGATAATTTATGAAGAAAAAATTAACACTTAAATTATTATTTATCTCAAAAAATTTAATTAATATTTTAGCACTGAACAGTATAAAAACATAACTTGACCTCGATCTACGAAAAAGAAAAAAAAATAATAATTGGTTTTTTATTTTTTTAACAAATTGATGCTTCTTTCTTTTTAGCATATACATAATTTTGAGTCTAATTACTTAGAAGAAAAAAAAAAGAAAAAAAAAAAGACGTATTTCTTATTTAATCTATGAAAAAGCTTGCACGTGCGCCACGTTGGGGCCACGGTGCCACCCTCGAATTTTCTGCACATGCACTTAACAAAAAGAAAGAGAGCGGCAACCCCCAAAGAAAAAGACACTACATAAATAGAAATGGACCTTGAATGGAAAAAGACCCTACATATTGGATACGTGGATTCTTATGGAGCACTTGCCAATTTTATGTATCATATTTTTATCACATTTTTAAAGATGATGTATTACAGATCGATCGAGAGAATAACTCGATTACCCTACTTATGAAAAGAACTGGCCACTTTGTAGAGGAAATCAAAGAAGGGTCGGATTTCTTTAGATTTTCATGTGTTGTCCATATCAGTAGGAAAGTTAATTCAGCGGCTCACATCTTAGCAAGGGAGACAACCACTCATGTAATAGATTTGTAAGATATTCTAAGTAGCATCTGCAGGGTATTGTAAGTAGGGAACGAGTTTGTCCTTAGATCGTGATATTGGATCAATTTGATCTATTCTATAAGAATGGTTTTTTGTTAAAAAAAAAATAATAATAATTTCAATCAATTATTTATTTATTTATTTATTTTTGGGTTGGTTAGGATTGTCACATGAGCACTGTAAGATAATTACGGGAGTAAAAATGTAGTTTTTAGCATTACTCAATAAATACATAATTGGAGAAACTGCACTTACCTCCCTCAAATTACCACAATATTTGTATTGTCCCTCTCAAACTATCAATTTTTTCAATTTACCTCGTTGAACTTTCAAAGCCCAAAGGAGTTGCAATATTACCATTATGCGCAAAAAAAGGACAAAACTACCCTACACATAAGATAAAATAATAATAACAAAATGAAAAATGAAAAAAAAAAAAAGGGTCAAAAAAATCAGAAAACAAAAAGGAAAAAATAGAAAGAAAAAAACGACAAAAAGGGGGGGGGAAAGAAGAAGTAAAAATCAAAAAAAAAAAAAAAAAAAAGAGTAAAAAATCAGAACAAATCGAAAAAGACAAAAAAAATAAAAAAGAGTAAAAAATCAGAACAAATCGAAAAAGACAAAAAAAAATAAAAAAGAAAAAAGTGAAAAATTCTGAAATGATCCATGGCTAGCCATGGGTCACGACGTTTTATTTTATTTTTTTCTAAATTTTTGTTTTTTTAAATTGTTTTGATTTTTTTTTTTTTTTATAAATTTTGCTTATTATTTTTTATTATTTTTAAATACTATTAAAGTTTGATCTAATGATAATTTTAACCGTCACATTAACTTTAAAGTTTATGTCCCTTGTTAATTCTAAATTTTCATTGAATCAAACCACTTGTGATGACTTATACATTTGAAAAATATGATTTGATGCCCATAATAAAAAATAAAATTACAATTGGAAGCCGATAACCATTAAGGACAAATTGCATGTTGTGACTTCTTAGCGACAAAAAGTGTCACTAAAAATAGGACACAAAGATGGTCCTTTAAGATTCATGCATGTATGTATATATATATATATATTTGAATTCTCTTTCGTTTGTTATATCTCCCATGAAAGCGATTAGACATATTAGTTAGTTTATTTATTTATTTTTTGGATGATTTCTTAAATATCAATCATGCATGCCCTTTCTGTAGCCTCGACCATGCTTCATGGGGCCATTGTTGTGGTCGATTTTCCAGCATACTACATGTTCTATCCATTTCATTATAAGCAATGTTCTTTGTTTTGTAGTCCATACGGGCTAGGTTTCTTTGCTAGGTTAGTGCTATTTTGTTCAATGTAAGGAATCTCAAAATAAATTGTTTGAATAAAAAAGGAAAAGCCCAATCATATGAACAAAGAATGACCTAATTTAGTTCATTTTCTTCTTAGTTTTTTATTTTTTGTTCTTTTGTATGGTAAGAAGGTCTCGAGAAGCTTATTAGTATGTTAATCTAATTTTTAATAATTAAAAATAAAGGTGGAGACATCACGTTTTTTTTAAGAAAATAAAGAGACAGAGGTTTGTGGTAGGTCACTAACGGTTAGAATAAAAATTAAATGATTAAATTTATCTATTTTTAATAGTTTATAATTATTATTTTTGGATAAATAATTATTTAATATGGTATTAAAGCCGAATGCCTTGAGTTTGAATTTTGACTTCACTATTTACCCAATTTCAATTAAATATTTCACGTGTTAAACATTACTTATTAAATAAGCGTTTGAGCCCACACATGAAAAGGAGTGCTAGACTATAAATTAAATTATTAAATTTAATCTCTCTTATTAACTAGAGTATAAGAGTAGTGCTATAAACTATTTTTTTTTTTTTTTTCATAATGTTGACATGGTAGTTATTGGGAAAATTATCATTCTCAAATCCAAGTGAGCCCACGACCAAGCATTGGGCCCAGTCTGTCCAATCGACCCGGCAAGATCTGCTCGGTCATCTGGGTCTCTGATATTCATTACAGAGTCTTATGAATGTCCTCGGTCAGTCGAACCAGGGATGATCTCAGAACAATAGTCTTGGGAATACAAGATGAAGACACAAAATGCCCATATCTAGTTGGTCCCGGGAATGACTTTCCAGGGATCACCACAAGGCGATAAGGATGAAACATGCTTCAATGTTTATCCTAAAATTACAGCCGGAATTCATGGGATAAGGTTTGGTCTCATAAATCCCTAGCAAGTTGCAGAAGGGCTCTATCCCGAGTTTCTCGGGATAAAGTCTTATCCCACAAAATATGGGATAAAGATACCTGATACCTAGGGCTGATCAAATACCTGCATCCCCCGCCCCAACTTGCATCCCCGCCCCACCCCGCCCCTAAAATCTTGGGTTTTAAGTATTTTTTGCGGGTGCGGGTAAAAAATTGATATACCCGTGCGGGGTGGGGCAAGTTGCGGGTTAGGGTTTTAAAAAACCCCGGGGACCTGCCCCGCCTCGCACAATTAAAAAATAAAAATAAATACCCTACTAACCTAGCAGTGCCCCCCCCCCCCCCCCCTTCCCATTTTTTCCTTTCTTTTCTTCCTAATCCTAGCGCCACCCCTTCTCCTCTTCTTCTTCTTCTTCTTCATGATTTACGTCGTGTTGCGTCTGCTTCAATGGAATTATGGAAGTCGATAGGCCTCGCCAAGTCACCGATTTTGTGGGAACGTCATGAACAGTGGGAACGTCAGGGTTGGCAAGGAGACCAGGAACGGTGGGAAGATCGTCGACGCTCGCTTCAAGAGGCCTCGCTGAGTCGCCGATCTTGAGGTCAGTGGCCTCTCATCCATTTTTTGTGATTTGTTTGAGTCTAGTTGTTGTGATTTGTTTGTGATTTTCTTGTTTGAATTTGATTTTGTTTAAATCTTATTTTCTTGTTTGGTTCCTGAGAAAATCTAGCTTTGGTTTAGTTTCTCATTTTTCTAGATCTAGGTATTAAACCCGCATATCCCCGCATAACCCGCACCCCCTGCCCCACATCACCCCGCACCGCACGGGTTCTCCCCATTTTGTGCGGTTTGCGGGTGCGATTTTCGCAACCCGCAGGGGTGCGGGGCGGTGCCAAAAAAGGGGCATCCCCCCCCGCCCAATGCTCAGCCCTATTGATACCTATATAAAATCAGCTAACAAGAAGTCCTATAGGAACTGGACTCTTAGAAAAATAAGTTTGATCCCATACGATTTAGGGATTAGACTCCTAATGGAATTGTACCACAATATTTCCATTATCTCATAACTGTGTGTCTATAAATAGGTTGTGACCCAGATTTCCAACAAATGGCCAAAACAATGTGGGCAACTTTGGCCTCTTTTATGGGCTTTTTCTTTCTTTTCTTTCTTTTTTTTGCCTCTTTTGATTTTTTTTTTCTTCACTTCTCTTTCAATTTTTTTTTTTTTTTTTTGGTCTCCCTTATGATCTTTAGGGTTTAACCACACTTTGAAACCAAGAAAAAAACAAAGAAGTGACGCGCCTCCAGAGGAGGCACTTGAAGCCAATTGGCATTTTTTTTTTCTCGTCTTTTGTCTTTTTTTTTTTTTTTTTTTTTTTGTCATCAGATTACAGCAAAATAAAATCAAATACAAAGGGAAACGATCCCCTCCACCGAAAAAACTTGATAGAAACAATCACCTGATCAATGTGGTTGAAAAAGTCGTAGAGTTGCGAATCGGCCACGTTCTATGTAAGATCTCTGAAGTACAAAGGCGTGGACACAAACTGGCCCACTCTGCAGGAAACGATGCTAGGCAGAACGACTAGACACCTTTTCTTTTCTTTTTTGACCAAAAAAAAAAAAAGAAAAAAGAAAAATCTTACTGTCTCATATGGTTTTGCCGTATGATATAATGGAATGATTAGAGACAGAGCCATGAGAAAAATAAGGAAAGAGAGGAAGAAGTGCAAGCCTTTCCTAAGAACATAAGCATAAACACATGGAGAGAGGAAAAAGAAATGCTATTCTCTGTGACTCAGAGAGACGTGGCCACGTGGGCAAGAAACTAGGAAACAGTACTAAAATGATTTCGTGATTGTGAAAACAATCCCAAAAAAGGAAATTATAGAAAAATAAAAGAAAATAAGGGTTTCGTGATTGTGAAAACAATCTGAATAAAAAAGAAATAACAGGGAAATAAAAGAACTAAAAAAATAGAAATAAATAAATTACAAAATATATATATATATATATATATATATATAAAAAAAAAGATTTGGCCCAGAATCTGACAATTGGCGTTAACCTATTAGCTCTGATACCATAGAAAAAAACATAAAGCTGAAAGAAAATAAAGCGGAATAATAAGAAATAGAGACAAGAATTTTACGTGGTTCGATCTATGACCTACATCCACAGGATAAAGCCCAAAGGGCTACATTATGCTTTTATTGAATGATTGAATACAATGAGTGCTCTCTTATTTATAGAGAGGAAAATATGAATGAACCTTCTATCTTAGCAATGCGGGACTACCAACATATTATCTTTAACAAGAAGTAACAACCAAATATACAAATGAACAAAGAACCACTGAACTTCTGCATTCAAATACTTGCACAACAAAAAGGTTTCAAAATTTCCAGTGAAACAAACAGTTTACGAAAGCAACAGAATAATATTTTTCAAGACAAACACGAGCAAGTGAAGCTGAAGCTCATAGACTGACCTGGAAACCTCTTTCCAGAGACATCGTGGCAAACTACTCCCAGTCCTGGCCGCAACCGGGACCCGGTACTATCAGGGATCATGGGCTTCCCATGAAGACCACCAGACCCTGCCAACGCCCAAATGAAGTTGTCCCGGCTCGTCGACGACCTAGACCCCAACAAGCATGCCATAGCCATCGCGGCGGAGGCCGCATTCGCGGCTATTCATGCGGCGGCCGAGGTCTGGTTAGTTGTATTCGTTATTTGTTTGTTTGTGTTTCTTTAATTCCTAGTTCCAAAATTTATTTCTGAAGATAACAAAAGCAGTCTAAGCTTCAGCTTCATTTTGAACCCTTTTGTTGTACAAGTATTTGAACGCAGAAGTTCAATGGTTCTTAGTAGAAGGAAGGGCATAACTGTCATTTGATTATCAGTGAAAGTGTGTCTATAACAAAACGGTGTTGTTTTATACTACAGCATCTATGCGGTACTTTTTAGTACCGCACAGAAGCCGAATCCCTTTCTATCAGCTTAAGCTTTTAGAAAAAAATAGTAATTTAATATGGTATCAGAGTAAAGATCTTAAGTTTGAATAGTCTCCTTCATTTCGGTTAAATATTTCACGTGTTGGGCCTTTTCTATTAAAAAGAAGTTTGAGCCAACACATGAAAGGGAGTGCTAAAGACTTACAATATTGAAATTATTTCTTTTTTATCGATTTAAACTTCTAAAAAAAAGTGATAGTTTAACATTAATTACATCACCAAGGGTGAATTGAATGGCAAGAGACAAGCTCTATGCTTTTGTACGGGTGGGCATATTATGTGTTGGCATCTTTATGTGTGATACCTCTCATATAATATAAGTTTCCGATTTGAAGGATAAAGTTTTTTTCTCAAAATTCTTTTAATACATTCTCATGAATCGATATATGTTTTCAGAACATATAATTTAGACATACATGTCAGAGTCACATGTTTTAAGGATAGATGTTAGTTTAATATACTAGATTAGAAAAAATTTCTCAAATCCAATTTAAATGAAAACTTTTTCCAGATTTTAATTGCCCTACAATTTATTTATTAATGAACAAATATTTTCTTCAAATTAGGTTGGAGGTTCCTCAAATCTAGTCTATAAAATTATCATGTGTTCTTTAAACATATAAGAATTATATACTTTTTTAAGAGCAATAAAAGAGTTAGCAAAAATTTATTAAAAAAGTATATGTTTCTCACGTGCTATTAAAAAAAAAATGTATTTTTCACATGCTAACAGACACATGACAATATTATAGTTTAAATTGAAAGAATTCCCTCAAACTTGATTTCATAATAATAATAAAGAACAATATAATGTTGTACCAAAGGGGACGGATCCTCTCCGTTGAAACCAACTGGAGAGCCAATCCTTTATAAGTGGAGGGTAAAATTGTCCAATAAAATGTGAAAAGACAATTTTGCCCTCCACATATAATCGACCGGGAGAGTCTCCAAATCCGTCCCAAAGAGTCCCATCATCCATTTAAATAATAATAATAATAATAATAATAATAAAAAAAAAGAAAAAGAAAAAGAAAAAAAGGTCTTAATAGCTAATGGTTAACATCCACCAAGGACCATTACTTTTGAGTGTTGCTATATGATCAAACCCATCTAAGGGGTGGGCCACTGGATCATAATATATTGATTTAGTGGGCCATGTTTATTGTTTACACAGAAGACAGGCGCTGTAGACAAAATTGTTGTTCCTTTCACAGAAAGGCATACTCAATTCAATTCCCTGTCAATCTTAGTCTAATTAACGTTAGTTAATTTTGAAAAGGCCAGGCTAGAAACATATATATATATATATATATATATATAATTAATTTGTTTATTTAAAGTACAATTAATCCTAATATCAGATTGGATGCTCTTACCTTTAAATCCTCCATTCACATCCAAGCAAAGTTAATTCAAGTCTCTGTTAAACCCAGTAGGCCAGCCCAAATTGCAAAATTCCAACAGTTAACTTATTTTATTTTTTCGCTTCGAATTTTAACATTACTAACCATTTTTTCAACAATCATTTTTAACAACCAAAAATTGTTGATTAAACAGTCAGAAACTGATGTTTCAACAGTAAAAAAACTGTTATTGTAATTCTATAAAAGAATGATTTCAGAAATTTGAACCTCGTAATACTTCTTTTCATCTTTTGTTGATAAACATTTTTTTATTCATAATTTACAACATGTATGCTATATTCGGGCAGTGTTGTGCCTTGAAGACAAAATTATCGTGTTCTCTTTGCAAAACTTATTATGTAAGTGAAAGACAATATTTGTCTAAGAGATGTATTAAAACTTGTCGTAGTGTCTAGATTTCAGCCATTAATTCCTATATAGTAGTGTTATGTATTAGTTTATTATAATTCTAAATATCCCACATTATATTTCCAATAGGTGCCATCCTTAAAACCTAGTATCGACATTATCAAATGTTTTATGGTGTTTGTTGTCATCATATTCTTAAATATTCAAGCAATTTTCTCACTGCCAAATTGATGACAGGATACTTGAAAAATAGAGAAAATGATCATCGAAAATCCATCGGTGTTCGAAGGATCGCAAACACTCCATTATATTACTTAAGTTAGTACATTGTTTTACAAAATAATTGAATAGAAAAAGATATTGCTCATATATATTTTAATTTGAAAGACTCTTGAATATGACATCTAGATGCTTGCAACGTGGCACGTGCATGTGCATCTGTTCGCTATGTAACATAAAACTTTGCAAAGAAATAAACGCCAAGAAAACTTTCCTAGCATTTATTGGCTGATTTACGACGTTTAAAATAGTAAACAAAGAAAAGAAAAAGAAATGCGCCTTTTTAATGCACGCGGTGGTTGATGTTGTCTAATTACTATTTAGTGGGAGCTGTTCTCCATGTAGTCGTGGGCTTATACAGTTACTTTTCACGTAGTAGGGTGCTTGAATAGGTTTGTCCACCTATAATTTATATCCCCGGCCAACACTATATATCTCTATTAAACACGTACTCAAATTGACAAAAACGGATACGTATATATTTGTTGTTGCTATGTTTTTTTAATTGCTAATTTAAAATAAATAAATAAAATTCTTACTGCTGATCACACTTTCACACTTCATGTGATTTGTAATTGCCACCATGTTCTTCAACTCCAACTTAACAAAAAAAAGAAAAAAGAAGAAGAAGGGTTTAATTTGAATTTGTTGATACGTATACTATATATGTTTCTTTTTGTGACCACAACAGGAAAATAACCAAGTTCTATAATGTGCTTCTTATTACGCTAGCATAATTATTTATAAATCAGAAGAGAGAAATAAAGCTAGCATGCACGGCCTTCCCTTTGGGTCCCAAGCCATGATGCCTTCTTTTGTCTCTCCAACACCCTTCCTCTTTACGCCCCCATCCACGTGCACCACTAATCTAAGCACAAGAGAGAGAGAGAGAGAGAGAGAGAGATGGGCAGCTTGATAGAAAAGCTTGGTCATGATCTTTGATGGTGAGCCCAGCAATTGGCCACTTTTTCTCATGCAGAAGAGAGGATCGAGTCCATTTGAAAAAGAGATCGAGTGGGAGAGAGGGAGGGTGACGACCTTTTTCTCAAGTTGGGGCTGTCAAATCGGGGGTGACAAGAGACTAAAGAAGCATGACCATGCCATTATTATTTGGTTGTTATAAAGTCATTAGACATATTAGATTGGTAGCCTTTTGATCCCTTTTCCCTACTTCAGATTACGACTCTACATGTTCATGCTTCTTTGACGTTTACTGTCTATGATTCTCCAACTTATAAGCATTCACACCCATCTAGCTTCAAGATATTTTGGCTTGTCGGGACCTAAATTTGGGTGAAAATATAGCTGTAATACTCACCAAAAGTTCAATAAAAATAAATAAAAATAAAAATAAGAACACTTTTGACTCATGTTTCTTCATAACATGACATGCACAATAACGTACATGACTTTAAAATGTAGGTGTTTTAAAAAAAATGATAATTAAATAACATGGTAAAAATAAATAGCTAAAATATATATTGAGACGTAGGTGCGCGCATGTTAGAATAGATAGTGAGACGTAGCTAAAATAGAAAGTTTTAATCTCACTCATCCGTGAGAATTTTCTGTTAAATTCTGTTAAAATTTTCAAATTACCCTTCTTGTTAGGATTTAGGTGTTGGTTATAATTTAATGAAATTTACAAAAATACTCATGCCTGAATCTTTGAAAAAATTTATAATTTTTTTTTTTTAAAAAGAAACACAGAGGTATTTTGACAATTTTGATAGAATTTAACAGAAAATTTTAACGGATGACTGAGATTGAAACTTTCTGAAAAATGAATACCTTAAAGTGAGACGTTTTAAAGTTTAGATACCTTCTTTTAAAATAAGTGAAAATTCAAGAGTTAGAAGTAAAATTTTCTCTTATTAGTACCACCGAAATTTCTCTAACAATTGTTTTGGTGAACACAAAAAAAAATATGATTTCGAGAGATAATTTTTTTTTTGACATGTTTCCCACAAAAAAGAGAAGGGGAATTCGAACTAGTGACCTTTGCCTCATGAGGCGTAGTCTTCAACCAATTAAGTTACCCTTTAGGCACAATTTCGAGAGATAATTGTTTAGAGCACTCACATTGGATCATGTAAAAGCCCCTCTAAATCTATAATAGATAACAAACTTACAAAAACACCGCTCCATTGGATTATCTATCCTAAATCTAAAATAGAGTTTTGGTAGATTTGTGAATAATAGAACTCTACATGTGGAGTTGCACTATTCACCAATCTATCCATTATTTTATTGTTTTGTACATACAAAAAGTGAAAAAATTAAAATGACAAAAAGTAGAAAATAGATAAAAAGAATAAAATAAGAGTAAAAAATGAGTATAAAGTTAAGAATAGATAATCGGATGGAGTGTGCCTTTTAAAACCCATTAGCTAAATTAGATAAAGTGAGTTTTGATTAACTATTTTAAATTGAAATATACACAATTCAATGTGAGTGCTCTAACAATAGAAAACAAAAAGATTTGAATGGTCGTGAAATCTTGAAGTAATTAATAAAAATTGGCTGGCTCGATGGAAACAAATTTGGTTATGAAAACTGCCTTCTTTTTGTTGCAAGGAAAAAGGAGGAGACAATTTTGGTGATTTAAGATTCAGAGGCGTCAGAAAAGCCCATGGGACATGAGTCATGACTTTGAACTGCAGCCAGTAGCTGCAACAATAGGCCAGTAATCTGGCCAATTATTCCTCGCCACCTGTCTCAAATTATAATAATGGGAAGCAGCCCTCCTTTTTTTTTTTTTATTTTTTTTTTTATCATTATTAGTTATTGAAAAGAAAAATATGTAGGAAGTCAAGTCTTCACTCTTCAGGTTACATCTTCAAAAAAAATATGTTATAACACTATTTAATCTAAAAATTTAAATATTTAAATTTAGACCTAACATAATCAACATTATTATCATTAATAATAAGATGACCCATTCGAATATTAGGATATTTTCCAGTTCATTTGAAAAGACAAAAATACCTCTATACTATAAGGAGCCGGATACTTTCTAGCTCAAGTAAAATGGAGATAATCCGTTTTGTGCACTTAACTTTTTTTTTTTTAAAGAAATTCACACCCTTAATTATGCCAAACTACTCACCCTTTTTTTTTTTCTTCTTCTTCTTCTTGATTCACGTTACTATGATAAAATTGGATTCAAATCCATTAACTTAAATTTTCGTCTAAAAAATTATAAAAAGACAAAAATACCCCTATACTATAAGGAACTGAATACTCTCACGTTCAAGTAACCTGGAGAGGATCCGTTTCCTACGCTTAACTTTTTTTTTTTTGAAAGAAATTCACACCCTTAATTATATGAAACTACTCACTTTTGTTTTTTGTTTTTTGTTTTTGTTTTTCTTCTTCTTTCTTAAATGATTCACGTTACTATGGTAAAACTGGATTCAAATCCATTAACTTAAATTTTTGGGTTGAATATAGTTCCAACATATTATATTCTCATTTCACTAAAAACATAGTCAAAAAATGACTTTATTTTTTTAATCATAAATTAATGGATTTTACGCGATTTCAATTTTCTCATTTGAGTTTTTAAAATTACATTTTAAGTCATTTGATTTTCATTTCACTCATTTCGTCCGAAACCACTTACATATTAACCCGTTAATACTTAATACTATATATCTGTTTGAGATTGCGATTTCAAAACGTGTATTTTAAAAATAACAATCGTAAAATATGTGATTTGAAAATTCAATTAAGCATTTAATAAAATTACAATTTAATTTTTAAAATAATACGTTTAAAAAAATATAATATTTGCCTGCGATTTGAAAACCCACATCCTCGACAAAGTCAAGCTTTAATCCGAGATGTAAATGTATTCACTCGAAATGGGCTCAGAGGTTTGAATATAGTTGATCAGTTGGGCTGAGTTTATGGGCTCAAGGTATCTAATCTCTCTAGCCCATAAGAGATAAAGAAATCCAAACCAAAAAGAAAAAGAAAAAGAAAAAAAAAAAAAAAAATTGAAACTGCCACACATTTTTTCACTTTTCTAATCCGTATAAATATGTAAATGTATGACTTTCTTTTGTTAGGTAGTAATTCAGAAGCTCCAATCGTTGAGCTCAATCACCATGGCCATCGATATCGCAACCTTGGAAGAAAGGTTCGCTCCTCTTTAATCTCGGTGTATTGTTATTATCAGTATTTTTGAATATTTCTTGAAAATTTCGATGATATTATTGCAGTACAGCAATTTCTATGATATTTTGTCTTTGTGGATTATTGACTTCGTTTCTGGAAATATGAATTTCTGGTTGTAGATAAGATTGTAAGCAGTGAATTTCACTCTTTAAGTTTTAATTCATGGGAAGGAGTTTTGTACTTCACTGTTGCCTTTTAATTTAATTTTATCTATTATGATCATTTAGGGTATAGATATGATTGTCATTAGGTGTTTGAGGGGTCCACCCAATGTGCCCGTTGTGATGGTATTGGGGTTTATTTGGCAATTGGGTTATTGCAAGTTAGTCTCAATTATAATTTCCAATTATCTGCTGATCTTTGGGTGAACAATTAAACCGTATACCTCCAAATTAGATCCACTGTTTAGCTCCTTAGGAATTATATTCAGTATTTGATTCTGAAGTTTCCAATGTCACATCAGTGCCACCATGAGCCACTGTGCCACCCTCAATCTAGAGAGTTGAGTTGTACTTGATCTTTTAACAGCAGCCATTTAGTTAAAGGCTTTTCATTTTTCTTCCCTCCCTTAAACAGGTTGCCACAGATTTTTGCCTCCGAATGATCTCTTTCATGTCCAGTCTCATGCGATACTTGAGTCTTCAGTTGTCTTCTTGCCCTCCATTATTTTGCATCAAGAGGTTTATAAAGTCCGTATCTAATTTGATTGAGGGTGAAAAAAAAAAAACAAAGAAAGAGAAAGGCAACACAATCCATTTACTATTTAAATATTATAAGCCCAAGGGTAGCTCAATCGGTTAGAAACCACATTCATGAAACGGAGGTCACTACTTCAAATCTCTTATTTCCCCTTCCCTTGAGGGCCAATTACTTATTAAAAAAAAAAAAACTACATAAATATTATGTGGAGATGACAGAGTAAAGTCACTTATGATAATTTCTTGACTTGCTAATTGAAGTTATTTTTCTTTTCATGTCACCACTTTTAATATGTACTTGATTTAATTTATTATTTAATTTTCATATTTGTTCTAGGTATATTAATTCTTGCCGGAAGCATGGTGTCCTACCTAATACTGCGATTTTGTCTGGTCTATTCAAGGTTTGGATTGATTGTATGATCTAAGTAGTTGGAATTTAGGATTTGTTAAAACAATTATATTGTTGTTGGCTCATTGCTTTTTGTTTTTGTTTGTAAATAATTGTCAGCCTCATCATCATCATAATCCTAAATTATGTATGTGGATGTTACATGGATAACATTTGGGTATGAGCACATATGAGTACTTTGAATTAAGTTGCTTTAGAGCTGGAGTGGATGCTCTGCCTGAACTTTCTGATCTAATTAAAAACAATACTTCTCAAGTTCATCATCTGAGAAGGATATATTTAACTCTGTATTCTTCTAATATCTAAAGTTGTCTTGGACTTGTACAGGGGACCTTATTAAAATTTTTAACACATTGTCTTCTTGTTATGCTTAGATTTAAACTTCTCTGCCTCTTGTTGAATGCAGCAAAGGAAGAATAGACATATCTTACATTTTTCTGGGCAAGTTCCATGCATAGAACTTTGTATCCTGGATACGAGTTTTTTATTTAGTATTTTTGTATGTTGGATACGGTTTCTACAGGAATATAGACGTCTCTTTGTATCAGGGTCTAAATATGCATTGGCTTTTATTCAAAGGAATGTGAAGTTAAACTTATTTTTTTCAATTTTTAATTATTCAGGCTGAAGTTAAAAAATCCCGCCATGAGCCATGTAGCCTGGAAATTTTCTTGGACCATCTTAAGGATATTGATTTTCATCCACTTCTCGATACATTTATGGAACTTGATGCTTCAGAGATTCAAGCGGTTGATGTACGTAATGAATCTTCATGTGTGTTTAATGGAGAATGTGCTTTGTCCTTGATGCGTGCCATCAATCAAAAGCTTCGACGAGTTGATCTCCAGGATCTGTCATTTGGAAAGGAGTTCTTGCGGTATATATTGGTGCTTAGTTATTGTTTTAGTTCCACATTTTTTTCATCATAAATATCTTTATTATTATTTCTGCCACCTATGATAGCGATAATAAGCTAGTGAAGCTCTATGATTTAGCCTAGGGAAATTTCATCCCATTGGAGTCTTGATAATTGAGAACAAGTGACCTTTTATTGTCTGAGTAGGCCAGTTTGAATGTGACGGGGAGAACCGGTGTGGGCATTTCAACAACATATGAAATGGATTATAAATCTGACTTTCACATGGTATTTGAAGTGAGTTCATCTTGTGGATCATGATGCTCGTATTGAGTCTATTTGTAATATGTCTGGCATCAATGTAGATTATTACTATTATTATTATTATTATTATTATTATTATTATTATTATTATTATTATTATTTACCAATATACCTCTGAAGATGAACTTCTGGAACTTTAAATGGGATCTTAATAATGGGAGGTAAGTGTTCGATGTGAAAAGATCTTAAGACACTGTTCTTCTCATTGGAAACACAGAATTAGTAAAGGTACATTGAATGAGAGAGGCGGAGAAGAAGAAACTTTCCCTTTAAATATCTTATGTACTACTTCTTCCCTCTATAATATTCTTGACTATTATTTAGAGCAAACTACTCCCTAAACCTATTTTAGCCAATTAGCAAGTGACTTGCCAGGCTATCGAATATCTATACCATCTTGCAGTCGTTGCTTTGGATCACTTCTGCCAATGATTACTTTTTGGTGAAATTTGAACTGGTAAGAAGGGAACTTTTTTCTTTAATTTCTTTTTTGGTTTTCAGAAAGAAGCATTTCAAATGTCTATGTATCTCTCTACTGCCTTGAATTTAAGGAATGTTCATGATAGTGGTGTTTAAAATCATGTTATTGAAATCCATGCCATAGCATCTGCCATTTTGGATATTTTTATATTTTTCTTAGGTGGCCCTTACCCTTAGTTTCTCATCTTTCCTTCATTGCTCAAGTTTCCATCTAATGAGTATATATATCCTTTTGAAGTTTCCAATTGTAGCGCCTTGTGCTTTGTATGTCCTCTTGAAGTTGCCATTCAGAGTGCCTTCTGCTTACTTAATGATGCAAGAAGAGTTGGTTCTGTTTTTCATTGCTTATAGAAACGTTGTATTGATGGACTAAGTTTTTGAAGCTATAGGTCTTGCAAAGATAAATGGCATTCCAACATCAGTTTAATTTTACTCTCAGGGATCTCTCTAAGAAAGGCTTGTCATGCCAAGTCTTAACCTTGACGTCTTCACACTTCCGGAAGCTCAACATGATGGGGAAGTTCATGCAGATACACACCCTTAACCTTGACTTCAGTACCTCACTTACTAGTTTCAGGGAGGATTGTTTCTCTTGCATGCCCAATTTAACATGCCTCTCAATGTGTGAGACAAGAATTACAAATCTTTGGACAACCATTGCGGCACTTTCTAAACTCCCTTCTTTGGTTGAACTTCGGTTTCAGAATTGGCTGTGTTGCAATGATGCAGGGCCTTCTGCTGCATCATCTGATGGGAGATCAGATAAAAAAACTGATGTCAGTCAGCAAAAGAGTGCTCCTTACATTGGAACGTCATCTATCGAAATTGACATACTCGCAGATTATAACTCAAGCATGGATGAGGCTCTCGGGAATTTGTTTTTGCTTAATGATGTGGTTATAAATGATGAAGTTCAAAGCATGATTGAGGATTCATCAGACGATGATAGTGATGTGGATTTTTCGAGTCACCAGAAAGAATATCGTTATAGTGAGCTATTATCTAATGTTTTCCCTAGGTTGAATGGACAAGTTGATCAGCAGAATGAGGTAAACCACCTGGTCCTTCTCTATTTGATAATTCTCTTGAGTGATTATAATGCAATTAAAATGAATTAATTTAGTTGCATTAGACGATCTATTTTAGGATTTCAGTAAATTGTAATTTTCCATATTTCACATTATATCTTACGTTCAAACCTAAAAGAAAAAAAGAACATTAATCTTAAGTGATTATTGCATATTTGTTTCTGTTTTTGTTTTTTCTTCAGGTCAAATCTCATGGTCTATGTTAGATTCATGCCTCTAAAATGCTCTATATTTTAAGACTTTTTTAAGGGGAAAATGCTTTAGAGGTGCATTAGGTATGACTTTTTATCAATTCACTTTCTAAGGTTTAAATTTTATCATTTTACTCCTTAAGGTTTCAATTTTTATCAAATAGATCATTTAGTCTACCTTTCGTTAAACTTTTAACGATGCTGCCATGTCACCTTTAATAAAAAATAAAAATAGAGAAAATAGAGAACACAAATTAAAATTAAAACTATATATATATATAGAGCCCCCCCCCCCCCCCCCCCCAAAAAAAAAAAAATGGGGGTAGCTGCACCGGCCACCCCCAGAGGACCACTCCACCTCTGGTGTTTTTATTTTATTTTAATAATATATGTTTTTAAATTTTTTCTTTTTAATTTTTTTTTTTTTTTATATTTATATTTATAATTATAATTTTTTTCCCTTTCTTTTCTTTTTATATTTTTTTATGAAATAGGAAACGTGTCGTATCTGATTGGGTACGACTTGGCAGCACTGTTAGAAATTTAATAGAAGGTAGACAAAAGGATTTATTTGATAACAATGGAAACCTTTGATTTGATAAAAAGTCATACCTCAGGGACCTCTGGAGCATTTTCCCCTTTTTTTAATGCCTTGGTAATGCATAAATGTCCATGAATGTTATTGTTTCCTTACAATCCAACCCTTGTCTTGATAAAGAAATTTCTATTGTAAATTGATGTTAATTTTACAAATGTAGATATAGGGGATGTACACATGTGTTTCTGTATTCTACATGCATCATATCATTATTCTCCTCTGACTTCCCATCTTTTAAGCCATTACATTGAATTCCGAACTTGTTTCGCAGGTTTCTTTTGATACATTATACAATCAAAATGGAGAAGAGTCTTTGGCAGGCGCCTTTACTAGGCAAATTGCAGATGTTGCTTTGAAGTTTATTTCTTGTCATGCTTCACCGATATGCTTTGAGAAACACTACAGAGAGTACATGATAGCTTCATTACCCCATTTGAAAGTTTTAGATAACTTGCCTATAAGAAAGATTGATAGGGAAAGGGCTACAGTTACCTTTTCACAATACTTTGAGTATCTACCCTACAAAAGGAAGCATAAAGAGAGTGTTGTTAGTATCTTACAAAAGCGTGAAATAAGAGCGAGCCACAATCATGTGCGGACTCCGAAGCAAAAGTCGTTTTGTACCTCTGGAAAGTCAAAATATTTTTACACTAGGTCTCTTTGTGCTGCCAAAGTTGGGTCTTCTGCTTGGCCTTTCTTGCATCCGCTTTCAATTTCAAGCAGTGGTTTGGGAGATGAAGGAATGAGCTTTCGTCCAAGGCAGTTTGAGTATCACCCATCTGATTCTAGCCTAATGGTCTTTGGAACTTTGGATGGTGAAGTAGTTGTAATCAACCATGAGAAAGAACAAATTGTTAATTATATCCCATCACTTGGTGCAATGAACAGTGTGTTGGGACTCTGTTGGCTCAAGAAGTATCCCTCCAAGGTATATGATACCTGCATGGAATGTGTTAGATATAGATAAATTTGTAATGCTGTATTATTCTATAAGCATATATCCTCTACAATTACAATGTCTTTCCTGGGAAAATATTGTTGCGTTGATATTTGCAGAGTGCTACACCATCTGTCTTCAGATTGTTTTTTGGTTTCCTTTAATCCTTATATGAAGCCATGCAGGTGATAATTTGGTTCTACATAAATAAATGTTGTGTTCTATGGCTAGTAACTGCAAGAATTGCTAACTGCAGGATGCATTATTTGACTCTCATGATCAGTAAGCATACTTCCAAAAGGATCGTTTAAATTAAAGAGGAAATCCAAAATTTGTGCTGGTCATGATGTTACTGCTTAAAATGGAATAGTTGACTTTCAAAGTTGATGCATTTTTAGAGTGTTCTTTTTAGTTGATTTTATTCATGATTTTAGTTCTTTCTAATTAGTTTTTTTTTTCCTCTTGGTGAATGTCAGCTCATAGCAGGTTCAGATAATGGTTCATTGAAATTGTATGATATCCAACATATGACACCAAGAACTATGGGCATATATAATAGTGCTGGTTGTGTCACCTTTGATGAGTTCGACCAATTGACGTCTGTTCATGTTAACTCTACGGATGAACTTTTTCTTGCAAGTGGATACTCAAGGAATGTTGCATTATATGACATTAGTTGTGGAAGACGCTTACAGGTGTTCTCTGATATGCATCGGGAGCATATTAATGTAGTGAAGTTTGCTAACTATTCCCCATCAGTTTTTGCTACTTCTTCCTTTGATCAAGATGTCAAGATGTGGGACTTAAGACAGAAACCAATATGGCCTTGCTATACTGCTTCAAGCTCTAGGGGCAATGTGATGGTTTGCTTTTCTCCAGATGATCACTATCTTCTAGTGTCAGCTGTTGACAATGAGGTAATGTTTGGATTAATTTACAGTATGAGTTGGGGGTGTCAATTTGCTTCTACGTTCTTGAATATTCAACTTATGCTCAGGTCTCATCCTAGGAGTTTGGTTCCTAAGTCTCAAACTTTAAATGATGATTGGTCCAGGCACAATATTGTTTGTCTTATTTAACAAGAAATATGGTTAGAGCCTATCTTGAAGCCCAACTTTTGAAATGGAAAGCTTCAGTAAACAGGATTACATCACTTTTTTTTTTCCTGTAAAATTCTTCTATGTGATTTCTTTTGCGTCCATAATTTTCAATTACTATTTTTGGTTTTTCGCTTTTATCCTTCTTTTGTTTGAAGCCCATTGATGATTGGTAGTTTTCGGTGATAAAAAATCTAGACCCTATGTCACAGGGTCATGATATGCATAGGGGTAGGATTTGGTCCTGAACCAATGCCATGAAAGCTTCTTGTGTGAATATGGCTTCCATAAAGTTTCAATTTGCTCCAATAGGCAAGTGGTAGATAAATGGGCCATAGTGCCTAGTCATCTATGTATCGTTTTCTGTTGAAAATTATTTGTGGCATGGTGGCCTGTTTGGAAGGAAAGAAATGGAGTATATTTTCTGGTGGTGGTACTAGGTATAACTGGGTTCTTATTAGGATAATACCAACTTAGTTACTTTTTGGTGTAAATCCATACCTCAGTCTATGCTTCAGAGGGATGCCATTATTGATTGATGTATTTAATGTGCATATAGGCCTTGTTGAGACATTTTCATCTTAGTTATTGGTATATATTTTGCTTGGATACTTTGTTTATGTACTTAATGAAATCTCAATAATATTATCATTATAATCTTTTAAGATTTGAAGTGCACTTGACACTAACACGTGAACATTCTCAGGTTAGACAACTTCTGGCTGTTGATGGGAGGCTCCACTTGAAGTTTGAGATAGCTTCTACAGAAAGCTCTCAGAACTACACCCGTTCCTATTACATGAATGGAAGGGACTATATTATCAGTGGTAGTTCTGATGAACATGTAGTCCGCATTTGCTGTGCTCAAACTGGAAGGCGTCTCAAGGATCTTGCTTTGGAGGTACCTCTGTCTTTATATTCACATGTTTTGGTTTATACTTAGGTATCATACTGTGTGAACCACTTATGGATATGGCTGCATATATTTAAAAGGCCTCAATGCTGAAATATGAGAAATACCTCTTGTGTGTGACTTACATTTGGCCTCCCAAACTTTATCAAGGTTGTGGAGCTTCTTTATATCCCGAGAACCACACAGGAAAGGAAAATGGCTATTCTCTTGTGTTTTTTTGTTTATCAGTGTGGCTTGCACCATTCACGTGGATAAAATGAGTGCATCAACAAAATTGTGGATATGATGAAATGCAATTATATTCAAAGGTTTGGCTTGATAAATGACTAGTGAGCTTGTTATGCTGTTTTCATCTTAAATAACAAAGATGAATGCCTTCTTAACTATGATCTGTTACTTCTTTTGATATACTTTATAATCAATCTTCTATTGTTGACACAACTTTGTAATATATATATACTATAGATGAGGCGTTCCAGGTAAACAATGCTATTTAAGTGCATTGGTAGAAAGTTAAATAAAATTAGAAACTCTAGGAAAAGGAAGAAGTTAAGAATTGTGACAAAGAAAATCCTTTAGATTTCCTGTCTTTCAAAGGAAAAAGAAATTAAGAAATGAGGGAACTGATAGGTTGTAGATGGTGCTTGAAATGATGCCGATGTTGTTTCATCCTGTTTGAAGTGAGATATGTATGACATAGTTGATGCTATTCTGTGATGCAACAGGGTTTAATGGTGGCATGATTTTTTTGGGCCTTTTTCTTCAATCTCTTTTAAATTCCAATGATGATGCATATAGGAGGTTAAAACAAATTTACTTATCAAAAAATAAAAAATAAAAACGATAATAATAAAGAAAGAACATAACTTTCAGAAACTGGTGAGCTATACTTACTATACCACAGTTGATATCAATCAAATCAATTTATGTTGTTCCATAATTGTAGTCAGCTCCAGTCAGTTCTTCTTCCTATTTTTGGTTAGAAACTCCCTCAATAAACAAGCCTTTAATACTATCTTTCTTGCTTGTTGTATCAAGAGTATTTCTTTTATTAAAATACAAGGTTTTTGACATCAGTGCAGTCTTTTATTAGAAATTTGTAAATCATTATTGCAAGACTAAATAGTAAAATTAAAATAAATATTTTTTCATCAAATGTCAAAGATAAATTTCAATATCAAGACAATTTTTTCCATAAAGAATGTATTTTAAGACCAAAGTAAGAATCTGTTAGGATGAATTTAAAAAATATTCATTTTATATTCCATTAGGACTTTTTATGCTTTCGTCCAGATGCAAATCTTTATCTCTTTTCACTTATATATGTGGAAATGTGTAATGTATAACAATTTTGGTTGCATTGCCAAATCCACTATCATCTTAGATGGCTTTCCAAAAAGAAGTTATTGTGCGAAAGGGCTCGTGTGATTCTCCAATTTCATAATAAGAATTAGACTAGAAATGAGGAAGAGAAAGAGGGTGATTCTAGTTTTTAGAAAATTTAAGGGAAAATTATGCTTTGTACCTCCAAACTACCTCTTCTTTTTCAAACACCCCAAAACTACCAATTTTGACACTTTGAATCCCAAATCAAGGTTTTAATGTTACTCTGCATCCGTGTTAATGTCAAGTGTTATTGGATGGAAACATGCAATTGACCCATTTGAAATATCAAAACTACCCCTAAAATTTAAAAAAGAAAAAGAAATAACAAACAATTTGATGTAAGTTCACATACAAGGTCAATCTGGTCATTTCAATTGGGTTGAATGCATGCACATGTCACGTTAAGAATTTTCTGTCCGAAATAATGCCTGGATCTAATGAAGGATGCGAAGTGTCATTAAAACTTTAGGTTGGGATGCAAAGTGTCCAAATTGGTAATTTTGGGGATGTTTAGAAAAGTGGTGGTGCTCTGGGGGTACAAAGCGTAGTTTTCCAAAATTTTAATAAGGTAGATCATAGAGGTATTGCTAATGCGCTCTAACTCCAATAGCACTTTCTCTCCCCAAAAAATTGGGTGGAAGGTGAGGTAGTAGGTTCAAGGCCAACTAAGTGTGTGTAACTTACCATAAAGAAAACAAATCTGATCATAAACAAAGTTAGACGAGGACAAAATTAAAATCTAAATCCAACAGTAGAAGGGTTTTACTGAAAAATTAACTGTAAGAAAATGAGCCTGCATTATTAATTGGATATAAGCTTCTCTTTCATTCATTTTCATGATTCATGACCGTGATAAAGGAATTTAGATTGCTAGATTGTTGATCACAAAAGGAAACTAATCTGAAACACCATTGAATACAAGCAAAAACAAACGGAAAAAATTGGAGATAAAATTTATATACAAGTACGAAAAGACAGCACGCCTTAAGAGCTAGTAGTCCTTTTCGAACTCTGTACCCAGAAATTCTTCTCCTTCCTATTGAACTCTAATCCCTTTGAAAAATTATTGAGAAAGATTATGTTCATTTGCTACATTTCGCTGTTCTATTACTATTCTTGGGACAACTATGAGATTTGTGCTTTTGTTTTGCAGGGAAGTGGCTCAGGGTCTATGTTTGTGCAATCTTTGAGGGGTGATCCTTTCAGAGTGAGTTCTGCATTTTACTACTCATACTCATATACTTGACCATCTATGGTAAACGTAGTGGTGTACTTATGAAATGATTTAACATTATGCTGGTGCAAAAAGTAGAGCATTGACGTTTTGGACATGTTGATGGATGATTTTTCCTTTGCTTTCTAAGATATTGATTTGCTATCTCTATAGCTTCCCTTGTTAATTTTATTTAGTGCTACATCTGAAAACATTAGAGTGATGCTTATTTTTTCTTTCTCCCAAAAACCATTCACCTCAAAAGCCACTTGTACTAGTCATCATGCTTGATAGTTGATACAACATTGACATGCCAATGCAGTTGTCATTGAGACACATTGCACTCCCTTCCAGATGATAATTTCATGATCAAATAATTTATATGCTTGATGCATCAAACGTTTGTTATATATTCATACCTCTTCCTGTTAAGCTCTTGAAAAGTGTCTTGGTTTTCTTTTAATGCACATTGCGTAAATGTTCTTATTAATAATATTTTCTTTACTTAAAATAAAAATCTCTATATTTTGTTAAAAGTAATTTGGTTCTATAACTTCTTGTTAGATTTGTTGTATTTAATAACTAACCCCCAATTAGTATATTATTATATTCATATATAATAAAAGGTCATACATGATGTCCTTTACATATTTTTATGTATCTATCATGTAAATAATGTGGATTCATTGTTGGAGTCGGGCACTATCAGGTTACAGGTGAACTTGTCCAATTTCTCTGTCATTATGACCTCTTTAATCTTTTCAAAATCTTCTAGGGTGTCAGTTGTTTCCCCTAAAATTTAAATGGCTCAATTCCTATTTGTTTGTCATCTTAAGGATAAATCTATAGCCATTAACGGGAGAATCAAGGATGGCAGTCATCTCATAAGAAATAAGATTTCATAAACTACAAGAATTGATTTTATGTCATGCATCATGGTGAGGACTGACTCTCTATATTCCAAATGCTCCTGTAGAAGATGATGAATTTGTCATTAAATTCTTTATAAGATATTGAATATAATCATCAAATTACTCTGAACGACCATAAGCCATTAAATGATTTGTTGACCTAGACATAATAAGAAGGCAATTATTGGGTCAGGTTTTTCCCATCAGGTGACTGAACCCTCCAACATTATGCAGGAATAATCAAGTAGCTATGAAAGTTCAACCCCTTTTACTAGCTGCTTCTGAATTTTTCTTTTTTAATAATTTAAGTTGCCAAATTGTTGTTCTGCTACTTATGCAACTACGGTGCTTCCACCATTGAAAAGAAGTTTTATTTTTTGGTTTTTCCCTTTCTGTTTCTCAATGTCCTTGCTCCCAGGATTTCAACATGAGTATCTTAGCAGCCTATATGCGTCCAAGCTCAAAGTCTGAGATTGTCAAGGTATAATTCCCGCCTTGTATCCTTTATGCTGTTGGATGTCTGTCTTTCTGTATTACTGTGAAAAATATCTAAAGTACAAACACGCAGGTCAATTTGCTAGCATCAAATGACTATGCCAAGGAGCATTCGTACCGCCGGCATTCCTGCCCATCCAACAGTATGGGAGGTTGATGTATATACATTCTTTTGTACGGATTTTCTTCGTTTACATTGATACGGTAATCAAGACCGTTCATCAATGATTGTTGGGCACTCGTCATTCATTGGCCACCACCTTAATGGATGGGACCAACCGCTTTGTACTCCTGAAATGTGTGCTTGGGTTGTGCCTTCCGTGTATTGTCTGGCACCTGTAATTATTGACTATACACTCTCACTAGCCTTCTCATTTTTATTTTTATTTTACTGTAGATATGTATTCAGCAGTTTGTAGCTAGAGTAAATGGTATAATCTTAAAGAAAGACAAAGACTATGGAAAAGGACGGATAGCTGTATTCTTATCCGGTTGTTGATGGATGCGTGCAATGGTCTGCACAAGGTATGTTGTAGAGTTGTTGTAATTTAAGGTGGATGAGATGTGCACGGGATAGAGATTGGGATTTCTGGCAATTTGGGCAATACATTGGGAGAGAGCTTATATGGGTTTGATTGTCCAAATAAATTTTGGACTGTTCGGCTAGTTGTATGAGCAGATGAGTTTTATATCGACGGTCTAAATTGCGGAAGATCCCAATGATACAGCATCAAGGCTTTCTTTTCTTTTGTTTTTTATCTTCCCGGACAATTTACTGACCTGTGCAGGAAACATTCTAGTCTTGACTTTTTGGAACCATTACATAGTTATAGTTTTGGAGATATTCATGGCACTGTTTGGCAAGTGACTTGTTAATGCAGTGGGTTGTTATTTTTTAGAGTTAGTGAAGTGGTAGATGTGATATAAAATAAAAAAATTTGTATAGAAAAATGAAAAAAATAAAATAAAATTATATTTTAGGGAAGTTTTTATTTGGTAGTAATAAAAAAATTACGGTCGTATGGTTTGTTTTATTTATAAATAAATAATCCTTATACGAAGATCAATAAAAAAAAAAAATGTATTTTTATCGCATGCAAAGAGACAAAAGAAGCTACCAGCAACCTTCAATGCTGCAGTCTGCAGAAAACGCGTGGGCAGAGGGCCTGAACCACAGCTCATACACTCTGCTACCGAGGTACTTTTTACCATTTTCAAAGACCATCCAAAACCTCCAGCTGTTCTCTTGTCCCATTGATTTTACTCACCCTCGTACAGTACACTCAACTTCCAGCTAGCTAGCTATAAATGTTACCTCTTACTCACACACTTGCTTCAATATACTCAAGTACAGTAAAACCTTTGCAGCTCTGATCGCACAAGCTAGCCTGCCAAAGCAAAGATGAAGCTCTTCTTTGCCACCCTTCTGCTTTGTTCTCTTCTCCTATGCTCCTCTTTCTTGGAGCCTGTCATGGCTTATTCAGGTAGCTGTTTTCTTATTATGTTCTTGCCATTGATTATCCCAAAAGTTTAAAGTAACAGGCAGAAGCTCTCTTTTCTTTTGGCTTTCATTTGTTTTTACCATAAATTCTTCGAAACCTTGAAAACAGAAGCTAATTGAAACATGTATTGAAATGAATATATTACGTTATCTTTTCTTGGGTACTAATTAATTAATGGGGTTTTCTGGATTTGGGTGTGAAGAATTTTGCACGAAGAAGTGCTCAGACAGGTGCTCAAAAGCAGGGGTGCAGGATCGGTGCATGAAGTACTGCGGGATATGCTGTGAGGAGTGCAAGTGTGTTCCCTCTGGGACTTATGGGAACAAGCATGAGTGCCCTTGCTACAGAGACAAGAAGAATGCCAAGGGCAAGCCCAAGTGCCCTTGAATGAAATTAATGGATCTCTTGGAGTAATTAAAAGATACTTAGCGTTAAATTAGTCTCTGTTCAGTACTGGGATTAGCTACTTCTGCTTAAATAAATAAATTGTAGCATGGCTGCCTTTTTCTCTAGTTCGTGAGAAGCTGGAACCATGTGTTTATTAATTCTCGATTAACGTGGAGATGTGTATGGAATGTATCATTTCTCAAATAAATGTCTTTTTCATTAGTACTTGCCCAAGACAATTTTTTTGCTGTGTCTATTAAAACTTTTAATTTTATCCCACAATATTTTGTTTTAAGCCAATCTTCATTTTAGTCATTTAAAAAATAAAGAAATAAAAGTTATTCAAAATAAATTGCATGCAGTATTTTGTGATGAAGAGTAACATTATTACTCCAATATTCACAAATAGTTTAAAATTAAAATTAAAATTTGTCACGTTATCTAAGAAATCAAGAGTACTTATATTTTGAAGACCGGTCGACCATACCGAAATAGTTAGTGTCTGACATATTTTCTCGTACTAAATGATTGGGTCGCCTCCGAAGCAATTAATGGGATGATCGAGTTACTCTCAAATTTGTTTGAAATGGTTGGATTGTTCACATAGCTAATGGGGGTGCAATTAAAGGGGTGGTTGAGCTATTCTCAAATTTGTTTGGGACGGTTGGATCATTCACATAGCTAATGGATGTAGTTAGATTATCTCTAAATAGTTGATGAGGGTGATTCAATGGCCACAAATTCGAATATGAAAATTCTTGTGCACCAAAAAAACTACGTAAGAGTCATAGGAGCTGTGATGAAAGATATTTTCTATAGGAGACCAAATGGGGTGGCGGCACGTGAAGCCAACTCACGCCACAACGATGTGTAAGGTACGCGGGTTGCGGCAAGGACCGGTGAATGGAGGAGTGGAGGCTGGTGAGGGATGAGGAAGAGCGCGTGGGTGGCGGAGGTGAAGGAATTTCCGTGGATGTAACTTTCATTCCTTGAATAACACAAACAAAAGACCTAAAAATTTAAAAAAGAACCAAAAAATTAGATAAAGGACATGATATGAGGAGGGGAGGAGCGGAGGCCGGTGAGGGATGAGGAGGAGCGCGTGGGTGGTGGAGGTGAAGGAATTACAATAGATATAACCTCGAATAACACAAACAAAAGATCTAAAAATCTATAAAAGAACAAAAAAAAATTAAAAAACAGATATGATATGAGGAGGAATACGTAAGGATTGGGGATGAAGACACAATGCTTCTTTTCTTTCTGTTTACTTCCGTTATGTTATTTGTGAACTGCCACATCAATTAATTAATCAATGTAATAAGTGTCGCACCTTAACAGCAATTTTTAGGAAAAAATGAAAAAAAAAAAAAATGAAGAATAATTTAGGTGGGCTTGCCTCAGGCCCATTAACCCGGCAAGGTGTCCAACCCCAGCTTCCAGACAAAAACAACATTCAAAATTTTTGTACACAGGAAAAGAAAAAGGCGTTTCAAAATGATTTGAAATATGAAACGACGCCGTAGTATATCTTTGCCTCAATCAGTGTCTCCTCGATCTCCCTCTTCCTCTCCCTGCCTGCGATTTTCAATTTCTCATTTCGACTGAGATCTGTCTGAATTCAACAATGGAGAACTCCAAGGTTCAAGAGGTATCTCTCTCTCTCTCTCTCTCTCTCTCTCTCTCTCTCTCTGTCAAAATATATATATGTATAAAGTCATTGAATGTCTGGTGCGCAGATTCTGGAGAAGCAGGTGCTGACAGTGGCTAAGGCGGTGGAGGAGAAGCTGGACGATGAGATATTTGCGCTAGATCGGATGGACATGGACGATATAGAGGCACTGAGGGAGAGGAGGCTGCAGCAGATGAAGAAGATGGCGGAGAAGCGGAGCCGTTGGATCTCCCTCGGACACGCAGAATACACCGAGATCCCCTCCGAGAAGGACTTCTTTGCCGCCGTCAAGGCCAGCGACCGCGTCGTCTGTCACTTCTACCGCGACAACTGGCCCTGCAAGGTCCCTCTCGTAGTTTCGCATTTGGCTTAATTTTTATTCATGTTTTATGTGCTTTTGTGTGTCTGTGTGAAAGATATTTTAGATCGAATTTATCCTAAATCATTATTTTTAAATTATATGGTTCAGATTTTATCATTTATCAATAGATTGACAAAGCTCAAAAACTTAATCCTGGATTGAACCTTATATAGAACGATGTTTACCCTTTTTGGCAAATAGTGCTTTTTACCAGGCCTCTTAACTCTTAGATACTCTGGTTCTGTGATTCATCTAATACTGCAATCACATATGAGTTGTTGTAAGGCTGTTCAAACATTTTGCTATTTGTTGTCATTTTGTATTAGAAAATAAAAATAAAAATTGGTATCTATTAGTTGGAGAACAGTCTCCATATCTCTTATCCTTAACTAAACTTCCTTCGGAATAAGGGAGTTATACAGGACCTCAAGGCTTGGCTGCTAAAGGATTGGGATCGGATTGTGAGTAGGCCTTTGATTCAAATCTTACTAATAAAAAATATTATCAAATAAATAAATATGAGAATGTGATGTAGTACATGTAATCTTGCTTTTAGATTCTGATGATGGTACCCTTTTGTTGGTGACAAATATAATTAAGATAGAAGTCTCACTAAGTTTGATCGATATCACGTGCATGCCTAGGGTATTGCATGGTACAATAGCTCTAATTTAGGCCGTTCATTTTAAATGAACAGCTCAACATGTGAGAGCGCTTAGAAAAGAGAGATGGGGTGGCCGAACCCCCCGACCTCTAGCTAAGGGGATGGTTCGATAAACCCCAAAGGTCAGCATGGGGGCGGCCACTAGGGTGGTTCGGCCCAGATTAGAGTCATTGCACCCCATCTATACTCTAGGTATTGCGCGGGATCTTAATCCCAGTAAGCTGATGCATTATATTTCCATGGTGTAGCTACCACTTTTCTGTTTCTTCATCTCAGGTCTGGACAACCTGCAACATCTAGATGTCCTTTTTGGTATCCCTCAAATACTTGACAATTTAAGTGAAGAGTTCTGTTATTCTCTCCAAGTGCGAGTCTACTGTTTTTTTTTTTTTAGTGGCATGGCACCATGAAGAGATAACTGTACTATGTGACCCCTTTCAAGCTATTAGACGTAATTAATAAATTCCCCCACCGGGTGCGTGTGACTTACCAATAAAAAAAATGGCAACGATATTCCGATATAGAATCGAGATTTAGGGGAAACAATTTATGTTTATTGTTCATTTGCAGGTGATGGACAAGCACATGAGTATATTGGCAAAGCAGCATATAGAGACACGTTTTGTGAAAATCAATGCTGAGAAAAGTCCATTCTTGGCGGAGAAGCTCAAGATCATTGTTTTGCCAACCCTTGCCCTCATAAAGAAGGCCAAAGTAGATGACTATGTGGTACGTAGAAGAAAAATATGCATACAATCGATGGAACCCACATCTATATTATCATATGATTATTCTGGTTCTGGGGTCTTTCACTCTGTTTAACATTACAATCTCCAACATAATGTGTATCAGGTAGGATTCGATCAGCTTGGTGGGACAGATGAGTTTAGCACAGAGGAACTGGAGGAAAGGTTGGCTAAAGCTCAAGTTATCTTTTTTGAGGGTGAATCATCACTGAATCCGTCAAGATCTGGTTCACAGGCCAGAAGGAGCGTCAGGCAAAGCGCAAAGTCAGATTCATCAGACTCAGAGTAAGCCAGTATTGATTAATATTGTCTTCCAATTTTAGTCAGTCTGAAGGATTAAAAGAGCTTAACCTTGGACGGCTACCATTGGGAGCAGCCTAGTCTTTGTTGTGATCAAAATTTAAGATGCAACATTACTGCATCTGATATCCATGCTATCAAATTTGAAATCATTGCAGTGGTATCGGTTCTTGTATTAATGTAATTTCTCAAGGTTTTCAGGAAGATGAATCACTACTAGTAAAGTTTTTTAGCTTCTTGTCATACAGCAAGTTTTGTGTTGCTCTCTTCACTCTTTATGTGACGTTGGGATCTCTGATATCATTTTACTTTTTATCTCCAAAGAGCTTCACCTCTCTCTCTCTCTCTCTCTCTCTCTCTCTCTCTGTGTGTGTGACCTCATTTGTTAATTAAACTAATCAAGCTCAAGCTCAAGCTCAAGCTTGAAGTTGGATCACCTATCCTATTTTTATTTTATTTTTCTCGTGAAGGTTGGGTCGACAACCAGGCCAAGGTTGATTTTTATAAACTCAAGTTAAGTTCGATATGTTCGTAAATTATGAAGATAATATTCTTCATGATCAACATATTGCAATGAAAAATTCATCCCAAAAAAAAAAAAAAAATTCATCCAAAAATGCATTTTTGTTTCAGGTTTTATTACAAATTTAGTACTGTTAAAAAACAAATGAATTAATTAGTAAATTTTCAGAATATAGTGTGATGGCTAATGTGCAGTAATAAAGATAAAAATATAGGTTTCTAACTAAAAATGATTTTAAGTAAATTCAGCTAACCAAATCAACAAATGGCTATTGTGCATCAATAAGACGAACTTGCTTAATCATTATGCTAAGGTGCCATTTACTACATTAGATAAGGTGAAAAGAGACTTCCTAGAACTAGAATTTTTGCTTGAAGAACTAACCCATTTTCCATATTTAAAATTACTTGTTCTAAGCATTTACATGAACTATTTTCAAATTCAGCTTTCAACTAATTGGGCATAAGAGCTTATACATTAGATATATGAAAGCTCACAGAAATTGGTCTGAGGCATGTAGCCCTAGTCATTGGCTCTGTAAAGGGTCAATTGGTTATTGAAAAAAAAGATCAGAAATCCTCATATGCGAAAACCTTCTTTTATCCAGTTAAAAAAACTGTTAAATGAAGCATAATATTGCAGTTAAAGATTGAATTTATAAGCCTACTAGATATGGTGAAAAAACACGTATCGCCGGAGGCCGGAGAACATAAATATATGCAAGTGTGCAACTAAGGGTTACTTCATTTGACAATGGCAAACGGATCCGGATTTTCAGCAATTTGTTGTCTGGATTACTAACAGATGTGAAAGAGTCTTTATGATATTCATCTGTCTAAACAAGTGGGTGTGTTGCCCGAGCTTTGTTTGGATAGGTGAGCCTCACAAAAGTTTTCTCACATTTACTATTCAGATTGCAAATGAGTAATGTCCCAAGCACATGGAAGAAGATAAGTGAGAGACTACTCCCCTCTCCTCCTTTATATCTTCACTATCACTATGACAAAGCAAAAAACCATGGACGCATAATATGCCTAAAATGAGTAATGCTAGAAACCACAATCTTATCCCACCACCATCCTATTCTACTAACGTAGCATTGCTAATCAGTCATTGAATCGGCTCTTGATAAAAACAAAATCTAAGAGCTGACTGGCACTGCCACGTCAGCAAGACGTGATAGTGATGGGATAAAAGTATAGTTTCTAGCCTTACTCGCCTAAAATATAGCAAAATGTCCAACAATGTCATATGCATCAAAATATACCATCATCTCTACCAAACTAAAACCTCTTAATAAAACAAATTATATGATTTACTGTATAACAACAACAGGGGAAACACCAAATATACAGTCGAAGGGGAAAATTATTTTCTTCACACCCACTCAGTGGCTTGTACAGAGCCTGGAACACTTCCAAAGAATGCCATAAGAGCAGATTGTTCTCCAGCAGGGTGACCTTCCGACAAAACCAAAAACAAAATGACAACAACAATCGAACAGAGTCATCTATTCATACCTAATAACAGCAAACAGTTCAGTTCTAATATAGAGGGAATACAACATATAGCAATGCCCAGATCGAAGATGTAAGCATTTGCTTATTAACGGCGCTTGTTGCCCCTGGCTCGAGCCAGCACCATTTTCCCACAAGGATGGCTCTCCAGAAATTTGCTGTGATGCTCAATGAGTCTAACAAGAGCTTGGTGGGTGGCCCCCTGCATTTGTGAAGAGGAAAAAGAAAGGGAAAAAGAAGAAAAAATGGTCAAAGATTCATTAAAGAACAATAGAAATAGTTCATAGTTCCATATTTAACATTAATTAATAATAAGGTCCAAGAATCAATTTCACTATTTATGATTTTTTTTTGGCTCAACTCATAGGGAGAAGATTTTCATGTAGGCTGATCAGGTGTTGGACGGATTCATCACAACACAACAATGTCGTTTTCTGGAAGAGTAATGCTATTTAGTAGACGTACTGTTCATACAATTGGAATGACATGGCAGTAAAACTCAACCTTTAGATCAACAATAGCTTGTAAAAAAGAAAAATCAATGGTTGATATTTACTGTCACGTCATTCTAGTTGTATGGCAGTCTACTAAACAGTAGTAGTCTTATCGAAATAAGCTAATTAGACAAGAAAATGGGTAATATCTGGATTATCTAACCTTAGAAATTGTCAATGCAGACTGAGCAACATAATTCCCAAATTTATCCTGAAGAAAATTCAGAAAAAGCATGGGACAAGAAATAAATTCCTTAATAATCCTAGAGGAGTGCTCTCCTCCAGACTCTCTCATACACTTCTCCACCACATGGCTTCCAAATTTGTCCATGGCCAGAGTAAGAAAGCTCCCTTCAAGCCGCGCCACTACATCTGCTAAAACATGTGGTATCCTCAGCTCTAATATGTGCTGCACAACAAAGTTCCTGAAAATAAAATAACTAATGTTAATTAGTACTCAAATTTAGAGAAAAATTTACTTACCACACCTAATCTTTCATAACTTTTGTAATTATACCTTTAAACTTCAAGAAATATCAATTTAATATATCCATCTTTTTTCTTTTCTTTTTTTCAATTTGGTCCATATGTTAGAATTGTCCGTTAAATTATGTCAAAATTCTAAAAAAAAAAAAAACCATTTTTTTTAAAAATAAAAAATAAAAAATCAAAGATTCAGGTATGTGTATTTTTGCAAATTCCGTTAAACCTTGACCAACACCTAAATCCTTGCAATTTTTTTTATCCTTGAAAAAGAGGATGTGTATTTTAAGAATTTTGATACCCCTCAAATAGGATTTAATGAAAAATTCTAACAAAAGTGTGAAATTAAAAAAAAAAAAAAAAAAAAAAAAAAAAGAAATTGAAATATTGATACGCTAAATTGATATTTTTTAAAGTTTATGAATATAATTGTAAAAATAATGAAAGACAAGGAGTATGGTGAGTGAAACTTACCCAAAATTTAATGATTGAATTGCAAATTTGAGGCACCAGGATCAAACACAGCATTTGAGATGAAAAAGGCAGTAAGAAACAACAAAAACGAAAGAATATATAATAGATGTTTTACTGACTTTCTCCAGAGAAATTATTTTCCAAAACATAGTCAAATTATCTAATTGTCAGATTATCTTGCCCAGAAGTTATCAAGATGAGACAAGTTTCATCTGGTTCCCGTCGGATTTGGCTTAGGTGCCGTTAAAAAAAATGTGTAATATTTTTTACGGTCAATATTTAAATTTACTGTTTCTCTTTGACCGTGTAGTTTTTTTTACAGCAACTAATCCAAATCCGGGTCCTTAATTACATTTGCATTGCCAGCCAATTGACTAAAAGACAGTACTTAAGGGTTAATTCTTAATATTCAAGATCCAAACTTAAAAAGAAATATATATATATATATATGAGAGGATCAAGTTGGACAAACCCATAAGGATGTTTGGAAAGGTATGGCGCATGTGCTGTTATTTCAGCCACAAGACGCTCCCTAGCTTCTCCAACAGCATAATCAACACATCTATACATCGTACAACACCCAGCTTTGTCTGTCGAAATTTCAACACAGTTCTCTACTACCTCATTCAGAATATGCTGCAAAGAAAGGAAGAGGATATTCACAATGATCATCGGATACAATGATATATAAATTACCCACTGCTAACACAAAAAGAGCATGCCCATACATAGAGCAACTAAGAGTAACACTATTTAGCAAACTGCTATATATACGACTGGCATTCAATTGAGATAACAAATTAACCAGCATTTAGAACAACAAGAGTTTACAAATCAATGGTTAATCTTCATTAATTATCACGTCATCGCAATTATATGACAGTCGTATAGTAGTCTACTAAATATTTCTACAACTGATGAAACATAATTAAGTTGCCCCAATGGACAAGCTGCTTCTTGTGTGGGAAGTGCCATTAGAGATTCTATGTTCTACCACATGCATTAAATATTAGTTTTCAGTCCAAATCAAGCATAATTAGCTCTAATTCACGATGCCAAGGAGTTGGCGTTATAGTGATTTCTTGTTGCAGTCTCTAAAGCATTAATATTCACAATGTACTCTTTAAAATTTTTTCTCCAAATTTAATTAATTAACTTTAAAAATTTACTTTTATTGATTTAGTTAGTCACTTTTTAAAACGGTAAAACAACAAACTCTCTAAATGTTTCTCTATTTTAAATAAATAATATTTTTTATTGATAAAGTTAATTGTCAAAATCATTCAATACATTAAATTCAATTCAAGCCAAACGTTTTGAAGCATTCAATGCAAAAATTAATATTAAAAAATTATAACATTCTCTTTTTTGGCTCTTTGAATGTAAAGAGGATCGTTGACAACTGTTAAACTTAACATTTGATAAAATAAAAAAAAAAAAAAAAAAAAAAAAAAGCTTGTTAAATGGTAGTGTTTTTGTGGATTTTGTTAAAATTTTAGAAAAACACAAATATAAAGAGCCATTGTGAGTGCTCTTACTTTGGGAGAGAGAGAAAAAAAAATTATTGAAATAAATCTACACTTATTGTGAAGGTGATTACGTACCCTAGAAGACCATATATACAATCAAAAGGATGGGAGTAATAACATCAAGCAAATATTGCAGCAAAACAATTTTATTGACTGCCTGAAATAGAAATATTGATTTATTTTTTGGACTTTGTTTTCCTTTGGCTGGTCTGAATTATGCATTTCCTTAGGGCACAATATGGATTAACTTATTATCTGAAAGATAAAAGATTCTATACAGTCTACATACCCTTTTTTTTTTTTGCTGGGGATATAATTAATAGCTAGAACTTTCTTATATAGGTAAAACTCCAAACACTAAGAGCTCGTTTGGTTTGCGAAATAGACCCCAGTAATGGAATGACTATTGCTATTATGTTTGGTATGAGTCTATTCCTTAGAATACATATTCCCATTGGAATACCCATTCCCTTACGAAGAGGAATACATATTCCTCTAAAAAAATGAGAGGAATAGCTATTCCAATGGGAATAGACTAGATTTTCCAAAAAAACACAATTATTTTTTATTATCTTTCAGTTTCTTTTTTTTTTTTTTTTAAAAAGGTGAAAAATCGAAACTCAACCCCCCCCCTTAACAATGGCTCCGGGGGTGGTGCGACTACCCCGGGGCGATTTGGGGGTGGCCGCGTCACTTGGGGGTGGCCGACCACCAATTGTGGTGGTCGGCCACTAGGGTTGGCAATTCGGGTTGGCGGGTCGGGTTCGTGTCGACCCGGTTGACCCGATTACATATTCGGGTTCAACACGAACCCGACCCCGATTATTAATCGGGTTGAATATCCAAACCCGAACACGACCCTATTGTTAAACGAGTTACCCGAACACGACCCGGGTAACCCGTTGTGCCTTGTGACTTCGTCTTCTTCCTCGTCTCAACGCTGCTGCTCCTCCTCCTCTGTCTCTGTCCTGTACACGTGCCTCTCTCACACCCCATCTCAAAGATCCACAAAGAAGATCATCAAAGAAGATCCACAACAACAAAACAAATCAGAGGAAGGAGATGCAGAAGGCGACCGTTCGGATTGGACTTGGATTTCGAGCAACTTCTAACATCTTCAACCATCTCAGTGAGGCCATCAGGAGGGCGTTCCGGTTCAACCAGCGCTCGATCGACGACGACGACGAGTGGGTCGACGATAGCTTAGGGAGTCAGGGTCTGGGGATCGGAGCTTCGGAGGAGGAGGAGGCATGATTTCGGAGGAGTCAGTGAAAGTTGAAACGACTGATTCAGACCGTAGGAGAGGAGAGGAGGCGTGAAACTAATTAGGGAAAGAAAGTGAAAAGGAAAACCGAAAAGAAAAGATGCGGCCTACGGCTGCTAGGTTTGTTCTTTGTTTCAGTTTTTTTTTTTTTTTTTTACAAACGGGTTGTAGTCGTGTCTGGCGGGTTGACCCGCCAGACACGAATATAATCGTGTCATAATCGGGTTGACCCGATTATGACCCGAACCCGATTACTATAAACCCAAACCCGAAATTTTCGTGTCGTGTTCGTGTCGGATTCGCAGGTCGTGTCAAAAATTGCCAACCCTATCGGCCACCCTATAGTTTTCAATTTTTTTATTTTTTTATTTTTTTATTTTTTTATTTAAGTTTTTAATTTTTTAATTTATTATTTTTAAAATTTATATAATATGGGGATTTTTTAGTAATTTTGATTGTACTCCAATTAATGTATATTAGTTGTTACCAAACTAAAGATTAAGAATAACCATTCCATTCCATCAGCTTCTATTCCTAGGAATAACTATTCCTTTTCCTAATGGAATAGTCATTCCGCAAGCCAAACGAGGCCTAAGAATGTATTTGGTATTGCGATTTCGTAGATAAAAAATACAATTTTAAATCAAAACGTAGAAAATTAATCGTTTGGGATGGCATTTTCAAAAAATTGCGATCAAATCACATGTGCCTTTTTTGAAAATATACAATTCTAAAAGCTAATTTGCAATCTTAAAACTTATAAACTGCGTTTTTTAAAAATCTCTCATATTTTAAAATTGTTATTTTCAAAACACAGTACTTTTTGAAATCGATCGATCACAAATCCAAACGGATCCTAACCAAATAAAAATGAAAGACGCAAGTTTTAAGGCAAAACATGCGTTACCTTATTATCTTCTCCGGAAAAAAGTGTAAAGCACCGAGTAAGTAGAAACTGACCAGTCGAGCACTTAGTCAAGGGAAGTGTCAAATTCCTTAGAGCCGATAGAAGTAATGATATTTGTTCTGGGGTTTTGAGATACTCCAATAATTTCTGCATGGACCGACTTCTACAATAATAACAAAAGGAAAAATATTTTAGAAATTAAGGAAAATATAACAGTTAATTGTATCGCAATATCCCCAAACAATAAACCAAAAGCAGTTTATACCCAAGGTTGTCGGTGCATATACGCCTGAGATTTTGTTCATCACTGATCAAAGAAATAAGAATTTCAGTAATTTGTTCTTCATCGCATTCTTCGAAAATCTTCTTAACTTTACTCTGGCCAGCATCTTCAACCATTAACTTTTGCAAACTGTCCATCTCAGTTTTCCCCTCAAACTTCTTTTGCAAGAAACGAGACCTACCCAGATCTTTCGCCGTTGAATTAGAAGGTCTGATTGGATAATCATAACTCATTGCCTCACGAGGAGATTGCCTATGGCAATGCCGGTTGAACTCATTGCTAATACCTGGAAGGATATAAATTTAATTTAATCATGCTTTGAGATAAGTAGTGATTTCAAATCGTATTTTTTTTAGCAATATTTCAGTTGCGGGCAAGTTAATATCTTATTATAAACTTAAACTTTCGAGATATATAAATGATGATTTCACGATACCCGAACTAGAAGAGGCAGACCCATTCATGGCTGTCCTCAAACCTTGTCTCAAATACGGATAATTCCTGAACTGATCAGAATTGGCGCTTGAATTTGGTGGAACAAGACCATAATGATTGCTCAATGAAGTTGCTCCATGGGAACTCATACTATAATCGCCCATTTGGCCTCTCACGGCAGACTGAATTCTCATCATCTGTAAATTATGTTGTTGATTTCTCACCATCAGCAAATTCTGGTCATAAGTTGAAGGAGAAAACCCGCTACCCGCGCCCATCATAGGAATATTATTATACATATTCCCCGGCATTTCTCCACCGGCATTTCCCAGAGCAGCCGGCGGAGCCAGAAACTGAGACTGATGATGAGGAGGAGTTTGTGATAGATTGAGCCGACGCAGCGAAGCTACAAGGCCTTGTTCATGCATATCCGTAGAATATTGACCAAAATAGTCGCCGGAAAGAAAAGGCCGGTCATCGTACACCAAACCCTCCAACGTCGTGGGGTTTTGAAAATAAGCGTTCTCAGTAGTGGGGTTTTGACAGAAGTATTTTTGAAAAATAGGGTTTCGGTTCTGGGAGCTGGTTCGTTGGTTTAGAACTCTAGGGTTTTGGTAAAGGCGGTTTCCAAGCAAGGGGTTTCCATGGATGTGGTTTTCCGGGGAAGTAGCCACGTGACGGTGGTTGTTTTCCGGTGAAGTAGAAGAAGGATCAATTTGGTTTTGAAGCATCAACCAGAAGCGTTTTTCCTCTTCTTCCTCTCTCCAGTACTCCTCCATGGTGTTACACGGAAAGACAATTGAGAGAGAAAGAAAGAAAAAAATGTGTTTTTTAGAGGATCGGCTTCGTAGAGTTTTAAAGTGAGGATTTAAAGACGTGTTTGGAATCAAATTATCAACGAAAAAGACAGAGGGGTTTCAAGGCTGCTCAGGGGGGAACACGTAGGGTTTTAGGGTTAGTTTGCGATCGCTATCTGTCTCCCTTCATAGAGATATTATAGGCCAAACAATTCCTAAAAAGATTTGTGAGAGAACATCGAGCATAGAGATAGAGTTTGCATCAAATAAGGAAAGGTTTTGGAGTGTCTATTGCTAACTTTTCGATCGTTTATCTTCTTCGTGCATGTAGATTAGTCTAAATAGAAACTCTAGGGTTTTTTTTTTTTTTTTTTTTTTTTTTTTTTTTTTTTTTTTTGTAATTTCTATTCTAGACAGTTGAGTCTGAGTGAAATTTTACACTTCATCCCAGCTTGGGGTCAAAGGAAAATTATTCATTTGCTTTGAGTGTTCACATATATAAAAACCCTAATTTTATTGTTGGTCGATCTCTAAAGGTAACAATTAATTAAACACCTATATTTGTCGTCTATGATTTTGCATTTCCATTTGTTTAGCATTGCAAACATAAATTTGAGAAATATATAGTAAAGATATGTTTGTAGTAATGCTATAAGACGGACCTATATCATTTTTGAGTCCTCCTAAATTTGATGTGGCTCTAAAATTAAAGAGAATCAATGTCCTCCCTATAACCTTACTCTTTGTTAAGTAGAGAAATTTATTGCAAAACATTCAATTCGGTGTTTATGAGACATTGAATCGTTAGAAAACAAAAACTAGCTAGAGAGATAAGAAAGAGAATCAACTTCCAATTGGTAACATAAAGAAATTTATACTTTTATATTTAGTACATCATAACTATCATTTATTGTAATTTATTTAATTTTTGATGGGTTAGTTTTGTGGTTTTGTTGACCACTGTGAGGAAAATAACTTAAATTTTTGACGGATAAAGTTTTACTTCAAACTGGGTATGAGAAAACTAATCTATTAAATTAATAAAGGTCCTTAAAGTTTGTGATGTATTTTACAGTACTCTATTAAAAATTCACATAAGAATCACATGCATGCTTTAAAGATTAGGATTGTTCGGTAGAGGTTGGTTTTTTGTTTTGTTTGAAGGGGATGCCAATGCAGTAGTAAAGAAAATTAATTCGGCTCCCCCTTTTTTATCTAAAATCGGCCAATTCATTGAAACTATCCATGATTTTGATTTTTTATTTTTTTTGGTTTGATTTTGTGTTTGTTTGATCAATATTGTTGATGTATGATCTGTAATGTAAGGGGATTTATTGGCAGTTATATATTCAAAAATATTTGCCCACCCACAGGCAGAATACGCCCATATATACTAGATGGGTGTGCAGTTGTTCAAAACCACCCTCTGCTGGGCACAGTTCCAGTGATGGTTTATAGTTCAGTCTATTAAAGACATAATTTAATAAGATGTAGTATTTATCTTTTCATTCTCTCACTTTTCAAAATTACCATTGAATCTGTAAGGCATATATGAGAGATATACATGGGCCCTACAGATCCAATGTCGATTTTGAAAAGTGTAAGGATTGAAGAAAGACTACCTTAGGAGGAAAGAAATCATTTCTCTCTAATTTAATAGACTGAATTAATACTTGAGATGTACTATACATCCTCCTCGTGTCACTCTAGAGGAAAACTTTTATCTTTTTGTGGGATCTCACTTCCTATTATCATATCCTATAAGAGCTGCTAGTAGCAGATTCTTCAAATTTTATTCTCTTCTCTAGATGTAAGAAAAACTTTTAAAAAAACTCATTGAATCAGATTCCTTTATTGTTTCTTAAACTTCTTATTTTTCTTCTCCCATTCTCAATTATAACAATAACCCACTTCTACTCTCAACTGCACACTTTTTGACGTACTTAAGAGACTGAGAGTTGAAAGTGTGTATAATATTTTTCAAACTTATTTATATACGCAGACCAAGGCTATGTGCCGATCTGAGCAGTAGCACACCGAATGAACCCACATCGCTAATAAAAGCACACATAAAATATATCTTTTTTTTGGGGGGGGAGGGGGGGGGGGGCTTCTTTACAATCACATATGGGCAATCCTGATCAAGTGGATGGGTCATGTTGTGACTTTATGCCCACAAAGCAGATCTTGAAACGGCCGGGCAGAAGTAGTACTGCAGGTAGAAATGATTACTTCGAATAAATAAGAATGATTTCTAAAAAAAAAAAATTGATAAGTAACTTTTTCTTTATTTATAAGTAAGAATGATTTCTAAAAATATTAGTTAAACAGTTCAATCATCCAGAGGCCAGAGTAGTTGATTGCAATATGCTTAGCTCCATTTTATGGTTCATATTTTATTTTGTTATATCTAACGGTGTTGAAATGATGTTGCAACATATTCATCAGGTGACAATATATATTCTATTAAACCAATAAAGTTTATTATTTGATCTGAGTTTACTGTAGTCCCACAGCACCTAAAAAAAAAAAAATCTTTTGGGTAACATATAGCAAATATGTAATTTACAAAAATAAAAATAAAAAAAATAAAATAAAATCCGGGAGTACATTGTTAGGTACAAAAGAATGATAAATATTAATCATGGCAAAAGTAAGAGACCACATGTTGAAGGGGTAGCTTTAAAGCAAAAGAATGCACTCACCTATGGCGCCAAAGGGTACCCATCACCTCACGAAGAACTTCCAGCTCTCCAATTCTGGTGAAAAAGGTAGAAATCCAAACCACTTCGAATGCAATACCCAAGTAACACCAGCACCTCCAGTGAGAGAACTGGCAAACTCCCTTATGGACTTGCTACCTTCATTTGCTTCACCATTCCATCCAGTGTATAATATATGCTCTTAATTTGAGGATGTGATTGGGAGCCTACAAGGAATTCATGCACAACACCATTGATGCTGATCCAACTACGTCCCGGATGCTTCTTGACCCCCTTTTCCCTCATAAGCCATCTCAGAGCTGAGACATCACCCCAGCGGCGATCAACTGCAAATGCATTAGCCAACATCACATAGCCCCCAGAATTATCAGGGTCCACTTCAACAAGCTTTCTGGAAACATATCGTGCCAACTCAACTCTAGAGTGGAGAAGGCAACCCCCGAGCAAAGCACCCCACACAAACTTATTAGGCTCAAAAGGCATTGAAAAAACAACCTCCAGAGCTTCTTTGACAAGCCCTACTCGTGCAAGGAGATCAATATAGCAAGCATAGTGTTCTAATTCAGGGGAAACAGAAAAGCTTGAGGTCATGTCCACGAATATTTGGCGCCCTTTCTCTGCTAAACCTGAGTGACAGCATGCACATAATACACCAAGGAAAGTTCGAGCATTGGGTTTTAAACCAAAGTCTTGCATTTTGGAGAAAAGACTCAATGCCTCCTCTCCCTCACCATTTGCTGCAAGACCCATAATCATAGCATTGAAAGAGACAGCATCTTTGGAGACCATCTGGTCAAAAACTTCTTTTGCTGTCTCCAAGCTCCCACATTTAGAATACATGTCAATAAATGCCGTGGCTAGTATTTTGTTTGATTCAATAATACCTTTAGATCCTTCAGATTTCATATATTCATGCACCCACCTACCAAGATCTAAATCACCAATTTGAGCACAAGCTGAAAGCACACTAACCATTGTTACATGGTTAGGTTTCCTATTCAGATCCGCCACCATCAGGCGGAAAATACTCAAAGCCTCCATAGGGCAGCCATTTTGTACATATGCACCAATCATGGCATTCCAAGGAAGCACACTTCTCTTAGCGTTATCAACAATTTCATCAAATCTTTCCCTACTCTTCTCAATCTTTCCCCATTTCCCATACAAATAGATAAGAACAGTATTTACTCCGTCACGACCAGACTTCTTAGAATCAATATTTTCGTCAATTTCTGTTAGAATTGTTACCCATTTCTCAATTCTTTCAATCTCAAGGTTTGAACATGCGGATAAAACACTGACCAAGGTATCACTTTCTGGACGCAAGTTCAGCTGAGCCATCATAAGAAAAAGCCTTAAAACCTCCTCAGTCTCACCTGACTGAGCGTAACCAGCCAATAACGAAGTCCAGCAACTCACCACTCCCTTGTCCGGCATTTCATCGAACACTTTACGTGCTGACGCCAAATCCTTAAGACCCTTTGAATAAACTCCAAGAAGGGCATTGCATACAAATGAATCACCAAGAAACCCCATCTTCACAATATGGGTATGAATTTGTTTGGCATAATGGGCATTCTTCGACCGAAAGCACGCCTTGAGGAGGAAACAGAAGCTGAAGTCATTAGGCGAAAGGGAGCGCTGTTTCAAGGTTTTGAAGATGGAAAAGGCATGGGAAAAGAGACCCTCTTCAGCCAAGACTCTGATAATGGCATTGAAGGGGAAGATATTCGAACTTCGGAGTTGATGAAAGACTCGAAGCGCGATATGTGATGGGTAGTGGCCAATAAGACGAGTGGCAAACAGATTGTCTTGATGGGCACCGACTAGAAAGATCTGGGCATGAATTTGAAGGAGACGAGAGTGCGAAATGTGGCCCTGCAGGAGCGCAGAGAGATTAGTGAAGTTAGGGGAGGCTGGAGTGGACGAAAGAAAGCGTAGAAGGTGAAGGGAAAACTGAGCAGAGTGGCAGATTTTGAACCTTGGAGGGGCCGTAAGCATGGTTGCCAGTGAGTTTTGTTCATACTCGCGCTTCCCTCCTAAAAATAGGTGAAGTACGCTTCAAAAATTCAGTGGAATATCCATGTATAAATTTACTTATAAAAAAAAGGTAACATAACACAGAATGATGATATGTCTCCGAGGGTTATTTTAGAGACCCAGATTTTAATTTTGGAGACCTTCATAATCAAGAGGGAATCTCATAACTTAGTATGTATATTCTGTTGCCATTTTTTAGATTGAGATAGGGTGTAATTAGTTGTCTGTACTACATATAATGGGGATGAGTAATGATAGGCAGGGGCCAACTTGCCGGACCCTGCCCTCCCCTTTTCATTAAAAACCCATTTCTTTTATTAAAAAAAACCTGCTGGGGGCCGGCAAGTTGGCCCCCAATTATCATTTCCCAATGGGGGTAGATGAGATGAGCGTTACATCTCAAATTGCTTTTAACACCTATTTAGACAAGTGCAAGCTCACATGTCTTCTCACATTAAATGGAAATTCATAACAATTAGTTGTCCAAATTGTTAGTTATTGGGAGGGAGATCGTGTGAGGCTTAACTACTCAAATAAATTTTAGGTCATCTGGCCATTTACCTAAACAATTAGATTCCACATAGACCGTCTCATAATAACAATTGAGAAATGTTAGAGATACCAAATTTTTTATCAAGAGATTGATACTAAGATGAAGTAAAGAATATTCATTAGAAATAATCAAAACAATTAATAAAAAGAAATATTACGAGCACCAATGAACAAGCTCCACTCCGGCACGTAGTTCTGTACTAGGGATGTCACTGAATAATTTGCATTATTTTTTGTGTTTCTTTCTTGGGTGCTGCGAAATACATATAAAAACTGAACTGTTTCACACTATTGATCCCAATGAGCCTTGTGCCCCAACACAAACATGATAATACTTCATAAAAATCCCAAGTTACCAAAGGTTCTGCTTCAATTCCTTAAGGAAGGGGTAAGGGAAGCAAAAGATGCTGCTTGGTTTGCATCATGCCTCTATATGATTTATTTACTTATAGATTCCATAGATTCAATGCGGACACAAGAAACAACATTGTCTTTACGTTGTGTGTTTGCGACAAGAAAGACAAAAACAACAAAATCTGCAAGATACTTACAAGAAACATACAAAGATGTATCATTTTATACATAAATGAACTCAACTCTCCATTTGCGAGAGCCTAATTGGCCTCAGCTCATATCTCACTTCTGGCCTCTTCATGTTGGAAAACGAATTCAGCCTTGGAAAACGAATTCAGCCTCTTCATGTTGAAAAACGAATTCTGTATACACCGGTGAACACGTCTATACAAAGATGGAAGCAGTTCAAAAGAGAAACTTTCAAGCAACTTGCTCACTACCAGAGGCATCATTCTCAGCATTACTTGTCAAAGATAGGAGTTCCATCAGCTCCAATCGATACTCCAGGCCTCTTAGGTAATGACCCAACAGCATGCACCTAATGGAGGAAAAAACAAAAGATATATAAGAATGATAAACAAACAATTCAAAATAGCAGACTGAATTTGAACAGGTTGCCCGAATAAATTGACAATACATAAGGACAAAAGCGGGTAACCAGAAAGAATAACTGATTTTCCAAAATCCAGTCGTTGAGTTCGCTTTCAAAGAGCTCAATAGCTCATACCGAAAATGTGAAAGGGAATACACAAATGAAATGACCACGACTCAAAACAAGCTCAGTACATGCTGGGTCCAATTTTCAATCCCAAACAACCAAGTGGAGGAAGCAAGAGCTGGACTAACCAGAAGAGGAGGCGTGCCAAATAATCCCGAGTTAGTGAAATGTGAGGCTGGAATTGAAGTGAGGTATTCTCAACAAGCTCAGCACAATCTTCACTCCCTACATTTACTGTTCCAGCAGGAGAATTTTCTGACATTGGAGCCTTAGAATGCATCTTGGGAGATAAGGTAGCAAGGAGACCATGTACGACAGAGTGGATTATTCCCTTCAATTCAGGAGATGTAGGTTCTGATAACTCAGCTACCTGTACGTAGAACCATTTGTATCAGCCACAAGATGGACTCATAGGAAACAATAAATCTAAAAAATTAAATAAATGAGAGAATCTAAGTTGAAAGTTAGCTGCATGAAGGGATGGGTGTAAATTCAATAACTGGAGTTCATTGCTCAAAAAGGGTTGCATGCAAGATGAGAGTATCAAAAGGGTAAACTGGTGTGCAAATAAATACATCCAGACCCCAAAGATTATATCCAGAAATTTTTCTTTTGTAATAAGTACTTAAAAATTACTATCTTATAAGAGCAGGTAGAAATTATTAAAAAAGATAAGTGTAGAAGCATGATGCTATAACCTGATATCTTGCACTAAGTGGTCCAACAGTTAACCAAAAGTCATACCTGATCCCAATACATATGTCCATGGGCATAAATTAGACTGAAACTTAGCAGTATGAGCATGGGAACAACTAAGTAGTGAACACGCTAACTTAAACATCAAACAAACTGGATGGAACTACTTCCATACTAGCACTTTCAATTTTATTAGTGGAGAAAAGAACAGAACATGGATTATGATATCATAAAAGAAGCAGCTTTCTTGCAAGTAATCAGAGACAAGATTTTCATTTTCATTCAGAAAGTAGTATTCATAGAAATAAAATGAAGCCTTACGCTCAGTTGTTTACTGTAGCAGAAAGAAATGAAAAAGGGTTTGAACCTATTGTCATAAAAATCCGTTCATACTATAACATCATCACTCTCAGATGAGTTATATATGACATCATCACTATCAGATGTTGAGTCCAAAACTTCCCAAACAAACACTAATGGATGGCACTAGTGTGACAATACTCTCATAAACCAAGGCCTGCAACAACAACCTCTGATGCTAACATATGATGAAACTAAAAAAATTCAGCAATTGGACAGAACTGAAAAAACTTATAATCCAAAGTACCAGACTAGCTTTTAAAGAGAGTTACCTTTTCCGGTTGTAGAGATCTCAAGTAGTCCAGCAAATCATTCTTTTCCTCCCCAACAAACTGCTGCATTTGAAGTGCAGCACTCTTTCTCTTGACCTCACAAAGTTCCTTTGATAAAATAGAAATGAACTGAGTATATATTCCAACCAGAGTGGTGGGTGTAATGCAAACAAGAAATAGAGGAAATTGCAAAAACCCAATAGAATGTCTAGACATGGAAGAGGATTTTTTTTTATTTTTTTTAAGGAACTTGACACTTGGTAGCTTAAAATCTCATGTTATTGGCCAAAATGATATGAAAATTCAATCAAAAGACTAGACATCTAAAATCAAAGGCACTCTAAGGCATACGAGTAAATGATTTCTATTTCATTAACACAATAGAGTTGTTCCATAGACAGGAGCATGGTATTGCCGAAAAGAATCTATCTGATGTAAATCAACCAATGTGCCTTATAAGCACACAACAACATAACATTCATGTAGTCAAGGAAAACTGTGGGAAGATTTCACACCATATTTTCTAATAAAATATTAAGAAAATAAAAATTAGTACAAATATTTTAACAGATGCATCAGCAAGGTTAATATTGTAAGAACCCTATATCCACTTTCCCAAAATTTCTGCAAATGAAATTTATCCAAAAAACTCTTACATAGCACTTCCAAGTCGGGATAGGATATATTAAGATGCTGTAAATTAACATCCACCTTTTAGTGTTCATACACTCTTTCCAAACAGCCTATGGCTCAAAATAATCCATGAACCATGCAAAACTTGGGACTAAAACAAATGAGAAGACAGTGGCATCTGATTGGCATTAGCCCAATAAGTGATATCCCCCTATAAACTTCCACTAAACAAAGCTCTGAATCCCAAATCCCCCCATTTTTTTTTTGGTTGGGGGGGGGGGGGGGAGGGGAAGAGAGAGAGAGAGAGCTAAAAACTCATTTCTTCAATGAAGCCTATCAAGAACCGACTCCTTTGTTAATCATAGCTAATGCATTCTAATCAGACCTTGCAGTTCATCCACTGCCAACCAGACTATTTCCAAAATCAACAGGGGATAAACCATCAATTGAGATATTGTGATAAAATATCAACAATGTCCAACTTGGGATATCATTATCTAATCATTCATAAACACGAACACTGATCTCTTAATCCACTGAAAGAGATTCCTTAGTGCTAGAACATACCTTTTTCACTGAAGATATATGAGACTGCAAATGAAGAATATATTGTTGAGCTTCAGGGGACATTTCACCAAGGCCTTGAATATCAATGTTCTCTGACGAGTCTTCAGTGAATTTTTCAAATTTGGATGGCGATTCATGTTCTCCAGATAAATTAATTATACTTGCACTGTCAAGTAACAACCCTTGTAAATCAAGTTTAGAATTTTCTGGTGTTTGTTTTTCATGATTTTCATAATACATATCGAGGTTTTTTTCGAGGCAAAGCCTATATTCGGCATTCCGCAATGTATATCTGCAATAGAAGAAGAAATACCAGTTACAAATGCCTAACATTTCGATAGACATCAGTTGGTAGAGAGTGAAAATAGGGAGAAACTACATATAAGATTCAAGAGAACATAATCTGAAGAAAAGAAAACAAGGATTCCTACAACCACCAAAACTGTCTAAATAACTGTAAGAGTTCAGTCGCTCTTTCTTGTCTCCATCTCCTTGGAGATTAATTGGAGAACAAAAATACGGATTAAGTAAAGTACATTATATTGGAAATGAACATACCCAGTCATCATTGAAGAAACCAATAACTTAGAGAGGGGTTCCCACAAAGCCTCAATAAGAACTTGAAATTGGTCAGATGGAAGTAAGCCCAACATGCCAGATATAGTCCGTTTCATAGCATCCACCGTCGTTGGTGGAACATCTTTCTGAATGAGGCTCACATCTAATGGCTCTATCTCTTGTATCAAATTTGAGAGAACCGATTTCTGCAAAATTAAATACTCTTAAATTCAGACACAATAGCATTAATACATAATACACCTATTGATTAACAATAAGTATAAATCAAATAGAAAGAAATATTACAAACCTCACTAAGAAATCCAGGAAAAAAGTTCCATCAAAGTTATCTACAAACTCGACCGCTACTTGTTTTTTTCCCATGTAATTACCAAGAAACACCAAAGATGAATATTCACTAGTTTCCTAATGAAGCAGCACAAAGCTCACTTCTTTAAACTCTCCATTATAAATAGTGGTAAACAATGCATAGTATCCATTCGGATCTACGAAAAAAGCGTTTGCTCTTAACGTATAATTTTTTTTTTTTTATAAGTCCTACCATATTAGGAGAATCACTCATAGCCAACGTAAAATAGTTTCCAAGTCTAACTGTTATTGCCATATTAGGAGAATTATAAACAGAGGTACCATAGTCACATATTACCAAGTCTACACCCAACATCTTCAATAGAAAAAAGATTCATTTCCAATGGTACCAGAAAGTTTATCTCTAACATCTATTAACCACAGCAAAAACAACATGTGTTCTAACTTCTAAAATGAAAGAGTATTATTAAACTAGCCTCAAACTAAACCACACAAGTTCATGCTATTAAGCTAAATTCGTTCTCACGGTTCCCAGACAATTAAAAACCCGATTCCAGTTTCCTATAATTCTCCTATACAGGGGCGGAACTACACTTTGTATTGGGGGGTCCATGGCAACCCCTAATTTTTTTGTGATTGCATAAAACTACTATAAAATGGTAGATTGTATTGACTGTTGTATGAAGTGGACACCCCCCCCCCCCCCCCCCCCCCCCCCCGAGTTTTTCCCATTTGTGAAGATGGGAATGAACTAGATTACTACTCTACTAGAACCTTTTTATCTTCTACATAGACTCATAAAGAAACTAGAAACTAACGAACCAAAAAAGGGCCATCTTCTAGTCAACTTGAGAAAAAAACAAAACAAACTATATAGAAAGTTGGTCTATATAATCATAGATGATAGAACTCTCTACAAACTAGTATGTAACACTAAGACTTAAAAAAACTAGTATATATATATATACATAAAATAAATAAATAAATAAATAATAAAAAAAAAACACACACACACACACACACACTAGTATATATATACTAATACTGAAATTGATTAGTGTGATGAAATTAAAAGGTAAGTTTGAAATTTATTAGTGTAGTAGTGCCGAAATTTATTTGGCAAATGAAAACTAGGCGTACCTTTTTCAACCAAATTACTAATTAAAATGCAACACCTTGATTTCTTCTTTAAAAAAAAAAAAAATAGATAACTTTTTTTTATTGTGTTCTATCCTTTTCTTCTCCTATTTCATTTTTTTTTGTTTTTATTATTTGTAGCATTCGATAACACCTGATTCTGTTTGGTTTATTTTCAAGAAATCTCTCAAGATAACGTTAATTCCCTAAAATTTACCAATTTTTCTTGGACCCTATTAATTGTGCTTAATTTATTTAGCCATTAGTTAATATTATTATGTATTTGTGATGACATTATATTAAGATTTTGAATATTTACTTTGATTTTTGGATTTTTTTTTTTTTTTTTTTGGCTAATTTGATTTTGCATAAATGCGCACCCACACACATAAGTGAAATATATACACATAAATCCGGACCCCCCCAGGCCCCAAGTAAAATTTCCGCCCCTGCTCCTATATTTTCACAACTAGTGAGAAAAACAATCTAACTACACCAAAAAATCAATTTAACAAACATAGAGTACGAAAAAAAAAATAGAGACCTAAATCAAAGAAAAACAACTCTAATTGATGGAATTGATTAGAGCAAAGCAAACGAAAGAGCAATAGAAGCTGACCTTGGAGGAATTAGAGGGGCGCGAGGGGCGTTTGAAGCTGAGATCATCGAAAGACGAAGAAGCGAGGACTAGGGTCTGGGGTTTTCTAGGGTTTGCGGAGGAGGAGCGGAGAGGAAAGAAGAGGGATAGAGGCCGAAGGAAAGGGCGTGGGGGCGAGCGGAGCAGAGGACGAGGGAGAGAATAGGAGAGGAAGGACGAGGTAGAGGTTGCCATTTCCAACAACCACCACCACAAACACCGCTTCTCTCTCGCTCGTTCTCGCCCGCTCGCCGCTGCGTCTAACTGGAAAGTACAGCCACAATTAAGAGAGAACAGACCGGGAAGAAAAGGTCGTTTAGATAACGTATAATTTGTTTTTCTTTTTTTTTTTCTTTTTTTTTTTCTTTTTTTTTTCTTTTTTTTTAATAATTAAAACACTCACACAACACAATAATGATACAACACCAAAGCACAATGGAGTGGAGTTCATGTGTAGACTCCACTCCATTGTGCCTTGGTGTTGTATCATTGTTGTGTAGTATGAGTGTAACGATCACTCCTCTCTTTTTTTTTTCTTTTTTTTTTCTTTAATTTTTATGTCTTTAAGAACATAAAGTCAAAGTCAACTAATCACATGGGATGCCTGTAAATAAATAAATCCCATGGTGTGGGGCATTTATAGATCTCACCTAATTCCCTTCACCTTCCTCTTTTTTTTTTTTTTTTTTAAGAAATTAGTTGTAGTGAAAACCTATTTTTCTTGAGGCCCAATGAATTAGTAAAGTGCTTTGAATTAAAATTTAGTGTAAAAGTCTAATAAATTTTTGAGTCGAAGCGACATTTGAATTCGATCGTTTAATTTTTAAAATCATTATTCAGTGTTTAACTTTTTCGCGAATTTGAAACAGGTCATTCAGGAAATTTCCCGTTCATTTTCGCAACCTCCGTTAGTACCACGTCAGTATTTTCGCCACATCATCTTAAAATATAATTTTTTTAATTATAAATTTAAAAAATTAAAATTTTTTTCTAACAAAAAAAATAAGGGGTTTGGGGGGTGGCCCGAAAGCCACCCTCGGCCCTAAGGGGTGGCCACAAGCCACCTCCGGCCCTATGGGGTGGCCGCGAGCCACCTCCTCCCCAAGGGGGTGGCTGCCTTATTTTCTTTCTTTCTTTCTTTTTAAAAACACAATAAAATAAAATTTTAAGTTTTTAAATTTATAATTAAATAAAAAATAATATTTGAAGATGATGTGGCAAAAATGCTAACGTGTTACTAACAGAAGTTGTAAAAATGGACGGAAAAAATATAGATGGACCTGTTTCAAATTCGTGAAAAAAGTTAAGCATCGAATACTAATTTTCAAAAACTAAGAGATCAAATTTAAATGGCGCTTCGACTAAATGATTTATTAGACATTTGCCCTAAAATTTAAATAATTTGTATTTGGATTTGAAAATGAGGTTGAAAGTGTTTGAAAATTATGTCACGACCTCTTGCTTTTACGCTTTTTAATGGGAAAAAAATAATAAAAAAATCGATTCGATAAAATTAAAACTCGTGTTTTGAATATTTGTAGATAAAGAGATTCGCTAGTATTTTATATCAAATAGATAACGAATTTTCAAAATTCAATAAATAAATAAATCATGGCTGAGCGATAGTGGGTTTTGCTTTCCACGTAAAATTTTAGTTTTATTAGCCGGGTTGCGCTCGTTAATGTTTGGTGGGGATGTTGTTTGGGTTGCGTTACTTCTAAAATTACTATTCGATTAAAATTTAATAGTAATTTATTTTAAATTTAATAATAATTTTAAAAGTTATATTAATTTAAAAAAATAAAAAAATGATCCATAATATTACTACATATTTTTTTTAAAAAAAAATTACTTCTTAATAAATAAATGAGACATAAAATAATGAATTTAAAGACCAATTATCAATATAAATTGAAAAATACTTGTTTGTAAACTCTCATCTCATTCTTATTTCACCATTGTTTACGCGAACCAATAATGTAAGAAATAATAGAGAGAGTATAGTGAGAACCTAATTTTTTTAACAACATTATTGGTTCACGTAGACAATGATGGAATAAAAATATGATGAGAGTGTACAACCAAACATTTCTCATATAAATTATTTGATTTAAATTTTAATAATGCATATATAATAGATTTAAAATTTAAGGATGTTACTCCAACAAAGACACTAATTTTGACAAAACATTATGCGCCTAAAAATCCACATACAAGACTCAACTCTATACATAAATTTCATAAAAAATAATATATACTTATCCTATTTTAATCAAATCTTTCAAACTAAAAATTGAATCAAAATCTTTATGTTCGAATACTTTCAATTCATCTAATAAAATTTAGAGTTGCGATCGGTACACAACACAATTGCACAATTCAATACATATGGGGTGAGACCTGTGTGGTGAGTCCCACCCATATGCCTTTTTTTTTTTTTTTAGAACAAAGTTGAAACTTCTTCATTGATAAGACCTATCCTCAAAAAAATGATCTAGGGACAAGAACGTCCCTTAGTAGAGCATGCAAAATACAACGAGGTATATCCTCAAGCCAAACTGAATCTACAACCATACTAAATGCCTCATTTGCTAAGCAATGGGCAACATTATTAGCCTCTCTACCCATATAAACCATATATGCATACATGAGCCCTTGCATTTCTGAAATGATCCCCTCAATAAAATGGCCAGCAGTTGACAGATTTAGGAAACTATTATTAACTTCATTTACCACTTGCTTGGCATCCCCTTCAAGGAGAACAGTGAAGAAACTAGCGTTCTTACAAAATAAAATCGCTTCTAGGGCAGTCATAACTTCAGCCACTTTTGGTGTAATCACAACTTTTTTCGTGATAGCCATATGTCTTGTATTGTGCAAAAATATTTTCTTAAAATTTATGTGTTTGATATTATAAAGAATTAAATTCAAAATCAATTCCCCTTTTTGGAATTTAAAATGAATTGAATTTGAATTCAATTAATATATTATGAATTTCAGTTGCCTATATGAATTGAATTGAAATGTAATTCGTGTGAATTGGCTAACAAATAATCGGATAGCATTACAATTGGTCTGAATTTCAACTTCGTTCCAATTACCACAAATATCACCATTTATCTTTTTTCCATTCCTCTACATATTCTATATTTTGAGAAACTATCGACACAAGTATTGACTTTTTTAAAAAATAAAAATAAAATACACAAAATCATACGCAGACCCATTTATATGGTTAAGTGATTTTTTGTTTAACAATAATAAATAAAAAAAAATTAATGGTTATGTCATGGGGTGACAACATCTCAAATCTCGTGATTTTTACAATTTTTTTTTAGCAAATTAAACATGTAGTATGTGAAAACTGTATTCAATGCAATTACAAATAAAAATAAAATAAAATTGAGGGGAAACTTCACAAAAGGGTACCCAACTATAGCGCTTTTTCACTTAAGGGTACTAATGTAGCAAAACATTCAATCGAGTGTATGACTTTATCAAAACCGTTCAATGTAGGGTATTCCGTCACCCTCCGTTCTAAATCGATGACGGAACCCAGAACACGTGCGTTTCACGTGATATTTTAGCATCGAACTACCACTTTTGCCCCTCATCTAAACGTTCGGATTTTTTAAACTTAAGAGCAATCGGCCGAAAAAAAAACACAACTCAAAGCATCTACTCCCTCGAACACAACTCGCCCAATTCCTTCTTGCGACTCAGAACCCTAATCTGGTGCATTCCGTTCTAAATCGATTCGGCTTGCGGCTGTATACAGAAGTGTAACACACAAATGGTTGAGAAAGGTAATGTACCGAACTTATGTTTTATTTTATTTATGTAACCCTAATCTGTCAAAGTTTACTATTTTGTTAATGGGTTAGTGGAATCTGGTTCAGTTATGTGATTTTTGTATGTTAATAACATCATGTTTGTAGTTGTTTGGGTTTTCACATACTTTTTCGATTATGTGGTTGACTTTGTTTGGGTACCATGTTTAGCGCCACTGTCAACAACTGGTTGTGTTTTTATGTTAGTGAAAAAGTTATATTTTTTACGTTTTGTGGTCCCTCATGTTGCTGGTTTGTTGTGAGTATCTTGTTTGGGGTGTGTTGTGATTGGTGCTGCAAGCACATGGGTGGGGAAGACTGTGCAATGTGCTGGTCTGAATTTTGTATACTCTTGTGGTCCCGTGGGTCTTTTTGATGACTGTGCAATGTGCTAGTTTGTTTTTGTCTGTGATGAAGTGGTCCTAATGACTTTAAATTCGTTTATTTTTGTCTGCTCATTGAATTTTTATTTTTATTTTCATTTTTGTTTTGGTCAATTTGTAGGACACATAATGTTTAATGAATGTCTTATGTTTGAGGTGCACTACGGAGGTCGGTTTAATAGGGAAAATGGGGTTGGTGGGGATGTAACAAATTACCCAGACCTGTATGACAAAGATGAGCTGTCATTTTTTGAGGTGGAGACTGTAGTTAAGTGCTATGGGTATAGTCCCGGTGACATAATTTATTACAGAATACCTAACAAGAGTCTAGATGAAGGGCTACGGCTTCTGTCTTCTGACCATGATGTCATTGAAATGGTGGGGCACCATAATGGTCATGGAGTAGTAGAGTTATATGTGGTTGGGTTTATTTTGTATGATGTAGCTGTAGATTTACCTGGAGGAGAGGAAAGTGTTGATGAGGAATATGAAGAAGAATATGAGAGAAATACTGTATATAGGAGAGATCCATTTTGGAATGAGGTTCTAAGTAATGACTCTGACGCCTTAGAAGTAAATGCTGATACGGGGTATGGAGAGACAGGAGCTTCTGTTGAAGGAGAAGATGTAGGAGTAGATCTAGGGGTGTGCAGATTAACCGATTACCGCATACCGACCGCCTACCGAACCGAAATTGACCTCCTACCGACTTAACCGACAAAATTCGGTTCGGTAGTCGGAAGAGAATCTTTTTACCGAAAACTGGTCGGTTCGGTAGGCGGTCGGTTAGTCGGTTAACCGACTTTCTGAACCGACCCGGCCCGATTTTTGACCGAACTGTAACCGACTGGTTAGCCGGTCGGTTAACCGACCGCCTAAGCAGAAACGACGTCGTACTCGTTTCAATTCATTTAAAAAAAAATATTCAAAACGGCGTCGTTTGGTTACTCTCTGCTCTCTTTCAGAATTTTTATCAAACACCTCACCTTCACCTTCTGTTCTTCACCCACACAGAACCCGTAATATAATCCTCTGCCCAACCTTTTACACCCAACACCACATAGACTGATTTCTCCCCAAATAACCAAGGAGCAAGGCTTCCCAGAACCAGAACCCCAACGTCTAGACCTTCCCATCTCTTTTTCCCAATACAACTAAGCACAAATTGTATGTGTCTTTGCCAGCCCAGCATGACCTCAAAAGCTAACTCTACCAACAAATCTTCTCAGAAATTACTCTCCCAAAAAAAAAAAAAAAAACCCATTTCCCATCCACTGAAGAAATGGCCACTCTCTGCCTTCACTGAACTGGTTGCAGTAGCAGTGAGTCGGCTTCTGCAGCAAAATGACGCCCATAACGCACTGCTCCAGCTGTCCCCAGTTTTCCTCAGCCGAACCTTCAGATGCACCCTTTCCAATTTTATGCTCTCTTTGAGGCATTTCTTCAAACACCCAGCTACCAACCCAGTGCTTCTCCTACAGAACCAGAGACTACTCCTTTGAAAGCCAGAGCTTCTTCCGGCACATGTCGCCGCCGGTTCGTCTTCGTCGTCGCTGCCGCGAGAGCATGACGCCCTTCCCAGCGTCGTTCTCGTCGCCATATGGATCTCTCTCTCACTCCTCTTTCCGCTTCAGCTCGAAACAGTGCTGTTCGGTTTTCCCATTTTTTACTTGCAGGCTTGCAGCTCTAATACAGCCACAGGGAATGCTAAGACCAATGCTAAGACCATTCTTAATCATTTATGCACATATGACATATATCATTTTCTGTCAAATAATTTAGAAATGATCCACAAAACGCAACATACCAATATTTCAATTTGGAAACAAATCAACAAGACAACAAATCTGAAATTTGAATGATTGAATTCAGAATCAATTTGGAAACAAATCAAGCTTCAAGCATAATTGCATAAAGATTAAAGGCTTAAGGCTTTAAAGTTATTTTGATTTTTTTTTTAGTCTTTTTGAATTTTGGCCCATAAAAAAAATGAGGCCCAAAAAAAATAAGGCCCAAAATAAAAAATGAGGCCCAAAACCGATTAACCGACCGCCTTAACCGACAGTTAACCGAAACCTTAACCGACCGCATACCGACCGCCAACCGACCGCCCTAACCGCCTAAACCGCCTTAACCGAAAATTTTGAAATTTTTCTTGTCGGTTAAATGTCGGGTAATTAACCGACTTAACCGACTTGGTCGGTTAACCGACCCGACTTGACCGATTAACCGACTTCCGAACCGCTGCACAGCCCTAAGTAGATCAAGAGTTTGTAGGAGAACCATCACATGCAGTAGAAGAAGAGTTGGAAGCAGAAGTAACAGTAGCTTTAGCTGCAGCTGAAGAATCTGAAGCTGCGCAAGGTGTGGGTAAGGGTAAGGGTAAGGGTAAGGGTGTGAGTAAAGGAAAGGGTGTGGTTGAGGGTGAGGATGAGCCTGTTTCTGATGTGTCTAGAAGTGAAATACTGATCACTCCTAATAATACTAGTGGAGATGATGAGCCGGATTCTTCAAAAAGGCCGTGTGTCACCAAGAGGGTGCCATTTTCAAAATCTGATTTTGAGAAGCCGACTCTGCAGAAAGGTAATACTTTTGATAGTGTGTATGATTTCAGAAAAGCCATTAAACATGCCAATATATTGAAGGGGAAGGACTTGGTTTACCAAAAGAATTCTAAATCGAAAGTAATTGCAGTGTATGGAGAGAAGAATTGTAAATATAGGGTTTATGGAAGACAGTTGAAGGGTGAGGCCACATTCATGCTGATTTCGCTTAGGCCCAAACATACATGTGCTCGGAAATACAAAAATCATTTGATTATTTCCAAGTGGATTGCTGAGTGGTGCTTGGACAATTTTAGAGATCAACCGAACATGCCTGTAGAAGTCCTGAAGAAGAAGGAGAAGAAGAAATGGAATGTTGAAATCCACCCTGGTACCCTGTATAGGGCTAGGAAGAGGGCACAAGAGGTGATTTATGGGAAGTTGGGTGAGCGGTACCATCGTCTATGGGACTATTGCGTGACAATCAGAAGCACAAATGTGGGGAGTTGTGTTCTTTTGATGGTTGAGAGACCTATGCCCGAAATGCCATGTAGATTCCAAAGGATGTACATATCCTTGGCAGCAATGAAAAATGGCTTCAAGGATGGTTGTAGGCCTGTGATAGGCCTTGATGCGTGTTTCTTGAAGGGGGTTTACAAAGGGGCAGTTGATGGCAGCTATTGGAAGGGATGCCAATAATAACATGTATCCAATATCCATGGCAGTTGTAGAGGCAGAGACTAAGGATAGCTGGTCATGCTTTCTTGAGGCACTATTGGCTTATCTTGGCCCCAGTGGTGTACCTAAATGGACTTTTATTTCAGATAGACAAAAGGTATCTTTCCACTTATGCTTTTTATGCTAGACATTTCATTCCAGATTATGTGGTATTTTTCTATGTGTTTGATTTGCTTTTCATGTGTGTAGGGTCTTGTACCAAGTCTTATGGAGGTGTGCCATAATGCTGAGCATCGGATATGTGTGCGGCACTTATACGCCAATTTCCGAAATGACGGTCACCGGGGGGTGTTACTAAAGGACTTGTTGTGGAGAGCTGCTGCATCTTACACACAGAATGAGTTCTATGCTGTAATGGAAGAGCTTAAGGGCCTTAATCTGCCAGCGTATGAGTACCTTTTGAAGGTTGACCCTGCAACTTGGTGTAGGGGATGGTTCAACACATATGCAAAGTGTGACCTCTTACACAACAATTTGGCCGAGTGCTTCAATTCTTTGATCACCAAGGTCAGAGATAAGACCATTCTGGCAATGTTGGAAGGCATTAGGACAAGTTTGATGAGAAGGTACCAGCGGAAAAGATAAATTATAGCTGCGATGGAAGGCAATCTTGGGCCAAAAATTAAGGAGAGGTTGGAGATAGAGAAAGATGAGGCCGGACATTGTACGCCAACATTTGCTGGTGATGGTTTATTTGAGGTCGAGTGCAGGGGTAGAAAGTATGCTGTGAATTTACCTGCCAAGACATGTGGGTGCAGAAAGTAGGATGTTTCTGGTATTCCATGTGCTCATGCCATCTCATCAATATGGCATGGTGGAGGCAACCCTGAGGATTATCTGAGCCCATACTTTGGCAATGAGATGTACCTAAAGGCATACACACCCATCATCTACCCTGTACCCAGTGAGGAGCAGTGGGCTAGGACAAATCAACCCATCATTGAACCACCAAGGCAAGGGCATCTTCTGGAAGACCTAAAAAACTGAGGAACAGAGGGGCTGATGAGACCTTAAATCCCTACACAGTTAGAAAGGGTGGTACGAATAACCAATGTAGGATGTGCAAAAAATATGGTCACAATACTAGAACATGCACTGCGAGGATGCGACATGATGAAAGACAAGAACGTAAGCGAAATTCCTATAGAAAGCATGCAACAGATCTTGACTGCAATCTTGATAGGGTAAGTGTTTCATATGTTATATTTATGATTGCAAACTTGTATGTTATTCAATGTTGTTTACTAACTAGTTTATTTGCTTTTGTTTGTAGTTGGATGGTTCATCCAGTGCCCCATCCGTGGTCCAATCTACTGCATCAATGCCAAGTGCCCCATCCAGTGCCACATCCAATGCCCCATGTGTTGGTAATCCTACTCACCCAACAAGAAGTAGGGGTCAAAAGAGGAGTAGAGAAGAGGGTTCAAGCAGTGCATCTGAACAAGGTCAAGAAAGGGATGCAAGCAGTACATCTACCCAAAGTTGAGGTAAAGGGAGCACAAGAGGAAGGGGTGCAAGCAGTACAACTACTGCACAAGGTAGGGGTCAAAAGAGCAATCTCGGGCTAGCCACCAGGACAAGAATATCTGGCAGGTTGAGAACTTCTGTTTTACAAACAGGAATGCACAAGAGCAAAGGAAAACTCCTTGTTGATCTCACTGGAAACCTTGCTGGACCACCGAAAGTTCCAGGGGGTGGACCAGCATGCTCATGGGGTCCTCCCAGAAGTGCAACTGGTATCACTTTTCGAGTTGCTCCCCCTGATTTCGACATGCACAATTTGGTTGCTGCATCCACTATCATTCCTGAACCAGAAGTACAAGGAGTTGCAAAGAAGAATGACAAAGGGAATAAAAAGATGTGGAGAGTCTGAACAATATTTATTTTGTTATGTTAAATTGATATGAACATGGTTTATTATTATGTTAACATATGTTAAAGTGTGATGAGCAAGTTTGCTAGTTATGTTATGTTATGTTATGTTATGTTAAAGTGTGATGAACATGATTTATTATCAATAATGAAGTTAAAGTGTTATGATTTATGTTAAAGTAGTTGGTTATGCAGATTATGGTATGGAAGTATTTAGTTGTGCAGGATTGTGGTCAAATTTGGAACAAAATTTGGTACCAAGTATTTACTGCATAACTTGGTACCAAATTTGGTTATGCTGCCCACTTGCAATCATTGTTATAAATTGATTAGGCAGGTTATGGTATCAAGTGGATTTGTGCAGGTTATGGTATCATTGTGGTGGATTTGTAAATTTGGTACCAAATTTGCAACAAAATTTGATACCAATTTTGGAAGAGCCTATTTACTGCCCATTTGCAGATTTGGTATGCCAAGTGTGCAAAACAAAATTTGATACCAATTTTGGAAGAGCCTATTTATTGCCCCTTTGTGGTATGCCAAGGAAAAGAGAAATGCATAATGTTAATGCTCAAGCATATGAAGATTGTGGTCAAATTTGGTACCAAAGTTGTGGCCAAAGATGCTACAAAATTTGGTACCATATTTGCTTATGCCCATTTGCTGCACACTTGCAACCATTGCTCATAATTGAATTGTGCATAATGAATTACTATACCAAGCACATACAATGTCAACAACATCAATATTAACAATAACATTACAGAATCTTGCACTACAAAATGTTCAGAGCATTACAAAATACTACAACATTAGCATTTGATCAACAACAAAATTGATCAATTGATCATCCTACAATTGATTAATTGTTTCACTGCAACATCATTCTTGATGGAAGAAACTCTCTGCTGTACGAAGGATATACCAGCAACCACATCAACATTACCCATGAACAGACCAATGCAATTTGGTACTTCCTCTCTACTGACCGAAACTTATCTTTTTGTCTCTGTAGTTTGAACTTGTATTTATCAGCTTCAGCCCTGCATTTCTCAACTTCATTCTTGTACTTTCCAACTTCATCCAACCTATTTATTCGACTTAGTCCATGTTCAGCCTTCAGTGCCTTCAGATTCTCGTGCCAATCTCTCAATCTCGACACAACTCTCTAACTGTAGACGCAGATTTCAGGATCACTCCATTTAAAATAATCACATCTCACCTCTGGTTTCTGAATAATCAAAAATAAAATAAAATCAACAAATTTCACGGTAAGTCAGAGATAGAACCCTAAAGGAAAAAATTTGGGGGAAATCAAAAGAAAAAACTTTGGAGAAAATCTCTTACCTTGTAATCTACACATGAGAAAAACCTCGTACCAAAATTACTTAGGGTGAACGACGTCCAAGATGATGATATCTTTCCACATTTGCATACTGGACCGTTTGATCTGGACTCTGTCGACTCACTGTCGGACATAGGCTCCATTTCACCCCGGCCCCGTAACTGCACAAATGGGTCTCCTCCAAGAACGAAAATAGGAGTGAAGTTTAGGAGGATAATGGCCAAGAATAAAAACCCACATTTTCACAATGTTGTTCAGTTGTTGGACGTAAGTGTTTGAGCCCGATCTCTCTAGTTCAGCTGCTGTGTTGCGTTGGGAGGGAAGAAGAGTGTGTTTTGAGTTCGAGTATAACGGGTCTTTTGATCGTTTAGATGAGGGGCAAAAGTGGTAGTTCGATGCTAAAATATCACGTGAAACACACGTGTTCTGGGTTCCGTCATCGATTTAGAACGGAGGGTGACAGAATACCCTACATTGAACGGTTTTGATAAATTCATACACTCGATTGAACGTTTTGCTACATTAGTACCCTTAAGTGAAAAAGCGCTATAGTTGGGTACCCTTTTGTGAAGTTTCCCCTAAAATTGAAAATCTATTTCAAATTGTGTTTGTTCCAAACAAATAACCTTGGTTGTCATTTCATATATGAATTCTAAATCATTTCAACTTATGCTCCGTTTGTTTCGGCGTAAAATGTTTTATGAAAAATATTTTTGACATTTCCTGTGTTTAGTGAGGGCGAAAATAATGGTCAACGGAAATCATTTTCAGTTTGACCATAAAAACCTTTTTAATTTTTGGAAAACAACGTAAATATTTTTCTGGATTTAAACTCTTCATTCTTGCATGCACATTTGTAAGAATTTGATACCGCCGAGCACTGAAGTTTGTTGGTAACCTGACTCTACCATTGAAGATCCCTGAATTTTGGTATCTGATTGCCGGAATCCAGCGGCACTGATCGGAATCTGACTAGTATGGCCGAATTCCGGCAGACCAAATTCAAGCCAAACTGGTCGAAATCTTACCAGTACAGCCAGATTTGTCGAAATTTGGAAATTTTTGTAAGAATCTGGCAACTTTGTTGGATTATGGCAGATAAGATTCCGGCCAAACTTACCAGTACGATTGAAATCTGGCCAGTACAGCCAAATTCCAGTCATTTTGTTTAGATTCCAGCGACGGTTGTCGGATTCCGTTTTATGCCGTTAATGATTTTTTCGTACAAGCCAAACGCCAGAAAATCATTTTTCTGAAAAAATATTTTTGCCGAAAATATTTAACGATGAAAATCATTTTATGTCGAAACAAACGGAGCATTAATTAATTGAATGAAAAACCATTAATAAATCAATTTTTAAACGGAATGTAAGGTTGATACTTGTCTTAAAGTTTGATTTCAAAACTTTCTTGTATGAATGCAATGCTTCTTTTGCTTTTGGGACTGAGGCTCTAAGTAGGTACTACAATTTTTATTACAAGTATTTTACAAATTGATGTTCCGAGTAGGTATTACAATTTTTATTACAAATATATTACAAACTGATGTGACAGTCTGCATAACATTTATCGTATCCGTCACGAAATAATTAAATTTATCTATCAATTTTTAATTGTTTAATTTTTTCTACAAATGTTGTGACATGTGACACTCATGTACCCTATAAAATTTTCCTAAGGCTCCACTTATTTTGCAGAAAATACCTTTCATTTTTTTTTTCTTTTTTAAAGTTCTCCATTTTGATTTTTACAAAAAGGTGATCAATACATGCAGCACTTCTCTGACTAATTGAAATTAACCCCCTTTTATTATTACAAAATAATAATAATAATAAAATAAAATTAACCCCCTTTTATTAGTACAAAAAAAAATTTAATTAATTAATTAACCCCATTTCACGTAAAGTTGATTCTATTTCCATCAAGACACTCCATCCTTCCAAATTCATTAACCGATTGTCATCAATGATCTCTCGCAAGTCAAGAGCAACCTTTGCTTGTAATAGTCATGGATCATGACTTTTTTGCTAATTAGAAGTCTACAAGGAAAGGATAAAAAGAGAGGAGAAAGAATTCATATATAATTGGAAGGTATATTCTTAAACAAAATATATATAAATGTGAACTCGATTTTTGTTTAAATGTTGATTTGCATCATTTGTTAATTCTTTATGATTTAATGGCAACTATTTTGGCTGGAATTTGTTAAGACAAGCCAAATCGATTCAATAAAAAATTTAAAAAGTCACGTCACTTTTGAGAGATAATTGGGGATAGGCCGTAGGAGTCTTGTCACTAAAAAAGATGGGTCGTTTATGACTTATTCAAAAAAAAAAAATGTAAGTAATTAAGTAGTTTATTTCACAATAATAATTTAAATAATGGTTTTATATTATTAATTGGCTTGTATAAATTATTTAATAGAAGTTTATATTATTTGTGTAGAAAGAAAAGAATAAAAATTATCACAAGCAAATTTTCACTCACGTTTTAGGCACAAGCAGGGGCGGAGCTAGGATTCAAGATTTTGGGGGGTTAAATTGAAAAAAAAAAATTGAGGGAGCCAAAACTATATAAATAACAAAATTTAGGGGTAAAATTAATTAAATTTTTTTTTTTTGGGGGGAGACCCCTGGGCACAAGGTCAGGAGTCAGAGCACTAGGGTTTAGGGTTTAGAGTTAAGCACTAGCCAACTTCCTTTAGATTTCTTTTAAATGTAAAGAACCAAATTACTTTTTTACTTTTCTATTTGAATAAATTTCACAATAGCTTTTAATCATTTTCTTATACCATTTAAATATTATTTAAATTAAATTATAAGAAAAAAAAAAACCTACTTAAATATTGTTTCAAATAATTGCTAGAAGAAAGAAAATGCTTTATATTAAAATAATATAAAGGGAAACACTTTTATATTTAGAGAAGTGAATGAGTTTTAAGGAAGCAGTTGTTAGTGCTCACACTCTCCCATTTTGGGTCATTTGTTCATATTAGCGACTATTATAATAATCTAATATTACACTATTATTACCGCCTTACCGGTTCATTCCGACAACGAAGAAATTAATGATTTCAAGTCAAATGTGTGATTGACTTTCAACTTCGACCTATTGGCTTTATACCAATTCGACTTGTCATAACAAATTTCAGCCAAAATAGTAACTATTAACGTTAAACTACCACTTGTCTCAAAATTTTAAACAAATCGAAAGAGATAAATTTAATCATTTAATCAATACTTTAATACTTTCTTTCACGTGTGAGCTTAAATTCTCTTTTTAATTAGTGAGACTCAACACATAAAATATTTAATTAAAACGCGTTGGAGATAAATGAAGTTAATTATCTGATACCATACAAAAATAAAAAAATAAAAATGAAGAGAGAAAAGAAAAGAAGAAGAAGAAGAAGAAGAAGAAGATGATGATGATGATGATGATGATGATGATGATGAATAAGTTTGTAAAAAAAACTCTCTTTTCTTGATGACGTTATTGACGATATACATAGCTCTATATATACAACAACAGTAGCCGTTATTCTATAAGACAATTCCACAGATTTGTCATTAATTTGTGGATCTGCCAATGACAGTGTTTGCTTTAATTAACTTTTATTTAATCAAAAGATACTTACCAACCCTTCAAGGGGCATATATATATATATATGAAGCCCCCACCAGTCTACACGTTTTTCGATCATCTGGGTTTCTCCCATTTCCTCCGGCCAGGCCAAAGTCCTAGCTTTTTAAGAGCACTAGCAGCAGATTCCCAACTATTTTCCTTATGTTTAGGGAACAAAGCTACTTTTTGTTTTCCTATAAAAAAATACCCCACAGATTCCCTTACCTTTTCCTATATCAATTAAATATTATTTTTTTACTCTTATTTTATTCTTTTTATTTCTTTCCTACTTTTTCTCTCTTCCCTATATCAATTAATTATACTTCTTTTATATTAAAATAATACATAGAGAATGAATAGTAGACATGTATACATTGAGAATCACTATTCATTCCCAACTCCCTCATCTAAATATAGGGCATCTGCTGTGGGAGGTTTTTTGATGTTTTTTATAAAATTTTCTCTAAATATAGGGAAGGGAACCAATATAAGGTAACTGATACTAGTATTCTAAGCAACTTGTGAAAACTTGGGTTAAGTGATCAAAACTCAAAAGAATCTTAGAACAATATTTCGGGAATTAATTAATTAAGGAATAAAAAAAGGGAATTGGCGGCCATTTCAAGGGTTTCAAAAGTTGGGCCATTTGTACGTTGTTCAAGTTGGCAGGCTGTCGTCTATTTAGCGTGTACGTAATCTTACTGTAAGTCGTGCCCGACACTCATGAATTTGTTCTTGACATTGATCTGTTTGGCTTGTTATTTGTACTACAAAGATTGTAAGTTGGTTCTTGGCATATCATGGAGACAATAATCTAATTCTTTGGTTGTTCTGTAAATATGTAACTGTCATTGACTTAACGAACTAATACGAGCAGGGCGGGACAGTTTTTGTTGAACACGTAAGGGAATGAATTTTTAGGTCTCTCTTGCACGACAGTATTGTGGAATAATTATAAGATATAAATATGATATATAACATTATTTTTTGTTAAAAAAAAGTTAAATAAATAAAAGAGACAAATAGATCAAGTTTACAAGCATAATCAGTCCCTAATGAAGACCAACTGTCTGCTACAAACAAGGAACCTACTTTAGATAGAATGTAAACAGTGAATGGAAAACAAGCAAGAAATTACTTCCATCTCAACTTTGTCTTAAGTTCTTTGTGTTTGGACAGAAGAATAATGATTTACTGCCACTTAAAGATACAATTTTTTACCACCTTGTCTATGCGGCAAGGTGGTCCCCCATTACTTTTTGAATTTTTTTATTTTTTAAAAATAAATTAAGGTGAGAGATCACCTTGCCACATAGACAAAATGATAAAAAAAATTACATATTTAAATGATAGCGAATCATTATTTTTTCCAAAATGAGTGAGAAGCGAAAATACATAAAAAAGGAAGCAAAGAAAACAAGCAGCCACACAAGGACACATCAATCCCAATAAAAATCCATTTAAACCATAAAGCTCCTAACGTCGAATCAGATTAGGTGCAAACAGGATCGGACACAAACCAAGCTCCATGTAGCCTAATACTTTAGTACCTTATTTCTGTCTGTTTCAGATTATGCACCTCTAACCTCTTAGATATAAGAATAATAGTTACAAATAATTCTTTCTTTAACAAACAAAAAATGATAATATTTAGGGATAACTTCACGTAAGGATATTAAATTGTACGTCGTTTTGAGATAAGAGTACTGAAGTAGCAAATGTCTCAAACTGATGTATCAAAATATCCAAACGTCTCACTTAAAAGTATTCCGTTAGAATTTGTTGGGATTTAGCAAATCTTAACGGAGTACCCAAAATACCCATAATTTTATTAGGGAAAAAAAATGCTAAGATTTAGGTGTTGGTCAGAATTTAACGGAATTTGCAAAAATACCCATGCTTAAATCTTTGAAAATTTTATAATTTTTTTAAAAAAAAAAAAAAAATAAACTTATGAATATTTTGAAAATTTTTGCAAGATTTAATAGCAAATCCTAATGGAGTACCCTTAAGTGAGACGTTTGGAAACTTGAATACTCCAGTTTGAGACATTTGCTAGTTGAGTAACCTTATCTCGATCAAAACAGCGTATAATTTGATACCCTTTTGTAAAGTTATTCCTAATATTTAATTCATATTGGTAAGATATATATATATATATATATATATATATATATATATATATTAATTAGTTGAATAAAATATTTTATAAAATCACACAAATATTGCAAACCCTCCCGTAACCATTGGAACACTATTAATTTGTGTAACAACAAATGAACACCAAAACTGCCGAACAAGAACAAACCCCTACAAAAATGCTTTATTAGCATACTAACACAGCACTGATATTAACACCCAACCAACACAAATCATATTGGAAATATATGTTAAATCATTATTTAACATGGTATTAAAGCTAGCGGTATAGAGTTCGAATATTCCTGACTTTACAAGTCACCTTTCATTTTAATTAAATATTTCAAGTGTTAGATTTCACTCAGTAAAAATAAAGTTTGAGCCTATATGTGAGGAAAAATGTTAAAATATTAATTAAGTGAATAAATTTACCATTTTTTATAGGTTTAAATTTTTGAGAGGATTAATAGCTTAAATTTTTTTTACTTAAGTGTTTTATTATATGAGCACATTGCAAGAGAAAAGGATAAGTGGATCACTCCTAAGTGGATAGTACCTCCCGCATGTGATTCTAAGGTAAATTGGTATAGTGGTGTAAGATCATGAAAGATATGTGCATGTGGCTAGTTAGGAGTATGGCAAGAATGGGCCACTTTGAACCGGTAGTCGCAAAAGCTTTAACAATATTTCAAGCAACTGTTTTCTACAAAGAATTAGGTTTACATCATATTCTTTTGGAAGGTAATGCGGTTAAAGCTGTAACTTTCAAATATCTTAATTTGAGTAGATTTGGACAACTAGTGAAAGACACTCGCATGGTTTTAAACTCGTTTTTTAGCTGGCAGATTCACCACATATTTAGTAGAATAGCTGATAATGCGGCACATGAGTTAGCTAAGGTTGCCGTTAAACGTATCATAGATCAGGTTTTGATGGAACAAGTTCATGACTGTATCTATAAAGTTGTTTTGTTAGAGCAATCTGCTATATATATTTCTCTGATAAAGTAATAAAAATATTATAACCTTTTTTTAAAAAAAATATTATAACTTTATTTTTATTTTTTTTAAAAAAAAAGAAGGATAAGGTTTCAGTCAATTTACGCAAGTTTATCTTTAAACGGGCACAAAGGGGAAACAAGATGGGATCGATACTGGCCCGATTCATCAAAAAGTAAAAAGGTTGCTGATAAAAGGAGGACCTGCCAAAGTAACAACTAACAAATATTAAAAGCATTTTATTCTATAAAATAAAAACAATAAAAGCATTTTATTTGTATTTGTTGTTGGATAGAAGTTTCCCCATCACCCATTTTTCCAAGGGTAATTGTTAAAATAAAGAAAAATATTAAATCCTATAATTCAATCTAACATTTATATAAGAAGGTTGACAACTTGACATGGTACTCGCAATTAATTTTTGGATTCTTTGTTAAATTAAAAAAAATTGTTAATTTGAATTTTAAAGTGTCATACCAATATTATTGAATAATTATAAGATAAAAAAAATATAATATCTACTATTACTTTATTGTTAAAGGTGATAAGGACCAATAGAATATATGTAGACTGTTTTTTTTTTTTTGTGTGTGTTTTAAATAACCAATTATTTTAGATGTTTAATTGACTTAATAAATAGGGCCCAACACATAAAATATTTAACTAAAATGTATACTAAACTGTGAAATCAGGGTTCGACCCCATGATATCAGATATCTGTTTTGATGTCATATTAAAATCATCAGTTATTTTAAAAGTTTAAACAGATAAAAACTGATAAACTTAATTATTTAAATTAATATTCTACCATATTGTAACAAAGCTTCCAATTTTCCTCTCTTGCCATGACTGCTTGTATGCCACATCAAGTGAACATTTGGAAGCTCAGGGAAAAAAAAATGAACATCTGGAAGGTTTTAATGAGCTCAGATTATTTATAAATTAAGCAATTATATCACTCTTTATACTTTTTAATTAATGTCCAATTATCCTAAACTTTTGAGGAAAAAACAAAATAGCGTGGCCCCTAAGGTCCACTAATATTTATTTTATTTTATTTTATTTTATTTTAATTTGTTATAGATAAGGTCCACTAATACTTGCTAATTTGCTTAATCATTCACTCATTTTAACATCAAAATCATTCCCTAATAAACCGGCCACAGTAGCCCCATCAAGGTGTCAGTTAAAGTCTTATGACTCATCTTTATGCTGTCTTTAATGCAATATATATATATATATACTACAGTCTACACTCTTATTAATTAAAAATAGGGATAATTTTGCTTAAGAGTATCGAACTTTCACTATTTTTAAAAGAAGATACTTGAACTTCAAACGGTCTTAATTTAAAGTATTCACTTTTTAAAAAGTTTTAATCAGGGGTCCTCCGTTAGGATTTTTCACTAAATCTTGTCAAAATTTTCAAAATACCAATATGTTTTTTTTTTTTTTTTTTTTTTTAAAAAAAAAAATTATAAAAAATTTCAAAGATTCAGGCATGGGTATTAAATTTTAACCAACACTTAAATCCTATCATTTTTTTTTCTTAAAAAATGATGGGCATTTTCAAAATTTTGATAGAATTTAACGAAAAATCCTAATGGATGACCCCTAATTGAAACTTTCCGAAAAATAAACACCTTAAATTGTGATAATCAGAAGTTCAAGTATTTTCTTTCAAAAATAATAAAAATCTAATACCTTAAGTGAAGTTCTTCTTTAAAAATAATATGACTAATGAATATTGTCACGTCAACGAGTAAAATAGGAATAAAATGAGGGTGTAATATTTGTGCTCGGCGGCTATCTTTGGCAAATATCTTTTGCATTTTTATTTTTTTTTAAAAGTCAACTTCCTTTCAACAACACACAACACACAATATTCATTATTTTTCTCTTACAAAAAAAAATTTAAAACTCCATTATGCTTTATATGACGTCAATTAGTTCCTCCTCCTTTTTCCTCAATCAAAACCATTTGCCAAACACACCATGTAAATTAAGTTGCCCTATCAAATTACCTCAACTTTCAAGAAAAAGAGAGGACTTGACTTCAATATTTGATATTAATTAGTTATACTTGGACTAATCAAAGAATTTTTTTTTTTTTTAAAATCAATGATCAAGTAATCTCCATTGTTTCTCACAAGTGTTAAGGTTAATAGATTTTAACTTCATCATTTGAAAGTCATAACATTCTCTTGCCTTTCCTCAATAACCCAACTTATGATGTTCTTGGATTCGAATTATCAACAATTTTGTTATTTGAATTGTTCAATTCAAACAACAAAAATGAATGAATTTATATAGGGCCACCCGTCCAAGCATATTATTTGAATTACTGATAATTTGAACGACCCAATTGCTTTAGCAATCTTCTTCCTTTGCTATTTTTCCTTGTGGATAGATGGATGTTTCCAAAAGACATGAAAGAAACAGCTGACAGCACAGAGCACTTTGAAATGTTTGACATCCTTTCCACGGGTTAATTGAACCAAAATACAAAACCTGACCCTGACACGTCCTAATCCAACGACGTACACTTTAACTTTCCACAAAACCTACTGAGTCACAAAGAAAGAAAAAAAGAACTAAGAAATACAAAGAGAATAATTTCTGTATGACCAAGACCATTGACTTTTCCAATCTGGGTCGGGTCAACGGCCCAAAGAGAAATCACCGTCTCCGTTCTGGGGTCCAACGTGGCAAACCTGGACTAAAATGCGCCGAGACCACCCTGGAGTCCAAGAGCTCCATAATCGGAGTAAAATTCACACACCGCGGCACCTTATACTGGTTGATGGACGCGCCTCTTGAGATCGCGTAGTCCATCAGCTCCTCAAACGTACCGTTTTTTACCACGCGAATCTCCAACGGCCCGATCGAGTTGTCCGCGACTCGGCCTTGCCGGTACACCGAGTTGAGCGATTCCTCCATCGCCAGACAGCACCGGTTCAGCACCTCCTGACTCGGCGAGTTGGCCGGGTCTTTCACCAGGAGCTCCCAGTATATGACGTAGTGACCCGGAATCGTCTTCGTATCGGCGTAGCTCGTGTACTCTACCACGCTGGTGTTGAAGTTTCGGAGGATTTCGGAGGCGTTCTCCATGGCCTTCTGCAATTCGGCCTCGTCGGTCTTGTCCGAATCGATGCTGAGCAACACGTTCTTCCTCCGGACGAAGTGGAACTGCGGGGCCGAGTTGTGGAACCCGGTGACTCGGAGAATGTCTCCGACTCGGTACCGGTACAGCCCCGCATAGGTGGTGATCACCAGCTCGTACTCTTTTCCGACCTCCACGTCGACGAGCTCGACGAGTTTTGGGGCCGAGCCGCGGGTCGACCAGGCCGAGTTCGGCTCGTGGGGTAGGAACTCAAAATAGGCCATGTTTGGCATTATGGTGTACGAGACCTCGGAGGGCTTGCACATCGGGTTGAGATTGAGTCCGAAATAGCACTCCGACGACGCGTACATTGTACAGGCGAGTGGCAATCCGCCGCTATAGTGATCTAGCGTCGGAATATACTGAGCCATAGCACCCGTCACAATAACGTCCAAATACTTCGTGTTGGGCCAAATTCGGGTTATAATCCCCTCCCAGTTGTCCTTTGAGCATTCTTTCGCAACAAAATCGGCCAATTCGGGTTGGGGTTTGAGGATACGGGTCACGCAGTCTTTGATTCCAGGGTCGGTAATTTTCTGGTTGAGAGTTCCGGTTCGGATGTCGTGGGCAAGCTGGGTCCAGTTGAGCTGGAGGAACCGGATGGCCCGGAGGAGGCCGGATGCAAACACGGCGCCGAGGCGGAGGACTTGGTGGCGCTCGATGAGGCCGCAGAGCATCTGGGAGTACATGCTCTGAAAAGAGTCGGCGCAGAGGATAGCCTCGTTGGGGCTCGTCTGGACGTTGTACGGGTCGTAGGGTCGGGTCTTGAAGTGGTCGCTCTTGTAGTAGCTGGTGAGCACGGGGCGGGCCAAGAGGCCACCCGGTGTCTTCGACTCGGCCTTCACAAACAGGAAGTACAGCCCCTTGCCCTTATCCAAACCCGGCACATAACTGTAGCATTAAAAAAGACCCGTTTAGTTAAGCAACACGCGGCAGTCATTAATTAGATTAAGCGCGTCGCTTTATATTTTAAGGTTTTTTTTCACTTACAGGTTCATCACCGGCATGAGAAGGCTGTAAAGTAGCTGGCGACGATCCAGCTCTTCCTGAATCGTGGGCATGAGTTTTCTTTCCCCAGCTGAAGTTCCAGAGCTGTAAATTTTCAAAGTAAATAAATTTAGATAATGTTCTAATTCAGAATGACGTTCTGATACTATATAAGTTTGTTTAGATATGATTGACGGGTAAAAATATATATATGTACCTGGTGAGGAACTCAGAGATCGGGTGGGCGGAGAGGATGGGGGAGCGGTCCCCATTTGCGATACGCTGGATTTCGGGCTGAAGATCCTCGTACGTAATCATGGGAATTAGCGATTTGAAGGTGTCGCGTTCGGTGGCGCCGTGGAGTTTGAAGCGCTTGAGATACTCGGTCTCGGCGTTGCGGCTCAGGATCTCGGCCAAGACCCTCTCTTGCACGGCGTCTGCGTTTCTCGTCGTTTCCTCAATGAACTGGAGCGCCTTCGCGTCCTTCTCGCAGGCCGGAGGGCCAAGCGGTGACGGCATAGCAGAGTCAACAGCCATTTTGGATATAAAAAAGAGTGGCTAGCTTTAGAGTTTTAGAGCTCTGAGAGAGAGAGAGAGAGAGAGAGAGAGAGAAGGCTTTGAGAATGTTGATGAGGTGGGAGTGGTGGTGGTGTGGTGCAGTGAGATTAAGGGATGGGTGGGCTTTTATAATGGGAAGGACACGGTCACAGACTCGCAGGGGGGGGTGGGAAGATGACTGCCACGTCACGTGCCATGTCAGTGTGGGGCCCAGGTGGTAGCAGAGACAAAAGGAGAGCTTGGGAGGAAACTGACGGACCTATATACGGAGGAGCCGTGGAAAGTAAAACGAATTTTGTCTCTGAGGGAGTGTAGGGAAAGAAGGGGACAGAGTGGGGGCCCGCAACACGTCGACATGGCCCGAAACGAGGCGGGCATGTGGGGTTAGGTGACCGCCATGTCAGCGGAGCACAGGGGTATTGAGAATTTTTTCATTCACGGGGTGTGGGTTGCATTTGTGAGTGAGAGAAATAAGGGGGTGTGATTTGTTTTATTGGGTGGTCATACGCATGATCCAACCGCGGGGCTGCTTTCGAGTAAAAATGTTGGTCATCGACAGTGACCGGGCAGCCGGCGGAGGAGGCAAGTATCTTCTTCACAGACCCTGCGAGTGAGACAGATGCCTGAAACCACTGTCCTGTTCCAAGAGTCTTTTGGAAACACATGTATATAATATTGTCTTCTACATCATCCGCATGTGTTAAACCTTGAGTATATATGCCGGAAAAAGACGACTCCTGCCCAGCCAGTGATATTTAACGGCCGGACGGTGCATCAAGTTTTGGGATAATTCATATATATCTTCAGCCCAAAAAAGAAAAAAGAAAAAGAAAAAAAGACTTCCTCATCTCACGCCACTTGCGTGAGCTTCCTGCTTTGTAACTCTACTAGAAAGGAGCTTAATTACTTGTTCATAATCATTTGCGTGCTTCTACAGAGTTAATTTATTCGAGTTTGATTAATTATAATACATGTTTAGAATATTCACATATGAGTAGTGTGGTTAGGTAAGTGATTAAATCTCATGGCGACAAGTACAGACAGGAATAAATTATTAATATTATAATATTGTTGGGTCTAAATTCTAAAATATATCAGTTTAATCAAGTTTTTAGATTAAGGAGGCAATTTAATATATATATATATATATATATATATATATATATATATATATATATATATATAAACCTTTATAAAAGGACTCTAAACTTTTACAGATCGATCCAAAATCCCAACACGTACGGCATAAATCCAAGTTTTATGAGTGCTGTTTTTATATCCCTAAGACGTATATATATATATATAGGGGTATAGAGATATATATTTTATGTATAATGCAAAGATCAAGTTCAAAATGAGCTTGACCTGATTTCAAATTCATATAGTTTTGCCATCCAATCTAGGTTAAAAGAAGTTTGTTAGATGATCGGTGTAATTTTTATATGCATTTTTTTAAAAAGCATGTATGATAATTTTGGCATCTCCGCTATATATTCGTTCATCTAACTCCATGCTATATATTCATCTTCTTTCTGACTGCTATTGCTGTTTGTTAGTTGTGTGTTTGCTTTAAATAAGAGTTTTTTTTTTCTTTTCTTTTTAGATCTACCTTCATGAGCGATCTATGAGATGAAGATTAGTCAGATGTGAGAAGTTATCTCTCACAGCCTTGATAATTCGGTGTGAGAGGTTATCTCCCACGACTGGTTTAAATAAATTTTTAGGATATTTGATTACCTTTGTCTTAGATCTAGTCTGCTCAGAACAGATCTGCTCTTTAACTATTTTTATATATAGGTTAGCAGAAGATAAAAGTCATAGATAACACTTTATTGTAAAAATTTTGTGAATACTTTATAATGTAAGAGCTTCTTGTTCGTGATATTAATACAATACTTACTCAGATCTTTATTAATTAAATAATAAAAAAATGCCCACGAGTTTTGAATATAGTTTTGGTGGTGTACGTGTTCCACAAAGGCGTTCTTGACTAAATTAATTATTTTGTACATAAAATAATAAAGAAAAGTATTAATTAGTCTTAAAAAGCCCGACGACTATGCATAAACTCAGACAGGAAAACTGTTAGTAACCGTCACCATCGAACATATATATATATATATATAATAGTAAAATAAGCAGAAGCTAAGATATAATTAATTAATTAATTAATTAATTATAACCTAGCTAACCGACATTACATGCATTATATATCCTTGCTATACCCCTTTTTATAAAAGTTGATGCTCTTGCTGAGGTCACCGTACATCATTTTCATTGTCTTTTCGTCTCCCTGTGATGCTTATCATGCCATTCATACAATAATATATTCAAACATTTTTTTTTTAAAAAAAATAAAATAAAATTGGGATGACTTATTGATGAAGAACTCTGGGTGAATTGAACAACGGCTCACGAAATTGTGGAAATATGCTTAAAAAATAGGAGCACGAAAACTCGTTGCTGGGATAACTCCAAAAAAAATTTGGTCACGTACACCCTACGACTAATTTTTGTGGACTTTACCTCAGTTTGGCATAAATAATTCATAATTATAAAATTGATGGCGTGTACCAACAGCCACGCCATGCATGATTCCTAGCTTGCCGAGTTCAAAGAGCCTGTTGACCTGTTTGGTTCATGTCAAAATTTGGAGTCCAGCTTTTCAAATTTGTTTACGGAATATATTATTTCTACGTCTTATTACTTTACACCAATCCTACACCAGGATAGGGTTGGCAATTCGGGTCAGCGGGTCGGGTTCGTGTCGACCCGACTGACCTGATTACATAATCGGGTTCGACACGAACCCGACCCGATTATTAATCGGGTTGAACCCTTAAACCCGAACACGACCCGATTTCCAACAGGGTAACACGAACACGACCCGGGTAACCCGTCTCCTTCCTTCGATTCTCTGATTCTTTAAACTCTAAAGAGTTGAAGAAGTTTCCTGTTTCCAAGTGTAGCTGAGAGAGGGGGGAGATCAGAATTCAGGAGAGAAAGAAAGTGAGAAACACTGAGATCGTGTGAGAGAGTGAGTCCGATCGGAGGGCTAGGTTGTTGGCCAATGGAGCCAGAAACGACGCCGTGGTTGAGGACCCGAATTCTGATGGAACGACGCCTTCAGAGCCAGAGATCGCCGGTGAAGAAAGACCAAACCCGTATGACCTGAAGAGCCGAGTAGACCCGAGAGGCAAGGAGACCAAACAAGAGCCGATCATCAGTGGATTCGACGGAAGGTCCGGGCAAACATAGATCCGCTTCCTGATTTTGGGGATATTAGATTATTAGGTATATCCCCAAAACCAAAACGCGTTAAAATCTTTAAAAAGGTAGGGTAATTTTTGAACAAAGGAAGCTTTTTGAATAGAACGACGGTGATGTATTGAACAGTGAACACAGCAACTGAGCAAAGAGGGGAGTTTTTTGTCAAAGGAAAATAGAGAAAGGGAGAGTATCGATGATTGCTATAATACGCCCAAACGATTAAGGACAAAATCACCAGATTTCTGTGGGGATGATGGCTTCCTGATTTCGGTGCTTGTTCAGTTGTTCTGTGCTTAAGCTTCCATCAGTTCCATGGAAGATTGTGGCCGTCGATGCAATTGAACGTTTGGGGCAAATTGAAACTCTGAAAGTGATGAAAAGGGCAAAACTCAAAAGGCATGCGGGTCATAGTCGTGTTCATGGTTTAAACGAGTTTGGTCTCTCTTCAGTGTTCACTTTCATTTTTTTTTTTTTTTTTTTAAGAAATCGGGTCATAATCGTGTTCGCGGGTCAACCCGCGGGTTGACCCGCCAAACACGATTATAATCGGGGTTGACCCGATTATGTAAAACCCGAACCCTATATTATCGTGTCGTGTTCGTGCCGGGTTCGCGGGTCGTGTCAAAAATTGCCAACCCTACACCAGGATATATTGGGTGTGTGACCCATATATACGAGACCCACATGCCTGAATTTCATACCTTACGTGTCTTGATGTAGAATCGATATAAGATAATGTAACGTAGAAAAATCATTTTTCTTTGCCATCGCCTCGGTTTTCAACGTTGAGATAGAGATAGATAGTTGAAGTGTTTGGAGCGGAAGGGTAAGAGCAGTACTCTTTTTTCCCTCCCCTTTATTAATTATTGTTTTCATTGTTAGGTTTTCATGGAAAAAGTAGCTTTGGAGACTTTGACTTCTCATCCATTATCCCTAGCTATAAGCAAGATCAAGGGACATGAAAAGAGCTTTTCAGGCCTTTTTGGTCTTGGCAAACATATATGGGCATGGGGCCACTCACCCTAGCTAATTAAATTAATGTATAGGTAATCCAATTGGGTTAAGCTTACATCACCACCACTACTACTGATAGAAGATAACTTTGACCAATTCCTTGTTCTGAATTGATGAAACATGATAACAAATTAAAGCAGCCTCAGCTCCCTTTCAGTTTCACCAAATTTACATATTAGAAAAAAGCCTTGTTTTAATTATTTGAAGTTAATTACACTTACAGCATTCACATTCGCGCAGCTCAGTAAAAAGAAACACTTTTTTTTTTTTTTTTTTTAAAAAAAAAAGTTTAAGTACGTACCCACTTTTTCAAAGCACGGACATTTAACTCTTTATTTTAGTTATTTACTTTTACTATTTAATTTAAATATTATTTTTAAAGAAATTCTTTATTCTTTCTAAAAGAAAGAAGTTAGAGATTTTTTAATATATATTATTTTACCACATTTTTGTGAGTACCCCATTACTTACATGCATGTGATCTTCATTTTTGCCCTGCAGAAAAAAACAAAAAGAAAAAGAAAAAGAGGATGCATGCACTGAAGTTGAAGGTGATCATCCTGATTCATCCATATATATTCTCCTGGCTCCACCCTTTGGTTGTACTGAGACTACACAAGATTACATTGGTGCTAAAAAAAAGATGCTGGAGAACGAATTCCTGTTTCAGGAGTTATATTTTAATGGCAGTTGAAAATTGAACAGTAGTCAAGACCCTTAAAAGAACAAATACAAAAAGTTAATTAATAATTAAACACACATTTTTGCTTTAATTTGCCTCACTAATTAGCTGCAAGGACTTGAACAGGTCCACACTTTCAAGCAAAAGTCCTTGAGATGCTAAGAAGATTGCAAACGCAAGCAATCTTTATGTTGTTAGCAACAAATCCCATGCATTTTGGCAGATTGAATTCTTTACTAAAATAGTAATTAAGCAAAGGGGAAGTGGATAAGAAAACTTAATTATCTTGTGATCATGATATAAAACCAATGAGAACAATTTCAATTTGTTGACACGTAGCAGCATATGAATGGAGTTACGTACGCCAGCCACTAAAATAAAATAACACCCGGACATGCACATGTCAACATGCAGGTTATAAAATATGTTTAGCATTTTACAAAAAGAATTACGAAAACAGTTTATATATTTTTTATAATATTCCATAGAAAAATAGTATCGGTTGCTACAGGAAATTCGATCATTTTTTACATTTATTTTGAGTCGAGACATAAATATTAAAAGTCAAGAAACCCCGGCCCTCCTAGCGTTAAATTCCTGACATTAGACTTAATTCGCAGCACCCTTAGTCCAAAAAATGCATGAAGCGACTTTATCTGCGCTAGCTATTTCATACTTTAGAGAAGATCTTTTTTTTTTTTGGGTCAATAATTCAAATGCATATCTATATATATAAGTCTTCACAACTAACGTTTGTAATTAAATTGCAGGAAAAAAAAAAAAAAAATAGAGCACATAGCGTGTGTCACACTCTGGTGTGAAAAAATTAGGCCAAGAATATTGATTATTCATGTTTACGTGTACTTCTGTAAAATTATAATTTAAAAAATACAAAAGATTGAAGCATGTTTCACATTGATAATATTGTTACAATTAGAGGGGGAAAATAATATATAAATTGTATATACTTAATTAGCTTCAGCTGACTCGATTATATTATCTTATCAAACAAAATGCACCTGTCTTTTTGGGTAGTACGTATGTGTTAAATTATCATTTATTCTAAAAGTTTAAACCGGTAAAAATTATTAAATTTAAATGCCCATGAGTTCAACAATTCTCTACTTTAGAAAACAGATTACGCTCATTTTGTTAAAATTTTTGTTTTTTTTTTTTTTCAAACAAAAATATTAATAAACACAAATACAACTAAAAATTGGCTTTTGACTTTTTTTTTTTCTCCCTGTATTTTATTGTATTATCTACGAAAAGAACCATGCCCCGATGCTTCCCCTAATTGTGTCTCTAGCTGGCCGTATTAATTTCCGTATTACACAAGTTGCAAATCATTCGATCTCATTCTCATGCAAAATAAAACTAATTAACCGACCATTGAAAAAATAATTTTTTTTTTTTTTTAATTTGGTTTCAAAGAATATTTATGACTTATTTTATTCTATTTATGCTTTTGATAATTAAGATTAATTATATAGTGGATCCCAAGAGAATAATAATTAATACTCTATTTAGTGAGAAGGAAAAAAGAAAAAGAAAAAGAAAAAGAGAACTTTTATAGTCTCAAAGTGGAGGAAACGTGAAGGCAAGGAAGGGCGGTGGAAAGTGAAAACCGGCATGTTTAGGAAAGTCAAAAGTTCATGCAATAGAAAAATGAGACACGTGAAGGGTATTTTGAGCTCCACCGGCCGGTACAAGGATGCTTCCTTGTTTTTTCAAAATCCACGTGTTATATAATAAGTGGGGTAGTTCTGGTAGTTTTCTTTCCAGTCAACTCTGGATATCTTCTTAATGTTTGGTCCAAACCCAACGACAGGCCGTAGCTAGGGAAGTTTACCGGCCACTCAAGATTTTTTTATTTTTTTTTATTTTTGGGTGTTGCTGTGAAGAAATTTCCCAGTCAAATACCATCCTTGACTTGGACTAGGTTTTGGTCCAAAAAGAAAACAGTCTCGTTTCTCATGTTTTCAATAACCAAGGCCTCGTTTGGCAACCATTCTCTTCTTCTCTTATTTTAGTTTTACTTTTTTTAAAAAAATATTAACTTTAAAACATTCCAATTTTTTTTATTTTTTATATCACATCAATCACTTCTTACTACTATTTGTTTAAAAAAAAATAAAAAAATCACGTCAAATATGATGGAAAGGAGTTGCCAAATGGAGCCCAAGACCTTGTGAGCCGGTGGAGCATGCTCCCTAATGCAAATTCTCGTTGACCAACTTTAAGGGAGAGACTTTTGGAGTTTGTTAAATTTACTTTTTTTTTTTTTTTTTTTTTTTAAGCTTAAGTTTTAGAATAAGTGGTGATTTTACTTTACATGGTATTAGAGTAGAAGTCATGAGTTCCAATTATAATTTTGTAATTCACATTCGTATTTCATTTCAATTAAATATTTTATGTATTAAGACTTTTTATACGTATTAAGACCTTTTATTACAGGGGTGTTTGGATGCTCGTTTGGTTGCACTTAAGTGTAGGGAATCAAGATACTCATGTGGCCCTGGCAATGTGGAACAAGATCCTCTCAATTTCAAGTAAAATTGATATAAATCATTTTATGGTCCATATATATATATTAGATATCATAATATCTAACAGTGTATATATTACCTACATTGCTACGCCATTTAAAATTTTTAAATGATATGGCACCATGTACAACATTAGATGCTGTAAATTAAATCTAATATGGACAATGAAATGGTTCTTCTCCATTTCAACAGCTGACATGTGGCCAAATATTCGGCCACCACTCTTCTTCTTCTTTTTTTCTCTTTTCTTTTTATTTCAATTATTTATTTATTAAAAAATTTATTAATTTATTATTTTTAAAGATTTTAATTTTTAATTTTTTTTATATAATGCCACTTGTCAACCTCAGCGCTTGACACGTGGCAGACTGTTAATATTTGGACGAAAAATGTAACAGAAGTACCAAAGTGGTTTTTACCCCTAAACTCAGGTACCCCCTATGAAACAAATGAAAAATCATGTACTAAATTTAAAAAAGTTGAAAACTTAAGTACCAATAAAGTATTTAACCTTTTTTTTAATGCAACTTTTTGAGTTTTATTGCGACCATTTGCAAAATTTATATACAAAAGTGAAGAAGTATTTTATTCCAAAAAAAAAAAGAAGGAAAATGAATAGGTTTTATTTGGTTATATATGAAAAATAATTTTTTTTTAATTTATTTTTCATATATAGCCAAATGGTATAGACAGTTTATATATTAGGAAATTGAAAAAAAAAAAAAAAAAACCACGTATGGTTTGTATATAGTTTTTCTTCCCTATCATTTTTTATTTAATTTTTAGAAGTAATTATATAGTTTTTCTTCCCTATCATTTTTTATTTAATTTTTAGAAGTAACTCTATATCAAACAACCTTATGTACTTAAAGACAGAAATATAAGGATATTTTGAGAAAAAAAATAAGTGACTCTTACGAGATGCTTAAGAGTAAACCAAGATAAGTGATTCCCTCACAACCTCTCTCATATTGTGTAAGTCCTATGTAACCCCTCACACAATGTGAGAGGGGGGGTAATATGAAAATCCTATCTGATTCCTAATAATTTCCAAACATAAAAATAGTTTTCGAAAACCAAAAGTCACATTAACTTTTTGAAATAAGTGGTAATTTAACATTAAATAGATGAATTATAGACTTCATTAGAACACCCAAAAAAAGAAGAAGAAAAAAAAAGACGGAGTCATCTTGAATAAAAAATGATTATCAGTTAATGGCATTAAAGGAAATTAAATAAACGGAGGGCTAAAACTTGGATGAAACAATTGAATAATTTGTATAGGCAAATGATATTTGTACACACTTTTTTGTACACACATTCATATTTAGTGTGTGATTCATGCATGTGGGACTCATTCCATATGTATGGATTCCATACCAAATATAAATGTGTATACAAAATATATACAAAAAAAGTGTGTACAAATAATACATCTCCATAGTATATAGTTTGGGATTCATCCAAGATTTGGAAAAAAAATTCAAAGATTTGGTCTGAAAATTTTAGCAATATATATATATATATATTTCAATTTCAAAGATTTGTGCTTAACAAGTTGAATGAAACTCCATACAATTCAAAGTTGGTAGAAGGTTGGCAAACTAGATAAAGGTCATATTCGTGGGTGTGATCATAGAACACAGACTCTTTTATTGAATTACTGATTCCCTCGATCAACTCAGCAGTAGCGTTTTGTATTTATAATAGTTACAACATTATCAAGATATATATTTATCATATACAAGATGAGTAATGCTACCGAACAACTTTATTTCAATGTATCTGGAAATGCTGGCAACTTAACCACGGAATGAAAGAGAACAAGTACAACTTAAATTACCACGACACTTAGAGTGGCAATTCGTGTTTGCGTGTCGGGTTTGTGTCGTGTCACGCGTAAGTATATATAAGATTATATAGGTCAAACCCCTCAACTCTAACTCTTTAATTTTGTATTGGATTCGTGTCGGGTTTGCGGGTCATGTAAAAAATTGCATGCCATTATGTCATTTGTCGGGTTTGGGTCGTGTCAATGTATAGGTATAATAGTATATATATAAGTCAACCATAACTCGATCCATTTAATTAAACAGGTCAAACTCTTCAACCCTAACTCATTAAAGGCATTTAATCTTGGGTCAGGTTTGTAGGTCTATGTATTTCCAGATACATTATACTCTATAAAAGATACAGATTAGTTACAAAAGGATGATTAATTACATCTTGGGTATATCTGCCTGTTTCTGTTTCTGCTTCTTTTGTGTCTTGAGTTTATCTAAGAGGTTGTTGAGATGTCAGATGTTTCCTTCCTATCTGTCTTTGTTCCAATAGTGGGAAAAATGAAAATCAAGGTGTTTTAGTGTCGATGAACTTAAAATATCTCTAGCTCTCACTTGCCGACACAAAAGAATCTCTCTCTCTCTCTCTCTCTCTCTCTCTCTCTCTCTCTCTTTTTCCCCTTTTGAGTGGAGGCCGGGGGTGGTGGTCCTGGGGGTGGATGCAAACAATCCACCTTTGACATTTATTCTGCTGTTCTCAATTAAGTTAAGCCCCAAAAGAAATTGAGAAAAATATAAATATATATGAACCCTATATATCCTATCCCTTCCATTGATGTGTTTTCGACCAAATACATAGGAAAAGCTTTACTGACAGCTTAATTCTTATTGCTTTTATAATTATATCTATAACTTATAAAAAGTGTCAATTTAGTATATTCATCTTTTAATTTTTATCACTTTCACTCCTCCGTAATAATTTTTCGTTAAATCCTAACGGATGTGGTGTCAAAATTTCTAAAATACCCCTCCATTTTTAGGAAAAAAAAAATTACAAAGACTTAATTAGGCGCTGGTTAGGATTTAACGAAATTTAAAGGTCTAACGAATTGGTGAAATTGAAATATTGATACACTAAATTAACACTTTTTAAAGTTTAAGAGTAATAATTGTAAAAGTGAAAAACGATCCCGTGTTAAGCGAACGTTTCCATCAAATATATATATATAAGCAGTAATTAGCACACATATTTTATCTTTCTTTTGCATAAATCATGAATATTGCAACCCCAAAAGAGTAACATCAAGAAAAGAGAATGGAATGATGATTTGAAATTAGTCTCGTGGAGAATGGAAAAGATGATGAACCCTAGTTTGATAAACCTTATCCGTGAATGTTTTCAGGTACGTACGATCCCCTGGCCTTTGTCCATAAGAAAGTGAAAAAGGGGCTGATGTGTGTTCTGGGAAAAGGGGGAGGGACCTTCTTAATTAGTCTTATATGGGACAATCACTTTTAGCAAGCATTAATGTTGCTCATTAGCTTTTACTTTTTCACTTTTTCCTAAATCAAAAGTGCTTTGTTACTTGGATGTCGCCGACAAGAAAGTTAATAATTGACTAATTGATCATTTGAGTTTGTATAATTTGTATGGCGGCAAAACATATTTTGAGTTTTTACATGCAATAGTTTGCTTTAACCAATTGAGTTTGATATATCAATATATATCTATATGGGTAGACCAAGTTGAGAATGTAGGCCCTTATGTCCAAACCACGAGCCTCGATCGGTCCCTAGGATCGATCTAAGGTGCCGTTATAATAGTTGTTTAGGTGATTTTGGGTGCGTGGCGCAACGGGTAACTGTATGCTATTAAACATGCAATCAAATAGAACATCTAATAACGACTGCAGTCTGTTAAAACTTAAGGAATTCTATGCAATGCCTCACAAAGGACATTGATTCAATGCCACACCTCATCTGTGTATGACACCTAACCAAGACCGTATCATGTTAGTAGAAACTTGACATAAGGAAGGCCGAGCAAGCACTTTCAATTATCTTCACATAACTATAAAAGTTTATGATTACCTTAACTCTCTCTTAGAGCAATTTTACCTTTTACCTTTTTTTTTACTAACTTAAGAATTGGAAATTTTTTCTACCAACACCTTCGACAAGCCTTCAATTATCCTTACTCGTCATTTCAAGCGCTCGCCGTCAAAGTTTGATCGTACAATTAATTGCATATTCAAATTAAGTTCTTATTAATTATTTGGTTAGTTAAACGGACTTCTTCATACACGTATCAATGGAGCTACATGTGCTCGGATGAGCTAAAGTGTTTCATATAATAAAGTTGATTTAAAAAAAAAAAAAAAAAAAAAAACCTAATGACAGTACTAGTACCAAAAAAGAAAAAGGAAATGAAAGAAAACAAATTGTTAGAAAGAAATCTTCACTCGGATTAAAATCTTAAATATTTTTAAGGTTATTTAAGGATAGATTTGTTAAGGTTATTAAAACGTTAATAATTATTCTTTATACTGTCGTGGTCAATAGGAAGACTTAACCGAAGTCGACCACATTAATTTTAATGGACTTCTATATAATTATGACAACCAATTCTTTTTATGATGCTCATTGCTCAATATGACTATTTTTTTATTTTTTTATTTTTTGGAAATGCTCAATATGACTATTGATTGACCATAATGTTTGTTTGATTAAAATTAATTGCTTTAAAACAAAAATAAAATAAAATAAAAATAAAAAGTTTCATGCCTGCCACCATGTGTGACTAGGTGGGTGTCAATTTCTTCCTCGCCTTTTTCATATTCAAGAAAAGTTCCTAAAAAAAAAAGTTGATGATCATTTTTGTTTGGAAATTGAATCAAGGGAAAATTAGTATATAGGAGAATTCCCAAGCAGCCTCACGAGGCAATTTGGTGAAAGCGCACAAAATCACTCTCAGCAGCCTCACTATTATAACCAGGGGTGGAGCTAATATTTGAAATTGGGAGGGGCCAAATTGGAGGAAGAAAAAAAACTATTTGGAGGGCAAAACTAGAAAGATTAAAAAAAAAAATAGTGGTAAAATTTTAATTTTATTTATTTTTTAAGATTTTTTTTTTTTTTTGGAAGCTCTGCCCCTAATTATAATTAAAAAAAATTTGGTGAGTGAACAGTACTAAACAATAATAATGAGTTCTGTTCGCTCACCAAATCATTAAAAAACTATAAAAACTTGGTCATTTCTCTCTCTTCGCTTTTTTTTCTTCTTCACGTACAACTCTATTCCATTCTGCAATATTTTAGGCTAAAAGTGTTTTTTTTTTTCTCTCTTAAACTCCAATATTTGATTATATTTCCACACTTTAGACATCCAGTACTGTGCAAATTTATTATTTACATATTCCAATAGCTATTGTGGAATTGAAGGAGCATGTTTGGATAGCATTTTATTTTGATTTTTTTTTAAAAAAAAACATGTTTGGGTAGGTTTTTTAAATTCAAATTCTATTTAAGTTTTATCAAACTTTTTTCAATTTTATAACGGGTTCTCTAAACCACCCAAACATAATTTTAAAAAACAAATTTTATCGGTAATCCCAATTTTAAATATAGTAAATAATATAATATAATATAATACAAATTTTTAAAATTATGAACATTAGAATAAGACAAATATTAAAAAATATAACGGTTAGGAAATGACACACATTCAAAAAAGATTAAATAGAGAAAGACTAAAGAAATTTGAAAAAAAAAATTATTTAAATGGAATAGAGATAGAGAATAGTTAAAATTGTGAGGCTACTAAGAATGCTCTAAAAAGATAGATTTGTTGAATAAATGATGCACTATTGAAAGGGACATTGAGAACATAAACTTCATCAAAACGATTACGTTTTCTACATCTCAAAAAACATTGTATCAAATATGATACATCTATAAAACCATTCGATTGTTGAGGACATGTCTCCCATCATATCAGTGCACGCCTCCCACCTTCTCCATCTTTCCAACTTTTCACGTTCCCATTTCTCTCACACACTTCTTTGATTCATTTCCTCAATTTTAGCTCTTCAACCCAGCTTCGCCTACCACCTTCTCCATCTTTTCAGCTTCCCACGTTTTCATTTCCCTCGCACACTTCTCTGATACATTTCCCCATTTCAACTCTTCAACCCTGCTCTGACTCTCACCTTCTCCATCTTTTCAGTTTCTCACGATCCCATTTCTCTCGCACACTTCTTTGACACGTTTCTCTCATTTCAGCTCTTCAACCTAACTTGGTGGGATCTCCAACCAAGACTCCTATAACATCAATTCTCATATTTTACAATTCACAGACCTAACCCTTCTCTCTTACTTAAAATTTTAAAAAACCAATATTCAAAACAACTACGTTTTCTACATCTCAAATAATGTTGTATCAAATATGATACACCTATAAAACTATTCGATTGTTAAGGACACGCCTCCCATCATATCAGTGCACGCCTACCACATTCTCCATCTTTTTAGCTTCTCACGTTCCCATTTCTCTCGCACACATATCTGATATGTTTTCCCCATTTCAGCTCTTCAACCCAGCTTTGCTTCCCACCTTCTCCATCTTTTCAGCTTCTTACGTTCTCATTTCTCTCGCACACTTCACTGATACATTTCCCCATTTCAGCTCTTCAACCCAGCTTTGCCTCCCGCCTTCTCCATCTTTTCAACTTCTCACGTTCCCATTTCTCTCGCACGCTTCTCTGATAAGTTTCACCCATTTCAGCTCTTCAACCAAGCTTGGTCGGATCTCTGACAAAGACGCCCATAACATCAATTCTCACATTTTATAATTCACAGACCTGGTCCTTCTCTCTTACTTAAATTTTCTTTTAAAAAAAAAAAAAAACCAGTATTCAAAACGACTACATTTCTACATCTCAAACAATGTCATATCAAATATGCTATACCTATAAAACCATTCGATTATTAAAGACACGCCTCCCACCTTCTTCCTTTTCAGCTTCTCGCGTTTCCATTTCTCTCGAACACTTCTTTGATACGTTTCCCCCATTTTAGCTCTTCAACCCAGATTTGCCTCCCACCTTCTTCATCATTTCAACTTCTGACGTTCCCATTTCTCTCGCACATTTTTCTCTCATACATTTTTCCAATTTCAGCTCTTAAACCCAGCTTGGTCGGATCTCCAACAAAGATGCCCATAACGACAATTCTCACATTTACAATTCACAGACCTGATCCTTCTCTCTTACGTAAAATTTTAGAAAAACCAATATTCGAAACAACTACATTTTCTGCATCTCAAACAACATCGTATCAAATATGATACACCTATAAAACCATTCGACTGTTAAGGACACACCTCCCATCATATCAGTGCACGCCTCCCACCTTCTCCATCTTTTCAGCTTCTCATGTTCCCAATTTTCTCACACACTTCTCCGATACGTTTCTTCAACCCAGCTTTGCCACCAACCTTCTCCATCTTTTCAGCTTTCTATATTCCCATTTCTCTCGCACACTTCTCTGATACATTTCCCCATTTCAGCTCTTCAACCAAGCTTTGCCTCCCACCTTCTCCATCTTTTCAGCTTCTCACGTTCTCATTTCTCTCGCACACTTCTCTGATACGTTTCCTCCATTTCAGCTCTTCAACCGAGCTTGGTCTGATCTCCGACCAAGACGCCATAACATCAACTCTCACATTTTACAATTCACAGACCTGATCCTTCTCTCTTACTTAAATTTTAAAAAAACCAATATTCAAAACGACTATGTTTTCTACATTTCAAACAATGTCGTATCAAATATGATACACCTATAAAACCATTCGATTGTTAAGGACACGCCTCCCATCATATCAGTGCTCGCTTCCCACCTTCTCTATCTTTTAAGCTTCTCACGTTCCAATTTCTCTTGCATACTTTTCTAATACAATTCTCCCATTTCAGCTCTTCAACCTAGCTTTGCCTCCCATCTTCTCCATCTTTTCAGTTTCTCGCATTCTCATTTCTCTGATACATTTCCCCAATTTCAGCTCTTCAACCCAATTTGGTCGGATCTCTGACCAAGACGCTGAAAACATCAATTCTCATATTTTACAATTCACAGACCTAATCCTTCACTCTTACTTAAATTTTAAAAAAACCAATATTCATAACGACTATGTTTTCTATATCTCAAACAACGTCGTATCAAATATTATACAACTATAAACCATTAGATTGTTAATGACACGCCTTCTATCTTATCAGTACACGCCTCCCACCTTCTCCATCATTTCAACTTCTCAAGTCCCCATTTCTCTCGCACACTTCTCTAATACATTTCGCTCATTTCAGCTCTTCAACCCAGCTTGGTTGAATCTTTAACCAAGACACCCATATCATCAATTCTCACATTTTAAAATTCACAAACTTAATCATTATCTTTTACTTAAATTTTTAAAAAAACTAGTATTCATAACGACTACGTCTTCAACATCTCGAACAACATCGTATCAAATGTGATACACCTATAAAACCATTCAATTGTTAAGGACACACCTCCCATCATATCAGTTTACGCTTCCCACCTTCTCCATCTTTTCAGCTTCTGAAGTTCCCATTTCTCTCGTACACTTCTCTAGTGAGTTTCCTACATTTCAGCTCTTCAACCCAGCTTGGTCGGATCTTCGACCAAAACGCCCATAACATTGATTCTCACATTTTACAATTCACAGACCTGATCCTTCTCTTTTACTTAAATTTTTTTTAAAAAAAAAACAAGTATTCAAAACGACTACGTTTTCTACATCTTAAACAATATCGTATCAAATATGATACACCTATAAAACCTTAAGGACACGCCTCCCATCATATCAAGGCACGCCTCCCACCTTTTCCATATTTCTAGCTTGTCACGTTTCCATTTCTCCCGCACACTTTCCTAATACGTTTTCTCCATTCCAACTCTTCAACCCAGCTTTGCCTCCTACCTTCTCTATCTTTTCTGCTTCTCACATTCCTATTTCTCTCGCACACTTCTATGATAAGTTTCCCCATTTCAGCTATTCAACCTAGCTTTGCCTCCCACCTTCTCCATCTTTTTAGCTTCTTACGTTCCCATTTATCTCTCACACTTCTCTAATACGTTTCCCCCATTTCAGCTTTTCAACCCAGCTTGGTCAGATCTTCGACTAAGACGCCCATAACATCAATTCTCACATTTTACAATTCACAGACCTGATCCTTCAATCTTACTTCAATTTTAAAAAAATCCAGTATTCAAAACGACTACGTTTTCTACATCTCAAACAACATCGTATCAAATATGATACACCTATAAAACCATTCTATTGTCAATGATACACCTCCCATCATATCAGTGCACGCCTCCCACTTTCTCCATCTTTTAACCTTCTTACGCTTCCATTTCTCTTGCACACTTCTCTGATACATTTCTCCCATTTAGCTCTTCAACCCAACTTTACCTTCCACCTTCTCCATCTTTTCAGATTCTAATGTTCTCATTTCTCTCGCACACTTCTCTGATACGTTTCCCCCATTTCAGCTCTTCAACCCAGCTTTGCCTCCCACCTTCTCCATCTTTCTCACGTTCCCATTTCTCTCGCACACTTCTCTGATGAGTTTCCCCCATTTCAACTCTTCAACCTAGCTTAGTCGAATCTCCGACCAAGAGGCCATAACTTCAATTCTCACATTTTACAATTCACAAACCTGATCCGTCTATCTTACTTAATTTTTTTTTTTTTAAAAGAACCAGTGTTAAAAACAACTAAGGTTTCTACAGCTCAAGCAACTTCGTATCAAATATGATACACCTGTAATACCATGCGATTGTTAAGGACACGCCTCCCATCCTATCAGTGCATGCCTCCCACCTTCTCCATCTTTTAAGCTTCTCACATTCTCATTTCTCTTGCACACTTCTTTGATACATTTTTCCTATTTCAGCTCTTCAACCTGGCTTGATGGGATCTCCGACCAAGACGCCTATAACATCAATTCTCATATTTTATAATTCATAGACTTGATCCTTCTCTCTTACTTAAATAATAATAAAAAAAGGGATAATTACCTTTTCCCCCCATCAACTACCAACTATTGTCAACATGTCCCCATGAACTGACACATCGACCAAAAGAGAGCATCCAACTACCAACTTTACACACTTTGCCTCCTTCCGTCAAGGAATTCCGTTAACTTGGACGGAATATTCCATTTTTGGGCGTTAATTTTGGTTTAAAGACCAAAATGCCCTCCAACAGTAATTAATAAAAAAAATATTAAAATTAATATGTTTAAAAAAGTTGATGGCATTTATGTCTTTTTACGAATTAAACTGACGGAAGTGGGCAAAGTGTGTAAAGTTGGTAGTTGGATGCTCTCTTTTGGTCGATGTGTCAGTTCATGGGGGCATGTTGACAATGGCTGGTAGTTGATGAGGGAAAAAGGTAATTACCCCTAAAAAAAACTAGTATCTAAAACGAATACGTTTTCTACATCTCAATTGAGGTCGTATCAAATATGATACATCTATAAAACCATTTGATTGTTATGGAGACTCATCCCATCATATCAGTGCACGCCTCCCACTTTCTCCATCTTTCCAGCTTCTCACGTTTCCATTTTTCTTGCACACTTCTATGATACATTTCCCGCATTTCATCTCTTCAACCCAGCTTTGCCTCCCACCTTCTCCTTCTTTTCAGCTCCTTACGTTCCCATTTCACTCGCACACTTTTCAGATACGTTTCCCTATTTCAGCTCTTTAACCCAGCTTTGCCTCCCACCTTCTCCATCTTTTTAGCTTCTCACGTTCCCATTTCTCTCTCACACTTCTCTGATACGTTTTTCCCATTTCAGCTCTTCAACCCAGCTTGGTTGGATCTCCGACCAAGACGCTCATAACATCAATTCTCACATTTTACAATTCACAGACTTGATCCTTCTCTCTTACTTAAATTTTTTAAAAAAACTAGTATTCAAAACGATTACGTTTTCTACATCTTAAACAACGTCGTATCAAATATGATACACCTATAAAATCATTCGATTGTTAAGAACACGCCTCCCATTATATCAGTGCACGCCTCCCACAATCTCTATCTTTTCAGCTTCTCACTTTCCCAGTTCTTTCGGACACTTCTCTGATACGTTTTCCTCATTTCAGCTCTTCAACTCAGCTTGGTCGGATCTCCGACCAAGACACCCATAACATCAATTTTCACATTTTACAATTCATTGACCTGATCCTTCTCTCTTACTTGAATTAAAAAAATAAAAAATAAATAAATTCAAAAGGACTACGTTTTCTACATCTCAAACAGCGTCGTATCAAATATGATATACCTATAAAACCATTCGATTGTTAAGGACATGTCTCCCATCATATCAGTGTACGCCTCCAACTTTTTCCATATTTTCAGCTTCTCACGTTCCCATTTCTCTTGCACACTTCTATGATACGTTTCCGGCATTTCAGCTCATCAACCCTGCTTTGCCTCCCACCTTCTCCATCTTTTCGGCTTTTCACATTCCCATTTCTCTCGCACACTTCTCTGATACGTTTCCCCATTTCAGCTCTTTAACCCAGCTTTTCCTCCCACCTTCTCCATCTGTTCAGCTTCTCACGTTCCCATTTCTCTCAGACACTTCCCAAATACGTTTCCCCCATTTTAGCTCTTCATCCTAGCTTGGTCGGATCTCCTACCGAGACGCCCATAACATCAATTCTCACAGTTTTTAATTCACAGACCAGATCCTTCTTTCTTACTTAAATTTTTAAAAATGACTACGTTTTCTATATCTGAACAATCTTGTATCAAATATGATGCACCTATAAAATCATTTGATTGTTAAGGACACGCCTCCCATCATATCAGTGCACACCTCGCACCTTCTCCATCTTTTCATTTTTTCACATTCCCATTTCTCTCGCACACTTCTTTGATACGTTTCACCATTTCAGCTTTTCAATCCAGTTTTGCCTCTCACCTTCTCCATTTTTTCAGCTTCTCACGTTCCTATTTCTCTCGCACACTTCTCTGATACGTTTCCCTATTTCAACTCTTTAGCCCAGCTTTGCCTCATACCTTCTCACTCTTTTCAGCTTCTCACATTTCCATTTATATCGCACACTTCATTGATATGTTTACCCCATTTCAGCTCTTCAACCCAGCTTGGTGGGATCTCCGACCAAGACGCCCATAACATCAATTCTCACATTTTACAACTCACAGACCTGATCCTTCTATCTTACTTAAATTTTAAAAAGCCCAGTATTCAAAACGACTACGTTTTCTACATCTCAAACAACGTCGTATCAAATATGATACACCTATAAAACTATTCGATTGTTAAGAACACACCTTCCATCATATCAGTGCACGCCTCCCACCTTCTCCATCTTTTTAGCTTCTCACGTTTCCATTTATCTCGCACACTTCTGTGATACGTTTCCCCCATTTCAGCTCTTCAACCCAGCTCTGCCTCCCGCCTTCTCCATCTTTTCAGCTTCTCACGTTCCCATTTCTCTCACACACTTTTCTGATATGTTTCTCCCCTCTCAGCTCTTCAACCTAGCTTAGTCGTATCTCTGACCAAGACGCCCATAAATCAATTCTCACATTTTACAATTCACAGACATTATCCTTTTTTTTTACTTAAATTTTTTAAAAAACCAGTATTCAAAATGATTACGTTTTCTATATCTTAAACAACGTCATATCAAATATGATACACCTATAAAACCATTCGATTGTTAAGGACACACCTCCCATTATATCAGTGCACGTCTCCCACTTTCTCCATCTTTTGAGCTTCTCACGTTCCCATTTCTCTTGCACACTTCTTTGATACGTTTCCCTCATTTCAGCTCTTCAACCCAGCTTTGCCTCCCACCTTTTCCATCTTTTCAGGTTCTCTCGCACATTTCTCTGATACTTTTCCCCATTTCAGCTCTTCCACCCAGCTTTGCGTCTAACCTTCTCCATCTTTTTAGCTTCTCACGTTCCTATTTCTCTCGCACATTTCTCTGATACGTTTCCCCATTTCAGCTCTTCAACCCAGCTTTGCCTCTAACCTTCTCCATCTTTTCAGCTTCTCACGTTCCCATTTCTCTCACATACTTCTATGATACGTTTCTCCTATTTTAGCTCTTCAACCCAACTTGGTTGGATCTCTGACCAAGACGCCCATAACATCAATTCTCACATTTTACAATTCACATACCTGATCCTTCTTTCTTACTTAATTTTTATAAATTTGTTATATAGAATAAATTTAAAAATACCGTGTGGACTAATCAAGAGGTGCCTTGCTACGGCTTTCTTTTTGACTTACAGTAGTTGCACGAGCATTTCTTTCATCAACTCCCCTCCCTTCGGGGAAGAGTCTCAGTTGCTATTGCAGCATTAAGGTATTTGTTGACAGAAGCGCTGGCTATTGCAGCCAGACCTTCCACTTGCGGCGGCAGCTTGGAATGCATGCATTAAATTTATATACATGAATTTATATGTATGTATATAAATTTATTATGCACATATATATCCATACATACTTACAAACACATTGATGCATGTACACAAATCTTCAAAACTAAACTCACAACAACTATAATTCAAGTTATATTTATTATATTAGGAAGAGAATTCCCTTTTAATTAAGTTGTTCTTATTACTAAATTAAAATAATAATTTTTTTAAAAAAATGAATAGTAAGAGAGAATGTACATTTTTTTTTGTCATTTTCTTTCATTTTTTTTTTAATTTTTTTTTTCCTCTCTTGCTCCCCAGGCTGAATGGCCATTTTTATAAAGCGTCCAGGGCCTTAGGCTATGATTACATGGACTAGGTTATTATTAAATTAGTTGCATGAAATAGGCCTTTTGGTGGGGTGCCATATGATCATCCATGTGTCATGTCCTCTCCTTATTTCCGGAAAATATCAAACAATTTTTTTTCTTGTAACTAAGGCCCAAAACCAAGCACATGTCAATTTTCTTAGCCCATTTTTCTTTTCTTTTGACCCAAACCCGAACAAAAATTTCAATGGACCTAAATTCCAAAATTTCAAAAGTTTAAGCCAATTTGTTTTTTTTTTTCTTTTTTGAATTTAATTCTCAAAATGGGCCAAAATCCTTCATTTTAGCAAAATAATTATTTTTATTGGGCCAAAGTCCAATTTTCATAAATTATTTCCAACTTATCTCTCCTAAAAGCCATTAAAGTTTCTAAGACTCATTTTGACTAATTCTTGGAAAAGAAATGCTATATGAACTCCCACTCTCACATTTTCAAGTGCACTCATTGACGTGACAGTGAAAATTACCATTAGATCTAATCTAATGGTAATTTTCCTTCAACATTTTTGAGTGAGAATGTGTGTACATTTCTCTTTTTAAAAATCTTTTATTATTTGTTTATTATTTATTTTAAAAAAAAAAACCAAAATGTATGTGTAATCCCCAAAGGGTTTCTTATACTTATGTGGTTATGGGCTTTAGTCCAAAGGTAGGTCCAAACTCCTTTTTACTATGGGAAAGAGTTTTGGGGCACAAGAGTAATGCTATATTAGTGATGTAAGCGAGCAGAGCTACTCGTGAAGATACTCAAGATCGGCTCGGCTTGGGATCGATTCATTTATTAAATAAACATATCTTGAACAAAAAATTAATGCTCGTATAAATTTAGGCTCAACTCATATAAGCTCGGCTTCGTATAAGCTCGTACAACTTCATTTTTTATAATATTATTTTTAATTTTGTAATGAGAACATGTTAAGTACTTACAAAAAAAAACAAAAAATGTTCTTCATAATGTAAAAGATATAAGTTAAATTATTGTAATTGTAAGTCTAGATATAGATATCTTTGTGTGTATATGAGTGAGCTTGTGTATGTAAATATATATGTGTGTGTGTATGAATGTATATATATACTATTATAAACATATAAAATTGAGATTATATTATTTAATGACTGAGTTAATTTTTCTAAATATTCAAATAATAAATATTAACCATAATTAAATAACTAATAATTAGTATTAATTTTTAAAAAATATTAAACAATCATGACATTTATCTTATATATGAAATGACTAAATTAATTGAATAGCTCGTGAACAAGTTCAAGTTCAACTTCGTTCGAAAAACAAATGAACAGAACTTTAACAAATCATCTAGTTTGGTAATAAGCTCGAACTCAGCTCGTTTTCGAAAAAATTTAAACGAACCGAACTTGAACATTCAATATTCAGTTCGATTACAGCCCTAAATTGTTAAAAAAAATAAAAAATTTAGAATTGATTAAAATTGTCACGCTAACATTCAACTTGTCACGCAAGTATTATAGAATAAAAATGTGATATATAAAATTATTTTTGTAAAAAGTAAACTTAAAGTTGGGGCCGTTGGGCAAATGTAGGCCCAGACCTCCATGGGCCTAGCCCGAGCAGCTCAGCGAGCCACGACATATACACGCCGCAACAGCAACCACACGGCACGGCCACATCCCTACATGCTTAAGTGCGCTAAGAGCGGTGGCCCAGATTTGGAGGACCTTGCGAGAAACAACCGCTCTCTCTCTCTCTGTTCGCTAAGAACTTTCGCGAACAGACTCAACCGTAAAAACAAGATCGAATCCTCTCTCTATGTTTCGAGCTATGTTCATCGCGAAGAACAGGCAAGGCAAGTCTGCCTTTGAAATAATTCTCTTTTTGTGCTTTTCTGGTTTATTTTCTAAAGTATATATGCTTGCTTCCGGAGAAACTGTGGAGAAAGAGGATGAATCTCTTGCTTTTATGTTGTTATGTGTTCGGAAATCTCTAAACTAAAGCTTCTGAGTTTTACCTTTTTGCTTTTGGTTCTATTAAATTTTTGCTTGTATGGTTCCGTAGAAAAAACGAAGTTGTAGAGAAACGAGGTCAGCTCAATTCGGAAAATATAGTTTGCAGCTGTTTCTGTGTCTTTGATTTGCCTGCATTTTCTCTGCAACCAAAAAGGAGGTTAAACGCTTGAATATTGTGGATTGTGTATATATATATATTTTATTTTGTATGTTCTTAGCTAGATTTTAGTTCTATATACTTGAGAATAATGTTACCAATGGACTTTGTGGAGTTCGAGCTGTAATGGTTGCAGTTGCATTATTATGTGTGGAAACAAATAAAGTGGGGTTAAGAAATTTAGGATATGCAATGCCGCAGTCTAAGGTAGCATATAGTATATGTCTCCTGCTAGCCAGAGTCGAAACGTTATACTTCTGGACTACACAATTCTCTCCCTTTTGCAAATTTCTTCGAAGTTTTGCAAGAAGCTCAACTCAACTCAGCGAAACTTCGATCCCAATTAAATTGGCTTGGCTGCATGCATTCTGCGTGGGATTCCGTGCTTGTATCTGTAAACGATTCAATCATATAAAGTCATTGAGTCTTGCGATGACCATTTTACTGGAACCTCCTGTTTTCTCCGGGCTTGGGACTTGCAGCACTTGCTGTGTACGAAACTTTTGGACACTAAAAACTAACTTGTCCCAAATAATTGCTGTGCTCGAAGGGGGTGGATCCTCTGCCTGTCAAGGAATCCTCGGTGGCTGCAGTGCAGCCATTGCTGGATTCTGGTGGAGTGATAGCTTCCTTGAAGGTTGTTAAGCAATCTGTTCCGGTGAGGGGTAACCTTCGGAGGGGGTTCCTCAATCCGAGTTTGTCTGTGCAACCCCGTCTCTTGCCTGAAGTGTCGAACTCGTCGTCATCTTCTCTTGTTGCTAAGGAAGTTGGGGTGGAAGGGATTCCAACCATTTTGGGTGGTTGTAGCACTCCAAATGATGAAAAGGGCAAGGATTCCAAGATTAATGGCCTGATATAGTCTCAGAAGTGGCCGGTAGGCGCTGGCCCGGATGGTGAGATCGTAGTGTGGGACCATGGTGACGAGATTTGGAATGGAGATGATGGAGAATCCCCTTTCCCTTTGGGTATTTACATCCTGATAGGCCCTTGGATTGGGCGATGGATGGTGTTCATAGCGAGGATTCATCCTTGGCAATCCTGGATGCCATTGAAGAGGAGTTTCATTGGGAAAAAAATGATAGCGCACAAAAAGACTAAAGGCAAGAGGGAGCTGTTGAACTTGAAAAGCTCCATTAACTACGGCGATGCAAGCGCACCATCTAGGCGATGGAAAGGCAAGACTCACATGACGTAGTGTAGTGTGCCTTTTGTGGGTCTTGAGGTTTTAGGGTTTAGCGGATTTGTGGGTTTTTTTTTTTTTTTTTTTGGGCTGGTTTGGTGATTCCTGTGTACTTAGGGGTGCTTTACGCTTTGTTTTAATTAAAGTTTTAGTACTTATAAAAAAAAAATTGTTGTAAGAATCCTACTCTATTAATTTGTTCCATTGGGTTCCATGTAGTATGGTGAGCTATATTTCCTTAAGGAAGAGTTGTAAAAGTTGTTTCAAGCATTTAACTGAAGTGCGTGCTTTTGATGGATTATCTTTTTTTTTTTCTTTTTTTTTTTTGATAAGTAATAAAAGTTTTATTGAAAAAGCGTAAGGTGTCCCTAAGTACACATGAAGTATATATAGGAGCAGTCGAAGTAGCCCGCAAAAAAAAAGAAACCCAATAAACCCTCAAAAACCAAAAGCCCTCAAACCCGAACCCTTGAGAAGCACACCCTTCAAAAACCCAAAAGACCTAAGACCCACGCACTCAACACTACATGTGAGCCTTGCTTTTCCGATGACGGGAGGTGGCATAATTATTGCCATAACTGATGGATTATCTTTACTCATAAAAGTGCTTGGCTTTCTTGACTATATGTTAGCTATTTAAGAATCATTTTGCATTCTATAGTTTGAATGAATTGCTAATTTCATGAAGACTTCTATGGTACTCTTTCATGTTGTGATATGAGGAAGTAAAACAATCATTAGAGATTTAAAATTGCCCCAATAATGTGTATTTTAAGTATTGCCTGATAGGTTAATCCAAGAACTTCCTTTCATAAAGGAGCATGGGGTAACGGAATGAACCTTAATCAGCTTGAGGAGATAAATAAGCTCTTTTTTAGTCCAAGTCATTTATATTGGCTTCAACTGACATGGCTAAAGTAGGAAAATCACTTGTACATAAAGGTGAGAGAGGGCCTGAAAAGCAGAAATGCTTTGCTGAAAGATATCTAGAGAGGTTTATTTCTTCATTGTGGATCTCCCTTGATACGATGGTGGAATTAAAGTTGACCTGTATCCTACTTAGGAAGTAGTTGGGTCATGAACATAATTCTACCATCATAATTCAAGATGTTAATGTTGACTACTTCATTTGATGGCAATTAGTTTGAGCCTTAAGGTGGAGCAAGAATGCGTCAGGTTTTGTTAGAGACATTGGTTAATTGAAATTACTAAATGATGTGTTTATGATTGGTTATTGAGGAAGGGTTGGGGGTTAGGAACTTGCTGAGGTTCAATCATGCTCTCTTTAGTAAATAGCTTTGGCTGGACTTGAGAGAGAGGCTTGGTGGAGAGTGGTGGTGGATTCAAAATATGGAAGTTCATGGAGAGTGTGGGGTTCTAATGAGCATTTCGGGGCGTATGGGGAAAGTTAATGGAAGAATTTTAGGAGGGGTTGGGGAAGTTTTCTAATCATACCAGATTTGAGGTGGGAGATAGCTCCAATGTTAGATACTGACATAATCTTTACTGTGTGGATATGGCTCTTCAGGAAGTCTTTCCAGTTTTATTTGGTATTACTTGCGCAAATGATGCTTCTGTTGCGGCTCTCGTGGAACTTTTTGGAGGTGTCACTCAATGGAACGTGATCTTTGCTAGTGCGGCTCATGATTGGGAGGTGGAAGCCTTTGACTTGTTTTTCAGAGTGTCGTATTTAGCAAGAATTAGATGGGAAGGGGAGGACAAGCTATGGTGGGTCCCTTCCAAAAGAGGGTTGTTTGGTATTAAATCCTTCTACAATGTCATGGGTTGTCATGATGGTTTCTGTTTCCCTTGAAAAAGTGTTTGGTGGACTAAGGTTTCATTGAGGGTGACTTTTTTTGGTTGGTCGGCGGCCTTAAGAAAGATCCTTACCATAGATAATTTTCAGAAGCGGCATGTCATTGTGGTTGATTGGTTTTATATGTGTAAAAGGAGTGGGGAGTTTGTTGACTATCTTCTGGTTTATTTTGAGATTGCTTGTGCTTTTTTTTTTTTTCTTCTTCTTTTTTTTTTTTTTTTTTTTTTTTTTTTTTTTTTTTTTCCAGTCGATTTGGGTTGTCTTGGGTTATGCCTAGATGAGTATTTGATTTGTATGCTTGTTAGTGGACTACTAGCAGTACTTGAAGTGCTGCTGTTTGGAAGATGGTGTCTTTGTACCTTTTATGGTGTCTATGGAGGAAAATGAATTATAGAAGTTTTGAGGATTGTGAGAGGACTTTAGAGGAGATTAAGTCTTTATTTTTCAACACATTGTATCTTTGGATAGCTGTTTTTGTTTCTTCTTTGGTGATTAGTTATCATGATTTTCTTTTGAGAATCTAGAAAGCTCCCTAGAGGAGGTGCTAGAGTTGTTTCTCCATACTTTGTATGTCTGGTCGATGGCTTATTTGTACCCTTTATCTATCAGCTTTGCTGAATTTCTTACTTCTTTTTCGCTTTCTAGTTAGGTGTTTCCTGTTGTATACTTCTAGTGTACGTAGGGGCGCCTTACGCTTTCAATAATACTATCATTACTTATCAAAAAAAAAGTTATCATGATTTTCTTGTTCTATTTGTCTCTACTAGCTGGGTGGCTTCTCTTGTATACTTTCTGTATACTTGGTGGTGCCTTATGCTTTTAATGATATCTTGATTACTTGTAAAAAAAAAAAAATGATTGGTTAATAATCTTAATAGAATAAAATTTAGATATTGCTTCAGGGCAGACATGGCCAAAATCCAACTCTATGGCCTATGTTTAAAGGCTATATTGACTCTCATTCATGTAGATTTATGATCTAAAATAATGGCTCCATTTGTTAATGTGTTTTGGGTGGTGTTTTTTTGTTTTTAATTTGAAAATATGTTCTGATGTGAATAAAAGTGAAAACTCCTTTTTTTTTTTTTTTAGGAGTGTTTTATGTTTGGGTTATTTGTTAATTTTTTGTTTTGAAAAGAGAAAACAAAAGACAAAAAACAAAAATTTTAATGAAAGGAGCCAATATAGTTTCTATTTGTCTGCGGCTGATTTATTTACATTTCTCACTTCTGATTTTAAAAAAAAAAAATTCAAAGTTGAATTCATGTGTTTGCTTTTAAGACTTACCTTGAGATGATGATCTATGTAAATTATTCCTTGCATTTTAGCTGGGATGAACCATGTATTTTTACGTAAGGCATATGGTTAATTTATTGAATTTATTGCTCTGTGTTAGGTACTTGGGTAAAAAGTTTAACTTGGGGAAGTAATTGATTTGGTTTATGAGTTTACTAGTTCTCCATAATATCTTACGATCAAAATGTTGTCTTTATGGGCCCCCGTGTATAAAGAGTTCGATGATGAAATTGTTTCTTGGTCGGTGCTTTGTTTATAGACAACTTAACAATTGAGTTGAGATGGTTGTCATAGTTTTGATTTCTTCTGAAGCTTAAATTGAACTAGTTGTGTAAATAAAATTGATTGACTTGTATCATTTAGTATCTATAACATAATTTATTGACGGTCTCGTTTTTGAGTCAATTAATCTGCAACTTACACTCTCTGTTTTGTTCGTTAAATCCTTCCGTGTCTTCTGCAGGTTTATGAAGTGCAAATGATGCTACATAATCAGAACTAGTTATATTGGGTGAGACTCATCCTTCACATTGTCAATTTTGAGGTGAAAATGTTGAGGCAATTTTAATTTTTGAGTTGTCCGTTTTGAGATTTTGGTTGCAAATATGTCACATAGCATATCGGAGTTTAATATTTTTCTGTTGCTAGCCACACCAGTTAAGAGAAAAAATATCACCATCTTCTGTCAGCATTGAATTTTTGAAATAGATAGGGTCCAATTTGTCGAGGCAAAGGACAAAACAAATAGGACTGGTTATTAGCATGACACTGTAAATACAGCTGAAGTTGAGCACGTGGAAATTTCTTCATCACCAGTGAGTGGTCAGACTGGAAAATTTACCTGCTATTAACAAAGTGAATCAGGAGATATGCATGGAAGTGTATTTAGTGAACCTTCAGAAAGAAGACATCTGCTTGGCTCTGAAAGTGTACAAAATGAACAAGGAGAAACCAGCTTTTCAGAAAATATAACCAAGGGTCCTCTTACCGAAGAAATGGGACCACCTCCTGCAGAAGTGAGCAATAGTGGTCAGGCTGGAAAAAGTTCATGCCCTCAAAAAATTACCTTGGAAAATATACATGAATCTGATTCCGGAAGTATACATGGTGAACCATCAGATCAAAAAAATCAGCTTGTCTCTAAACTTATACAAAATAAACCACCAGAAACCAGCTCTGCAGTATCCAGTTGTGCTGATTTAAAAAAGCTGCAATCATCTTCTGGAAATGCCACCACCAGTTCTCTTACTGTACCGTTGCAACCGCGTCCTCTAGATGTAATTGAGAGTATTGAGACAGGAAAAAGTTTATGCCCACAAGGAATTACCTTGGAACAACATGAATCTGGTTCTGGAGGTCTACGTGGTGAACCATCAGAAGAAAAAGATAAGCCAGGTTCTGAACTTGTACAATCTGGGCCAGTAAAAACCAGCCCTTCAGTTCCCGGCTATACGGCTAAGGAACAATTGCTGTCAACTTTTGGAAATGTGACCAAGTCTTGTACTGAATATGGTGGACTGCCTTCTGAAGATGTGAGCAAGAGTAGTCAGACTGGAAAAAGTTCATCCCCGCAACAAATGATATCAGAACAGACACTTAAATTAGGTTCTGCAAATGATCGCTTAGAACGAAAATCTCAGCTTGGCTCTGAACTTGTACAAATTGAACCTGAAGGAACCATCACTGTGGTGTCTAGCTTGTTTGGAAATTCTGTTACCGAGTGTGTGGAACTTCTTCCTGAAGATGTGAGTAGTTGTCAGATGGGAAAAAGTTCATGCCCTCAACAAACTATATCAGAACAGACTCATGAATTTGGTTCTGGAATTAGTGAACAAAAACATCATCTTGACTCTGAACTTGCTCAAAATGTATCAGTTGAAACCAGCTTTATGGTACCCAGTTGTATTGTTAAGAAGAGTTCTCTCATTGAAAATATTGGACCACCTCCTGAAGGTGCCAGCAAGGATCTTAGTACTGAAGAACTTGGACCACCTCCAGAAGATATGGCCAACAATTCTACGGTTGAACAGTCGGAAATGCCACCTAAAAACACAATCAATAATAAGATGCATTTGGGATGCAGGGATAAAAGAGCTCCAAAATCATTAAAGAAAAAATATATGTTGAGGTCTTTGGTAGCAAGTGATAGAATTCTTCGTTCACGGACACAAGGGAAGCCTAAAGCCACTGAATCAAGTAATAATTTGGCAAATGTTAGCACTGTGGAAGAGAAACAAAGAAAGAGGAAGAAGATAATAGAGGAGAGGAGGGTAGCTGATGAGTTTTCAAGAATCAGGAGGCATCTGAGATATTTAGTGAACCGAATGAACTATGAGCAAAGCCTCATTGATGCATATTCTAGTGAAGGCTGGAAAGGAGGCAGGTATGTACATTGCATTATATAGTTTGCTTCTTACATAGTGATCTTAGTCCTTTTTAAGTTGTTTCTGAGAAAACTTTGACATATAATTTTATTTTTGTTTAAGTAGTTTCTCTGGGAGCTTTGATATGATCACTTGTAGTTGTATCTTAATTTTTCTTCTGATTTAGTAATGCCTTGTATGGTTGCCAAGTGGTGAAAGGAAAAACATAAATGAATTGTTAGGAATGTTCAGGACTCAATGCTAGAGCTTAGTCCCATTCTTACTCGGACCGTAATGTCACTCTCATCATGACTCTTATTAGGTCTGCAAATCTTTCCCTTTTGTGGTCTTCTATTGGTGGTTATTCTATATTCTCATATTCATTTTCTTCTGGTAGGAGGTAAGCTATACCTAATAAGTTGTAGTGAAGCTGCGCTTTTAGAACTATAACAAGATCTCTGGATGGCTGGGACATTTCTTTTACGTTTTCAGAAAACAGTTTTTAATAATTGTTTTCAGTGAACGAAAAGAAAACTTATAAAGTTGATTTTTTTTTTTTCTTCTTCTGGGGTTTTGTTGTTCCTAAACTGAAACCAAAAAACACTTTCAGAAAACATCATTTGATGTTCTCTGAAAACAGACTGTTTTCAAGAATAATTATCTGAAAACTTGTTTTGAGAACACCTTTGGTAGCTCGTTTTCGCATTGTTTTCTGTTGTGAAATGTAAAAACAGAAAATTGTTTTTAAAAACAAAAACTAAACAGGCCCCTAATATCCTGCCCGTCTATGCAGCTGAAGTACGTTGGTTAATTTTGACGACTATTTGAGGCTGGCACTTCTTATGAGGACAGTAACCCCTGTGACACATGATGCTGGTCATCAACACCTGACTTAACAAAAGACTATTTTTTTACTGTATTGTAAACCATGCTTGTTTTTTGTCCCCTATATCCCCATTGTGCCAAAATCAGGATGTAGGATTAAATTAGGATAAATTATGCTTATGGAACAATTTGGTAGATATCTTAGTATAGCAGTGTGGAAGTTGTTTCAGCTTAATGTGGTGTATTTGGAGAGAACACAATGATTGAAGTTTTGAAGATCGTGAGAGGATGGTGGCAGAAAGAAATGTATTTTTCTTCAAAACCCTTTACCACCCGATGACTGCCTATAATTGTTTTCATATTTCTAGTGTTCATGATTTTCTCGATATTTTAAGTTTTTCTTTATAGTTGTCTCTCTTGTATACTTCCCGTGTATTTCGGTTGCATCGCTTTGCGTTTTAATGAAATTTGAGTACTTAAGAATAAAAAAAAACAATTGTACTTTCTTCCTATAAACTATCACTTGTGTGTCATTTACAAACATAGACTTTAACTTTGTGCAATTCAGATTCCATTTTGAAGTTTCAATGTCAGTTTGTCTCGTTCGTCCAAATCAGCGGTTAAGTTAGATGGAAAAAGATGCGAAATGATAGAATTGCCCTTGACAAGCATGTTTATTTTATATTTTTTTAGCCACAAAGATATTCTGTCTTTGATTTTGAAAATCATTATAAGGGGAATGGTTGATGGTCTTTTTTCCTCAAGAAAAAAATATTATTAATAGTTAGAGACTCCTTTTCACATAAAGTGGCAATTTAGTCATTTTTCAAATTTTTTTGGTCCAAGGGGTGTAAGTGACACACAAGTGGTACATTTTTTTTTTTAGTAAGTAATCGAAATTTTATTAAAAAGTGAAAATGTGCAACCCTAAAACACATAAAGTGTACAAGAGAGACATCTAACTAGAAGGAGAAAAAAGATCAATAAAAACAAGAAAATCAAGCACATTAGGAAAGTCTAAAGTAGTTACCCCAAGGTAAAGAGTATTGAAGAAGAAAGACTTTTGTTCCACTACCGTCTTTTCATGGTTTTTAAAACTTCTATAATTTCTTTCCTTCCAAAGACACTAAAAAAGACCTCGCCTAGGCATTATCCAAAACTACTAAAAATAACACTCCATAAGGCACTAGTGGCCTCACAGTGGAGAAGAAGATGATTCATAGACTACCGCTTCTCTTGCACATATGTCACCGATTGACCACCAAGACATGACACTTGCTAAGATTATCCAAAGTGAAGATCTTTTCTAGGGCTGTTGACCAAGCAAAGAACGCCGCTCTTAAGGGAACCTTACTCCGCCAAATACACTTTCAAGGGAAAGGAGAAACATTATAAGGGACAAGGACATTGCAGAATGATCTAACGTCGAACACGCTTCTCTTGGAGGGGGCCCAACAAAGCTTGTCTTCATTTCCCCGACACGATTTAAAGAGTACAATAAATTAAAAAACGATGCAAAGACATCTAACTCCCAATCATAAGCCACTTTGGTAAAGCTTACGTTCAATTTATGGGAGCCACTAGAAATCTCCAAATGATATGTCACTGAAGCATATCCTTAACGCAAGCAATATTGAGCAAATTTGGAAAAACTTCTTTGAGGGCTTGATTCCCACACCATAGGTCATGCCAGGATCTAATCTTGGAGCCTTTTCTAACCTCAGATTTGATATGACTAGAGAACTCCCTCCAACCTTTTCTAATCTTTTCCATAGATTCCACTACCATTCTCCACAAAGCCTCTCTCTCAAGCATATAGCGTCATTGCCATTTCCCCAAAAGAGCATGGTTGAACAAAAACAAGTTTTGGACCCCAACCTTCCCTAAAAAATCGTAGAACAAACCTTGGACCAATTAACAGAGTAAAATTTGAATTATTCACCTAGCCCACCCCATAAAAAATCCCGATGCAACTTCTCTATGTGATTGGCAAGACTTGTAGGGAGATTGAAAAGAGACATGAAGTGTGTAGGCAAATTGGAAAGGGTGTTCTTGATAAAGGTGATCAAATGACGCTCAATCTTCTCAATAACACCATCCCAAATAAATTTGGTCTTAAAAGAGGCTCCCAACGAAAGATCGAGATACTTCAAAGGCAAAGAAGAAACCTTGCATACCAACAAACCTACCAAACCATCAACATTATTGACATAGCCCACATGAACCAATTCCAACTTAGCAAAGTTAATTCTCAAACCGGAGACAGCTATAAGGCACATAGATAGCGAAGGTGGTTTGGATTTGCCCTGCAGAAAACCGAAGTATCATCCGCAAATAGGAGGCGTGAAATGTTAATCACACTAAAGTTCTTAGACCCCACAGAAAAGCCTGAAAGAATGCCCCCGTTAACATTGCTAGAAAGCATTCTACTTAAAGCCCCCATGGCGATAACAAACAGAAACAGAGACAAAGGATCTCCGTCTCAAACCATGGGAGCTATTGAAGAAACAAGAAGAATTGCCATTCACCAAAATAGAAAAGCATACCGAAGAAATACAATGTGCGCTATCTATCAACACCATTTTCCCCCAAAATCGTACCTCCTCAAATACAATAAGAACTCTCAATTGACATGATCGTAGGCCTTCTCAATGTCCAATTTGCAAGTCACTATATTTGATCCTACTATCTAGACATTCATCTTTTTTTATAAGCATGGATTCAAGGATTTGCCTACCTCTGACACGCGTTTTGGGGCTTCAAAATAATCCTCTACACAACCCTTCTCAGCCTATTTACTAGGACTTTTCCAATAATCTTGTACACTCCACTCACAAGACTAACATCTGTTTTGATCACATCCCAACAAACTTGGAAGAATGCCATAGTAAAGTCATCAAGGCCTTGCGCCTTGTCACTATTCATACCTTTCACCACCTCAAGGATCTCACCTTCCTCAAAAGGTCTCTACTCAAGAAGCAGCCTCATCAATGGAATAAAAATCAAGGCCATCAAATTTGGGCCGTCAATTAAACTGTTCAGTAAACAAATCATAATAGAAATGCACAATGTGGTCCCTAATCTTAGTTTGATCAGAAGAAACTGAGCCATTTACCAACAACTCGATAGAGTTATTTCTCCTATTCGAGTTAGCCATTCGTTGGAAAAACTTTGTGCATTTGCTACCCTCTTTTAACCAAAGCACCCTCGACTTTTTTGCTTCCAACTCATCTTCTCCAATAAGAAGCTCTCTCCATATCACTAATAACTTTGTTTTTCCTCAACTTCTCTTCATCACATAAAAGCTCTCTCCTCCTCCAAGCCATCAAGAACACACAATTCATCCAATAGAATCTCTGTATGGGTCTCCACATTACAAACGCCTGTTTGTTCCAAACTCTTAAATATGCTTTCAATTCCTTGAGTTTACGAGCCAAAATGAAGCTTTGATAGCCTTGAAAATGAGAAGAAGACCAACATTGTCTCACCCTGTCCACAAACCCTTCGGCCTTTAACCACATGTTCTCAAACTAAAAGTATCTTCTGCCACCCTGAACACTGCCGCAATCAAGGAGAATGGGAAAATGGTCCTAGCAAAGTCTAGGCAACCTTTTTGAGACAAATCAGGAAACTTGGCTTCCCAATCCGGAGAGACAAGAAACATGTCAATTCTTGACCAAGAAGGGGGATTCCGACCATGTAAAATTCCCTCCAACAAGGGGAAATGTACATGAGGCCCTGCTCAAAAATAAAATCAAAGAACTCCACCATGGCAGGACAAAATTGAGCTTCACATGATCTTTCACTAGAAAAAAGGGTGACGTTGAAGCCTCCCCCAATGCACCACGGCAAGTTCCACCAACTAAGCATGCCTGCCAGCTCCTCCCATAAATACCTTCTATCACAATCGGAATTAGGCCCATAAACGCCTGCAAAATCCCAAGAAAAACCATCTTCGACGTTTCTAAAGGAGCATGCGACAAAAACTCTCTTCCACACTCTTCAATCTTCTCCACAACCCTCTTATGCCACATAAGCAAGATACCTCTGGAGGCCTTTCTGGAAGCTAAGTAGCACTCGTCCAAATGTTGACAACCCTACGAACTATGCACAACACTGCTGGAAATGAGTTCCAGTTTAGATTCCTATGAACAAATAATATTTTTCTTCCACTATCTAAGCAAGGTCTTGACTCTAATCCGTTTATCTACCTCATTCAACCTTTTCACATTCCATTACAACAACTTAGGCTTCATAAATAACTGCAGACAACCCTCCCTTTGAATCTGCCACAACTAGCACTATCACTCTTCGATTCATAGTTTATGGAACGCGATAACCTTCCTAATTCTATACTTTCTTTCTTACCCATTGGAACTAGAAGCCGACTCCTTTAGGGAGTGACTTGCTTTGATGGCCATAAACAAGGCTTCAAGCTCTTTTTCAAACCCATCGCAGGAAAGCCCCACAAAATGCCAGTTTTCTTTTAGTCTGCAAAGCCTAAGCTGAAGAATTTGTTCCTGCATTTTCCCTTTTGGCAACCGGGGTACAGAAGCTCAACAGATAGGGTTCGTCTGAAGAGAACACTTCCACATCTAGGCAAGGCTAAGTGACATTAACAAGAGATTCATACCTAACAATACCACCCGCATCACACCCATCCATAGTAGCATAACCCCCCCACCCCCCCTTTCCTAACTCCAGGTCAACCTCATTGCTACTAGAGTTCAAATTGGAGGGAGAAGCGGGACCAACCCAATCTGATGGAGTTTGAAGGCCCAGTTGCTGCGAACAGACCCCAGAGGCTCCACCCTGGACGGGTGGTAGTTTATAGGTGTTAAGTGTAATTTACCCATTAAAGTTCACTCTAAAGGAATTTGAGTATGGGACACAATCTCCCAGGAAAAGTGAGGCTGCTTGAATTACGATGGAACGTGATCACTTCTACAACTACATTGCTTTTATTTTCATTTCTAAGTTCCTTTCCTAGTCTCATTCTTTCCGGTGGCAGGTGGTTATTCTTTGGTGCGTCCACATGTGGTTTCTCTTTTTAGCCAAATGGTCTTCTTAATTTTCTACAATGTAGGACAACCTTGGGAAACTCAAATTTAGGGGCCCTCTTATGAGGGAGAGCCAGAGAGGTGGTTGGGTGGCTGTAGATACATTTTATTCGGTGATGAGGGTTCAGTAGAATAGGATTGGACATGCTACTATGCTATGTGCAGCTCCTGTTAAATTAGAGAAATAGGATTGTTGCTGAATATTTGTGGGTATAGAAATGAGGAGGGGGAGAAAAAGAGAAAGGCAACCTTGCTTCAAAACTCAAATAATCAGTCTACATTACTAAAGTCTTCATTTGTTTGAGTACAATGAGCCATATTTATACTCTCCAACTCTTCCTTTTCCCCATTACAACTAGCACCGTAAATATGAATGGAATCCAATAGACACGTATAAGACTAAACTAAGATACAGAAAAAGAAACATGCCTCCTAGAATACTAGAAAACGCTATGATTGGTTTAATAATTAAAATACACCTAAAATACTAAATAGAAGAATTTAGAATCGACTTCTAGAAAATTACAATTATGCCACTGAGAATAAATGGGCCTATAAGCTCAAAACAAAAACTTGTTTTAACCCTTTACTCCTATTGACCTGATGACTCATTTGGATCCATGGAAAAATTGAGAGTTATATAATGGTTAAATCTTTGTTACATGGCTGCATCATATTGTGTGTTCTGTGGTGTATATAACAGATATATATATATATTATAAGGGTGTTAGTCAAATAAGTCAAGTTCATTGAACTAAGATTAAGTCTTTACTTGGTTGGTTTGTTTATGTGAAAGATTTTTGATATCTGACTCATCTAGTCTTGGCATGTACTTGGGGTCAAATAAGTCTGATCTTGTCTTAGTCTTATCTTCAATTGTCTCTGATTTTGGTGGATGGTTTATGCCTGGATATTGCTTCTGATGATTTCTGTAACGTTGCAGCCTTGAGAAATTGAAGCCAGAGAAGGAGCTTCAACGGGCCACATCTGAAATATTTCGACGCAAATTGAAAATAAGAGACCTATTTCAACGTCTTGATTCTCTATGTGCTGAAGGAAGGCTTCCAAACTCTTTATTTGATTCTGAAGGAGAAATTTGCAGTGAGGATGTAGGAGAATCCTTCAATTAGATGTCGTGTTCAGTCCTTGTTAAAATCTCACTCCCTATAAAATACTTAGTTCATGCTATTTTACTTTTGATAATAAGTAATGAGAGTTCTCTCACTGTTAATACTAAGATGTGAGATCTTTTTATGGCAGATATTCTGTGCAAAATGTGGGTCAGAAGAACTGTCTGTGGATAATGATATTATTCTCTGCGATGGTGCTTGTGACCGTGGGTTCCACCAGTACTGTTTAGAGCCACCACTTCTTAGTGAAGACAGTAATGCCCTATAACCAATTTGATAGCATAAATCAATTTTTTCTCCTTAGGTTATTTGTCAGTTATGCTTTCCTGGTTCTTTTCTTATCCCATTTATTGGGCTTACAGTTCCCCCTGATGATGAGGGTTGGCTATGCCCTGGATGTGATTGCAAAGTCGACTGCATTGAAATACTTAATGACTCTCAAGGAACAAATCTTTCTATCAATGACAATTGGGAGGTCAATGATATATCCTCGGGTCTTATTGGTTGATTAGAAATATTTTCAACTTTTCTGTTTCTTATCATGCCCCTATTTCATGTGCAGAAGGTTTTTCCAGAGGCCGCTGCTGGACATAATCCGGATCACAACTTTGGACTTCCTTCAGATGATTCTGATGATAATGATTATAATCCTGATGAACCAGCTGATGAGAAGGTTCAGGGAGATGAATCAAGTTCTGATGAATCTGAATATGCTTCTGCAACTGAGGAATTGGAGGCACCACCAAATGATGAGCAGTATTTAGGGCTTCCATCTGATGACTCTGAAGATGATGACTATGATCCTGATGCTCCAGATCTTGTTGTCAAGGATGAGGAAAGTTCTAGTTCTGATTTTACATCAGACTCTGAGGATCTTGCCGCAGCACTTGATGATAATAGGTCCTTTGGAGATGATGAAGGCCCTACGTCTACATCCAATGATGGTATTAAGCCTCTCAGAAGTTCTGGTGGAAAAAGATCCAAAGTTGGAGGAAATAAGCAGTCTTTAAATGAGGAGCTTTTGTCCATATTAGAGTCAGATGCTGGCCAAGATGGTTCTGCACCTGCTTCTGGGAAGAGACACGTAGAAAGGCTGGACTACAAAGAGCTGCATGATGTGAGTGCCCTTCTAGTATGATTGTCAAACCATGGTTCTATAATCCTCCAGTACATAGCATGCTATTTCCAGTGTGATCAATTAGTTCTAGTTTCCTTTTGTTTCTGTTCAGATTCTTGTCTTTGAAAACATGCCCTAGTTTCTTGATAGTACCTCACTATGATCAATCAATGTAAATCTGTAATATCTACTCTATCTTGTCACCATGTTCTCAATGTTAATATATATATCTTCTTTGGGTGTCAAGGTAATAGCTGTGAATAGTCATCAACTTCCGGGAAAGGGTACAAGAATGGGACCTACTATTGGACATACTATGTGCTATGGATGTATGATCATTTTGTTTTTAGAGTAATGCTACACATCATCCCCTTGTCCTCCTTTTGTCACCCCGAAATTGATGTGGCTCTTAAAATCACCATTGAATTTTTGATATATCACTCTTGGATTTTGATCCAATGGTATTTTAAGAGCCACATCAATTTTGGGGTGACAAAAGGAGGACAAGGGGATGATGTGTAGCATTACTCTTGTTTTTATGGGTTTATATGTGTGTGTGTGTTTAAATTGAAATTTTGGTTGTCTAGTCATCCATTTTCTGTATCAATCACAGTTGCTCTTGTGCTTGGTATTTTGATTGAAATTTGATGTTGTTTACATTAACTCTAACAGAATCACATATTTAGGTTTAGTTGTTGATAGTAGATTGTGTAATTTACATGTCAATGTTTCAACATAGGCTTATAACAATTTTTCAGTATTCTATTGATATAAATGACAGAAAAATTGGAGACACGGTTAGGACATGTTCTGGTCTAATTGGCTGTAGCCTGATCAAGCAAAATCTTGTTTGGTTTTGACGGTCAAGAGGAAAAAAGGGCTTTCTTAGAGAGAGAAAGAAGCACCCATTTACTGCTCTGTTCCCTTGTCTGGAGCCTGGGAATTTGTCACATTCACACAAGTCTGTGTCAATGAACTGCTATTGCTTGTCGTACTAGTCATAGTTTGTCTGTGTCAATGCATTTTAACAATCTCAAAAGAAAGTTCTGCTGTAACTAGAACTAAGATCTATGATGACAAGTTCATATGAAACCTATTTGTACTGCTCTGCATTGCTTGTGGCATTGGTAGCGACACAACTCAGTGCTAGAAGTAGCTTGTTCTTTTACGGTCTTCCTTGATTGGCTTCAGTGGTCCTTTCGTTTTCTGACTTCTTGGTAACATAATCTTTCCTTTTAACAAGAATGCATACATGTGCAATGATTCTAGTTGTATGACTGGGTTATCATTACTCTGTTGCTATGTTCACTGCTAATCATGTGCATTTCCTTGTTTGTTTCCTTGCTCTGAATTATAAAGGAGGCATATGGAAATGTTTCTACTGATTCAAGTGACGACGAAGATTATGACGGTACTGCTTCACCAAGGAAAGGGAAGGAAAGCGAATTTGCTCCAGTGTCACCAAATGGAAAGAATAAAGAGACAGATCATACTCCTAAGAGACGAACTCGCCAGAAGGCAAACATTGAAGATACAAATAATTCACCAACCAAATCACTAGATGGCTCTTGTAAACCTGGTTCTAGTGGTGAAAGATCTAGATCATCAGCATATAAAAGACTTGGGGAAGCTGTAACTCAGGTAATTGCAAGTTATTGCCTCTTGCTTCTGATTAAGTTAATAAAGCTTTAAAATCATTTTAACGGAATTCTGGATGCTATGCTGCTGGTATTTATTCTTTAAAAGAAGGGAAAACTTAACTTATAATCATTGATCTTTTATCACTTTTGCAATTAAGTACTCAAAACTTTAAAAAAAAATGTCAATTTAGAGTATCCATTTTTCAATTTCAACCCTCTGTTAAAATTTTTCGTTAAATCCTATTGAAATTCCTAAAATACCATTGTGTTTTTTTTTTTTTTTTTAAAAAAAATTATAAATTTTTTCAAAGATTCATGCATATGTATTTTTGCAAATTTCATTAAATTCTAACCATCACCTAAATCTTTGCAATTTTTTTTTTTCCTAAAAAACATAAGGGGTATTTTGGAAATTTTGACAGGATTTAACGGAAAATTCTAACAGATGGTTGAAATTGGAAAAAAAATTGGAAGATAGATACCTATCAACACTTTTTAAAATTTGAGTGCTTAATTGCTAAAGTGATGAAAGATCAGAGGTTATAAGTAAAGTTTTTCCTTAAAAAAATGAACTTAAAAATTAGGGAAAACTTCACTTATAACCCATGATATTTCATTACTTTTTTAAAAAGGTACTCAAACTTTAAAAAGTGTCAATTTAGGGTATCAATCTTTTAATTTTTTTCAATTTCAATCATTTATTAGAATTTTTCGTTAAATCCTGTCAAAATTTCTAAAATACCTCTATTTTTTTTAGGGAAAAAAATTGTTAGGATTTAGGTGTTGGTCGGAATTTACCAATTTTTGATTTTTTTTTTTTTAAATAAACAAGGGTATTTTGAGAATTTTGATAGGATTGAACGGAAAATTCTAACGGAGGGTTGAAATTGAAAAAATATTGAAATATAGATACCCTAAATTGATACTTTTTAAAGTTTGGGTACATTTTTATAAAAGTGATGAAAGATAAGGAGTTATAAGTGAAGTTTTTCTTAAAAATTATGATAGGAGAATAGAGGGCACCAATAGCTTGTATTCGGCAGTAGAGGAAAGTAGAATAAGATCCAAACTCAAGGATGAATACAAACATTATCAACATTTATTTTGTTGCCATTTTTTAAAACAATTTAATTATTAGAAAATTTTATTTATGATTTGATCCCCATGTTGCCAGTCAAGTTTTTTGGCGAGTTAATAATATTTATGAAGGTTTACTTTAACCTAATTATTTCCCTCTACTCTTCCTAGAATAAAGCAAAAATGGTGCTCTCTATCTGTCTCTGTCTCTCTCTCACATGTACTTGCATGCACACACAAAAGAAAGGGCTTATCTTAAACTTTCATTCATTTTATTTTGCAGATACTCTACAAATGCTTCAAGGAGAATCAGTATCCTGAGCGAGCAACTAAAGAGAGATTGGCACAAGAGCTAGGACTCACTTTCCGGCAGGTCCTATCTTCTTCATTGCTCTTAGGATGAAAATAATTCAATTATTTATTTCTCAAAATTTTAGTGGACATTGTTTCTTGTTTTGATGCTCAACGTCTTTTTTTTTTTTTTTTAATTAATTGTGCAGATAAGCAAATGGTTCGAGAATGCTCGACATTCATTGCGTCTGGAAGCTACTGTAGCTGATAGCCCTTCAAAGAAGGGCACTCCCTCGCCTCATACGAATGAAAAACTGCTTGTGCGGGGACCAGATACGGTTATCAGAGATGCCATTTGCAATGGAGCGCAACACGTTTCACCCAAGTCGGGTACCGCTGCCGAAAGCAGCCGAGAAAATTCTACAGCCCCAAATTCTAGAAAGAGAAAGGGTAGATCAAATATTCAGGAATCCAATCCAGATGCGAGAATTGACGAAGTGGCAAGAGCAAATGAAGTGCAATCAGGTGGTGGAATCAAGACAAGGAGAAGGAAATATTGACCATTCTAATCCTAAGAGATTAATTCTGACCATTCACCTCTTGAAAGAGCGAGATCTTTTGAGATGAGCAATTGGCGTCATGAAAGGTTTTTACTTTTCTTCCCAGAAGGTAATCTGATCACCTAGGCCATTGTTGTTCTGTAATTTGATTTTATTTCTTTTGGTCTTCCTCTCCCAGGCAATTCACTTTCCTCCCCACAAAATAAAGCTTCCCCTACTGATACACTAGGGTTTAATGCTTGTGATGAGCTTTGCCTTATATCTTGTATTTTTTTTTTTTAATTATTTTTTTTTATTAATAAACTTAACTTACCAAAAAAAAAAAAAAAAAAAAAAAGTAGCTTACCATCACTCTTAAATTCCTCTTCTAATGCCTGATATGTGCTGCATCAGTTCCCAATCATCATATGATATCAAAGCGCCGTGACTTTTTCTTGAATGCAGTGCTTGTGGATTTATTTTCCATTTTCCTTTCCGTGGGATTTGGTTCGCAGGATCTAAAATTTTCTTCGGATTCTACATTCACAAGAATGTGATGTATGGGAATCTAAATTTCTTAGAATGAGACAATTCTCACGGTTGGAAATGATTATGAATCTAATAAGAATTTTCCGAATATGAGATGTGAATGTTTGCTTTGTTCCTAGATATTATGCAGGAATTATTTATTCTTCTAAAAATATCTTTATGTTTATCTTTTCAAGCGTATAAAGTTTTTTGATACAGAATAATTTAAAAATTAAACAAAAAATGACACAAGAAAAACTAAATATAAACCGGGAATTTTTTTTTTTTTTTTTTTTTTTTATTTCTCAATATATAAATTGTCCATGCTATTTGATTTTTTTTTCTTTATTTTTCTTCTATAACCAAATAAAACATGTTTATTTCCATTTTTGTGGAATAAAATAGTTCCTCACTTCTATTTATAGATTTTACGTTCGTTTCCTCTTTTTTTTTTTTTTTTTTTTTTTTTTGGAATAAAATAGTTTCACTTTTGTATACAAATTTCACAAATCATCAAAATCAAACCTGTAAAATGGCATTAAAATAATAACCATAACAAAATTATCACGTAGCCTGTAATCTTAACGATATTCAATAAAAAAAGAATAGAAAATCAAATGGTAGTATCAAAACGTTTAAAAAGTTTGCAGACCAATGTCACCTACCTATTACATGCTATTACATATATAATGGAGTCAACCCTCCGGGCTCTAGCATGGGATATGAACATGTTTGGGCTTGTTTGGCAAATAACAGAACTTAGTTTTGAAATTAGTAAAAAATAATGACGTGATACAAAATAAAAAGAATTTGTATAAAAAAGTGAAAAAGTTTTGTATTATAATGAATTTTTTTATTTGAAAAATAATAAAAAATTATTGATGTGATATAAAAAGTGAAAAAAGTAAGAATGTTTTGATGTTGATTGTTATTGAATAATGAAAAAAAAAAAAAATTGTAAATAGTGATCAACACTATTCTATAATGTACAAGAGCTTAACAAACAAGCCCAAATTGTCATTTAAAATAAAGTAAACATTTCTAAGGCCAATGAAATGTGGATTCCTACTTCTATAGAAGAGAATTCACATTTCCTGTTCAAAAAGGTTGGGAGGGAATTCACATTTTTTTGGGTATTTGGATTCCCTCCACTTTAGCACAACTGAATGATGTAATCTATTAAGATTTTCAGGAATTCTAAAAATATTACTCTCATCCAAATGCCCTATTTTTTATTTTTATTTTTAATTATTAATGGGTTGTATTAGTTCTTGTTATTACCTAGCCTAGAGCCTCTTATAATTCAAATTGTTTTTAGCTCTGCCCTTTGGTTAGTTGAGGTGCCGAGCCGAAACCTCTTATGAGTGAAGAAAGAGAAAAGAAAATATTAAGGTTAATTAACCTTGGATTAGCCTAAAATAAGTGAACAAAATGGAGGGGGTTTGCAAGAGGAATGATAGGTAGGGGCAAACCAACCGCTCCTGCCCCATTTTCATTAAAATGGGATTTTTATAACCAAAAACAACTTCTCATGTCTCATTAGAAGTTGCTTTTGATTAAAAATATTATTTTTTTAATAAAAGGGTCTGTTGGACCCGGTTGGTTTGCCCCCAACTATCATTTCTCGGTTTGCAAATGTGAAACCAAAAATTGCAGCCTACCATTTTGATCAAATACAAAATGAAAATGGGATAAAAAAAAAAATCCAGTTTACAGGACTGGAGACAGCCAAAGATGAATGGTTAGATAAGGCCCACGTGTCCAAACGACATAGCTCAACAAGGTTGCTACCCATGCAATTATGCAAAGCAAAAAAGCAAAAGCAAATCCATGGTGCACTGAGTATTTCTAGTTTATTTAAAATCAAATGGTCAAGATTTTGTCATTTAAAATATAGGGCGGCGATAGAGTTATTATAATTTTTACTATATATATATATATAAATTGACGTGACAATTTATGTGGTATTTATTACGTTAGTCACTAAACAATTAAATTTGATTGTAGTACACATGGTAATGTTCTGTGAACTGTCACGTCGGTTTATAAATTTAGATAACATTTACCATGTTGACTGCTAAATAATTAAATTTAATTGTAATTAACATGGCAATGTCACGTGAACTGCCCATCAATTTGTAAGGGATTAGCAGTGAAATTATAAATGTTAAGAGTTACTAAAAAGATAATTTTATTTAGTAGACTGGTATACGACTAGCATATTATTAGGATAACATGACAGTAAAAATTATTATTATTATTTTTTTTTAAAGTGTTGATTCAAAATTTAAAAGGGTTAATTTTTATTGTTAAATCATCAAATTATATTATAATCGTAAATTAAATAGCATTATTAGTCAGTAAAATTGCAAAATGATAAATACTAGAAAGGAAAATTTTCAACCATTTCTAAAGGATTCTGATATCCGGGGGGAAACTGTCATCCAAGCGCGCGGTTAAAATGATTTTTGAAACGGTGAAAATGGCGGCATCGAGGCTCATCTTCCCTCCCGCCTCTCTCACTCAAACAACAGTGCATATCACGCTCGAAGCTTGACAAATATAGAAACTCTGCTTCTTCTTCTTCTTCTTCGTCTTTCTGAACCATAAATAGAACATATCTGACTATCAGGGAAACGCTGTAATTCCTCATGGGCGCGCACGAAAACACAGTGCAGGCCACGCGCTCGTCCAAGAAGCGGGCTTCGGCGGTGCTCTCTCAACAACTCTCCACGGCAAAGAAGCGAGTCGTGCTGGGCGATCTCACCAACTCGTTGAATCTCGGGTCGTTGCGGGACTCGGATTTCGGTCCTAACAAACCCAAATGCACGTTGAAATGGAAGGAGGAAGAGGAGGAGGAGGATCAGGAGCCCTCGGAGGAAGAGACTGCGGTGAGCTCCATGGTTCATCCCCTGAAGTGCGCTTACTCAAATTCTATATACAAGCATCTTCAGGCCCAGGAGGTACAGCTTTTCCAATTTTTATTTGATTAATTTTTCATTTTTATTTTTCTTCACTTATTTGGTTGATTTTCTTACTGATTGGGATTTGGGATTTTGTTTTTTGAAATTGAAAATAGGATTCTAACATCATATCTGCTCTTCGGAATTGTATTTTATCATATCCATGCTATGTTTGTGGAAACAATCTTTCAATTATCAATTGGGTTCAGAAATGTGGAGTGGGTTCGTCCGGGTCCTGTTTGATTCAATGGCTAGAGTTTGTTTGTGCTTTCTTGAATGCTCACTTGGCTCTGCCTGGATTTTTCCTCTTGAAATGATTCGAAATTGATAAGGAGTTGGTGCATGATGCTCGAACATGTACCTTCTTTTTTTTTTTTTTTTTTTTTTTATTTATTTATATATATATATATATATATATATATATATATATATAAATACGTGGAAAGAAAATACATTAACTAGGGCCGGCCAACCCTGAACATAAAAAAAACAAGAAAAACTAAGAATGAAAGTACGCAGAGACAATGCTTCTGAAGATGCGGGCCTATTGAACATGTACTTTTTAAGAGTGCGTATTTATTTTCTATTTATGTATTGATTACAAGTCTAAATATGATTAAAGCCCTTATGTGTCTTGAACTTGTACTGAAGCTAATATTAAGCTCTATTTGTTTTGAGGTAAAACGTTTTCATTGTGATTTTTTGGTATTTTATAAAACTACTGATTTTTTGGTATTTTATTGTGAACTTGAAAATATTTTCCATTTTCCGTTATTTGGTTGGCAATAAAAATGTTTCCTCAATGTTAGAGTATATTTGGATTACTCTAAACTTAAAGATTTGATGAGGATTGGCTAACACTCACAACATTGTTCACTTGTGGGGGTTGTTCCGGCGAGCGTTGGTATCAATGGGAGAAGGGGTGATGTTCGAGGTGTGTTATGGTGTGGGTGTTCGTTGGGAGAGGAGGTCTAAAGAGATGAGCGATCGACGGAAAAAGTTTTATGCCTTAAAAAAAATGTCAACTACTTTACAAAATCCAAAGGGGGTGTTTTAACTGAACATGTTTTACGGTTGACCAAGTTTTCCAAACGCAACATACACCGAGAAATGCTGAAAAGGTTTTATGGAAAATGCTGAAAATATTGAAATTTTTTGGTTTTGTTATATCTGTTGCAGCTACTGAAGCAACTATTGGGTTGAACTGGTTTAAGTTTTGGGGAGGATTTTGCTTTCTCCAACACATAACGAAGAAATCTAGTCTTAAATTTTAACTCCTGTATCTTCCGGCACTTGTCATTACTCATTAGTAACAACACGCTTGTATGCTTCTGATGATGTTGGGGCAATCGTATCTAACTTGCCTAATGATGTTGGTTGGTAATTCAGATGGAGGTGAGCAGAAGGCCATTGCCTGGTTACATGGAGTCGGTTCAAAACGATGTTGCTCCATATATGCGAGAAATTCTGTTAGATTGGTTGGTAGAGGTTGCGGAGGAATACAAGCTTGTCCCAGACACCCTTTATCTCACCGCATCATATATTGACAGATTCCTCTCTTACCGTGCTGTCGGCAAGAACAAGATACAGCTACTTGGTGTTTCATGCATGCTTATTGCGTCGTAAAGACATGATCCTATTTTGTTTTATATTTTATGCAAATAGTTTGCGTCGGTTTTCATTCTTGAAATGTTCATTGCTTTATGGTTTGATGATACAGAAAGTATGAAGAGATCAGTCCTCCACATGTTGAAGACTTTTGCTATATGACAGATAATACATACACCATGGAAGAGGTTTCTGTCTATTTCTTTCTTTTTTTCTGCTTTGTCCTTTTTACCTTTTTGGTGCCTGTCCTTCCCTCTATTTTCTCTCTTCTCTCTTTCAGTTTTCTTCTTAAAAAGAGGTAAGGAAAAGAGAAAAAAAAAAAAAAAAATCCTTCCTCAACCATGCGAACAGGTATATTGGGCCGACTTTGACGTATATCTCTTGGCGTCCAAATTATTGAAATCTAAGATTCAAATCTCAATATTTCCTACATTTTCTTGTTAACCAAATTGAACACTTTCTTCATTTCCCTTAATAAGGCTTTATAGCATGTAGTTTTGGTGGTCATTTTGCAGGTGGTGGACATGGAGAGACATGTGCTTAAATTCTTGAACTTTGAGATGGGTACGCCTACAACAAAGACTTTTCTCAGGCAAGAATGCTGCAAAATGTTATTGGACTGCCTTCTTTTTGTTTTGGGTTCCAATGTTGTTTGTTATGGCATCTATGTTAATTTCTTAAGTTGTATTTGTTTTTCGTGCCCTCTTTTTCTTCCACATAAGTGATTAATATCCAGATGCTAATATGATAAACATCACATTTCTTATTGTTTTTCAGAATATTCACGAGAGTTGCTGAAGAGAATGGCAAAGTAGGCCAACAACTTCACCAGTACTGATATTTGTTCTTTTGTCATTTCTTTCTTCAATTTTAGTTACCAATTCTGTAATGTTTGTGCTTTTCAGTCATTAAAGTTGCAATTTGAACTATTGGGTTGTTATCTTGCGGAGCTAAGTTTGTTAGATTATAGATGTGTGCCGTTCTTACCATCAGTGCTTGCTGCATCGGCTATTTTTCTTTCAAGATTCACGATCGAACCTGAGATGCATCCTTGGGTAAGAAAGCTTGAATTTTGCACTATAGAAAGTACAATGACTAATCTGAAAATTGGCAATTTTTTGGGATTGGGAATAATCTGATCAACGGTAAAAATTCTTGAAAGCTAAACACCATTATTTGGCAGTCATTCTGTATGAATTGATGAAAGTCTTTCAAGTGAAATAATGGGGGGAAAGGTAGCATGCTAGGAAGAGAAGAATGCATAGATTAGGTTTTTTAATTGTTGATATAATTTATATTCAATAACTTATAGAATATTGTTTGAAACTCTAGAATTATCTGGAAAGTGTTTTTTTTTTTTAATTAGGGATGGACCATGAATTCTGTTGCACATTATGCAGAGTTTAGCGCTTCAATGCTATTCTGGCTATAGACCATCTGACTTGAAGGAATGTGTCCTTGCCATTCATGACTTGCAACTAAATAGAAAGGAAAGCTCTTTGCAGGCAGTAAGAGAGAAATACAGGAAGCACAAGGTATTCTTGTTTTATGCTCCTTTGATATGCATCTTCTACAGGCACTATTGAATTCAGTAATCCCATGAATGTAGCTTCCTTAGGGATTGTGGTTCCTGTAAATAGCTGAAGTGAACTGGTTGGGCATGGGTGTGTATTTTGTTAGATCAGTATTTATCCCAAAATTAAAGTCAATATAAAAAGGTAAATTTAGTCATTTAATCAATACTTTAGCATTCCTTTTCACGTGTGAGTTCGAACTCTCAAATAATAAGTAAGGCTTAACACGTTAAATATTTTAATTGAAATTGGGGGTGAATTATGGAGCTAAAATTCGAACTCATAACCGTTGCTTTGATATTATGTTAAATCGTTACTTATTTCAAAGGCTTAAGCTGATAGAAAATAGATTATTTAATCATTTAATCAATACTTTAACATTTATGTTGATTTATGCCAATTTTATGTATGCTCTCCATAGATACATTTTAGAGTTTAGTACATGAGATTGCTGCTTTCTTACAAACATTAATCTGATCATAACTGAATGATCTTTTCTGATAACACTTCCTCTAACTTTTTTTGGCCTGATTCTGATGACAGTATATGTGTGTATCAACATTGACTTCTCCCTCGGAAATTCCTGCATATTATTTTGAGGCCATCAATGGATAGGAATCCATGACATTGTGAATGAAGTCTACTTTGAAGTCTGAAGTAGTCTTGTCATAGAGTTTCTTCTAACAGATTACAATTTACTTCTCTCTTCCAATACTGGCATTTTTGCTGAATTGGAGGGTGTAATAAATCACTTGCTGGTTGAGAGCTGCTCGATTTGAAGTTGGCATGTGTTGAAGTGCCTGAAAACTTTGTGCTCTGCATGTGCATTGCATCACATGTAGAGCCATTATTGACCAATATTTCAGCTTTAATGAGCAGCTCCTTTGCTAGTTATGAAGATGTGAGCTCATTTCATGTAATCCACAAAATCAAAGTTCCTCTTTTTGTGATTCATTTGTAATTTGTGAATATAAACAAGGATTGAGAAAATGATTCTTCACTCGATCTCTTTCCATCCCATCACACATTCCTAAATTTTCAAACATTCTATGAGAATGGGACATCCATAATTGCTTGTAGGATATAGGATCCTTGGGCGACAAAAGGTGTCTATTACATTCTTTTTTTGTGTTTGAAATTTGTGAATGTTTGGTAAAGCTTTTGAAATATGTTTTTGTATTGAGTTTTAAGTAGAGTTTTTGAAGAGGTGAAAAGTGAAAAGTATTGTCTATGAACAAAATTGTTTGGAAAACTTTTTAAAAAGTGTATTTTAATATTTCTGAAAAGCAAAAAAGATTTAGGTGCTCAAAATATAAAAGAAAAAAAAAGTAGAAAATTGCTATACCCTTTTTTTCCACTGGGGTGGCTGTGTTTCCGATCCTTTGTTAGAGGTAGCTGCATGACCACTTCCTCTCTTTAGCTTGTGGCCTCTTCCCTATTTTTTTTTTCCCCTAATTTGTAAAATTTTTGTGCATATTCTTTTCAAAATCTTGGTACCATTTTAGTATTTTTGAAAAATGATGTTTTCTGTTCAAATTCCACACAAATAATCACAAAACGACACAAACCCACGTGCTTTATGCGATTTTGATTTAACGTTTTAATTTTCAATTTGATAGATTTAAGACTTGAGTTTGAGTTGATTTTGAATTCAAAACCTCTATTAGATTTTTTGTCAAATAGGTAACAAAAATAAGTTTGAAAAATATTATTATGTTCTTCTAATGAAAAAAAAAAAGCAAAAAGAAAAAAAAAAAAAAGAAAGAAAAAAAACCAGCACAGACACCCTAAGTTTGGGGTTGCTTGCGAGCTACCCTATTTTTTTTTTTTTCCTTTTATTTATTTATTTTTTATTAGAGAGACATAATAGTATTTCATACTTATTTGACAGAAAATCTAACATGCATCTCACCATAATTTTTAAAAAAGAACTTTAGAAAAATTGTAAATATTTAGAAAGTCGAAATTTTATTCCAAAAACATGACCAGTCAAAATTAATGATGTGTCATATTAAATATTATGTGATAGTTAATATGACCAACAAAAAGTTAACTTAAATATTTGCACGCATACCTCAGTAAAAATAAAGATGTGTCATACTAAGTACTAAGAATTTTTAATTTTTTTTTTTTTTTGGTTGTATTTTAATAAGGGATAATGCAAAATTTGATTTACGTGGTTTAGAATTTTAACAAATAACTCCCTCAAACTTTAAAAAGTTATTGAACGCTCCCCAATAAATAAAGAAACAAAAAAAAAAATAGGTTCATGCCCTTAAAAAGTTGGTAGAATATGTTAATGTGCCACATCAGCACCAATTATAGTGTGACATATATGTAACTTACAATAAAAAATATTAAAAAATTAATATAAAATATACCTTAAATTTTTCTAAGAATTTGATTATACATTTCTAAACTTCATATACCAAAGTGAAAATTTATGTAATTTCAATATATTTTTCACAAGTATTTTGAGTGTTGTAATATATTTTTATTAATTTTCTCTTCCCATTTAATTCAAGCCCATTGTCAGCTCCAAGTCCAACAGCCGTTACAGCCCGTTCCAGTTTAGACCCGGTCTCTCGCACGCTCAACGACTCAACGTTCATAACTTCATAGGCTAGCCGAGAATCGGAAAGCAAAAGACGTCTGAACAGGAAACCGGAGGAACCGGTGAAGACATGGAAGTGGAAGCGGATGAGAAGGAGCTTAAAGCGGCCGGGGCCGAGCCCCTGCCTGACAGCCGGCGCGGCCTGCGCATCCATGGGTGGGAGATCGAGTCTCGCAAGCGCTCAATCCTCACCTCCTCCAACTTCGTCCTGTCAGTAAAAAATTTGTCTAAAAAGTCACAAATTTCTATTTCGTATAGATTGCACATGAATTTAAGGGTTTTCCAATTTCTATTTCAATTTGGAGTTACTTAGTGAGATCTCTGTGTTGGTGGTGCTTGCAGGTGGGAAGAGAAACTTCAGACTTCTCACCTGCCGGAGATGGTTTTTGGGGAGAGTTGTTTGGTTCTTAAACATGTGAACAGTGGCACCAAAATCCATTTCAATGCCTTTGATGCTCTGACTGGATGGAAGCAGGAGGCGCTGCCGCCTGTTGAAGTCCCCGCCGCGGCGAAATGGAAATTCAGAAGGTAATTTCTTTGTTGTGGACAATTGGATCGAACTACATCATGCATAGCTTTTATAGTGATACCACCTTGTCACGCCTTGGCCCCTGATCTTAATGAAAAGGGAAAACCTACCTCCTAGTGGAATTCACATCGGAAGAAGACACAGTGCAACAAGCATTACACAAAATTAGAAATTTACCTTAATATACCTGTCTAGGGCATCAACTCAAATTTCTATCGTGGTGTCGTTTCCTAATCTTGCTGATTAGCACTAGCTCCCATATCTTCTGTAAATAAAAGATCGAACTTACGCATGTTACCGACATGCAATTCGATCGAAGTAGAGGATGAAATTGTATCTAACTTCTACGGATAAAACATGTTCTCTCCACGGGATAGAAATGTAAATGTTCTCTTACTCATATAGATGTCTGAATTTCCTCGAGTTGGCTTACCGTTGATTGGCAGTATAAGTATTGAAAGAATGCTGCTTATGTGAAATATTAATTTGAGTGTGTGTGTGGTCGTGATTTTGTGTTTGTTTCCATCAATCAAATCATTGTTGTCAATATACCAGCATGTGCAGAGGGATTGTTTTTTGGTCTTAAATTATTATTGTGAATTTGCAGCAAACCCTCCCAGGAGGTAATACTGGACTATGACTACACATTCACAACGCCATATTGTGGGAGTGAAACAACTGAGATAGATACAGAGGAGGTATGTGCTCCCTCGTTTTCTATAGCTGTGTGAAATTTGCGTTGTCTGGGCTCCTCTTGTAGATTCGACTTTGTGTATGTGTTGCATAATTTAATGAGTTCCCTGTCCCTGTCCCTTTCAGTGCATTCCTTTCTTTTAGTCTTTTTCAATTTCAGAATGTAAGACAAATATTTTTCTGGAAACAGAAAGGGATAATTTTAGCCGGCTTCTGAATTTGGAGGATTGTCATTATGGCTTTGACTGTTGTTTTTATAATAATAACACCGATATATTGTGGTTGGTACTGTTTCATATGGTCAGCGTGGAAGAGGAGAAATCTCTCAGGAGGCATGTAGTCTCCAATGGGAGGAATGTGAGGAGCAAATTGATGTTGTTTCACTGGCATCAAAAGAGCCTATTCTCTTCTATGATGAGGTGTGCATCTTGATACCTAGAACCAGGTATGTTCTCTTCCCAGAATATGTTTCCATGCCATGACCAATGTAATCATGTAATGGAACAGGTAGTCTTGTATGAAGATGAGTTGGCTGATAATGGAGTGTCACTCTTAACTGTAAAAGTGGTAACTATTCGATCTTTTAATATGATGTCAAACTGCTATCTGCACAACATTGAGATGGTTAAGGACTAACCACGTTCTTGTTTTTTTTTTTTTTTTTTTCTAGAGAGTCATGCCAAGTTGTTGGTTTCTTCTTCTGCGATTCTGGGTGAGTCAACTTTATTGGTTCACGATATCTCTGCATGACATTATATAATGCAATGGAGAATTTGTTTGATTAAATTTTTCTAAACATATGTAAATGCATTTTTTTTTCTAGCATGTATAAATCTTTTTGACCCACACCCGTATTTCTGATGTTCAAGCGGCAATACGCATACAAAGGGCATACTCTGTTCTAGTAAACTCTGAAACTTATAAGGGACTACATATGTGCTTCACTTTCTTTTGCGTGTTAATTAACTCACGAACAAAGCAAGAATTGGACCCACTGCCTCATCCACCACCCCATACTTACGAGGGTGAAAGTGTCATTAGGCCCAAAGGCCATTACTTTATGTTCTCTTGCTGTTTATAGAATTTTTGTTTAGTCACTGAATCAGTTCTTCTTGTAGCTTAGAGTTGATGGCGTGCTTATGAGACTAAGGGACACTCGTATGCATTGCATCTTTGGAGTTAATGCAAATCCCGTCATTCTTCGAGAAAGTTGCTGGAGAGAAGCAACATTTGAAGCTTTATCTGCTGTAAGTTTGCCTCTTTTGTGTGTGCACTTGCACTTGCATGCATGCATGTGTGCAAAATCATAATGTTCTCTGATTCTAGGATGATAATCTTGTTATTTTAGTCTTTACACTTTAGAAAATGCTGTGCATATGTGCAATGATGCTAGGTTGATGATGTCGTTTCGTCTATTTGCCAATCTTTCACAGATATTCTTATTTTATCTGCATTTGGAGAGTCAACAAACTGCTCCTGTCACTTTCTGGGTGTTACAGGGGATAATTCGGTTGCTTTAGATAATATTAACTTCAGTAGTATGGTAATCTTTTAAAGTTCAAAGACTCCTTGTCTCCTGTACCCCAAGAAAACACACTATGCCTGCACACGTATCTCTTATGTATCTCTTTTGGAGTATGAACTGCATTTTCTTTTCAGCTGATTTTGTAATGGTACTAATATGTTGGGTGTGGGATCTATTGAACAAGTAGGAATGAACTGCATTTTCCTTTCCCTCCATAGACACTACAAAAGGCACAAAGGCATCATCTTTCACACAACACTTCGAGTGTTACTGGCCGTCCACCAACAGGCATACAAGTCAATAACTTGTCTAGACATAACCTATGATAGCCCAAAGCGACTGAAAAAAAAATTCAGTAAGGCACATGAAAACTCACAGTGGAGATTGGAGAAGATGGAAGATGGTCCACGAAATCTCAATTCCTTCTACACATACAACATTGATCTACCATTGACATGTCCCTTCCTAAGATTGTCCATGGTAAGGATATTTTCTAGGGCCGCCGTCCAAGCAAAAGAGGCCGCCCTCAAAGTAACCTTAGTTTGCCAAACACTCTTACAAGGAAAAAGAAAGCCATCATTACAACCTAGGGCATTGTAGAAGGAGTGTTGTTTGGAAGGTGGTGCATTTGTGCCTTTTGTAGTGTTAGTGAAGGGAAAGGAATGATGGGTGTTTTGAGGACTGCGTGAAGACTTTGGAGGAGTTGAATTCTTTATTTTTCAACACTTTGTATCTTTGACAGTCGCTTATGTTTCTCTTTAGTTATTAGTTATCATGATTTTCTTGTTTTTTTTGCTCCTACTAACTAGGTGGCTTCTCTTGTATACTTCTTGTGTACATGGAGGTGTTTTACGCTTTTAATGATAGCTCTATTAATTATGAACAAAAAAAGAAGGATCTAACATCGGACAACCCTATTTTGGAGGGAGCCCACTAAAGCTTGTCTTCACCTTCCCGTCTCTCTAACTAATGAAAAATGCTACACACACCCAACTCCCCACACCCAATTTCCACATCAGATTTTTTTTTTTTAAATGAAAACTCTCTCTCTCTCTCTCTCTCTCTCTCTCTCTCTCTCTCTTATTCTCCCTCATTCTTCTTCTTCTCTCTTCTGGTCGGCAAATGAATACGGAGACGGAGAGAGTGCCGGCCGGCTGGCCGGGATCTAGTCGTTCCCCAGCCAGAACGACCGGGGATTTGGCCATTTCAAGGCCAGAACGGCCGGATCCGGTCCTATCCCAGCTAGAATGGCCGGATACTGGCCGACTGTACGGGGAAGGGCTAGAACGGGTGGTCGGCTGGAGGTGGGAGGGAGAGGGAAGATGGAGGGAGGAGGCGGAGAGGAGATAGGAGGGGAAAAAGAAAACGGAAAAAAAAAAAAAAAAAAAAAAAAAAAAAAAAAAAAAATTGATGTGGAATGCCACATCAGGGTGTAGGAATTTGGGTGTGGGGAATTGGGTGTGAGTGTAGCAGCTCTCCTAACTAATTACAACACCTTGTAGAATAAGGCAAAGACATCCACCTCTCAATCATGAGCTGCTCCAAGGAAACTTACGTTTCACTAATTGGTGCCACCAGCAAACTCTAAGTGAGCCACTACGGAAGCATCTTTCGTGCAGGCAATACCATATAAAATTGGAAATGCTTCTTTTAGGACCATATCCCCACACCATAGATCGTGCTAGAATCTAACCTTGAAGTCATCTCTCACCTCAAATCTGGTATGACTTGAAAACCTCCTCCAACCCCTTCTAATATTATTTCATAACTCCACTCCAAACGCCCTAAGAGACTCATTAGAACACCACCTACCCCAAAAACTACCAAATTTAGAGTCTACCACAACTCTTCACAAAGCCTCTCTGTCATGCACATAATGGCATAGCCATTTTCCTAAGAGATCACAATTGAATATCAACAAGTTCCGAAGAAGAGAGTGCTATGGTGAGAAGAAGAGAATGCTAGGCAACCAGGTCTGCAGTAGATGACCAAATCACTAGAAATTCATGGATATTTATAAACTTTTGATTCTTCCTTACTCTAATGTTAGAAGCTTAAACTTTTAGTGCAAAGCCAGGACACTGACATCATTGAAACTGCATTACTTTTCAAGTTTTTAGACAGTTTCTACTAGGTAAAGATTTAGTACAATCAGTCACTCATAGTAGTCTGCATTCTCAATCTGTTTTCTTGTTCTGTTTGTTCTCTTTATGTTGGCACCTTGTTTAACTATGAAGAAAGAGATCAGTTTTATGTCTGTATTGTCAGGATTTAGAAGTATTTTCTTTTCTTAATGCATTGATTGGTCAAATATGGTGCAGAAAGGATACCCTTCTGATTCTGCTGCCTATAGTGATCCGAGCATCATCAGCCAGAGACTTCCCATCGTCATGCATAAGACCCAAAAGCTTAAAGTTCCTGGTAATTTGTAAGGTTATAACTGTCTTCATACAAAAGGACTCAATTTTTATCTGTGTTTTGGTTGTAGAGAATTTGAACATCCAAATTCACATACGCATTATTTTGGCTCATTCTCTCATGTTTGACTTTTTAGTTATCTTCGTGCATGTACACAAAATTTAGCTTTCAACTTTCTACTTTGATGTTTTATACCATAACTTCATTGACAAATTGGACCGCAGAAAGCAAAAGCAATGCAACATGAGTTGATTATGGTTATTTGTGGTTCAACTTCCACATGGTAATTATGTTATTTGGTTCATGAACAAACCAGGACGATTGATGCAATTCTGAATATAAATGAGAGAGAGTGTTTAAGAAGGGAAATCAGAAAGTATCAAGCTATCAAATTAGCAAGAACATCCAAACTCAATCCCCAAGTGAAAGGGAGAGAAAAGCCACAAATGTTGGATGATTCAGTTCTCTGGGGAAAAAAAAGGACTGTTACAACTTCAAAAAACTCTTAAATAAGACAATAAGTTGCTGCCCTAGCTAAGACACGATCACAACCACTAATTCAAATCTAATCTAACATTTCTGAATTTGTCCAGTATGATTAAAAAGTCACATGACTTATTAGTGGCCACATGACTTGGTACATAAAAATTAAAAAAGATTTAACATAAGAAAATACTTAAGTTCAAGACACAACAGCAACTAAAATCAACCAAGATTGATCATATAATCAAACTTATGGATGTCTAGGCTTCCTTTTAGTGTTCCTCTTCGGATGATCATGTATTTGTAAAAAGTCCCCTTTCATATGCTTTGCATTAGTCCTTCTTAAGTGAGGGAGAACTCGCCCTCGAGTTACCATCCTCCTCCACGATCTATTGCAATGCCAAATAGTCCTTTCCAACCCTTCTTCCTATGATGTCCCACACAATAGAACATCCGAAATCTTGTAGATGACATATAATTCTGCATGTTTCCATTCAATGGATTATGTGGATGATCTGTTTTGAAAGCAAACTCAACATTGCGCTTCATGTAGCTGACCTCCGCACTTTGGATCAAAAAATCTCTTTACGATCAAACAATTTTGTCGAATGAATTCCCTTCCAATAAAGTCTTGCCGGATTTGATCATAACTGGCTTCATCATTGTGTCGTGGAAGGTACATAATCCGGTGACAAACCAATTAACATCATGTCTTTCTCTTCGAAGTTGAAAACATGAATATGTGAAGACTAATGCTAAACGAATCTACTCTCTCTGGAGTTTTATTTGGAAGTGTTGGGAGATACTGACCAACAATATTGAGTTGCATGTTATTTTCCAAGTAGGGAATTTTATCAAACACTTGATATGTATCCCATTTTTTTTTTTTTTTTTTTTTTTTTTTTTTTTTATCAATTTCTTGACCATATGACAAAGAACTTACCTCCACAAGATCTTCATTGTCGAAATCAGTATCATAGATTGGTGCATACTTCATATCAAACACTCTCTCACCAATGGACAAGCATTCAATAAACTCTTTACCATTCAGATCACCATTGAACACAGGAATCTCCACCTTAAATCCACCATCCCAGCGCCTATCATCAAATGGAATAGGTGTTGATCTCCTTGGAGGTTTCAGATGAATAGGATTTTCAAATTCCTCTTCTGTTGATGGTCATCCCCCTCAGATTCGTTGCCATCTGAGAAGGATTCTCTCTTTCTGCAACGTGCTGGGCTAAAGCTTCAATCTGCCTTCTTAAATCTTCAATCATACTGACAACTAGTTGTTGATCAAACGCAGTGTTCTGATTTGGTGGAAGAGCTGCTCCACAAGGCTGATTCCTTCTCCTAGGTGGCATCTTGCAAATCCTTAGAGAAAATACCCCAAATCCCCACTGAATTCCTTCGGATTAAAACTTGCTCCGATACCAACTGATGCAATTCGTAATACGAATGAGAGAAAAAGAGAGTTTAAAAAGGAAAATCGGAGAGCTAGTTCAAGCTATCAAATTTAGCAAGAACACCCAAACTCAATCCCTGAGTTTCTAGTTGGCTGAAAATTCATTCAATTCTCTGGAACAAAAAGAAAAAAATTGTTACAACTTCAGAAAACTCTTAAACAAGACAATAGGTTGTTGCCCTAGCTAAGATGCGATCACAGGTATTAATTTCTGATAGTTCTAAATTTGTCCTGTGTTGATCACATGACTAATTAAAAGTCGCATGACTTATTACATAAAAATTAAAAGACTTAACAAAAGAAAATACTGAAGTTCAAGAAACAAAATATCCAATTAAAATCAGCCAAGATTGATCACATAATCAAACTTATGGACGTCTAGGCTTCCTTTTGGTGTTCCTCTTCGGATGATCATGTATTTGTAAAAAGTCCTCTTCCATATGCTTTGCATCAACGATGAAACACAAATTGCACTATATGCCTCGACACTGCTAATTTGGACAATTTTCTAAAGGTTATCTTTGTTTTTCTAGACCAAATATGTGACACCCGAGGTAAATAAATACCAAAGAAACATAGAAAACTAGAATTTAATAAATAAAATGTCGGGTTAAATAAAAATTTGGTTGAGCGTGGGGAAGCTCGTGGGCATTCGATAAAAAACGGGCGAAGATATATATATATTTTTTTGATAAGTAATAAACCAATCTTATTAAAAAGAAACGGGCGAAGATATTAAGTTAGAAACTTTAGAAATTCGGTACATAGGTGTGGCATTTGAACGAAGGATAGGCGCGTTCGAACACGGGGGATCTGCCACGTTTTAGTTAGGGGCGTGCGCGGGAAAACAAACGGCCAGGATCGATCAGGAACAAAACTCAATTGATTGTGTTCTGACGGAGGTCATTAGGAAAGCTGACCTTCTGCTTATTATTTGGATTTTTTTCTCACTTCTGAAAAGCACGAACGGTGGTCATTAGGAAAGCTGACCTTCTGCTTATTATTTGGATTTTTTTCTCACTTCTGAAAAGCATGATTTCGACAAAATTTGTTGATTTGTAAAGTTGGTAATACTGCTCAACCTAAGTACCTGTTTCTTTACAGTCCAATCATTTTCACCGTAATACTGGTTGAACCATAGATTAACCAAAATGGAACTGAACTAGAAAATGATAATTAAGATAAGAGAAGCCCTGTAAAAAACTCAGTAACATGTGGACTGCACCAGTAATTATTTCAGGCATCAACAACTAGGAATAACTGAAAAGTGGGGTTATGTTTCAGGTTTGGTTGTGCTACAAGATGCATAGTGGTAGGAAATTTTTGGTATCTCCTCTAGTTTCATTAGGCAGAACCACCATCCAGGTTATTGAATCTTAAAACTCTGGATTCTACCTTGGTTAGTTTCTTTCCTTGATGGATGAAGAAGTCAAAAGCTGTTCCAATAGAAAGAGTGTAGAATAAATTCCAAACTGAGGCAGAAGAAGGATGGTTGGGTCAGAGCCGCAGATTTAAGTCAAGCTTGTGTGGCTCTGATGGTGGCTCTGGTAGGGGTCGATCCAGATGAAAGCTGCCTGGCCAAATTAAATCCATTGAATCCTCCATCGTGACTGGTGTCCATGCCATTCTAAACCCTGTATTGGCATCATTAAATCTTGCTACAACTGCAGTTGAATCTCTGCTTGGCTTCTGAACAACTGAATGGGGCCGGACCCCAAGCGATCGGGCCATGGGAGTGTTAATGGGCAATCCCATCATTGCCAGCATCCTATGGGACTGGTATCTTCTGGCTGCGCCTCTTTCCCTCTTGTGGGCATTCTGATGACCCCCTAGTGCTTGTGAACTATAGAACTTTCTCATGCAGAAGTTGCATGAAAAAACCTTGTTAGAAGCAGTACTTTTTGGTTGTGGGTCAGAGTCTCCAGCTGTTGAGAGCAAATTCCTGCCTAGGCTCAGGTTCAGCCACTCTCCTGGATTATCATCTTCAGGTCCTTTGTTGTTATCGACGCCGCCGATTATTAGCTCCACTTGCCGTTTGTCTCTTGTTACTTCAGTTGCCTCTTCTCCCTGAAAGATCATGTCTCCACAAATTTCAAATATCAGGTGACGGTTCAAAGAATTAGAACAAAGATGGAGGAAAGAAGTGGGAAGAGGTATCAGAATGTAGGGGAAGTGAGATTGGGAGTCATTATTATTTATTTTATCGTTTCTCCATTCAGTGACCCCACCTTGGTGATGCTCGGTGCTCCAGGGGACAAGGCTTATGTCATCTTTACTGTTTCCCTTGTCAAGCTTAGGATTCCCCACTTTCATCTTTTGCCTTTTCTTTGTCAGACTAACTTTACATGGTTCTCTTTGGAGTACCAAAAGAAATACAAGGTTGACAATCATACAACATTTCCTGATTAGTCAAAACCATAATCTTACCCATGTACTTGAACTGCCTGCCTCTTGAGTGCTTCTTACCCACCAAATAGACAATTCAATGGCTGAACCTTTATGACTTTCTATGCTTCTCCTGCGATGGGATGTTGTATGTATCTATAGATTTTGGCTGTTTCTCAAACTATTTATGCCTCAGTAACTGCTGCTGATTTTTTACATTATCAATTTATTCTGTAATTCTTCTCCCTAGTTTATCAATAAACAGCTAGCATGATCTCACAGCCAGTAAACTCTTTCATGTCAAGCTGGTATGAAATATAATAAAGATGGTACCCACCAGAAAAGAGGTATGTCCAGAACAGAGAAGTGAGTGACAAGAAAAAAGAAAGAAAAAAGGTCAATGATAAGCTCCAAATTCTGAATGCAGCCATTGTAGTGACTAGTGGTGGTGGTAGTAAGTTAGATAGGTTATTAAATTGCCTGTCGATTTGATCTTTTGTGGTGAGTGACGGGACCTGAGAATTGCCAATAATGTTGATAAAAAAAAAAAAAAAAAAAAAAGAAAAAAAAAAAGGGAAGAAAAGAAAAGAAAAAGTAGAAAACCAGACAGGCTGGTATCTTGCCATTTTAACAGTGTTTTCTTTTGATAAGGGTATCTATGTGGGTGTCTTCATGTTGGGGCTTCTTGGGGTTCCTTTTCAAACGTGTAATGGGCAATGTGTATGCACATTAGGAGAAGTGCACAAAGGGCCACATGTACTATTGTCAGTCTTTTTTGTTATGAAACCTTTAGAAGACGAGAGTGGGTTTGTTTGGTAAAGTTTTGAGAAACTCTTCTCAATTTTCAAACATTGAAAAGAACTTCTCAAACAATAATTATCCAAATGTGTTTTCAAATGTGATTCTACCATTAACACCGTAATCACTCACTTCCAACGACACAATATTGTCTATTTTTTATTCCTTTAAATTAACATTTCCAAGAGGTCACCTATCTTGGTTCTACTATCGCATAAGCACGCTTAACTGCAGAGTTCTTATAGGTTCGTGGCCATCAAAGCTTTAAAATGAGTTTTTCAAGAAGGGTGCGAATATACATATAAGCAAATCTTCATTCTAATACTTAGGCGATATAGGACGTCACAAATACACTTTTCAAAATAAACCACAAAATACTTTTAAATAAATTTCTAATACCTTCGTATAAGAATACAAATGTTTTGAAAACGCATTCTGGAAAGGGGCTTTGTTACTTATGAAAAAGAAAAATTAAGAAATAATAATTTAAATAAGAAAAACACAGCCCTGGGCTCCGCCACTATTGGAAAGTTTGATAAAAACAAAAGAGATGTGAAATGCTTAGGATGACTCTTCTTAATCATGCTTAGCAGACAATATTATGAGCTTTCTTTCTTAAATTGTCTTTACCTGCAAGATTTTTCTCTTCGATGAGTGCAAATAGGGGAGGAGGGAAGAGCTCTGCCCCTGCCTTTCTCCCCCCTTTTGATGATTGAACATGTCCTCTTGCTCCCCTTGTGAAGCCTTTTCTCTCCCTGTGTGGAGACTCCCTAGCTTCTGGCGAGAGACTTTTCTCTCTCCAATGAATTCAAGCAAGAGCGGAGGGAAGAGGTTTACTTACTTCATTCCCCCCCCTCCTCCCTTTCACCTACAAGCACCGACACAATTTTTTTGTCTCCTTCATCAGATCCTTGGCTCCCTTCCACCTTCTCCTCTAAATTTCCATAACTTGTGCCCCTCTTTTGACTATGGAGACTTTCAAATCCAAATCTGATGTCCGCTAAGCATCCATCACCAAGCATCCCCCTCAACGAACATCACGCAGTGATTTTCCTCTACGGCGGCCCCAATCCAATTAATGTTATCCTCCATGTTGTGGCTTCAAAGTCCTCTTGTAGTTGTAATAGGTGTTTTTCATAGCTGCTCATCCATCGAACTGCCTTAAAATTGCCGTTTTCGGTAGCCCCTTTCTTGGATTGTTTGCCAAAAAAAAATCATTGAGACGTACCATTTATTTGGCTCATTCCCAAATGCCAGGTTTTATCTAAGACTGTGATGTTTATACTGCGGTCTATGTTGAGGTGCCTCACCCCCTCCTCCTTTTGTGTTATCTTTGCTTTGATTAATACAATCTCACTATATATATATATATATATATATATAAATGGGGAGATTTAATTTGAGGGCATACTATTTTGGCCTCTAAATGCAATAAAGCTAATTGGATGATAGGAAATTAGTATAAGCTGAGAAGTAGGGGATGAGAAAAATCAAAATTAAATTAAGTGAGAGAATGTTTGACCTACAAGCTTTATAATTGATACCTTGCTATTGATTATCTCCATAAAGAACAAGATTCATGGTGCTGACGCTAGATCTCTCGGATAAGGCATTGTTACAATGGTGCAAGTGGCAGAGTGAATATGTCCATCACTTTTGGAAGGCACCAACTTTTCTAACTCTACTTGAAAATAGTTTTCATACATGAATAATTGAGAGATATGGGTATACAACAGGGATTCGACAAACCAAAAGCCCCAATTCGTCAATTGCATCATCATTTCAGAATTGATAATATCTTTCACAGTTCTAAAAAGCTCTGTTGCTCAAATTCTTCATTTCAATTATTGTGTTAAAAAGAAAAACATGGTATTATCTTCATAATAAGGGTTATCTCAAAAAATGGATCATGTGGCTTTCCTGTTTATCATAACAATCATTGAGTTTTAGAGACTAATTGAGCTTTTTGAATTTATAAGATTAGTTCTTTCGTCCACATGCCGTTAGGCCTGTTTGTCACTATTATGATCCGGAGGAAAATCTCTGAGAGTTACTAAGAATATGTGCATCAGTTAGGCTACAGATTTACATTGATAAGAAGAGGACAAATTTCCTACTCACAATTTGAAAAAGAAAAAAGAAAAAAGAAAAAGAAATGGTGACTACCAAAGCTGCTGCCAGTGATGAGGTTCACCATAATGGCTTCAACCTGTGGGAAAACAATTTCGACACGTGTTCTTTGTTTGTTTTCACCCTCTTTCTGGCATGGTTGGGCATAAGGAAGATTTACAATGGATAGTGGAGCAAAAACATGACACCACTGGAAAGGACCGAGACGCAACAGGTATCATGATTCACGAGAGTAGGGTTCTGGGAGGAAAATTCCAAAGAAGAATGAAGGAAAAGAAGATTGGCAGAATCTGGGTGAATGATGGAACGTGATTCACGGAGGTGACACGATAACAGTTCGTGACCCAATGCAGAGGAAAGTACTTTAAAGTTGCTCCCGTTTTGATCTTTATAAATCTCAAGGAGACAAACCATTTTAGACAAATTTGCAAGAGACGACAAAATATGCCTCCTAAACGAAAATAATGTCTTGGTAACCTGTCTTGTCCAAAGTGACACAATCCTCTACACTAAAGGTGCCCGAATTGCTTGCTCCAAGTGCAAGAAAATCCTCCTCATCCCTGAAACAAACAATGAACACAAGCAGGTAAGGATTCATATTCCTAACAATTCAACCAGCAAATATGAGAGTCTCTCCGAAGCTCACCTGCCTGAACAGGAGGGCAGACTGCCTAAGCCTTATTTGGACAGGTAAATTTCGTAAGGACTCTTTCACGTTTGCTGCTCAAATTGCTAACAATCCTAAAACAATACTACAAATAACCACAGAAACACATGGGCCAGTCCCATTATAAGAGCAACAATATGTGTGCTGATTCATGAACCTTCTTCTATGGATTGTAGCTTAAATTTGCTCCAACAAAAAGGCCAATAGTGGACCATGAACCGACAGTAACACCCCTCGTGATCGTCCATAGTGACGCAATTGTCAGGACTTTATGCATCCCATGCGCTCCTTGTCATGAAAGTTATTACACATGACTTCATGACGCTGCCAATGGCAGACTGAACCATAAGACTTTGTCTCAGCTGTCTAACCGAGCATAGAACGGATCCATGAAACAGGCCCAGAAATATAACGAGAAAACCCACCAGCAAGCACACTGGTATTAAGTTCTATAACGATAAAACCACTCATTTTTCATTGAAAAGAAACCACGTGGCAAATGTTAATAACAGGTACTCCAAAAGCTAACAGTAACAGAAATTATTAAACAAAATATTTAATTAGCCAGAACCAACGTAAATTGTTGATGTCCATGATTTAAAAAACCTCCAAGTTTCTTCTTGGAAATGGCATAACTTGAATGACATCTTATTAATTTCCTACTAGATGGCTGAAGTTCCTACAAGATATCCACTCCCTACAACCTCCGCAAATTAACTCTTGCACTCAAATGTGCTGATACAACAGCCCTTTCAAGTACCTGCAATGACATGGCGAAAAGAAAATAAAATGCATAAGAAATAGGATCACATACACCAAGTGATTTGAAAAATGTAGCAACTTCTTCTACAACACCCAAACATAATATATTACTTGTTCCCCAAATGAAAGCTGATTGGGGATGGAATGAGAATCCACAAGAATAACCTTGACACAAAATTTCCCTCCAAGCAAAACCTGCTCAATATGTAATCAAAACCCAACAAAAAGAAGCAGAAGTCTTTTGCACCCGAATTTCAATAAGTGCACGGATTACAGAATAAAATTGTAGACATTTATTCAAGTTAAATGCGGCTATTTCTGGTTACAAATAAAAGATCAAATTAGCACCCACGGTTCAAAAGCTTGTCAAACATAAGCATTTTCAGATGGTCACACTGAACATGTTCACCTGACACTGCACGATCAGAGAAATATCCTAACTAAGGACGAGCTGGTAGTTGAAGAGCTATTTCTTCCCCCTTCTTCCCCATTCTCAACTACGACGTGCATAAACCTAATTTCCTAAATACAAATAAGAAGGAAAGAACAAAAGAGAGCTGCAATCAGATCCAACTAGATTTCAATCGAACAAGAATGTATCATTTTCAAGCACTAGCAAAATTCCAGGAGTGGGCCATGGTATCAAGCAATATCAGAAAAGCTTATGCTTTCTCCTCCCAAATGGAAGAAAACTTTAACCACCTGCCCTAGAAATTTCATATGGTCTCTTAGAATCTGATGTATTTCTTTTTTTTGATAAGTAGAATCTGATGTATTTCTAGCTGGACGCAACTTCATTACCAAAAGACCCATAGCTTGTATCCATAGAACATATTAAATGAGCGACAAGTAAATCGGACCTGGATCCTGTGGGAAATGTTGATCATGTGAATGGGTTGACTGGTATTTTGGGTTGTGGGGTTTCCTCTTTGCCTTTGAAGTATCTTGGTTTACCTTGGGGGCCTCCTATAAGCCCAAACATATTTGGGACGGTGTTATTGAAACGATAGAGCATCGGTTGGCTTGGAAAATGATGTACTTGTCTATGGGTGGTAGAGTGACCCTTATTGAGAGCAAACTTTCCAACATGCCTATGTAGTATGTACTTCAGGTCCCTCTTTCCTCCCCCTGTGAGTGTTGCAAACCCTAATTAGAAGCTTCAATGTAATTTCTTATAGGTTGGGCTAGGCGAAGAGTTTAAATATCACCTAGTTAGATGATCCAAGGTTTGTTCGTGGATCTTTGAGGGGGGGTTGGGGGTTATGAACTTGTTGATGTTCAACCGTGCTCTTTTAGGAAAATGGTTGTCATGCTATATGCATGAGAGAGAGGCTTAGTGGAGAGTGATGATGGACTCTAAATATGGCAGTTTTTGGGGAGGGTAGTGTTCTAATGAGCCTCTTTAGGTGTTTGGGGTGGGGTTATGGAAGAATATATGTATTTTTTTTTTTGATAAGTAAAAGTAATATTATTAAAAAACGCAAAGCACAATCAAGTACATAGAGTATACAAGAGAAGCGACTAAGAAGAAGAAGAAAAAAGAACAAGAAAATTATTAAAACTAACACTAAAGGAGCTAGGAACGCAGTAGTCCAAGAGAACAAAGAAAAGAAGAAGAAAGTAATGAACTCATCAATCATCCTTTCCTTGTCCTCGAAATGTCTATCATTTTAATCCCTCCAAAAGCACCACAAAAGGCAAGAAGGAACCATCTTCCACACAACAGCACTCCGAGAACGACCACCCGTCCAAAAACAAGCGAATAAATCTACCACCTGAAGACACATAACGCAAGACAAACTGAAGCAACTAAATATAGCATTCCATAGAGCGCGTGCACCCTCACAATGGAGAAGAAGGTGATCTACAGATTTCCGATTCATTTTGCACATACAACATCTATCAATCACAATGACAAGACGTCCAAGGTAAGGTAAACTTCCCACTCTAATGGAATGCAACAAGGTGAAGAAGGAAGCCACGACGTCCACCTCCCAGTCGTGGGCTGCTCGAATAAAGCTAACACCCCACTGAAAAGAACCACTCTTCGAAACCAAATGAGCTGCAACGAGCGCATCCTTGTCAGGAGCTATGCCATACAAAACTGGGAAAGCTTCCTTGAGGGGCATCCTTGTCATGAGCTATGCGCATCTATGGAAGAATATTAGGAGGGGTTGGAGGAAGTTTTCAAGTCATACCAAATTTGAGTTGAAAAATGGCTCCAAGATTAGATTCTGACATTATCTATGGTGTGGGAATATAGCCCTTAAAGAGACATTTGGTATTGCTTGCGCAAAGGATGCTTCTATTACAACCCATTGGGAGCTTTTTTTTTATTCCAATAAGTGGAACATGAGCTTTACTAAAGCGGCTCATGATTGAGAGGTGGATGTCTTTGCCTCAATGATGTTCTCTTCAACTAGGGAAAATGATAGGTGGAGGACAAACATCCGTCCCCCATCACCCTCTTTTGTTTTTTTTAATCAAAAAAAATATAAATTTATCCTTTGATGTGACATCAAAGGACTAATTTTGATTTTTTTTGCTTTAAAAATGAAAAAGGGGGTGATGGGGGACGGTTGTTTGTCCCCCATGTAACACTGCTCTTCAACTAGAGTGAGGCGGAAAAGTGAAAATAAGATGTGATGGTCCCCTCCAAAAGAGGGGTTGTTTGAGGATAGATCCTTCTATAGTGCCTTGGCCTATAGAGAAGGCTTCCGCTTCCCTTGGAATAGTTTTTGGCGGACTAAGGTTCCTTTGAGGGTGACCTTCTTCGCTTGGTTGGCAGCTCAAAGAAGAATCTTTACCATGGACAATCTCAAGAAGCAAAACGTCATTGTGGTTAATAGGTTTTGCATGTTTAAAAGGAATGAGGAGACCGTGGATCATCTTCTTCTCTATTGTGAGGTTGCTTATGTAATATGGAATGTTTTTTCCAATCGATTTAGGCTATCTTGGGTAATGCCTAGACAACACTCGGAGTGTTGATGTGTGGAAGATAATGCTTTTGTGCCTTTTATGGTGTCTATGAAGGGAAATGAATAATAGAAGTATTGGGGACCGTGAGAGGACATTCCTTTTATAGTGTCTATGAAGGGAAATGAATAATAGAAGTATTGGGGACCGTGAGAGGACATTGGAGGAGATTAAGTCCTTCTAGCTAGGGTTTTCTCCTATTACTTATAAAATAAAAAATTAGGTGTTTTCTTTTGTATATTTCCTGTGTACCTGGGGGCGCCTTATGCTTTTAAATATATCTCGATTATATATATATATATAAGTTAATCGGATTTTGATTATCACTCTTTATAAACATATTTCAATCTATAACATTTGGCAGACAACTAACATATAAATAAGGATGGATAATTAGATCCTCCCTCTTACAAATTTATTACATAAATAAAGAAGAGGCTAGACTAGAGCCTCCTTTTTGTGTTAAAGAGCCATTCACTGCCGCCTCCAAATTATGGTAATTAGCATATTGAAAAAACTTAGCATGCAATGAAGATCCAAAAACCAAAGAATTAATTATATATAAAATAAAACTATAAAAATAAAAATATGCACCAAATGACTCTTTTTAAGTCTTAATGCATAGTGATATTTTTTGGGGGGAAGGGGGTGGGGGGTTGAAATGGCAGCTAAATTGGTCAACATAATACCCTTGTTATAATCTTCAAAAAGAAAAGAGGTTCGCTTTGCTATGGTAAATGGTAATTAACCAAAAAAACTCTCCAATCATTTCTAAGGCTTTACATTATCCATTAACTCATACAAAATAAAAAAATTTACCACACTTATGTTTTGGAAAGAAAGGTTTAAAAAGATAACCTACAGTGCAGCATCATCCTCCCCGCCCTGTGGATGATCGAGAGTCCTCATGCATCACCCGTCTTTTCCATTCCACCCTATCAATCCCAATCCCAAGTCCTTTTCATCAACCAAACTTAAAAGGCTAACAAACTCCTACCAAGCCCTCATCTATCAACCAAACAGAACTGTAACCAGATTTTTTAAAGTGTCAAAACATTTAATGTTCTCTAGGGCATTAGTGGATCTAACAACAAAATGAGGAAAAAACAACTGTTTTCATTTTTGTCACGTATCCTAGAAATAGCAAGACTCACAAAGAGACTACTAGCGATCCTGACAAGTACGACGGAAGGTACCATGAGACAGCTCACAGAAAGCCCGCACGTTGGCAGCAAGGTGAGATGTGAGGCCTGTGGCCAATGTGAGTGGCAGAAATGATTGTGTGCATCCCAATTCTCCCAAGTTCCTACAGGAAACACAAGAAAACCAGTTAATCTCAGCAGAACAATCATTTAACATCTAATAATATAGAAAAGGCGAGAAAGGAAAACCTTTTGATCCCTTTATTTGCTACAATAATAATGATTTGCCATTACTATTTGTGTCCCAAGAAAGCAAATGTCCATCAAATTATTTATTTATTTATTATTATTATTATTATTATTTTAAAAATGACATAGTAAAACAAAAATAGGTTCATAAAAACTACAGTTAACAACCTTCAAAAAACGATCTCTAGTTGATTTGGGTAAAAAAATGGAAATGGAAACAAAACTGAACCACAAAAATTTCAGAACTTTAGACGGGCACAAAAACAAAAGATAGCACACAATATGGACTATTTTCACTTCTCTCCATTATCTCAGCAACCAATCGTGGAGTAAAGCACTACTTGGAAATGGCAAGCAATTAATTGATAATAACTACAATATTCATAAATCAAAGATCCATACAAATGTAATTGCTAAAAATAAACAAATGCCATTGCAAATTTGCAAATTCGAACTTTACATTTCCTTTATCGTCCTCTCTTTTTTCTCACAACACAGGCAATGGTTGAAATTCCATCTCTGTCCCATATCTCACATAGCCGATATCCAACCAACATGAATGAATAAATACCGATAAACAAAATAAAGCATATAAAAATTCAAAATTTTCTCATGTTTTTTTTTTTCTATCATTTTCCCGGAAACCAAACAGGGAGGAGAAGAGGTTAGGTTTTGGGGGACCTGGGGACAGCAGCGAAGGGGAGGCGGCGGCGGGACTGCACGCGCGGAGCGGCGAGTGACGGCAGGCGGGTGCGGGGGAGAGGCCGCGACGAGCGGAGCGACGAAGCCCTGGCGGTCGAGATTAGCGACCGAGACAGCGATCCTGAGCGCAAAGCCATTTCTCTCTGTTTCTGACTCAGAGAAAAGAGGGAGGCGCGAGGGGTTTTCGAGGGTTTAAGGGTTTGTGTTGGTTTTGCTTTGTGCTTAGCGTGTGATGTGAGGTGGATGATACGGTGCTGCGAAGGAGGCTAGGAGCAGAGATTTACAGGTATTCCTATTTTTCAAAAAAAATTGATTATTATTTTTTTAAATTAAATATTTAAAATTTTATTACATCAATATTTATCACTTTTAAAATATTATAAATTATAAACAATATTGATATTAGCAAAAATGATGAATACTGATATAAAACAATAACCCAATCAAAAACAATCGTTGGAATTTTTTTTTAAAATAAAAAAAAATAAATTTAAGTGATTGAATATCTTAAGAATTCTTGAAGATTCTAATCCAGCAGCAATGTAGAGTTAGACAATCAAATACATTTAATTTATATTAATGATAATACACGACCGATCACATATTATTTTTAGTATTATCAATGAGTTTTAACTCAATTTGTACTGGTTACTGGTACTTCTTTTCTTTATAGTAAGGTGTAGGGTAAGATCGTAGGCTCATGTTCCACGTATGCCTATCTAAACAAAGAAATTATATATACCACATGCAGAAACCATTTGGGTTCCATCTACCCTCAATAAGTTTTAGATTCCATCTTCTTTGGGCTAAATGAAATTTGGGTTAGGGTAGGGTTGGATAGTCGGTGAAGGGCTTGAGTTGTCGTCCCGTGAAGCCAAAATTTTTGTTCACAGGGCCTGACAGGGGACAAGATTAAAGGATAGAGTTATACTTCATACATTACATGCTTAATGGTCGCTGGCAATCCAAATCAGAGTAGGAAGTTAAGTTATATACAGGGTTAAATACACTTTTAGTTTTGAGTTTTAAAAATTTTATTTTTTAGCTCTTAGAATTTCAATTCGCCTCATGGATGACACTTCAATTTTGAAAAATGACCGAATTAATACCTCAGTCAAGTTTTCCATCAAAAAAACTAACGGCTCGTCACGTGTCAACCTCTGACACTATATAAAAAAAAAAAATCTTTAAAAATTAATAAAATAAACAATTTTTTTGAAAAAAAAAAAGAAAAAAGAAAAAAGAAAAAACCACCCACCTTGGCCACCATGGGGATGGCCGGGCCACCCCCAAAGGCAAAAAAGGATCTTGAATTTTTTTATTTTTATTGTTTTATTGTTTTTTGTCAAGGGGCCTTTTTTTTTCAATTTTTTAATATTTTTAATTTTAATATCTTTTAATTAATTTTTAAAGATTTTTAATTTTTAATTTTTTTATATAGTGTCACGTGTCGACCTCAGAGGTTGACACGTGACAAACCGTTAGTTTTTGGACGGAAAACTTAACTGAATTACTAATTTGGTATTTTTTTCAAAATTAAAGTATCATCTGTGATGCAAATTGAAACTCATGGACTAAAATATAAGTTGTCAAAACTTAGGGACTAAAAATGTGTTTAACCCATTATATATATCAGCAGCAAGAAGCATAACTTATTTGCTTTCCTTTCTTTCCTGGATCTTCTTCCCATACTAACTAAAGATATGTTACATGTTCTTCACAAAATAAGGTGATAGCAGCAGTATTAATGATTCACATAACATTGCAAGAAACTAACTATAACACACAAGATATATAATTACCTCAGAAGATCCTAACTTTTGAAAGAGGCCCAAAAAAGACGAAAGATTTATTAGAAAAATATGAGCAATGTTCCTAAAATATAATTGATATTAACATTCAAGGAAAAGCTGCTTCTTTCAGAGAGCATGTCTTCACACATTTTAGCTGTGCATTGAATGTGTAGATTATGCCAGATAATATGTTTGCTGTGACTATCGTTCCTCGGTAGTGTAATCTTTTTAGAGAATTGAGGTCCTTCGACCAGAGACCGACTTCATGAAGATCGCCTTCTTCCCAGCAGATGCTGACTGTTACCCCACCACGCGCCTTCAATCCTTTCACACAACCATTAGCCCATTTGTCCCGGGGAAGAGCAGGAAGGAAATACAGGTCATTTATGGTGCTCTGGACAAGCATTTCTGAAACTGCTGCTATGAAACTGAAATCAAAATATTGTTAATACCTTTGTCAATCACCAACATTTATTACTTCCAAGGCAATATTTGTTTGCAAGAAGGTTTGAAAGAAAGACTGAAGTCGAAATATGTTGCTTGGTCACAATCAGAGATGCAATAATTTACACTTGGCACTTCCTGTTTGACCCCTAAAATAATTCCTAATCAAAATTATCTTTCCCATATATCTTCTTTTTTCTTTTCTTTTTTTATAAGTAATAAAAGTTTTATTAAAAAAGTGTTAAGGGGCCCCTATTCCCATATATCTTACTGAATAACTTAACAGTTTTGTTTTATACAACTAAAACATGAACAAGAAACTTAAATAAGGGATTCTTTTAGGCACATTAATGGCAACTGGGGTGTAATTAATGCCAATTGCTGTGAATAGATTACTTACCCAAAGTTGGCATCAATCTGGAAAGGAGGGTGTGCTGCGAATAGATTACTGTATAGTCCTCCTTCAAATGGTTCCTCATTATCCGGATCCACCAGGTTGATCAACTTCTTGACCATCCGATATGCATGCTCACTGTTGTGGAGACGGGCCCACAAAGAAGCTTTCCATGTAGTCGACCATCCTGGACCATCCTCTCCTGTTCGAAATGGTCAAAATGTAAGAAAAACAACTCTATATGACATTGCTCCTAACAATCATACATGTTGAAGTCCACAAAGCTACTCCAGAATTCAGGCTGCATAAGTTAACCAGTTGATTCGTGATGGTGTTTACTAAAAACCATGGTAGCGCACATAACATGATATCTAGTCCTCCATACAAATTCAAATTCTAAAGGAAAAAGTTGTAATCATAATAGGCCTCCTTCCCACATTCTGTGTAACATATATGTCTATGTATTTTTGGGTGTGGGTACAAACAAGAAATTTGCATTTTAGAGTGACTGTAGTTTGATTTACAACTTTTATTGGTGCTAACGGATAACATTTTGATTGTATAATTATTCTTCCTTTTAGGAAACTTGGTTATTCGAGACACCCATGAGATTTTAGTTTTTTCAACCTTATCCCCTGTGCCTTTTGAATTTAATGTGTCTCGTCAACTAATTCATTAGCATGGCTTATGGAAAAAAGTCATAATTGTAGTTTTTGCTGTTATTATTAGTACATGTAAAATGAGGGTGTAAAATTTGTTGACCAAGTGATGTACTATTATCGGTTAAGATGTCCTCTGTCAATCTTCTGATGTAGATCCACATGAGTGTATTAACAGAAATAGGATTCAAAAAGAAATTAAGAGATTCCCAAAATAAGAGGTGCAATTAAAAGAAGTTGAGATCTTAGGGGGTGTTAATAGGACCTCAAAATTGGAGGGGTATCCAAATGCCCCAAAACTAGACTGACATAGGAAGACAAAATAAGCAATCTAGTTAGTTCCCAGAATAAATGAATAATATGATTTTTTTTAAAAAGAAAAAAACCTCGTTTGTTGAGAGAAATCTCTGCAGCTTCACAGAGATCCGGAGCTTTCTCAACAGTTATTGTGTGCCCAGGAAACAGGCCAAATAGGTGCGAAAGATGTCGATGATGCACATCTGGGTCCTCAAAATCTTGTGCCTGGCTTAACACAGACTGGTTTTCTTAGCCCATTACACAAGCGAACTTCATTACTAACTCCAAAGCAAGACCTTTTGCTAATAATTGACAAGTTTACACTCGAGGTACTCACATACCCATTCCATAATGGAACCATCTCCAGCAATTTTTGTTGGATACAGCCTTGGTAAAGCCAGGCGCACTCTTTGAACAAGATCATCTTCATCTCTCTCCAGAACCTACTGTCAAAAATCAATTAGGATATGGAATATATTTTTTTTTTTTTGATAAGTAATTTAAAATTCAATATATGGAATTTATGGAATATATTTTTTTTTATTAGGATATGGAATATATGGAATATATGAAAATTAAAAAGAGGATTGTTTTGGATGGTATAGAATAAAAGCGTCACCTCAGCTGCAGAAACAACTGCAGCAAAAACTTCTCTTATAATTGCCATGTCCATTGTTGATGAGTAGCTCACACAAGCAGTCTTACCGTCAGGAGCATCAAAGTCATGTTCTGGAGAAGTTGAAGGGTTGGTTTCAAGATAACCATCCCGGCCTTCAATCAACCAATCCAACAGAAATGATGCACATCCATCCAACAAAGGATATGCCTTGACTTTAAGAAAATCCTAATTATGAAGAACATATTAGCAATATATACCTCCAATGAGTGAATTAGATTCTGTTAGAAGAAATTATATATGGTGCGTTGCTGCAAGAATTTTTTTTTTTTTTTTTTTAGAAAAAAAAAAAAAAAAGTGCTTTCAAGATTGCAAAACAATCAAACTATTCAAGCCCCATAAGCAAAAGATTCATTGATCTAGTAAGAAATATGAGTTTTACAAGTACCTAAGTAATCTTCAGGGTTTTCAAATGGCAAATTACAAGACGATCACCTTCAACTTAAGAAACAGCAGCACTTCATAGGCTGCATATATTTAGTATTATAGCATGCATTTAGTGAAAGTTTGACCCATGTTAGTGTATGACCTTGATATACATTGTTGGGCTTATTCTCATATCAACTTAAACTTATGTGACAATTGGTTCAGCAATATGCTGTTAAAGCCTTCCAGTCCAAAAAGTTGTTTTTATACTCTAGGGAATCACCATCGTATTTGGTTACTTTCTATGGTGTTCATACTTGTGTTCGAAGTTCAGGTCTAGTTTTGCTTCAGCATGAGAAGGTGTGTGTTAGTGTCTGAGCTTATTTACATAGTTAAGCTTGTCTCCTATTAGGTTAAGCTTTTGAGACAATCGGTTTTGCTAACAAATTTATTTTCACACATTAAAACATGGAAATTTAACCAACTTACCACATTAGCTAAGCCTATAATTCCATGGCCTTTGTGCAGAGCTTAACTTCAAAAAAGAAGTTGCTTAGTTTTCAGGGACCATCTCTCACCCAAAAGAACTGCCTGAACCACTTGCTTAACTCTAGTGCAAAAGGCTTTCCAAAAAAAAAAAAAAAAACTCTAGTGCAAAAGGCAATCTTGAAGAATTTTTTTTTTTTTTGCAAAGCTAAAACAGGATTCATTAAGAGATACCAGCAGATTCTACCTATTTGAAAAGTATTTTTCAATAACCTTCCTATTAGGAGGAACACATTTTCAGACCAATGATAGACTAAAGCAAGGTATTTTTTTATAAGTTTAAAAAAAAAAAAAAAAAAAACCGAAATCTTACCTTGTCCATTGTATAAGTGTAGTGATCCCATAAATGGGTACAAAGCCATGCTCCGCCCATCGGCCATAATGCCCATACAACATCACCTTGATCTGCCGATGATTTTGCCCAAATGTCAGATTTATGATGTACAACCCAACCATTTGCTTCATAGTTTACCTACAACATTCTGCAAATAAGAAAATTGTGCATGGGAATAGATAAATGGGAACATAATTTCTTGAAGAACAAAATAAGATCACAAAGGAGGGCAAGGGCATTGACAGAGATTGTGCTGGTCTTAGGCCTCGTATGCTTCATTCCTGACATCTACAAACATAGCTTTCAGATTTAGGCTGCCAGCTACCATTCGATGGCAGTCAGCAATTAATTCCAAGTTGTTTTCATCAAAATAAGCACCATGCTGTCCTAATGGCATGGTATAAAGGATAACAGCATTGAATTTAAAACTAAAACTTCCTACTTTAAGATTACCTAAATATTTGGACATGGGAGCCTCATATGCATAGCCACATTTCAGGACTTCCTCATCTTAGTCCTCTATTGTTTTCAAATATTCAATACTTAAACTGGAATGCCCGCTTACACTCGGATAGTTTAGCAACCAAAAGAGATCATATGGATGAACAGACTAAATTGATTGAAGGCTTTAATATAATTAGAAGGAGAAAATTGACTTACTTCTGCAGTTTTACGTCCATTAATTGACAAAGAGGAAATGAAGTCAAACAATGGTTCCTGGCACTCGCTAAGGTTGCAAGGAAGGGAAGGCCAATAATTCATTTCAAGATTAATATTCAAGTGAGGAGCCCCACTGAACAAAAAGATGAAGGTGTCAGAAACTCTCCAGATAAAATCTTGACGTAACTAACTGCAAGTAATTGTAGGTTTTATATGACTTATCAATATCTTACATCAATGTGCTACTGTTGGAAGGTAGTAGTTTATGCATATTACGTGTATTAATTGACATGTAAAGAAGTAGAAAGTGAAGTAAAATATTCTTTCAGATATGGCCAACATTCTCTTTTATCTCTCACTCTCTCTTATCTCTTTCTGAAAGCCTAACTTCCTGCACAATCTTATTACTGGAATCTCAAATTTTTCACAAATAATAAGGAGATGGACAAGGCATATAAAAATTATAAAATAGCAACGAAATTAAGAGGGAAAAAGAAGAAAAAAGTCTCCCTAGTTTCTCCACTTTTTCCTAAATTGGAACGGTCACAAAAATTAGAGACATAACTTACTTTTAATACATCTAGATACAACAACCACCAATCCCTAAAACTTAGGAAGTGACCTCAAGTAAAAGGAAAAGCAGAAGAATATCAGCAGTAGAAGAGGAGGTTATGAACTGCTACTCACCAAATATATTAAAACAAAAAAATTTTAAAAAAAGAAACAAAAGAGAGAGGAGGTTACAAAGTTTAAATTGATGCATTAATTAAGGCCCTTTTAGATCAACTGAAATAATTTTCTATATCTAAATTACAAACTAAACTCCTGCGTGGCTGCGTGTGTGTGTGTGTTTTGGGGGGAGAGGAGTGTGTGGGTACGGTGTGTGTGTGTGTGTGTGTGTGTGTGTGTGTGTGTGTGAGAGAGAGAGAGAGAGAGAGAGAGAGAGAGAGAGAGAGAGAGAGAGAACAAAGCAGAAAATATCAAGCAAAATAAAACAAATTGAGTTGGAGACGGAATAACAACTAAAGGAATGAAGAGAATGTGACATACTCCCATTTTGGCTGAATATCCTTATTCCATATTCCCTGCAGGTTTGCCACCTGAGTTCGAGGCCGTGAACAAGAAATAAGTAGATATCGACCATACTGGAAAAGAAGCTCCACCAAGGAAGGATCTTCATCAGTCTGAAAAGATTTGACTCTTTCTGCAGTTGAAACCATGTTATCTTCACTTCCCTTATGATATAAACCGGTTACAGAGGGCGTAAGTTTCTTCAATTCCAGAGACCCATCAGATATAATGCTCTTCAAGTTTTTCGTAAGCTGCAGTGAGACACGATGGAAGAGATTCTGATAGTCATCCAAATGATGAGCATAAAGATCATAGTATGACAAATCTCTCATCGGCTTCAACGCACTGAGTGACTCTGAAGTAGGATTCCTCTTAGAATCTGAAGGCTTAGTGAATGGCCCAACAAATGAAGATGAAGCGACTAGAAGCAAAACAGCCCAATCTGAACCCTCAATCCTCAACTGCTTGTCATCCAAAATATGCATCACACCTCTGTCATCACTAATCTGTAAATCAAGAACTGCAGAAAACTGAATTCCCTTTGGCTTGTCATTTGCATCCACTGTTGGGGGAATCCTTTTAGCAGGACAGCTTCCTTCCATAATAATCTGATTTTTCCCATTAATGTATGAATGATGGGGTAACTTGCTATCTAGAGACACTGAGAATGATAGAGATCCTGGTTTGCTTCCAGAAATCTTTGTAACAATTACTTGATCGGGATTGGAAGCAAAGTGTTCCCTTGTAAATTCTACATCACCCACAGAATATTTTACTCTTACTGTTGCAGTATCCAAGTCTAACTCTCTGTGGTAAGTTTCTTCAGCAAAGGTAAGATGGGAAGCATCAAATTCCAGCTTGATGTCACCAAGAAGTTGGTAAACCTGAATTATCACTAAATAATCAGTACAATATAATACTCAGACCTATATAAAGCTTTCTGGAATGAATAATCTCAAAATGGAAGCTCATGGGCTTTAAATGATATATTGAAAGCTAAAACCCAACATACGAACTAAACACTAATGCGGGACAACAAGCAATTGAGAAGAAAGTTTGAAGAGAGAGAAGAGAAGTAAGAGAGAAGAAGAAGCGCGCGCGCGCGAGAGAGAGAGAGAGAGAGAGAGAAGAAGAAGAAGTCAAGAGGGAAAAGATGACAACAGTCGATTATTTTCTTTTTCATCAAAAACTATTTATCACAGTAAAATACTATGCTTAAATAGACTAGAGATTTAACCATTGTAAAAGTCTATGGGCCTTACTCACCCTCAAAAGACGCCTTGAGAGAAGAGAGGTGTCCATGGCTTATATAGTCTACAAGACAAGGAACTCTTAGCAATGTGGGACACTTTAACACGCCCCCTCACATGTGGCATCTTTGGTCAAACACGTGTTCAACAACGAGAAGGAAATGCCCATTATTGTCAAAGGAACCTGCTCTGATACCATATAATAGTCCATGGGCCTCACTCACCCTCAAAAGGCGCCTTGAGAGAGGAGGGGTGTCTATGGCTTATAAAGTCTACAAGACAAGGATTTCTTAGCAATGTGGGACACTTTAACAACCCTAACCCTAACCCTAACCCTAGTGATACTTGAGCTTACAGCCCACTAAAATAACATAAAGCCCAAAACCAGAAAAAAAAAAAAAAAATAACAAAACACGTAAAAATGCGGAAAATTACTAAAGTGCCCATAATAATATCTTTAGCTCTCAATCACCCAACCACAAGGTCATGGATTGGGCCATCCTCCAACGTCGACATCCATACACGCGTGTGATCGGTGGCTTGTGTCTGGTGTCTCCATCAAACACAAGCTGTGTAGCATGAACAAATTTTTGGCTAGAAAGTACCCCAATATATCTGAGGCTAGTCTCAGGTGGTGAGGCACATTATTTTAGTAAAGGATTTACTCTTATGCCCAGCCGGAACATACATCACCAGGATGGGTGCTAACTGAGCAGTCACCACCAGGTGCAGACCAGGGATTTACGTGCATTTGGCGCCTAAGCAGTCCCAAACAATAATGTTCAGCTGCCTGCTGTATCCAACCTTAACTGCCTCATTTGTATTTTACATAAGCCCCATCTTGAAATCAATTCATTTCACTCTTTCCAAACAATTTAAACTTTTAGGCCAACAGATAACTTATCAGTTATCATGCGATCAAGGTAAGTGATCCTCTGTTTAAATTCCAAGGCCTCCCACTTGGTTTACAAGTTTCATGTGTTAGGCCTACATATAAAAGAAGGTTTGAAGCTTAAATGTGAGGGGGAGTATTCAAATAGATTAAACTCCAAACAATTTAACTTCTTAAGACAATTGGTAATTTATCACCTCAACAATATGAAGGAACCAAAGCACTATGGTGGGAGATTTTTGCATATATACCGCAGTAAAAACCCACCATAGGCAGTAGATAGACCCTAAAAGAACTGTGAAGGTGATACTAATACAGATTTATTAGATTAATTCTGGGTCATCTTTTTTATGTGCAACTTTATCTACCTCAATAGAATAATGTCAACCATCGCAGTACTTATCAAATGATATCAAATCATCCTAGACATTTCAAAACATAGATTTCTTACATGGGATCCATTATCTATCTTTGTCCTAATCCCCTTTGTGTTACAATCCCTCCACAAATTCTATGTTTTAATAGATTCTCTCACCTTCCAAGGAAAATTTTCCTAAAAAAAAAAAAAAAAATTATTATTTATCAACGTACTTTTGAGCTATCAGAACCTACTTATATTATACAAACCCATTGAAACAGTTTCAACATAAGCAGCATGTACGCGATAAGACCCAGACAGATTTCAAGCAGCAGGGGTCTATAGTGACATGTAAATATTCTATGACATCATAAAGCTTCTCTGTATATTCCTTTTAGTCAACAATCACTAGTAAATTACTCATACAGACCAACACTATGAAGAAGAGCAGCCACACTAAAGGTAATGAATAGCACGTACCTCAGCAGGATTTCCAGTCAACTTGACTGCCTCTGTAGTAGCTTCAGCGTATTTATCATCGTCAACAAGTTTCCTGACCTCTGAAAGCACCTCTGGAGCATTAAGATTAGTATAGTTGCCAGGCGTCCCGGTCCAGAGTGTGTCCTCTGCAAGAATTTGTATGCTATGAGTTCTCTGATTATTTGTATTTCACACATTACCCGTGAAACAACCATTTTTCCCTATAGGGTAAATTTTTTTAACCTTATTTACGTATTTCATTTTGCTCCATTTGGTTGCCAATTGAAATTATATGAAAATAAAATAAATAGTTCTGAGCTTCAAAGCTTTAATAATCTAGTCCTTGAAAATACTTCCACGCAACTGCACTTGACATCAATTCAGCTTCTACAACATGAAGCATAAAACTGATCATTTTATTAATCAGAAGATTATCTAAAAGATTAAATCTATGAACTTATCTAATAATGAAAAATATGAAAAATGGCAAACTTGACAGAAATTAAGCTGTCAATTGTAAAATTACACTCTGATAGCATGATAAATTACTAATTGTCTCTAAAGTATATGCCGATAGGAAATGATGAATTTTCACGTGAACAATATTCTAACACCAATTGAAAATTTGATACCATAATCAATAAATAAAACTAATCAGAAACCTAGAGGTAGAAGATACTGCACCACTTTTCAAATTGAATAGGAAAGCACTATAAGAAGCAAAAGCAGCCCCAAAAAGTCCCACATTCATATGGTAATCATTTCAAGCAGTCCACACAATATCAGTGAAAAAAAAAAAGTAATAAAACTAAAAATAAAGCCACAAAAAAATCACCAACCAATTAAGCTTAATCAACAAATCCAGGACTACTTACTTAAACCCTACAATTTTTTTTTTACAAATTCATTTAAATTCCAAGCAAATGAGCTCTTGGTTATACCGTTAAGCTGGAGAGTCTCCGATGCGACGCCGCCCCAGACCATGGCTCCGAGCCGACCGTTGCCGATGGGGAGCGCATCGGTCCAGTGCTTGGCGGGCCCAGTGAACGTGATCTTCAGAGGCTGAGAAGAGCTCTCGGCCTCCATCGAGCTTGGGTTCCACAATTCCGTCTCCGTGGGCTGTCGCACGTAAACCCACCCTCCATCTCCCATAACTGAAACTAACTGAATTTCCGGTGGCAACAACAGCGTATAGACTCGCTTTGCAGAGTGATGAAGTTAAAGAAAGCAACGTGGATTATCCCCTTTGCTTTGAAATTTTTTTTTAAAAAAAAAAAAAAAAACCCTAAACCTTCGTCAATTACTTCGTAAATTTAAAAAACTTTCAATTTAGTATATTTATCTTCTAATTATTATTTTTTTAAAATTTCACCCCTGTATTAGATTTTTTCATTAAATCCTAATGGGGGATGTGTCAAAATTTCAAAAATAAAGAAAGAAAATACAAGGATTGAGACGTTGATCAGAATTTACAAAAATACCCAAACATGAATATTTGATTTTTTCTAAAAAAAAGTAATAATATTTTGAAAATTTTGACATGATTTAACAAAAAATCTTAACAAATTAGTGAAATTAAAAGATAGATACACTGAATTGAAAGTTTAAGTTTAGAGAGATAATTACAAAAAGGGTGACAATTCAATAGAGTTAAGCAAAGTTTTCTAAAAAAATAAAAGTATCAGGCTTTTAAATTGCTTTTGGCTTGCAAAGTTTATTATATTAATTAAATAACTATATTTCATCATTTGTTTTATCTTAAAATTTTAAAATAAGTACAAGTTTGAAGTTTGATTCTACTGTTTATCGCTAATTTTAATTATATATTATACATTTTACACATTAAGCCTCACTCGTTAAAAACAAAGTAGACCGATGCCAATTAGCAAGATTAAGAGGCAATACTAGGACTGTAAACGAGCCAAGCTTGAGCGAGTAGTGCTTGTACTAGCTCGGCTCATTTAAATTTATCACGATCCCGAGTCGAGCTTGAGCTTATTTATCACGAATCCGAGCCGAGTTCAAGTTCCTAACGAGTTTTAAAAATTAAGCTTAAGTCGACTAAATGAGCTCGAGTCATAACAAGTGTTAAAAATTAAGCTCCGCTCGGCCGATTTTGTGCGTTGTAAGTTTTATAGTTTATTTAACAAACAAAAAAGAAGAGTGAGCTCATTTAAAAATCAATATTACATTATATAACATATAAACAATATATATTTTTATTGTATGTTAAATAAACTATATAACTTACAAAAAAAATAAAAATAAATGATGTAATGATTATTAAATATCTAATGATAATACTTATAGCATATAATAAAGTGATTACATGTCATATGCCATAATGTTATATGATTATATAGTCCTATAATCCTATTATATTATATAAATAATATGATTAAGTATATAGATTATCATTATATCATATGACTAATAATTAAGTATTGATATTATTCTATTTTACTATTTTATATACATATAAACAATTAATATATACTGACCAATGACCATTATTACTTGTTACTTAATTTACACTTACATATAGTATATTGTTTGTTAATATATATATATATATATATATATATATATATATATATATATACACGAATCGATCCTTATACGAGCAGGTTTACGAGCTTTAATCCAGTCAAACTGAGTTTATACAAGTTTGCATCGTTTAATAATCGAACCTAATTTCGTGTTCACGAATAGCTAATTTAATATTCGATTCGAGCACAAGTCGAGTTTATTCGAGTCGATCTCGAGTAAACTTACGAGTAGTCCAACTTGTTTACACCTCTAGACAATATTAATCTTAGACAAGTGTAAGTTGTAAGGTAAACTTCATTGTGAATGTAAAGTGCATATCATATATATATATATATATATAAAAGTCGAGTTATTCCTTATAATTGCATAAAATAGTGATACGTGACATAAACCCATACTTTTTAGTGACTAAACCGGTCATTTAAGTACTGAACCGATCTTTTAAATAAAATTGAACCGATCTATTTAATATGTCTCTCTCTCTCTCTCTCTCTCTCTCTCTCTCTCTCTATTAATGATACAAGTAGTCTCTCTCTCTCAAATAATTTATATTTTTTTGTTGAAATCTAAATATGTTTCCATTTTGTTTGTGAAATATTTGGTTGAGCAATTCTTCATTTAAATGTTTTTTGAACCAGTTTTCTTCTTGCTATTCTTCTTCGTACTCATTTTCATTCTAAACTACACTTATGAGAACAAAGATTTTAATATGTTTTAATTTAAAGAAATGTTTATTGCACACACTTTGTACACAAAGTCCTACGTGGTACGTGGTATGTTTTAATGCTTTGATAATCAGAATTCTGGTTTTTCTCTTGATACTTTTTTCTCTTTATACTTCTTTCCATTTTAAATTACACATCTGAGAATATTTTAAATGTTTTAATTTATATGGATTAAAAATAAAATTATGGTTCTTTTGATTTATATATTCTTGCAATGTTCTATGTGCAATGGAGATTTTTTTTAATTTTCAAAATTAAATTATAATTAATAATCCTGCGCATTGCGCAAGTTATGAGCTAGTTATTTTATAAAACTGGATATTAGTGCTTTAATATATGTTGCAATGTGGCAAAAAGTATCAAGGCTTTATTTGTTAAACCATTCTATTTTTCACTTTTGTTTAATGTTTTTAAAACAAAAATATTATCAAACAACTTAAAACACAAAACACTCAAAATTATTTTCACTTTTATATCACATCATAACATTTTTTCAAACAAAAAACGTCCTTCAAAAAGCATTAATAGAGCCTAATTTTTTTCTCCGCTATAAAACTATTTTTTTTTATAAGTAAATTTAGTCTTATTGAAAGCGCAAGGTGCCCATAAATACACTGGGAGTATACAAAAGGAAACACCTAACTAGGAATAGAAAAATGAACAAGGAAATCAACAAAGCTAATTGACAGTATGGACAAAAAAGTCATCGTTCAAAGATACAGCGTATGAAAAAATGTAGCTAAAATATCATTTATGAAACTCTCTACATCCTCGAAACACCTAAAATTTATTTCATTCCAAACACACAAAAAAAAAAAAAATGCAGATTGGCACCATCTTCCAAATCGCACCACTTCTCAGCTTTCCAAACTTCCACCAGCAGACTAACAAGTCAATAACTCTTCTAGGCATAACCCAAGACATACCAAAACGAGTAAAATTGTTATTCCACAAAACAGAAGCCACATCACAGTGAATAAGAAGATAGTTCATAGATTTCCCATCTCTCTCGCACAAGCAACATCTGTCCACAATGACGATATGCATCTTCATGAGATTGTCTACGCTAAAGATCTTACTATTATACTTGTTATACAAATTCTTTTGCTGTGAAATTATTATAGAGACGGTTACACACCCTCAGATCAAGATCCCCTGTTTTTGGAATTAAGAGCAAGGGCGTGACAAGTGTTGCCAAGACTTTGATCAGCACAATTAGAAAAAAATAAAAATTAGAAAGACTTTGATCAGTACATAAGACTTGCATCTTTAGGTTTTCAGTATTTGAAGCATTTAGGGGAGGATCCAAGTCGAGAGCGATACTGGGATTGCACATCCTCAGCTAGTAATGTGAAAATTAGATTATGAGAAAAAATAAAAATAAAAATTTGTACCATTGGTCCATGTGGTAGACCTAAATTACAAATTACTTCCTCTGTAATCAAAATTAATTCAAAGATTATTGTGGTTCGCTTAATTTAGAAATTGCTCTCTAGAGTCAAATTTCGATAAATTTTTTTGATAAATTCCGTTAGGCGCCACATCAGCGCCAATTAAATGACGACACATATCGATAATAATAATAATAATAATAAAAAATATATAAAATCTATTAAAAATATAAATAAATGAAACTTAAAAAATTATTTTTTTTTAAAAAAAAATTGAAAAGAAAAAAAGAGGAAGCTGTCGGTTGGGCAGCCTCCCCCAGCCAATGGGGGTGGCCGCTTGCCATCTCCGGCCACCTCTGGGAGTGGTGTGTAGCCACCCATTTTTTTCTTTTCAATTTTTTTTTTCCATTTTTTATTTATTTATATTTTTAATATATATATATAATTTTTTTTTATTATGATCGAATTGTGTCACAATCTTATTAGCGCTGACGTGGCGCTTAACGAAATCTATCAAAAAAAAAATTAACAAAATTTGACTGAAGTAAGCAATTTGTAAATTAAGTCAACTGCATGAATCTCTGAATTAATTTTGATATCAAAATTAACGATTTGTAATTTAGACCAACCACATGGACCAATGGTACAATTTTCTAAACAAAAAAAAGAAAGTGAAAATTAAGAACACGCAAACATCACTCAGAAAGAAGTAATAATTGAAGAATGCTTCATAGAAAATGCTTGCCTGAAATTGTCTTTTTTTTCAATTTTTTTAATAAATAATTACAATTCAATTCATTAAAAGCGCAAATGAACGCAACTCTTATACATGTGAAATATATAAGAGAGCCCCTAAATAGGACGAGAAGAGAATAAATATAAAATTTTTATATAAGTAAAACCATTCAAACAATAATGTGACGTTATCCAAAGATATATCATATTGAGAAATGAGACTTGCATGAAATTGTTATTAACAACAAATAAATGATACCGTGAAAGATTCTCTCGCTTGACCAATCAAATCAAATCAAATCCAAGACCAAAAACTTGATAAAGAAAGACAGACAAAGAAATGCAAAGGAATTCATAAGATCAATTTGATCTTAGCAATCAAGAAAAAGCCTCTTGCTTCTCAGAGAGAGAACGTCTTCACGCATTTTAATTGCCGATTGAAGGTGTAAACCGTGCCGGATGATATACTCGCCGTGACTGTAGCCCCTCTATAATGTAATCTTCTAAGAGAATTCTGGTCCTTGGACCAAAGGCCGACTTCATGAAGGTCTCCTTCCTTCCAGCAGATGTTTACTGTCATCCCACCACGTGCCTTCAATCCTTTCACGCAACCGTTCGCCCATTTATCCCGGGGAAGAGCAGGAAGTAGGTATAGATCCTTTATGGTGCTCTGGACAAGCATTTCTGCAACTGCTGCTGAAAAACTATAACAAAAGATTTACAGAATCGTCAATCATGCATGAATAATATTCTTACTTCCAAGACAGCTTTTAGTCAAACTGATATCTACTTCAAGTGCATGTATATCAAGGGTGTCACTTAAGAAAAACTTTAATCACAAACTCCCAATTACTGCTATGATGATTTTTAATGCTCGGAGTCGGAATCAGATCCTTTTACAAGGTGAAAACCAGAGTTACATTGTACGGCTGAAACCCTCCTTGCCTTTTTTTAGTACAGTGAGTATATATTACTCGGCACATAATTTTGACTTGGATATTCATGTTCGACCCCAAAATTCTTCACAATGAGATGCTTGGTGAAAATTTGGGACATGATCCAGAAATTTATGTATATGTGTGATGGGGCTGCCTTAAATGACAGGGAGAGGGAGGGAGAGGTGAACTTTTAATATGACAGCCTGCAAAATATACTTGTGGGAAAGCCTCATGTCTCCATAAGCGAATGTTTTTGTCAATGATGCTGACAAGAAAAATTACAGTATCTGAGCTCCTACTCCCAAATTCATTTACAGAAATGCAACAATAAACATGAAATAAACTGTTGTTGTCAGGGGAATGGAATTTATTATAGATAAAAAAAATTTCCTGGGGCAAGCAGTCATAGATAATGAGCGTTACTTAACACAAACATATATTACTAACATACGGAAAATATATTGTGACTTACCCAAAGTTAGCATCAATCTGGAAAGGGGGGTGTGCAGTGAACAAGTTACTATATAGTCCTCCTTCAAAGTCACTTTCATGATCTGGATCTACTAAGTTAATCAAATGCTTGACCATCCGGTATGCGTGCTCACTGTTATGAAGACGAGCCCACCATGCAATTTTCCATGTAGTTGACCATCCTGGACCGTCCTCTCCTGTTTCATGTTAAAAGAATATAAATGACAACTCTACGAACTTGCTGTTAAAGTAATATCATATTCTCAAAATAATCAGTAATATCAAACCGAAGTAAACAAAAAATATGAATTGGCTAACTGATAAAATGAACTCTAGAGAGAGGCGATCTTCTACTTAGGACAATCATTTCACACTAACTGGCCTATGGCAGCTGCTGTCACAATTAGTTGAATACTGCCATAGTCCCACATAATAATATTTGGCATGTGTAAATGTATCACATGTATCAAAATGTTTGCTTTTCTAGTGTAATAAAAAATTGTCAAGTATAGACAAAATGCAAAATAAAACATAAAAAATGCTTTGGAATCTAAATAGTCAGTTATGACACGCGAACCTCTTTTATAGAGGGTATAATCAGCTGCTTTACATAAGTCTGGCGTTTTCTCAACACTGATTGTATGCCCTGGAAAGAGACCAAAAAGATGTGATACATGTCGATGATGCACATCCGGGTCCTGAAAATCTTGTGCCTGCCATAGAACAGAGAGAATTTGTTAGCTCATAACGAATTCAGTTGTTCCAGTTCATAGAAGAACTTCATTAGAAATACTAAAACATAACACCTTGCCGAAAAAGACTCAGAAATTAAATTCAAGATACTAGCGTACCCATTCCATAATGGAACCATCTCTAGCAATTTTTGTTGGTGGTAGCCTCGGTTGAGCCTCAAGGACTTTTTTAACAAGAGAATCCTCAGTTTTTCCCAAAACCTGTTTGCCAGAGAATTATTAGTAATGGAGTTCACCAAGATAGAAGATTAGGATTGATTTGGCCAGCATATAAGAGCTTCACCTCAGCAGCAGAAACAATTGCAGAGAAAACTTCTTTTATGATTGCGATGTCCATGGTTGATGAGTAGCTCACACTGGCAGGCTTACCATCCGGAGCAATAAACATGTGCTCAGGAGAAGTTGATGGGTTGGTTTCCAAATATCCTCCACGGCCTTCAATCAACCAATCCAACAAAAATGATGCACATCCTTCCAACAAAGGATATGCCTTATTTTTTAGAAAATCCTAAATATGCAGAAATTATTAGCGATCATATATATACTAGATCTTTTCAGTCAGAAATTGTCACCAACATAGAGAAAATGTCATATATGAATCTAGGTAGAAAACTGAAATTTCAGTTTTACCAATATTTCAAGTCCCTAAATCCTCATTTTCTTAATTAGTTTAACCTCAAAACAACAGATACTAAGTCAACCAGCTTCGATTACGCAACAACAGCAACATTGGCTGCATCTTTTTTTTTTTTGCTTTTATGAGTAATCAAATTTCATTAAAACTAAAGGGCTCACCAAGTACATAAGATGTACACAAGAGAAACAGCTAACCAGAAAAAGAAAAAAGAACAAAAAAGTCACGGAAACTAGAAATATGGAAACAATCATAGGCAGTCATCTAATGGAAAGGAGGGGGGGGGGGGGGGGGGGGGGTGGGGGGTGGTGTTAAAGAATAAGGCCTTTAACTCCGCTACCATCCTTTCTTTGTCTTCAAAGTTTCGATCATTTCTTTATCTCCAAATACACCACGTCAAGAATAGCGGAATCATCTTCCATACAACTTCACTTAAAGGGCTACTAAACTTCCCTCTCCAACAAGCAAAAAGAGCCCTCACTCGACAACGCATGACCCACACTCAGCTGAACAGTCCGAAGATATAGTTCCATAATGCACTAATTAACCCACAATGGAGTAAAAGATGGTTAATGGTTTCTCCACTCTTCTTACACAAACAGCACCAATTAACTACAATGATATGCTGCTTAAGGCTTCCTTAAGTTATCCAAAGTAAGGATCTTACCTAAAACGGCCAACCAAGCGAAGAAAGCCATTCTCGTAGCGGTCTCACTTTGTCAAATGCACCTCCAAGGGAAAGAGTGCTACCATGGGGGATTAAGACATTATAGAACAAGCTAACCTCAAACATCCCTCTCTTGGAGGGGATCCAATAAAGCTTGTCTACACCATCATGTCTCAATTTGATGGAGTACAGCTGATCGAAGAACTGAAGATGAGCTGCCACAGAAGCATCATGTGCTACTCTAACAAAATGAATGTTCCACTGAGGAGAGCCATTAGAGAATTGAAGATGACCTATCATAGAAGCATCCATGAGGCAGGCAATGCTAAACATCGCAAGATTGGGAACCCCAGTTTCTTGGTGTGTCCTACAGGAGGCTTCCTAGACTTTGCTCATGCCATTTTTCCGATCCTTCTTGATTGCAGAGACTTTCAAGGGGGTAGAAGGTATTTCAAATTGTAGCTAAAATCTTAGGGTTTTGTGGATAGGTTGAAACAATGGTGGAGTTCTTATCACTTTCAAGGTTCTTCGAGTTTCATTTTGGCTCACAAGCTTAAGGTTTTGAAATATGTTTTAAGAAATTTGAATAAGAAGGTGTTGGGTAATGTAGAGAGGCAGAACAAGCTTCTTTGGGATTGTTAGAATAATATATTATTATCATTGTAATGTGTGGTAGGTAAGTGTGGTAGGTAAGAGGGTATTATGGTCATTGTAATATTCTCCAAAGTCTATATAATAGTATGTGAGGTAGGCTACGATATATAAGAATTAGCCTCCTCTTTCCCTAAAACATGGTATCAGAGCTGGTTTAGATCCTTGGCTAAACCTCTCTTTTTGGTTTTCTCCCGTTGGTAATAGCACCGCCCGTGTGGGCTAAGCCCACACGGGCAGTGCCTTGATAAAGCTCTACAAGAGCTATTCATCGTGATTTCCGGTAGGTTATATAAAATTGTTCGTCGGTGCGATTCTGTGTGTGGTAGAGGGAGATCGTGACCCACCGAACCAGCTGGAACCCGTGAACCCAGAACCAGCCAGACCCAGACCTGACTTCCGGCGATTTCTGGGTGTTTGTCTCGACACTGTATGGTCGTCTCACGGCCGCGTTTTGTGATCTCTGGTGTCGCTTGAGTTGAGGTCGTTCGGAAGAGTCTGTTCGTTGTCGTTATAGTGGTCGCCGGCACGGTTTGTGTGTCGCCAGAAAATTCCCGTCGCTGTTGCAGTTGGAACCCGTGCTTGTCGGCGCTGTTTGTGGCATGGGTGGTTGTTTGTTGGCCCATCAGAAGGTTTTTCTGGCCGTTTCCGGAGTCTGTTTGACGCCGGTGTGTAGTGGTCGTTTCCGGTGAGATCTGAGGTTGCGATCTCGCCGGACGATCTGGTGTTGCTGTTCCGTGTCGGCATGAACATTGATTTGGTGCGTCTGCCGGGAGTTACCGACGAGTTTCCGGCGGTGGGTGTGCTGTCGAACGTGTACTGTGCCTTGCCAATCTGGTTGATCTGGTCTGGGCAATTGTTTTTTGAATGTTCTGGTGATTCCGTCCAGTTGGTGGTGTATTTGTAACAAGCTGGGCTTATATGATATATATGCTCCAGCTTGAGGGGGAGTGTTAGAATAATATATTATTATCATTGTAATGTGTGGTAGGTAAGTGTGGTAGGTAAGAGGGTATTATGGTCATTGTAATATTCTCCAAAGTCTATATAATAGTATGTGAGGTAGGCTACGATATATAAGAATTAGCCTCCTCTTTCCCTAAAACAGGGATGAGTTATGAGGTCTTCAAACTGTTGAAGAAGATAGGGCCTTATGTGACGAGGAGAAGGCGAAAGTTATAAGTGATTTCGAGATGTCCACTCTCATGTAGGAGGTAAGTTGGAGGCAGATATCCCACCAACAAGAGGGAGATCCATTAGACCCTGATCAAAAATGAAATCTAAGAACTCCACCATAGCTAGATTAGAACGGGCTTCTCTCGACCTCTCACTAGGGAAACGAGAGATTTTCCCCAATGTACCAGGGCAAGTTCCACTAGCTAAGCAAACCAGCCAATTCATCCTAAAGAAATATTATCTCCCCATCAACATTAGGGTCATAAACACCTGTAAAAGCCCATATGGAATGATCTTCAACGTTTATAAAAGCGCAAGCAACAGTAAACTCCCCCACACACTCGTCAATCTTTTCCACCACCCTTCTATCCCACATAAGCAAAATTCCACTGGAAGCCCTGCTAGAGTCTAAACAACACCAATCCACATGACGACAACCCCACAAACTACGAACGAAAGCATAAGACATAACCTTCATTTTAGTTTCCTGAAAACAAACAACATTAGCCTTCCATTTTCTAAGTAAATTCCTAACGCTTAGGCGTTTATCACTCACATTCCAAGACCCCCCCCCCCCCCCCCCCCACAAGGAAGAGGACGATGCCAAAAACTTTCTTGGCCCCACAAGAACCTCCGCAAATGACCTATTCCCAACCACCTCCACCTATGATTTAAATGGCATAACCGACTTACTTCCACCCAAGCCCAGCGACGATCGTCCATTGAAACGAACCCCAGCTAATCCACCACCGGATGACGACTGGAGAAGTTGCAGATTTGAGCGCAACTCGGTGGCAAAGGACCTCCAACCTTTACCACCATTCTTCCTTCTGGCACAAGAATACATCCGCTCCTTCTTCCTCTTCCGAAACACCCATGCATGTTCAAGCATCGCTGGGCGAGAAGAGTTGAGATTCCAACTTTGGAGCATCTCTAGAACTCCATACAGCAGCTAACAACCTGAGACAAGCTTTACCCAATCAAATGGATCAAACACAACCTCTACTCCTTCCAAAAATCCGTAACGTTGAGGACATGCACTCCACCACCAACTCAAACGACTGGATTCAATGAGAAACCACCTTGAGATTCCCATAACAGCAAAGAAAAGTCGGCACGCACTAAAACACGCCAACGAGAGAGATAGAGGACTAATGTCTAGTTTCTTTTGACACTAAGCTGGTTAAGATTGCTTAGTGTTTTGTTTTCTCATAGGATAAAGCAGGAACTTACTTTGTCCATTTTATAAGTATAATGTTCCCACATATGGGTACAAAGCCATGCTCCTCCCATTGGCCATAAAGCCCACACAGCCAGACCTCGATCTGGTGATGTTTTTGCCCATATGTCAGACACTTGATGGACAACCCAACCACTTGCTTCATAGTTCACCTGCAATATTCAGTGACTATATAAGAAAAGATACACTTAAAAGTATGTAGAAAAGATAGAATAATAAATTGTCTTAGTGAACACAAAGATCATGGAGGCCACCAAGGGGTTAGGTTAATACAGGTCTTACTGGTTTTAAGTCTATCAATGCTTCACGGAATGAGGTATGTACGCCACCACAGTCACATTAGCATGATACAGATAATAATAAAACCAAATTGCATCAGAAACTAAAGAGTCCCTTCTACAGGGTCATCCTATAGGCACTGCACAATCCATACATAAGCAAATTTAAGGCTCTCATATTATTTCAATAATTTATCTAAAGGCTCACTACTGCAACTTAAAGTGCTACTTACAGCACCCATGTATCTTTCAATATTGGTTCTTTAATAGAACAATATTTGTTAGACTTAGGGTGAATGTCATCCATTAGAAGTTGCCATGAAAAAAAAAAAAAATTAACCTTGAACAAAACATATAGATAGATAAAATAAACAGGTCAAAAGGACTGTACACTAGAAAGTGAAAATTCTTACTTTTGCAGTTTTGCTCCCATTGATTGACAAAGAGGAAATGTAATCAAACAAGGGTTCCTGGCACTCACTAAGGTTGCAAGGAAGGGAAGGCCAATAGTTCATTTGAAGATTAATGTTCAAGTGAGGAGCGCCACTGAATAGAAAAGGAAGGGGTCAAATAAGTAACTATTCAAACAAATCATATGCAAATAGCCACATGAATTGTAAGGTACCACATGCTATGTTTATGTACTATCATTGAAAGGGAGCAGTTTACCCATGCCATGCATCTAATTCATGTATATAGAAAAATAATTAGAAAATAAAGGTGTAGAGAGGGAAGGGGTAATATTCCTAGAATGTACATTTTTATCTAAATATCTTTCACTCTTGCCTATGTCCCTCTACAAAGCCTAACTTCCTCTATTTCAGGAAAAGTAAAAAAATACACACACAAATACTATGGTGGAGAGGGAGAGGGGAAAACATACTCCCATGCAGGTTCAATATCCTTGTTCCATATACCCTGCAGGTTTGCCACCTGAGTTCCAGGTCGTGTACAAGAAATAAGTAGATATCGACCATACTGGAATAAAAGCTCCACCAAGGAAGGATCTTCATCAGTTTGAAAAGATTTTACCCTCTCTGCAGTTGAAATGGAATCAGCTTCACTTTCCTTGAAATTTGAATTAGTTACAGAAGACATTACTTTCTTCATCTTCAAAAAGTTATTTCCTAAAAGGCTCTTGGTGCTTTTTGAAAGCTGCAATGAGACACGATGGAAGAGATTCTGATAGTCGTCCAAATGATGGGCATAAAGGTCAGAGTATGACAAATTTTTTATTGACTCCAAGACATTGATCGACTCTGAAGTAGGATCCTTCTTAGAATCTGAAGGCTTCGTAAATGGCCCACCAAATGAAGATGAAGCCACGAGAAGCAACACAGCCCAATCTGAACCTTCCACCCTCAACTTCTTGTCATCCAAAACCTGTATCACTCCCTTGCCATCGCTAATCCGTAAATCAAGAATCGCGGAAAACTGAATTCCTTTAGGATTGTCATTTTCTTTCACTTTAGGTGGGATCCTTTTTCCAGGACAACTTCCTTCCATTCTTATCTGATTTTTTCCATTTACTTGTGAAGTATGATGTAACTTGCTGTCTAAAAACACTGTAAATGACAGAGACCCTGATTTGCTTGAAGAAATCTTTGTCACAATCACTTGATCTGGATTGGAAGCAAAATGTTCCCTCATAAATTCTACATCACCCACAGAATATTTTACTCTTACCGTTGCAGTATCCAAGTCCAGCTCTCTGTAGTAAGTTTCTTCAGCATATGTAAGATGTGAATCATCAAATTCAAGCTTGATGTCCCCAAGAACTTGGTAAACCTTCATCATCATAAAATAATCATTAGGATGTAAATCCCATAAGTCAATCTTTTTAGGAACATGGAAGCTCACCTTGTCAAGTAGTATCAGTAATAGAAATCTTGCCCTCATACAGGTTCACAAATTATGCAGAAAGTTTTGGGTAACGTATAAGATGCACACTACGTATACATAAGACCACCATCAAGAGATGAGGCATATTAGCATGACAAAAATTAACTAAAATGCTTAGCCAGTGTAGCATGAGGCACCGTATGATCAGTAAAAGCCAAATGCAGAATTTTGCAAGCAAGAATACATCAGGCACTCAAGACAGTCGCAAACTATCATGTTCAGCTATTATGTTTCATATTTAACATCTCATTTGTGCAGTGTATAAGCCTCAATTATAAAATATTTTTTTAAAAAAAATTGGACAGTTTGCATATGTACCAGCGGGGCCTCATGCTAGATAACAGATTAAACAGAATACATGATGCACTACTGACTAGCAACAAAGGTTTAAACTGAATTGCATGGGTTGTTTTACAAGATAGAATAAGCTCGAGAACTGCATTAATCTCGTTGAATATCATATATACTGAGTAACGAAATGAAGAATAGCAGCATCAAACGTAATGAAATTACATACATCTGAAGGTGCTCCTGACAACTTGACCGCTGCTGCAGTGGCTTCAACATACTCACCATTATCAACAAGTTTCCTGACCTGTGTTAGTGCCTCTGGAGCATTTGGGTTGGTATAGTTTGCTGGGGTCCCAGTCCAGAGTGTGTCCTCTACGTAATAATTGAAATAAATCAGCCATTACTTATTACTAAATGCCTGTGGAGGTCAGCTGAGTCATTGAATTGCAGAGGAAGTAGATGCATATAATTGTAACAAACTCCATTTGGTTACTGAAATATATGACAAGAAAAGAAATCTCCATCAAGATTTCCAGGCGTGTATTGTCTGGGACCATTTAAAACAATAATTATCCAGACAGTGATGGACGTTTTTTTATCTTTTAGAAACAATAAAAACATAAACTCAAGTCCCCACTCTCTTTGCCTCAGGAATCTCAGCAACCAAATGCAGAGGTACTTGACAGATAAGATAACACATAAATTTACCGAATATGATTTATTAAAACAGGTAGAATCAAAGAAGTGAACTCAAATTCAAGAACAACATCCCCTAATTATAACCAAAATTCTCAGAGACTAAAAGTTGAGTGCACCAATATTGTTGGTAAATGCAAAAGTAAATCTTTCATTTCAAACCTAGTCACTCCAAGCATTTCAAGTATCTTGAGAGCCAAATGATTGTAGTATTTCCAACAGTTTGGTTGCTTAGAAAATGTTACAACATGAACAAGTCACAATGTCAAATCCTCGATCTTAGAAATAAGGGGATAGAAAAAGAAAAACAAAATCATAGATATCACTGGAGTTCACTACAAGCATTTCTACCAAATCCAGTAACACTTAGCCTCCACATGGCCATCCAAATGTAGGATTGCAACAACAAAAATATAAACAAAAAACTAAATTCTATTTACTAATCAATAAGGAGACAAATTATAAAAACTCAAACCCCTTGATGCTAAAAATAGTTAGAAATTTATTAAAAAAGGAAAGATATAGTTAAGCTTTAAAAAAATGTTCAACATAAGCAACCCTATTCAATTGTTTCCTTATTTGATTTTCTTCTTTCCCCTTTTTTTTTTGGAATAAACAAAACCAACAGCTTTCACAAAACCCAGAATTTTCTTTTCATTGCTTTCGTTTTTTTCCCCAAACAAATAATAACTAAAGAAGTTTACTATCAAAATCCAAATTAACAGTTCTTCGATGCAAAAGGGAATGTGGCATTGCTTTTTACCATTAAGCTGGAGAGTTTCTGTTGCCACACCCCCCCAAACCATAGCTCCAAGCCGCCCATTCCCAATAGGAAGCGCATCGGTCCAGTGCTTCGCCGGCCCAGAAAATGTAACCTTCAAAGGCTTAGAGCTCTCTGCATCCTCTAAACTCGGACTCCAGAGTTCCTTCTCTGCCGGTGGCCGCACCAGAACCCACTCACCATCCTCCATTACCAAAACAATCGAACCCAGAAAGAGTTCCACAACAGCAACAAGAAAGACGCTTTGTGTGTATCTCTCTCTCTCTCTCTCTGTGAGTGTGATACAGTAAAAAAGGTGGGGTGGTTCGTGGTTGGGGAGGCAGAGAGGCCTTGGCTTTGAATTTCACATGGCATGTAGTGAAGTAACCGGGTCCACGCTACACGGCATTTTCTGTAGAAGCTTATGAAGTGATTCTCACACAACACAATATTTACAGAAGGTGAAACTTATACGTGTCTCCTGGGTTTCATCTTATGTGGGTTTATTGTGTAAATGTTGCGTACATTGTGCTGTTTAAATATCATTTCTCCCTTTCTTATGATGTGCGTGTGAGTCTGACATCATAATTAAGTGCACGCGGCGCGATTTGCTCACGAGCGAACCTAGATAGATTGAGATTCTCTTGTCTTTCCCATTGTCAGAAATTCTGACTTCTTTATGCTGCCCTTCCGACCCATAAGAAAAAGGCTATGAATAAAAAAATACTAAGTAAATAAATATGCATGGGACAAGAATAGAGAATATTTTATGTGATTTTTTATGTCCTAAAGGGTGGCTCGTATGTCACATGTAATTTTGTATGATTTTATAAAAGGGTTGGATTTCTCTCATAACTCTTTTTACACAATTTTTTTTATTTTACGTAGGATTCATGCATATAAATTTTATATGTAGGTCTCACACAACATATGAGAGGAGGTTCTGTTTGTATGAGAGTTGTAAGTGAAATATTTTTCTTTATAAAATATATAAATTAAATATATTTGTTAATTTATTCTAATAAGAATATTATTAATGAAAATTCTGATTAAAGGTCCTAATAGATATTATAAATAAAGGTTGGGTGTATTTAGTCAATATAAACAAATTAGCATAATTTAGAAAAATGGCTCTAACACCAATCCCATGTCGGCCATTAGGGATGTTAGATGAGCTCAATTGCTCATGAACTCGACTCGGTTAAACTTAATTTGATATCGGTTTGAATAATAAACGAGTCGTTCGTGAATACAATAATCTCCTCGAATATTAAACAAGACATACTCTTATAAACTCGACCCGATTTAAAAAAAGTTCGTGAGCTTACCTTATATAAGTTCGACTTGAATCATTAGGTCGCTCGTGTATATATATATATATATATATATAGAAAGAGGTTATTTTTATTTTTTTTATTTTTAAATATGGGTGCATACGTTACGCCTAACGTGCACGACTCATGCATGCACATGTAGTCCATGTAGACACCCTTATGACAAAATGCCAATATGGGCAACAGACAAATTCCGAAGAGCTAGCGAAGAGTCATGAAGATATTCAACAACAGCTATAAGCATAGCTGTCAACCATAACCTCTTTCAATTTCACTTAACACCAAGAACCATATATGTTGCCTTGTTGGTCAAGAATCAAGATACAATAACAAATTACTCATTTTCACCATCGATGGTCACCAATTGTCGTGTGTGGCAGTGCAGGAGATATGGAGCAGTTGGGTGCATGACTTGCAGATCTGTTGTCGTGTGAGAAGAGAAATGGGTGTAAAAGGAGGAGCAACAGGTGGCAGGGGGAAGTGGCTACTGCCACCAGCCCACCCTCTTGGGACCGAGCAATCGGTGATGGGGTAACCAACGTTTATTTTTCTATATTATTTAGTTAAAATTTTACATAATTTCAATTAAGATCGATGGGAGGCTTGGCTTGTTAACTTAACCTTGTTCAAGTCAAGCTCGAATTTGGCTAGACTCTTAACAAGACAAATCCGAACATATCTTCAAAACTTGGCTCAAGCTGAGTTCGAGTTCTCAAATTATGTATTCGAATGGAATCTGACAGCTCCAAGCTCGACTAGATTATAGGCGCCAAAGAGATATTTAATTTTGTGTAAAATATATATGTTCTTATTCGTTATAGTGATGATTTTCACTTGTTGATGAACTTGTTAACACGACAGAATTGTGTATATATATGGTCGTATTAGATTAAAACATAGAAAGTATGGAGGGAAAATAATCTAATCGAATCCTATATCGTCTCAAGGAAGAAAATTAGTATTTGAAATCCGGATTCGCTATGTCTCCATGCCCAATGGTTCACGAGGTAACATTAACTAAAGAAGTTTGTCATTTTCTTACGGAAAAGAAAAAAATAATAATAAGAGAAAAAAAAAAAAAAAAGATTGCAGCCAAGGATTCGGGGATTCTCGTATAGGCAGCCATGCCCTTGATAAAGGTGTTAAAGTGTCTCACATCGCCAAGAAATACATGACCCGGATACTTTATAAGCTATAGACACCCCTCCTTTTTCAATGCGTCTTTTAAGAGTAATGCCTATAAACTTTTACATGGCATCAAATTAAAGCAAGTTTTTTGGACGATTATGGACCTTTCCCTCCCGATGTTGAACACGTGTTTGACCAAAATTGTCACACGTGAGGGGGCGTGTTAAAGTGTCCCAGATTGGCAAGAGATACATGACCTGGGGACTTTATAAGTCATGGATACTTCCTCTTCTCTCAAGACATCTTTTGCGAGTGAGTAATGCCCATAAACTTTTACAAAAAATGGTAGTACAATACGTCCATGATAAGACATAGAGGAAGGTCATTCCATATTGTATCTATGATACTATTGTGGTAGAACTAAATGTTCTACCCTTTTAATCTTGATCAATAAAGTTAAAATATGATCTAGCTTTAAAATAAAAAATAAAAAAAAAATTAGGACCCCTTAAACAATCCCACGTGACCATGGGGTCCAAGAAGCAGTACCATAGAATGCATGTTGTTTAACGAATAATATCTGGTACGTGCTTCCACAACGAATTCTAATAAATGATCTTGTGACTTTGCCAAGACGTATGTTTTTGGTTTTTGGTAATAATTCAGTAGCTGCATGCTCTAACAAATCAATCTCCCATGGATCCCACAGAATTTGAATCCCAAATTAAACTCTAATTTAACAGTGAAACTTGGATAAGTTATATATAGCTTTGTAATGTGAACTAAAAGGATCGAAAGAAAAGATAAAAAAAATAAAAAAATAAAGACAATAGCAGAAATGAATTAAAATAAAGACAAGTAATTTTACGTTGTTTGGTCTATGACTTACGTCTACAAGATAAAATTTAAAGGGCTACATTTTTCTTTTATCTCATGATGATTTTACAATAAATAATACTCATTTTTTTTTTTTGAACGGAAATGATAATCTATCATTGATATGGTGAACAACCCAAGGCATACAACTTGAAAATAAGGGACAAGCCCCCCATTCTCTAAGCCAGCAAAATCTGGCTTAATAAACAGCTGCCTAAGCAAAAATACAATTTTTACAAGAAAGCATTTGAGCCTCTTTACATTAACGCTCACTTTCTAAATAAAAGAGACCAGATCTAGCAATTAGCCAACAAATATTCCAGTAAAAATTGAACCCAACACAAGCAGACTGTGACCCAAGAAAAGAGAAAAAAACACATGACACTGAAGCAGAGACCACCCAAAAAACAAGCTGCCGGCAGTGGAGCAAAAGGGCCAAGAAGCCAGACGGCGGCGCGTGGGGGACACGCGCCGACACCGGCGCCACCCAGACGGAGGACCGAAAATCGCCGAGATCGGCCAGAAAAAAGCGGCGCGTGGCCCACACGCGCACCAAACAGCGGAGAGCCCACTGGCGCGTGGGAACCACGCGCCGGTCACCGGCGACCGACAGGGCCGAATCTAGCGGCAGAAGGCGACGGAGAACCCGGCTGGGGGGCGCGTGTCAGTCAGAAATGGGCGAGGAAGAGCAGATCTGGCTTCCAAAATCTGAAGAAAAAAGGTGAAAGAATGGGCCAAAAAACATCCCGCCGACAACACGAACGCTCGGCCAATCCCCCAAAGAAGACAACTTGAGATGAGAAATCCTGCCAAAACAAAAGAAAGCAAACAAATAACGACCCATAAAAGCCACCACAGCCCAAAAAGGCTAAGGGAAGACCAGCCTCCACCGGATCTAGCCAGGAGGAACAAAATATGATTACAATCAAATCATATAAAAGGTAAGTAACGTATCATATCATTTTAATATATCTTGTTTCAAACATAGGAAATATGTTCCATATCTAACATTATCCAGGTAATAGAAAAGGTAATTCTAGTATAGTGATTGGATATTTTGATTGCCTATAGACTATGCATCACAACAGCAGCATCTGAATCATCATCATCAGCATTATATTGGAGAATCTATCAACAGGAGGCATAAGATCAGATTCATTTGGGTGTTTAGGACCATTAGATCTAAAGGCCCACCTTCACAAAGCCCAAGAAAGCCCCTAGACAACCTTAAATGGAAGACTTCTCTCTAAAACAGGGTTTTGGAGATATATTTTCTACCTCAAAAGAAATTCCCCCCTCTCATTTTTCTTTAAGACAAAAAGTACTGGTTGGAGGCTCTTTCCTTGTTTTTCAAGTAGTCGTTATCCAATTCGGCCGTGCAAAACTGTATGATCAACATGAGTTCATTTCTCTTCAAACGTATTTCAGATGCATGTTCAACTTAATTTGCAAAACATGTTCTACATTCAAGCCAATTTTATTAGAGAATTGGCTTAATTAATGCAAGCAATATTTGGCTACCATATGCAAATAAATAAATAGGTACTCATAAAATTAAAACCATCACACACATATATATAAAACCTCAAATTTATTGACATCATAGACTTTCTTACAGGGTTACAGTTACACACACAAATTTCCAAGGAATCAAAGGCAAATCAACCTCATCACACCACTCCATACACCTTGTCTCAAAATATGAACTCTTCACCTCGTTAGGGAAATAACTCACCCAAACTTGCCCTCCTATCCTCCACTCCAACACACTCCCTTCCATCTCTTTGCTCAACCTCCAACCCACTCCCTCTCCATACTCGTCCCCAGCAAAAACCAACCCTCCGGTTTTCGTAAGCGGTCTACTCGACCCGATAACCGGTTCTCAAAATCGTGTCCCAGTTTACCACCACTAGTAACTGACTTCCACGTGGCAACTTCGAGGCCCGTCCTGTTGTCGCAAAAAACAGCATCGAAAATCGCTGCGTTTCCCTCCGCGTCCTGCTCCCACCTCCAATTCCTTGTCCTCGTCCTCGTCCTCGTCGAAGTCCTCGCTGTGGCTTTCACCCTTGGAGCCTTCGATTTTCTGAAACTACCCTTCACTGTCTTTTGCACTTCCACTTCTTTCTCCTCATTGTTCGTGGATCGACCCAAGCTTAGACAACAAAAATAAAAAAATAAAAAATGAAAAAATAATTTTAAATCGCGTGTTACTCGAAAATTCTTCATACCTTTACCTTAAAGGAAAGAAACTAAAAATATCTTGAGTATCTATTAAAGAGAGAAGTCGAGAGGCCAAAATTTTGTACTATTGCAAGTCTTTTAATATTGATTATAAAATAACTCCCATATATGGCCTTTATTTCAAGTGCGTATTGATTATAAAATAACCCGGTTGATCCCTGAAGTCTCAGTTATTCTTAATCATTGACACGGCGAAGACCTGATTGGCTAAAGTCAGCACAAGTCTCACGTATTCTCATTCTAATTTCCCCATCATCGCCTTCTTTACGAAGAAACAGACAAAAAGTGAAACTTGAGAGAAGTTTTTGCGTGTTTATCTAGAGCCTAGAGGAAATCCCAAAGGGCAAACAAGCTTCAACTCCCAGGAAACTCTGTCTTTCCAAGTGATCATTCCAATTCATCTTCACTCTCAGCGACCTCGATTTCGACTCCGTGATGGAGGACGACTGCTGTGCCACGCAACTCATCGACGGCAACGGCAACTTCGACGTGCAAGGCCTGGAGAATTTCACGAAGAAGGTGAAGCTTGCCGAGTACGGCCTCTCCTATGCCGTCGTCGCCATCATGGGCCCTCAAAGTAGCGGTACGTCTGTATTTAACTACAGGTTTCTGGAATTTCCATATTTGCGCTTCTGCATTCTTTTTTTCATTATTCAATGATATCCAATTCGCTGCCACGCGTGCCTAGCATAAATCATTTCAAGTTGGATTAGGATTCTTCAAATTTTTTAAACATTTGACATTTTCAGATTATTAAATTTTAGTCATACTTTGCATTTATCGGTTTACAATATACCAACTATCCTTATAAAATAAATGCTATCAATAAAAAGTAGTATAAATTGTTTAACATTTATTTCATATGGACAGTTAACATATTATTAATCATTAGATGTAAAGCATGACTAGAATTTAAAAATTTAAAATTCTCAAATGTTTAAAATTTTTTAGGAAATCCTGATCGTTCAAGTTGAGCTTGATGGGTTGCTCTCGCGTATTGTGTTCATGAGAGTGTTGGTGTTTAGAGCCAATCCGTGGACGTTCTTGGCATTATTTGGAATCTCTCCTGTTCCCATTGATCACTTTAATTTCATGTGTTAAGTTGTTGACTTCGTCAATTACTATGAGTAATTACACTTCTGTGTGTTTACAAGGACAACATGTTGTGTAAAAAGTCTTTTTTTTTTTGGCATCTCTCGTACTTTTCCTTTCATGTTAGACCTATTATCCTATCCTCTTCGTCCTTGTATATATTAATATTCAATTCAAGACTTTTAATTATGTTTATAATTTCATTAAAAAGACATTTTTCGGTAATATCATGATTTACTTTTATAAATTGGAATAATTGCACCATTGGTCCCTGTGGTATGCCATAATTATTTTCTACTCCCTATAGTTTAAAAAGTTCATAAGAGGTCTTCGTGGTATGCAATAATTATAAATCAATCCACGACGTCAAATTCTGTTAAAATTTTTAACAGATTCCGTCTAATACCACTTTAGCGACACGTGTCGCCAATAAGATGGCGACATATGTCCATCTTAATAAAAAAATATAAATTATTAAAAAATAAATAAAAATACTTATTTTTTAAAAAAAAAATAAAAAAAAAAAAATCAGCAAGGGTGGCTGGACCACCCCTTTAGGGGTGGCCTGGCTGCCCCCAGCTGGCCGCCGCCACCCCCTTCGGCCACCCCCAAAGGGGTGGCCCAGCCACCCTTTCTGCTTTTTTTTTTTTTTTTTTTTTGAATTTTAATTTTTTTTTTAAAAAAAATAAGTGTTTTTATTTATTTTTTAATAAATTTATATTTTTTTATTAAGATGGACATGTGTCGCCATCTTATTGGCGACACGTGTCGCTGACATGACATTTGATGGAATTTGTTAAAAATTTTAACAGAATTTGACGTCAGTGATCGATTTGTAATTATTGCATACCACGAGGACCTCCCATGAACTTTTTAAACCATAGGGAGTGAAAAATAATTATGGCATACCACAGGGACCAATGGTGCAATTATCCCTTATAAATTTTATAAAATGTTTGTCTATTTTTATTGTATTTGTTGAAATATCAACACATCTTATTATGAAAAACATTTGTTCTTGATGACTTGTATCAGGTGTACAATCAAGCATAGTTGAAAAATATTTTGCATCTTTAATTTTTTTAATAATTACTTTTAATTTTAGTTGCTAGCTAACAAATGTATCAATTCATTTTGTATATTATGTTCAAGATAATGGTTATGAATTTCACCATGCATCTTTAACACGCCGAATATGTTCTTGTATTATTGGATCAAATTATGATATCATTTCAATTAGACTTAAGAAAATTTCATTATTTTCTTGGTAAATATTTTCATTATTTCTTCGAAATGCCAAACTATTTTTACTAAGATTCTTTACTACAACAATAATTATCAATAATACTCTTTTTCCGATGATCTTTTTCTTTGTTAATTTTTTCTTGGACATTTTTATCAATTGTTTCATTTTTTGACAATCTCATTAATTTCTAAATCAACCCAAACATTCATGTTAGTAATATGTTCATTGGTTGCTTCATGACTTTTAAGTTTAGCACTAAGATTATATTTTTCCAGTCATTAGTTCATTCATTAGCTAGTTGACTTATACTAGAATTTGAATTAAACAACTTGCAATAAAAACAAAATATTTTATCCAGGGGCGGTGCTAGCTTTTAGATTTTGGGGGGGCCAAATTGAAATAAAAAAAATTGGGGGGCATAAACTAAAAAAAAAAAAAAATAGGGGTAAAATTTATTTATTTATTTATTTTTGGAAAACCTTGGGGCTTGGGGGCATGTACCCCCAAGGCTCTACCTAACTACGCCCCTCATTTCATCTAAATCATTTGAATAGATTAGCCATTTTCTATCATTATTCTCCCCATTTGATAATTTTCGTACATAAAAAGTAATAGAAAAATGTCTAGGGTTCTCATCTTTAGGAAAATTTATATTGTTGTCTCTTATTAGACCATTTTCTACTAATAAATCTCTTAATTTTGTATCAATATTTTTTCATTGACCTGGGTCATAAATATTTGTAACAATAGAATTAGATACATCATTAATAATTTTATTTTCTTTTAAATTTTCCGAAACTTCTTTATCAATAATTGTTATATTACATAATTGAACGTCAATATCATTATTTTCAATATCATCTTTTTGTTGTATTATTTCATTATCTTCTAACTCTTTTTATGATTTTTTTTGTTCATTTATGTGTTTTTCAACTAAATTATCATTTATATTTTGTTTATTGGTAATAACAAATTTATTTAAAGATCCTTTTAAAAATTCAATTATTTTTTTTTTTTTTTTTAGTTTTTCATATCCAGAAGCATTTTTTCTAGTAGACATGTATAACTAAAAGTATTTACAAATTACATAAACACGATTTCTAATAAAAACAAATATATATTTTATGACTATAACAAAATAAAAGGAGAACTTTACAAAAAGGTACTGAATTATCATTCATTTTGACAACAGAGTATTTCTATCATTTTTCTCGAACCGAAGTGTTTAACTATAAAAGAAAAAAACTATCATATAAGGATAGTCCGTCTAATTTTGGTGTTAAAATATGACAGAAGCCGAGTCACGTGACTTCCAAGTGATTAACTTAAGCAAGAATACTTATTATGCCCACAAAGTGCATGCCAAAAAAACACGTGTTCTATAAGGGCCATTACCACCGACTGACCGACATGTACGTGCAAGATGTCGTGGAAGAGCGCGAAGGACATGGAGTTCGAAAACAGCGCTAGCGCTTGGCGTGAGGACTCGACGGCGTCGTTGAGACGTTCGAGTCTGTGGGTGGTAGAGTCGCGGATTAGCGATGCCGTATTGTATTGAAGGAAGCTTAAGCTGCTGTGCATGGTCTGAGCTTTCGAGATGGTCTGAGCTTTAAGTAGAAAGAGATGGTCTGAGCTTTCGAGAGCATACCTGCGAATCGAAGGACCAAGCAAAGCCACGCAGAGAGTGAGCCACTGAGGAAGTTTCAGAGAAGAAAACGAAAGAGTGAAAATAGGGCTCAAGAAGTTCCTTCTCTAGCTCTCTCTCTCTCTCTCTCTCTCTCTCTCTCTCTCTCTCTCTCTCTCTGTGTGTGTGTGTGTGTGTGGGTGTGTTGGCAAGGGGTGGACGGCAGTGGCGTGGTGGGGCTCCGATCCGTTGGTGGTGTGGCTTTCAAAGAGAGAGAGAGAGAGGCAAACATGGGGAGGGGTGGAGGGTGACTAGCCAAAAGACATCTGTGCCATTGATCTTAAAATCTGATCATTTCATTTAAGGGCAATTTTGTAAAAGAGACTAATTTTAGACTCTTTTCTTCTCTCTCATTCTCTACGTAGCCATGCATGGGATTGAGATTTTTCATGGAGAAATGATCCCTACACTCATTTCTCACAACAGCCCCACAACAAGCTGACGTGGCTGGTAATATTTTATTATTTTTTTGTTTTGTTTTCATTTCTTTTTGTAAAAAAATAATAAAATATTACCAGTCATGTCAGCTTGTTGTGGGGCTGTTGTGAGAAATGAGTGTAGGGATCATTTCTCTTTTTCATGAGAAGCCAAAAATGTGTGTACGCTGTTTGATTGCAAGAGGTGTAATGACAATGGGGCAGTTTCTATGGGTCGTTGATTACCGGCAGGAACAACGACACAACGACACAACGACGCTCTCTCTAGCTAAGTGATTAGTGTTCCCTTGCTTAATTATGCTCATGATTTTGATCATTCTTTGTTCCAATAATTGGTAGCATGGTGCCTCATTTCCAACATTCAGCAAATTATGTTGCCTCCTTAATTTGGTAATGCAAAGTTCTAAGGTTCAACTCTTCGACTCATTTGAGTAGCAGCTGGATGTTTGTGCTATGAAGTTTTCAGATTATAGTTAGTTAGCAAAATAGGCCAATGTCAATTGGATTTGTAGAATTGAGGGGGGGTTCATGGCCTCTACTTCCTCCCTTAGTTTCGTCCTTGTCGACACTTCGAAATTTTGTTTTATTATTTTATTGTTTTTTTAGTGTTTTTTTTTTCATTTTTTAAAATTTTAATTTTCATTTTTTTTTAATTGAAAAATGACAAGTGAAAGGGGTATTAATTAGAGGCATATTTTGACGAAATTGTTCTTTTTGAATCTTTTTGATAGTTTGGGGGCTACTTCCAAAAAGGCTGGTAGTTTGAAGGGCTATAATAAAATTTTTGTTTTTTTTATCTATTTATTTATTATTACTAATCAGATATGGAATGATTTTAAGGACTTGAATAGTAAGATATTGAAAAATAATGAAAATGGAGAAAAATAGATAAATTCAAATTCGAGTAAGATCGACTTGAATCGGAAAATTGAGATAAAAAATGAAAATTTATAAAGAGTAGGATTTGAAAGGGAAACTTAATTAGATACTTTCTATCTTCTCACTTCTTAGCATTTATTTATTTATTTCACTTTGTATTGATTTTTGAACGTTGGACTTAAGGCGTAAGGCCTTCAATTTTTTGAACGTTAGATAGTTGCCTTAGTTGGACTTAAGTCTTATTTTTTGAATGAGACTTTCCATCTTCTTACTTCTTAGAATTTATTTATTTATTTTTCATTCTATATTGATTCTAGAACGATGGACTTAAGGCGTAAGGTCTTTAATATTTTGAACGTTGGACTTAATTAAGTGTTATTTTTTGAATGTTGGTAATTAATTAAGGCCTTCAATTTATTTATTTTTGTTTTGAAAATAAATCTCCATTAATATTTTGTAATTGGAGGCCTTAATAAATTAGCACCTTGGATTATATTAATGCCTTTATTAATTTTATTTTTACCATATTTCGAGCCTTACTAAAGTGTATTGATGGTAATTAAGATCTTATTTGCTTTTTAGAAATAAATCTCTATTAATACTTTTTAATTGGGCTTAGGTTGCTGCTTTCCCCCTTTCCCCTTTCTTGGGGTGTGCCTTTCGAGTGTGATTTAATCTTATGAATTGAGCTAATATTCTTTTTTTCTTTTTCATTTTTTTCCCAACGCCCTTTGCTGAGCAGGGAAGAGCACCTTATTGAATCATCTTTTCCATACAAATTTCAGGGAGATGGACGCATACAATGGAAGGTTGGTTTTTTAATTGCTTCATATATGGTTAACCAGAAGACACTTTCCGTTGCTTCTCTTGGCTTTTTTAATTCACCTCCATATGAGAAACAAGCAATATAGTTTTGTGTTATTGTAGGAGTCAAACAACCAAAGGCATTTGGATAGCTAAGGGTGTTGGCATTGAGCCTTGTACAATTGCCATGGATTTGGACGGTACTGATGGGAGGGAAAGGGGCGAGGTAATGAGATTTTTATTAGAATTTTTGATTTTATTTAAGAAGATACAATAGGAGAAATGAAGCATAGTTATTACCAAAAAGGAGGGCCGTTAAGCTTTCATACACTTTATGTGGCAAAAGTTATGGTGTTTTTGTGATAAGAGTGGTATATTAGATGTCAAAATTTAATCCAACATGGCTCTATTCATTTTGAATGCAAGGAAAATAACCAATTTTAGGCACATTCACATTCACATGCTCATGCACACACATCCACAATTAAAAACCTGTTACTTGACCGAACCTTCATATATTTTCGTATACTTTAACGAGTTTGTTGCTTCATTTTGGATTGTAAGTGGTACATTTGTGACCTGATGTGATACACCCCAATTTATATGAGACTCATGAGAAAATATAATGGTGGAATTTTATTGTTTTTGGAAGTCTAGTGGTGTTAGAAATTAGAATTTGGGACCGAATCTTCATATATTTTCGTATACTCTAACAAGTTTGTTGCTTCATTTTCGACTGTAAGTGGTACATTTGTGGCCTGATGTGATACACCCTAATTGATATGAGACTCGTGAGAAAATATAATGGTGGAATTTTATTGTTTTTGGAAGTTTAGTGGTGTTAGAAATTAGAATTTGGGTCCTGCTAAATGAACTTAATGGTTTGGATGAGTCTTGAAGTATTTTTTTTCTTCTTCTTGTTTTTAGGGATTTAGTAGGTCTACTAGGCCTATATTTAGGCCTTTATGAGTGGTGAAATGAGATTTACATCACCTCAATATAAAACTCAAAAGCAAATTAGATGTGTCCTGAGCTATGCTTACCATCTCTCCTTTTTCTTGGTTCCTTTTTTTTGAAGTATTTTTTCACTTATCCCTTTTCTAATTCATCTTCCCTCCTCTAAGTAATGTGTACCTTTTATCACAAATTACTGATTATTTTGAGCAATTTTCTTCTGTTAACTCTTATTTTTCACTAGTTAATGTTTGTTGAGAATCACAATTTGAATATTTTTTTTGATAAGCGTAGATTTTTTTTTTGATAAGTAATAAATTTTATTAAAAAGGGTAAAGGCGCCCCCTAAATACATAGGAAATATACAAGGGAGCAATCAAATCAGCCCAAAAAGAAAGAGACCCAACAAACCTGCGAGACACTAAAAACCCAAAAGACCTAAGACCCACGAGGCATTGAACACTACATCATGTGAACCTTGCATTTCCAATGCCAGGAGGTTGCATAATCATTTCCATAATTGACAGAGCTTTTCAAATTCAACATCTCCCTTCGACCTTTATTCTTTTGACGGGCAACCACAGATTCCTGATGAAACTCCTCTTCGCTAATGCTAGAATCCACGATAGCCAAAAGTGAAGCCCCATCCACTTCATCTGGCGAATAATCACCCAAAGGGAAAACGGCTACACCATCCTCCCCAGACCGACTAAAACCAACCGGTCACTTCTGAGACTCGACTAGACAGTTCACCCGAAGGTCCTCACCCTTATCAGCTAATGGAGAGACACAAGGACGCAAATGAGAGGGAGTCCCTACCACCTCATCTTCCTTAACAATTAGGGTTGTTAGCGACATGACCGGCACTTTAGGCGAAAAAAACCCCTCCATAAGAATCCCCTCACCGGAGGAGTTCGCTTAATGACATCCTTCATAGAAGTTGCCTCGTCAACAAGGGGCGGCACTTGAGAGCTTTGCACTAAATTTGACTCCAAAGGAAGCTCTGGCTCAGGAGTGGCACCCAAGGGAGGAAAAGGAATCCCATCAGCAAACTCGCCGCCACAAAATCGAAAAAAAAAATGCTCATCCATTTTTACTACTTGACCTTCCTTAGCCGTCCTATAATACTTCTAGAATGGTTTTGAGGTCGATGCCATTGGACGAGAAAGACGAAGCCTCTCTCCCAACTCAGCAGCCCCTGAGGAAGAACTACTAGGGAAAAGGTGAACTGGAGCCGGAGCAAACTCCTTAGACTTGAGAGAAGCTTCTAAAGACACTGTTGATTCTTGCTCAAGCTGAGAGGAATTCACATGGACAAGCCCATCTCGAGCAGTGGAAACCAAAACCTCATTACCCAACCAGTGGTCTTTTGAGAACAACTCAGACCAAACCTCCAGCAACCCCAACACTGAGCCATGCACCGATTCAGACCCAAAACCTTCCTCTATCAAGATCACCGGTGAAGAAACTTCATCGGAAGCTCCATGAGTACTGCCAAAACCAAAGGACCAGGCCTAAAAGCCCTAACCGGAAGACTTGCAAACTGGTTTAAGGTGGATAATGGATTTCTTGCCAATATTCTTAGGCTTGAACCCATTGAACTTAGAACCCAACCCAACTAACTGACCCACATATCCTCTGACCCGATCCATCACTAACCGAGAAAGCCCTAGAAACACCTTCAACCATTAATTGACGGAACTGCCCTTCGGCTATATATCTATCGTCTTTTTCGTTGCATCATTGGAAATCACCATCGACAACCTAGAGATATCAAGCTCGTAGCAATTCACCGCTGTTCGCACCTCCTCACCACCATACGCCAACACTAATAGAAGCAAATCGAGAGGAGTCACGGACACCGGCTTTGACCACACCATCTTCTCATCAACTTTGTCCATCGAGTGTAATACTGCCATGTAAAAGCGACCGGATAGGAGACCCCCCTTCTGTTTCCCCTCCAAAACAAGTGCCTTAGAAACTAGATGCCACTCATTTACTTCGAGGAAAGCCAGCATCTAATGTAACTCACCCACTCAAGTTTGATGAAACGAGAGAAAAGGAGCCATCAACATCCACACAATAAAGGTTGTCCTACTCATGTCCCGAACCAATCATCTTCTTGGTCTTAAGATCCTGAAAGAGACAAGTAGGGGAAAAATAAATTTCACATTGTAAGGCTTTAGTTAATTGGCTAACATAAAGCAAATTAAAAGAAAAATCTGGAACATAGAGACTAGATGGTTAGGAAAAAGAATTGGTAGGATGAAGAACACCTTTCCCAACAATGGGTCGAGAAGAACCATCAGCTAAAACAATGTGGTGTTGAGCAGGAATCAAATCAGAAAAGGGAGATAATATACCATATATATGTTTATTAGCGGTAGAGTCAATGACCCAAGACGGGGATGAATTGGCCACACATGCAACATTATTTGAATCAGCAAATGTAGCAGTGGAAGAAGGAAGTGTAGTACACAGGCATTGAACAAGTTCGCTAAGCTGACTAGTGAGTGCATCATAGGAATCAGAATCAGAAGGTATACGTCCAGAAGAAGTAGTTGGGAGATGCCTTGGTGTATTGGGGGAGATTTTAATGTACGTGGTTCGATTTCCAAGTGAGAGATCAAGTGTTTCCGGTTATTCTGCAACAATGGAGGAGTTGGTGGATCTTTCGCTTGAAGGTGGTCAGTTTACTTGGTTGAATAATCAAGAAAATCAAACATGGTCTAGAATTGATAGATTCTTAATTTCTCCTGAATGGGTAGAACAGTTTCCAGAAGTGACACAGGGGAACTTGGCAAGACTTTTGTCTGATCACTTTCCTTTGTTGTTGGATTGTGAGGCGCCTAGAGGAGGGAGACGTATTTTAAATTTGAAAACATGTGGTTGAAATCTGATGGTTTTGTTGATTAGGTTAAAACTTGGTGGATGTCCTATGAGCTTTAGGGATTACCAAGTTACGTTTTGGCTAATAAGTTGAAAACTCAAGAGGCGGATTTGAAGAAATGGAGTAATGAAGTGTTCAGTGATGTAGGGAAGAAAAAGAATGAATTATTGGAAGGCATTCAAGAGCTAGTTATAATTGAAGAGTGCTATTGCTTAGTGGAGGAGGAGAGGGTAAGAAAGAGAGATATGTAGAGGGAGTTGGAGAAAACTCTCCTTTTTGAGGAAATGAACTGGAGATAGAAATCATGAGCTTTGTGGTTGAAGGACGTGGACAAAAACGCAAATTTTTTTTTTTTTTTCACAGGGTGGCCAATTCACATCGCAAATTCAATCATGTGGACTCTTTGAATATACATGGAGCATTGTCTAAGAATCCTATGGAGATAAAGGAGCAGCATATAGTACATTTTTATAACAATCTATATTTTAAGTAGTGTTCTTGGAGGCCAAGGGTGAATAGTCTATCTTTCCTATCCATTGATGAGGATGAGAGTACTTGGTTAGAAAGAGAGTTTGAGAAGAATGATATGTAAGATGTGGTAAGGGATTTGAATGAAGATAAGGCGCTGGGTCTGGACGGCTTCACAATGGCTTTCTTTTAGAAATAATGGTGGCATTAGAATGGAAGCTTGCCACATTATTCCCAGGACTAATGAGTTCATGTTTTATTGATAGCTTGGTTTATGGTAGATGTTGAACCTATTTGACATAGATTGTTGTTTTTCTTCCATGATGAAGTTAGTTTTAGGAACATAGAGGCATGCTGACAAATACTTGCATTAGTGGATTTCGAAGATATTGCAGCCTCTTCAACCCCAAAAACCTATATTTATTTGTAAAATTTTTAATATTGTTCCTGCTCCTTCCCCTTGAGCATAGTTCCTTCTCTGATTTTGAGAAAACCCAACAGTCGAGCTTTTGTTTCCTCAACTGATGATTGCTTTTTATTTATTTGGTCATTATATCCTACATGGACTATTTGAAACTAAATCCCTACCATTATCTATTTGAAGCTTTCTCATATGGAAATCTTTACATCTTCGGCATTGTATGGATGCTACTGTCCAAGGCTTAACACTTTCCTTTTCTTGCATTGACCGAAGATGGATTGTGGTGTGCTATTCTTCTTCTCATTAATTTAATTAAGTAATTAACACTGTAGTCTAACTTATAAAAAAATAACAACACTGCAATTCCTTTGCACTTCAATTTTTTTAATGGTGTATGTTTCTGAATATTTTTGAAATTTTGAGGCCCATTCATATTTCTCAGTTCCTTTAACTGGTATCAGTGTGTTAGCAGCAGGATAGCTGAACTTTCATTTAGGATTTTTATTTTGGATAAGTACATGATATTTTATAAAACTTATACCTCCACGGGAATTTCTTCCATTCTCATAGTTTTTTTTTTAATATTTTTTTATTTGTTTTCTCTCACTTCCAGGATGACGCTGCATTTGAGAAACAAAGTGCTCTATTTGCTTTGGCAGTTTCTGACATTGTACTGATAAACATGTAAGTTTTTATGATTTAAGCATTTTCTTTAATATTTAATCAAACCATTGAGTCTTTAGAAATGGTTGCTTTTCGTGAAAACATAGGCTGTTAAAAAAAAATGAGCTTTTGGTTTGGAATCTCTTATACAGATACATGGAATATAAATATGCTTATTTAGGAGTTTATGTACACATGTAATGAGGAATCGTGTTAGATTGCAACTAGAGATTGAATATTCTTTACAGGTGGTGCCATGATATTGGTAGGGAGCGTGCTGCCCATAAACCTCTTCTAAAAACAGTTTTTCAGGTACTGTATAGTCATGTTCTTTCCGGTCAACATTTCTTGGTTGGTGTATGATACCTTCTGGTTACTGTACTATACGTAGGTCATGATGCGTTTGTTCAGTCCCCGTAAATCAACCTTGTTGTTTGTTATACGTGATAAAACAAAGGTCTGCACTAAGCAAACTTATTCTCAATGTACATGTTTACAAATACTTTGGGTCTTTTATTCGAATGCTCTATTTTTTCATATTAATCTTTGTAGTCTTCATGGCTTTCCATGTAGACCCCACTTGAACGTTTGAAGCCTGTTTTAACGAAAGATATTCAGAAGGTTGTCGTTTATTTTTACAGTCAGACTTTTGCCCCGTTCTCTTTATTATTTTTATTCAGTATTTCTCAGAGATTGTACATTCTGCAGATATGGGATGCAGTGCCCAAGCCCCAAGCCCACGAGAATACTCCTCTTAGTGAATTTTTTAATGTAGTATACTCTCTCTCTCTCTAACTGGTCGGTTGTTCACATTGTTTTCTTGGTAATTAATTTTATGTGTTGATTTACTTTCTTTGACATGAAGGTTGAGATCACTGCTTTATCCAATTATGAGGAGAAGGAGGAGAAGTTCAAAGAGGAGGTAATCTGTTTAATATAAGAAGAATCTCAAGAAGTTTGTTTTCTTACTGTCCAGATTCGTTTATATATGTACACACACATGTATAATTTTCTCTATTCTTATTCACTTGAAGGCCTCCTGTACTGTTTCTCCACTTGTTTCTGGAAATTTTTTATTCTTTATCTTGTAAACTACATTGTGCCTTGATTATCTGAGATATTTGTAAACTTCTCTTGTAGTACAGTGCTGAATGTTTGGATTGTTTAATGAATTATCTTATTTCTGGAAGTTTAAATTCTTGCAATAAATGGAACTTAACTCCTTGACATCCAGACCTCATTTGATCAATCCTTAGAAAATTTCCATTCTTCTTGATTTTAGAGTGGAATATATAGGTTTACATCTATATGTCCTGTCTTATACAGGTTGCTCAATTGAGGCAGCAATTTTTCCATTCTATTTCTCCTGGAGGGCTTGCTGGTGATAGACGTGGTGTTGTCCCTGCTTCTGGATTTTCGTTCAGTGCACAGCTGATATGGAAAGTTATAAAAGAGAACAAGGATTTGGATCTTCCTGCTCACAAGGTTTTATATTTTATTCTATGACTCCCTTTTCTTTTTTCCTTTTGGAAGTGGTTGTGGTATCTTCACATGCATTTATCTGTTTGTTTATTAGGTAATGGTTGCCACTGTCCGGTGTGAAGAGATTGCCAATGAGAAGTTAAGTCGCTTGACCTCTGATAAGGTACACCTTTGTCCATCCTCTTTTCCCGGAGTTGCTTCTAGATTAATTTGGAATTTTCTTTTTTCATATTAGTCATTATTGAATTTAATTCAGGCTTGGTTGGCACTGGAGGAAGCTGTTCAAGCAGCTCCAGTATCAGGTTTTGGGAAACAGCTCAGCTCAATTTTAGAAAAATATTTTTCAGAGTTAGTTCCATTCAGCTTGTGTCTTTTAATATTCAAATCTTTAAATATGCCCAATTTACCTGGGAAATATTTCTTTGAGGTTGCTGATCCTCTTTTTTCTTGACACTCCTTGACAAGAAAAATATATATATTTTTTAGAAGAGCTTCTATGTTTAGAGACCCTTGAGCATGAATTCTAATTATCTAGTTCTCTATCCACCTCTTGCTTTATTCTATGAATCTGGATGCATCCCTCTACTGCCCATCGACCATCGTTGATTTACCCCAACAAGATTCAGCCAGACGCTCCTCAATCTGGGGTGGTTGTTCTATATATAGATCTAACTGTTGATTGTATAGTCTTGGACTACGTTTTTTTTTTAGAATTAATTTGAGTTATAACCTTGCTTTCGGACGCCTCCCCCCTCGGGCGGCTTCAACGACCCAAACAGATATGACATGGAGACAGAATTCTATGATGAAGGTCTACGAAATGCAAAACGACGGCAACTGGAGTCAAAAGCATTGGATGTAAGCCCTCACTCTTTCTCAATTGTTATCTTAGTTTCAATTGTTACACACAAATTCATTTAATTTATTGCATATTTTTCTGGATAAATAATTTTATGACTTGTAATGGACTTTGCTATATTATATCCCTTCACCCTGCTCCTGTATGTGTGCTATATGGCCACCATGTGTTGTGTTTTGCTATTGATTATGCTCCTAGATTCTTTAATGTAGCAAGTATCCAAGTTGAATAGGTAAGGTTGCTTTTGCCTCTCTGCCCATCTTCAAGCTACCTTTATTCCTTCCGCTATTTATTATAGATTCATTCCAAACTGTTTAGCTATCCAATTTACTTGCTTTCACAATCAAGCATTGTGACTCCGCCCCCTTGGCCTTTCTAGCGAGTTTTGGAATCATTATATTCTATACCCTAGAAATTTAGACTAGATTTTGGCATCTGAACATCATTGCTGAGCAGGATTCAATGTTACAACTACAAAGGGGGAAAAAAGGTTAAAATGATTACACCACATTTTTAGTAATTGAACACACAAGCATAATTTCAGTTTGATTGAACTCCACAAGTAACTTATATGATCTAAAGTTAAGGCAAACTATGTGATGCTGGGAAATTCTGCTGCCATAACAAATTTTACATCACTCTTTCATGTCTGCCTCAAGGATGTTGATTAGCGTTTTTGAGGATGCCTTGAATGGCAAGGATGGAGAGAAATGCATTTTGGAATTGATTTGTAGACTCAAAATGGTCTTTAGGTGGGTTCCATTTGATTGCAAGGACCTTTCACCTAAATGGAATTAGCCCTCCAATCATGAAGGGTCTATTCAACCCTGGTCATTTTGGGCTAGGGATGGGGTTTATCTTTTAAAGATGAGCCAAGGGGATCTGCCTTATTGAATAGAAGAACAATGGGCTTCATTTAGTTGACCTGTTTCAGAAATCATAGCAGCTACTGATGCCTATAGCCTTACATTTCTTGAACTCTCTATATTAGTTTGTTGTCCAACGACCCTGGCTCCAACTTATTGTCTCCAACAAGTTTAGCTAGATAGAGATGAGAAGCATTTCATCAACTAGTAGAATATTTGGTTTTTGTAGTTGGCCTCAAATTTGGGCATTATTTTTTTGTTGATTGGTAATTGAGATACCATTAAAAGTGTAAGCCCCCACCCCACAATTACATAGGAAGTATACACGAGAAAACACCTAGCTAGGAGAAGAAAAAAGAACAATAAAATCATGATAACATAAATTTGGACATTTTTTTTTTGATAAGTAATAAGGTTTCAACAAAAAGTGCAGAGGGGTGTAACTCTAGTACACAGGAAGTATACAAAAGTGCCGGTAATTAAAGGAAACAAAATAACATGAATGTAAAAACTTAGCATATATAACACGACTCGGGCTATGAGCCAAGAACCAAACATATAACATATTAAGCATATTTCGACACAAGTCCACAACCAGTAACTCCACATCTTCAAATAGCCTTGCATTCCACTTAAGCCAAAGACCCCACATAACACACAAGGGAACTTGCTTCCAAAGACGCGTAACATGGCCATGGTCCAACAAAGTGCCCCAACCACTCAATAAATCCATCACTCTTCTTGGCATGACCTACTCCATCCCAAATAAACTATAGAAAGAGCTCCAAACAACCCGTGCCACATCACAATGAAGTAGAAGGTGATCAATGGATTCCACATTCTTCTTACACACACAACACCACTCAACCACCACAATATGACACCTACGCAAATTGTTATGTGTCAAAATCTTTCCTAATGCCGCTGTCCACACAAAAAATGCCACCCGCTTTGGAGTCTTAACACGCCAAATACCCTTCCAAGGAAAATAGACCACCTCTTGACAAGCTAAGGCTCTATAAAAAGTCTTCATTTCAAAGCTCCTCCTCTTGGAAAGATTCCACCAACCTATCAACCTCTTCATGTCGAATCCGAGTAGAATATAACTGCTCATAAAAGGAAAGAACCATTTCCACCTCCCTATCCTGAGCAGAACACGTAAAGACAACATTCCAATGAACAACTCCATCTACCACAGACAAATTACCAACCACCCAAGCGTCTGAAAAACGAGCAAGAGTGTACAAAATTGGATAACATAGCTTAAGTAGCCTATTTCCACATCACAGATCATGCCAAAAACGAACATGATACCCATCTCCCACCTCCAATCGCACATACTTAGCAAAAGTATCCCACCCTCTTCGAATATACTTCCATAAACTCACACCATAAGACCTTATCACCGGTAAAGAACACCATCCTCCCCTCGCACTCCCATACATCACATCAATCATCGACCTCCACAAAGCCTTTCGCTCCTGAACAAACCTCCACATCCACTTTCCCAGTAAAGCTTGATTAAATTTAATAACATTTCGAACTCCCAAGCCACCTTCTTTAATTGGAGTGCAAACTCTATGCCAATTTACTAAATGAAATTTAGCCTCATCCTTCATGCCACTCCACAAGAATTCCCATTGAAGCCGCTCTAGTCTCTTAGCTACACTCACAGGAATGGGGAACAAAGATAAATAATAAGTAGGAATGCTAGAAAGAGTACTATGAATCAACGTCACTCTACCACCCTTGGATAAATAAAGTGTTTGCCACCTAGCCAACCTTCGTTCCACTTTCTCAAGAACTCCATTCCAAATAGAAATAGATTTAAAAGAAGCCCCCAACGGCAAACCCAAATAAGTCATCAGCATCAACCCAAGTCTACACCTAAGAATATGAGCCAAATAATCAACATCTTCCACCTGGCCTATGGGAACAATTTTGGATTTACCTAAATTGATCCTTAACCCTGATGCGGCCTCAAAACATAAGAAAGTACATCTCACATTTTGAACTTGTTCTGCCTGTGCACCACAAAAAATTAAAGTATCATCTGCAAACAACAAATGATTCACCACTAATTCTTCATTATTCCTGGTTCCCATAGAAAAGCCTGTCAACAAACCTTGGAGCATAGACGCATTCAACATCAGGCTTAGCAATTCCATAACCACCACAAACAACAAAGGAGAAAGCGGATCACCTTGTCTAATCCCTCGAGAACTCTAAAAGAAGCCAGTCGAAGTGCCATTCACCAAGATGGAAAATTTCACTGTAGAGATGCAAAATTTTATCCATTCCCTCCATCTGATAAGAAGATATTAATACTACAAACAATGCATTTTTTTTTTTTTGATAACTAAGAGAAATATCATTAAAAATGCAAAGCGCAACCAAGTATACTTGGAGTATATAAGAAAATCATGAAAGCTAATCACTAAGGGACCTAGGAACGCAGTAGTCCAAGTGTACAAAAAATAAAAAAAGAAAGTTCTAAGCTCCTCAGATGTTCTATCTTTGTTCTCGAAGTTCCTATCATTTCTTTCCCTCCACAAGCACCACATAAGGCAAAAAGGAACCATCTTTCACACAATAGCACTCCGAGAGCGGCCACCCGTCCACCAACAAGTGAATAAATCTACCACTCGAAGAGGCATAGCCCAAGACAAGTTGAAATGGCTAAAGATGGCATTCCATAAGACACAAGCAACCTCACAATGAAGAAGAAGGTGGTCTACCATTTCCCCATCATCTTGCACATACAACACCTATCAATTACAATTAAGTGCCTCTTTCTAAGACAAGCTGAAATGCATGTTAAAACTTCACAAATGCTATAGAGATATCTCCATCGAGTATTTTGTCTCGAATGACATGACAATCGACCTCAATATGCTTGGTCCTTTCATGAAAAACTAGCTTAGATACAATATGTATAGCAACCTAGTTATCACAAAACAAAGGGATAGGAGTAGGAGCCCATAAACCAATCTCCTAAAGAAAATGTTGTAACCATGTCAACTCACTAGTAGCTTGAGCTATTTCTCTCTACTCTGCTTCAAGACTTGATCGAGCCATGACTGTTTGTTTTCTTACTCTTCCAAAGTTCCAAGTTACATGATTACCACCTAAGAATGTACAATATCCTGTAGTAGATCATCTATTTGAAGGAGAATTAGCCCAATCTGCTCAGTAAAACCTTCTACCTTAAGATGTTCATTCGGTCTATACAGTATCCCTAGACTAGGGGCTCTCTTCAAATACCAAATAATACGTGTAATAGCTTCCCGATGTGAAACTTGAGGATCCACTACGAACTGACTAACAACACTAACTACATATGAAATATATGGCCTAGTAATAGTAAGATAATTCAACTTTACAGTTAGACGACGATACCTGGCAGAATCTTCAAATAATTTTGCTTCATCCTTCAGTAATTTACAATTTGAAACCATCAAAACCTCAATGGGACAAGCACTTGGAACACCTGTCTCATCTAACAAATGAAGTACATACTTTCTCTGAGATAAGTTAATACTTGTATGAGATCTAGCAATTTCAATACCTAGAAAATATCAAAGTTTGCCCAAATCCTTTTTTTGAAACCATTGTAAAAATTGTTTCAATTGGACAATGCCTTCTAAATCATCTCCAATAATAACAATATCATCTACATATTCCACGAGGAGAATATAGCCAAATCTAGTATGAGTGAAATACTAAATGATCTATTTGAACTCTCTGAAGACCAATCCACTGACACTTGAGAGAATTTTCCAAACCATGCCCTCGGTGATTGCTTGGGACCATACAATGCCTTTTTTTTTTTTGAACTTGTAAACACGACCCATTCAATGTTAATCCCTAATGAATGCTTAGACAATCCGATTAGATTGGGGGAATTCGGGGTGTTGTGCAAGTTGGATTTAGAGAAAGTTTTTGATCATGTAAATTGGGAGTTCTTGCTTTATTTGTTAAAGAGATCGGGATTTGGGGAGAAATGGAGGGATTGGATAGAGCATTGTATATCTATAGTGCGATTTTTCCATTCTTGTAAATGGAACATCGTCAGAATTTTTTTCTAGCTTTCGTGGATTGAGACAAAAGGATCCATTATCGCTACTGTTATTTGTGGTGGTTATGGAGGCATTGAGTTGGATGATGATTGCGACAATGGATAGGGGTCTTTTGATAGGTTTCTCTATGGCGTCGAGGAATAATCCAGTTTGTAGTGTCTCATTTACTGTTTGTTGATGATATGCTAATTTTTTGTGATGTTAATTTTGAACAATTTGACATTTGCGATGAATTATCCCTGAGGAAGAGCCTGCTCCTCTATCCTGTTGCCCTAGTGACACAGGGGATTTTTTGGTAAGGGGTCTTTGGAGTTACTGCTGAAGATGGCCCTAGAGTACAGTCCTCCAATGGGGATTAAGTGTGTTGGCTCCGAAGGTCAGCTTCAGCCCTTATATATGGATCTCATTGCTAGTCAGGATAAGAAGGAAATGGGTAAGGGTATGAAATCGGGCACCAAAGGTACGAGGGAGCTAAGCAGACTTTTCTATTCTGTTAATTATGAGACATATAACAGAAGCTCTTCTAGTGGTAAGCGCAAAAAGAGGGTGCACGGTAATCTGTAATGAAGCCTAAAATCCTTTCATGGAATGTTAGAGGGTTAAGCGAGGGTGAGAAACGGTTAAAAGTTAGAAATTTATTGAGGCAATAGAAGGCATATATTGTTTGTTTGCAAGAAACTAAACTGAAGTTTATTTCTAATTCTCTTGTGAGAAATCTTTAGAGTTATCCTTTTGCAGATTGGTGTTACTTAGCTTCTTGTGGTGCCTCTGGTGGTATGTTGATTATGTGGGAAAAAAGGATTGTAGAGAAAATTGATGTGTCTGTGGGTGAGTTTGTTCTTGCCTGTTCTTTTAGAAGTGTTGAAGAGGACTTTTCTTGGGATTTTGCTGGGGTCTACGATCCTAACATTGATGCTCTCAGAAGTTCTCTTTGGGATGAGTTGGCTGGCTTCTCTTCTTGGTGGGTGTTGCCTTGGTGTATTTGGGGAGACTTTAATGTCATTTGTTTTCCAGCCAAAAGATCGAGCGATGTTTGCCTAAACACTGCCATGATGGAGTTTTCGGACTTTATTTTTTAGTAGGGTCTTATGGATCTTCCTCTTGCAGGAGAGTTGTTTACGTGGTCTAATAATCAGGAGAATCCCACTTGGTCTCGCCTTGATAGATTTCTTGTGTCCCCTAATTGGGAAGTCAAGTTTCCAGGTTATCCAGAAAAGGCTTCCTAGATTGTGTTCTGATCATTTCATGATTCTTCTTGAGTATGGAGGCATTCATTGGGGTCCCAGACCGTTCAAGTTTGAGAATATATGGTTGAAGGCCGAAGGGTTTGTGGATAGGGTGTGACATTGGTGGATGTCTTACCATTTCCAAGGTTCTCCTAGCTTCATCTTCTCTCAAAAACTTAAGGCTTTAAGGAATGATCTTAAGAGATGGAACGAACAAGAGTTTTGCAATGTGGAGTTTCACAAAAAAAGGCTTCTGGAAGAATTGTGCGCTCTTGATATGTTGTAGGAACAACGTGGTTTAGCTTCCAAAGAAAAGACCAGAAAAAAGTGAGGTCATTAGAGATCTGGAGAACGCTACTTTGCAGGAGGAGGTTAGTTGGAGACAGAAGTCTAGAGTTCTTTGGCTTAAAGAGGGTGATAAATGCACTAAATTTTTTCATTAGATAGCTAACTCGAATAGGAGGTCCAATGCCATAGAGTCTCTTTCAGCTAATCGCTCTATTTCTTTTTTAGCAGGCTATTACGGATCACGTTGCTCATTTTTATGAGTCCCTCTTTACATAACCTTATACTTGGAGGCCTGGGTTGGATAACCTTGCTTTCGACTCTTTGGATGAGGTTGAAGCTTCTTCCTTGGAACTTCCTTTTGTGGAAAAGGAGGTTTTTAGAGGTAGTTAAGGGCATGAACCGTGATAAGGCTCCAGGCCCTGATGGGTTCTCTATAGCGTTCTTCCAAGATTGCTGGGATGTGATTAAGACAGATCTCATGGGGGTATTTTAGGACTTTCACACTCATAGCAAGTTTGTAAAAAGCACTAATGCCACTTTTCTTGCTCTAATTCCAAAGAAGTCTGGGGCTATGGATCTTAAAGATTTTCGGCCTATTAGTCATGTTCGTGGGGTCGACAAGATCATTGCAAAAGTTCTTGCTAATAGACTTAAAAAGGTTGTGGATAAGATAATCTCGAAGCCCCAAAATGCTTTTGTGAAAGGTAGTCAAATTCTTGATTTAGTTTTTATTGCTAATGAGTGCTTGGATAGTCACATTAAATCAGGTGAACTGGGGTTGATCTGCAAGCTGGATATTGAGAAGGCATACGATCATTCAACTGGAGCTTCTTACTGTATATGTTGAGAAGATGAGGTTTTGGGGAGAGATGGTGTTCGTGGATAGAGCATTGTATTTCATTGGTGCGCTTCTCTGTCTTGGTGAATGGTACTCCCTTAGATTTTTTCAGCAGTTCTCGTGGTCTAAGACAAGGTGATCCCCTGTCGCCTCTTTTGTTTGCCATTGTGATGGAGGCCCTAAGTAAGTTGTTCACTGTTTTTGTTCATATGGGGTATCTATCAGGTTTCTCAATGGGTTTTGGTAGTAACGGGGTGCTAATATTTCTCATTTATCGTTTGCGGAGAACACTTTAGTTTTTTAGGGAGCTAATCTTGATCATTTTCATTTTCTTCAATTTTTTTTTTGTTTTTGTTTTTATTTTTTGAAGTTGATTCAGGTTTAAAGATCAATCTGGCCAAGTCAATGCTGGTTCCTGTGGGCAATGTTGTTAATATGGACGATTTGGCTGGTATTTTGGGTTGTGGAGTTTCCTCTCTACCTTTAAAGTATCTAGGTCTTCTGTTGGGGGCCCCTTTTAAGGCCAAGTTCATTTGGGATGATGTAGTGGGTAAGATTGAAAGATGGCTGGCTAGTTGGCAGATGATGTATTTATCAAAGGGTGGTAGAGTTACCCTTATAAAGAGTACTTTATCTAATTTCCCCACGTATTTCCTTTCTCTCTTCCCTATTCTCACTAGTGTTGCTAGTCGTATAGAGAAGCTTCATCGAGATTTTTTGTGGGGAGGCATAGGTGAAGAATTCAAATACCACCTGGTTAACTGGTCCACGGTTTGTTCCCCTATTCCAGAAGGTGGTTTGGGTATCCGGAATTTGAGGACCTTTAATAAGGCTCTATTAGGGAAGTGGTTGTGGCGTTATGAGCATGAGAGAAAGGCTTTGTGGAGATCAGTTGTGGATGCTAAGTATGGTTCTACTTGGACTAGTTGGTGTTCTTTAGACCCACCAAGGTCTCACGGAGTAGGGCTTTGGAAGAACATCAAGAAGGGGTGGAGTTTGTTTAGTAGCCATACCAGACTTGCTTTGGGAGATGAATCCAGGATTAGATTCTGGGATTATGTATGGTGCAGAGAGATGCCCCTTAAGGAAGCTTTTCCAGGTTTGTTTGACATAACTTGAGACAAGAACTCACTCATTGCAGCTCATTTGATTTTGGAGAACGGATATTTTCAATGGGATGTCAAGTTCTATCAAACGACACATGATTGGGAGGTGGATGTCTTGGCTTCCTTCTCCACCTTATTGTATACTATCAGATTAGATCGTGATGGGGAAGACAAGCTTTGGTGGTCTCCTACTGGCAAAGGGAAGTTTGATGTTAGATCTTTCTATAACATTCTAGCTTACAAGGACATAGTTCATTTCCCCTGGAAAAGTATCTAGCGGACCAAGGTTCCTTTAAAAGTGGCCTTTTTCGCTTGGGTGGCAGCTCTAGGAAAGATCATTACTTTGGACAATCTCAGAAAGAGGCAAGTCATTGTGATTGATAGATGATGTATGTGTAAAAAGAGTGGGGAGTCTGTGGATCATCTACTTCTTCATTGTGAGGTCGCTTGCCTTCTATGGAATGCCATTTTTAGTCGCTTCAGTTTATCTTGGATTATGCCTCATCGGTGGTTGACCTATTTGCATGTTGGTGGACGGGTGGTCGCTGTCAGAGTGCGGTTGTGTCAAAGATGGTTCTTTGTTGCCTCTTTTGGTGCTTGTGGAGGGAACGCAACGATAGACAGTTCGAGGACAAAAATAGAATCATTGAGGAGTTCATTTCTTTTTTCTTTTATTCTTTGTACTCTTGGACGGCTACGTTCCTTGCCCTATTAGTGATTAGTTATAATGATTTTCTTGTGTTGTTTTCCTTTTCTTCTTAGTTGTCGTTCTTGTGTACTCCCAGTGTACTTGATTGCACTTTAAGCTTTTAATGAAATTTTTCTTACTTGTCAAATTTTTTTTTTTCTTATGTTTTGAAGTAGCTTCGGAATTGAGAATCAATTTAGCGAAATCAGATATTGTTCCTATAGGAGATGTGGAAGATGTAGAACTGGCAAGTATTCTTGGTTGTAGAGTCTCTTCATTGATGGCGACTCCCTTTACCCTTTGGGTGTTTTACCTCCCGGCTTATGAAAGACAAGTTGCACCTGGTGTAAGGTGGGGGTTCTCCCTAAGGTTTTGGGCTTGAGGGCTTGGGTTTTTTAGGGTTGTTGGGTTTTCTTTTCTTGTTGTAGGCTGCTTTGGTAGTTCGTGTGTACTTGAGGGCGCCTTACGCTTTTTATTTTATTTTTTTAAATCTTTATTACTTATAAAAAAAAAAAAAAATGAAGTGTTTGGGTTTCCCATTGGGTGCTTCTTATAAGGCCACTTATATTTGTAATGGCATTATTGAAAAGATGAAGCGTCGGTTGGCTGGATAGGAAAAAAAATTATTTAACTAAGGTGGTAGATTGACGCTAATTAAGAGTACTATATCCAATTTACCCACGTATTACTTGTCTCTTTTCCCTATCCCAGTGGAAGTGGCCACTAGCCTTGAGAGATTGTAGTAGGGATTTTTTATTGGGTGGTATTGGGGATGAGTTTAAATTCCACTTAGTGAATTAGGTAAGGATTTACCTATTTTGGGAAAGTGGTCGTGGCAAGTATGCTATGGATAGAGACAATTTATGGAGATTGATGAAAGAGACTAAATATGATAGTATAGAGCGAGGTTGGTGCTCTAAAGAGGCTATAGGGACATTTCGAGTGGGAGTTTGGAAACATATAAGAAGCGGGTGGGATATGTTTTCCAAATTTGTTAGATTTGAGGTGCGGGATGATGGGTCAAAGTTTAGTTTTTGGCATGATGTGTGGTTTGAGGATAGTCTGTTGAAGATTTCTTATTTGGATTTGTGTAGTATTGCTCAGAGAAAAGATGCGTGGGTGGCAGATAACATTCAGGTTCGAGAAGGGATTATTCAGTGGAATGTAATTTTTAGTTGACCAGTTCCAAATTGGGAGGCGAAGGTGGTAGTATCTTTCTTTGAGAGGTTGTATTCTTTCAAATTAAGACAAGGAGAGGAGGATGGAATAGGATGGAGTCCTTCCAAAAGGAGCAAGTTTGAAGTGAAGTCGTTTTATCAAGTACTAACTAGCCAAAATGGATCATCTTTTCCGTGGAAGAGTATATGAGAGTAAAAGATCCTTTGTGGGTGGCATTTTGTGTGGACAACAACATTAGGGAAAATATTGACGCTTGATAATTTGAGAAAGATGAATGTTGTTCCGCAGTAACACTATGGTAATAAAAGAAAAAAAAAAAAAAGAGAAAGATGAATGTTGAGGTGGTTAAGTAGTGTTGCATGTGCAAGAAGAGTAGGGAATTCATTGGTCATTTATTGATTCATTGTGAAGAGCAAGGGAATTATGGAGCTCCGTCAATGGGTTATGCCTAGAAGGGTGATTAACTTGTTGGTCAATTGGAGAGGACATGTTGGCCTGTTGGGTGTGCTACAACTATGGAAGTATGGAGGTTGGCTCCATTGTGTTTAATGTGGTGTCTTTCACGAGAAAGGAATGCTCAGAGCTTTGAAGATGTAAAGACTTCGGTGATAGAGTTGTGGAAGATAATGTTCAACACTTTCTAAACTTGGATATATATGCACATCATAGTTTGGTTGTTTCTATTTTTGTAAATTTTTTTGAATGTGTTCTTTTTCCTTAGATTAGGGTTTCTTCTGTATATTCCATGTGTACTATAGTTACGTCTCTTTGCGCTGTATTTATGATAATGAAATTACATATCAACTTTTTTTTTTTTTTTTTTTTTTATTTATTTTTTTTCATTTTCTATCAATTAAGCTCTTGGGACAATTAACAATTTAATATAGTATCAAAACAGAGGTTCCGAGTTTGTTCCTCGACTCTATATTGTAGCTCCCATTTAAATATTTCATGTTTTGGGTTCTACCTAATAATAAGGGAAAAGTTCTGGCCCACACATAAAGGGAGAGTTTAAGAATATTAATTAAATGATTAAATTCACCATTTAAATATTTCACGTGTTGGTGATTTAACAATCATAATATCTAACTTGTGTATATGAAGAATGATTGCCAGTTTCTCAAATTCCAAAGCAACAAATAAAGATACCCTTTGATGGACTACGAGATACCATTTTATTTTATTTTATTTTATTTATTTTTATTTTTATTTTTTATTTTTGCATTTCAAGAGGTTTATGGTTGTTGGACTTATATTAAATCAAGGTCTTGTTATATTGCCCATTTGGGTCTTAGAAATAATACTGTTCATATACTGATGTGGAAATAGAGTTTTTGTGATTAAAGTTAAGAGTTAAAGAGAAGTACGCCTTATTGTTAGTTTGCAATTCTATGGTTATGTTTTATTTCTTAATTGATTCTTGTTGTCTTATGACTTGTCCAGTTTGTTCACCCTACTTTCACCACCTTGTTGGGACATCTGCGTTCTAAAGCTCTCGAGAGTTTTAAAAGTAGACTGGAGCAGTCACTGAACAAAGGAGAAGGGTCTGCTGCATCTGTTCGTACTTGTACTCATTCTTGTTTGCTCGAGTTTGACCAAGGATGTGCAGGTAGTAAGAAATAAAGATTTAATCCGTACAACATACACATACTTATGCAGAAATTATGTTTGTGTCAATGCTTATTCTAGATGCAATTAGGGTTGTACTCTCCCTGTTCTGGAACATTGTTTAGTTGCTTTGTAGTATGTATTTGTGAAATACTGTAAATTTGATGTGCAACATGTCAAGTTGTCAAATTAGAAGTGTTGAGGATGACTTTTCTTGGGCCTTTGCTGGAGTCTACGGTCCTAACATTGAAGCTCTCAGAAGTTCTCTTTGGGATGAATTGGCTGGTCTTTCTTCTTAGTGGGAGTTACCTTGGTGTATTGGGGGCAATTTCAATGTCACTTGCTTTCCTGCCAAACTATTTAGAGATGTTCGTCTGAATGCCGCCATGATGGAGTTTTCAGACTTAATTTTTGAGCAGGGTCGTTTACGTGGTCTAATAATCAGGAGAATCCTTCTTGGTCTCTCCTTGATAAATTTGTTGTTTCTCTGGATTGGGAAGTTAAGTTTCCAGGACTCTGTAGAAAAGGCTTCCTAGATTGTGTTCTGATCATTCTTGATTGTGGAGGCATTCATTGGTGTCCCAGACTGTTCAAGTTTGAGAATATGTGGTTGAAGGCTGAAGGGTTTGTGGAAAAGGTGTGACTTTGGTGGACATCTTACCACTTTCAAGGCTCTCCTAGTTTCATCTTCTTTATAAAACTCAAGGCTTTAAAGAATGATCTTAAGAGGTCGAACAAATAAGAGTTTGGCAATGTGGCGCTTCGTAAAACTACGTATTTGGAATCCTTGTATTGTTTGCCTCTTCTTCTTAGTTGCCGTTCTTGTATATTCCCTGTGTACTTGATCGTTTTTTGAGCTTTTAATAAAATTTATCTTCTAAAAAAAAAAAAAAACTACGTATTTGGGAGAACTGTGTGCTTTTGATTGGTTGGAGGAACAACGCGATTTTTAACTCTCGAAGAAAAGATAAGGAAATGTGAGGTCATCAGAGATTTGTAGAACTCTATTCTGCAAGAGGAGATTAACTAGAGACAGAAGTCTAGGGTTTTTTTGGCTTAATGAGGGTGATAAATGCACTAAATTTTTTCATCGGATTGCTAATTCGAACATGAGATCCAATGCTATGGAGTCTTTCTCAATCAATGACTCTATTTCTTCTGATCAGCAGGCTATTAGGGATCATGTAGCTCATTTTTATGAGTCACTTTTTTCTAAACCTTGTTCTTGTAGGCCTAGGTTGGATAACCTTGCTTTCAACACTTTAGATGTGGTGGAGGCTTCTTCCTTGAAACTTCTCAAAATGACTGAGGTGATTAAGGGCATGAATCGTGATAAGGCGTTAGGCCTTGATGGGTTTTCTATAGCGTTCTTCCAAGATTGTTGGGATGTGATTAAGACAGATCTCATGGGGGTATTCCAGGATTTTCACACTCATAGCAAGTTTGTCAAAAGCATTAATGCCACTTTTCTTGCCCTAATTCCTAAGAAATTTGGGGCTATGGATCTTAAATATTTTCGACCTATTAGTCTTGTAAGTGGGATAAACAAGATCATTGTAAAAGTTCTTGCTAACAGACTTAGAAAGGTTGTGGATAAGATTATCTCGAAACCGCAAAATGCTTTCGTGAAATGAAGGTAAATTCTTGATTCAGTTCTTATTGCTAACGAATGTTTGGATAATCGTATTTAATCAGGTGAACTAGGGTTAATTTGCAAGCTAGGTATTGAGAAGGCTTATAATTATGTCAACTGGTTTTGGGGAGAGACGGTGTTCGTTGATAGCACATTGTATTTTCTCAGTGCGCTTTTCTACCTTGGTGAATGGTACCCCTTCAGGCTTTTTAGCAGCTATTGTGGACTTAGACATGGTGATCCTCTATCGCCTATCTTGTTTGTCATTGTGATGGAGGCCCTAAGCAAGTTATTCACTATTGCTGTTCACAGAGGGTTTCTTTTAGGTTTCTCAATGGTTTCTGGCAGTAACTGAGTGGTTGATATTTCTCACTTACTGTTTGCAGATGCTACTTTAGTTTTTTGTGAGGCTAACCTTGATCATCTTCGCTTTCTACTTGTTTTATTTGTGTTGTTTGAAGCAGTTTCAGGTTTAAAGATCAATTTGGCCAAGTCAGTGTTGGTTCCTGTGGGTGATGTGGACAATATGGATGAATTGGAGATCAGTTGTGGATGCTAAGTATGGTTCTTCTTAGGCTGGTTGGTGTTCCTTGGACCCCACCTGGGTCTCATGGAGTAGGGCTTTGGAAGAACATTAGGAAGGGTGGAGTTTGTTTAGTAGCCATACCAGACTTATTTTGGGCAATGGATCCAGAATTAGGTTCTAGGGTGATGTGTAGGTTGGAGAGATACCCCTTAAGGAAGATTTTCCAGGTTTGTATGACGTAGCTTGTGACAAGAACATGCTTGTTGCATGGCATTTGATTCTGGAGAACAGATCTTTTCAGTGGGATGTCAGATTCATTCGAGCGGCCCACGATTGGGAGGTGGACGTCTTGGCTTCTTTTTTCACCTTATTGTATTCTATCAGATTAGATCGTGATGGGGAAGACAAGCTTTGGTGGTCTCCTTCTCGCAAAGGGAAGTTTGATATTAGATCTTTCTATAAGACTCTTGCTTACAAGGAGATTGTTTTTTTCCCTTGAAAAAGTATTTGGCAGACTAAGGCTCCTTTGAAAGTGGCTAGGGAAGATCCTTGCTTTGGACAATCTTAGTAAGAGGCAAGTCATTGTGATTAATAGATGTTGTATGTGTAAAAAGAATTGGGAATCTGTGGATCATCTTCTGCTTCACTGTGAGGTCGCTTGCGTTCTATAGAATGCCATTTTTGGTCGTTTCAATCTGTCTTGGATTATGCCTCGTCGGGTGGTAGATCTATTCGCTAGTTGGTGGATGGATGGTAGCTTTCGGAGTGCGGTGAAGATGGTTCCTTGTTGCCTTTTATGGTGCTTGTGGAGGGAATGTAACGATAGACAATTCGAGGACAAAGAAAAAACCATTGAGGATCTCATTTCTTTTTTCTTTTATTCCTTGTACTCTTAGACGGTCACGTTCCTTGCCCCTTTAGTGATTAGTTATAATGATTTCCTTGTCTTGTTTTCCTCTTTTTCTTAGCTGCCATTCTTGTATACTCCTTGTGTACTTGATCGCTCATTGCGTTTTTAATAAAATTTCTCTTATTAAAAAAAGAAAAAGAAAAAGGTTGAATTGACAACCATGCTGTCCATGTACATTTCTTTTTCTTAGCTACTACTGCTGTCTATATAGTTTGTAGAAATTGGGACTTATTTTGTGCAAAGGTTTAGATTTACGATTTGGAATTTGCCTAAGTCTTTGTTTTTTAGATTATTGTACAATTGGATGATACTAGCCTTTGTTAATGTCCCTCTGACTCATTTTTTTTTGGATTTTATTGATCTTTTGAACTTTAGATTGTAATGACCGAGGGAATCTTTGGTATGCTTCCTTAAGTGTTCTCAACTTTTCTTTCCATGAAACTTTATTTACCTGAAAAAGGAACTCATCCTTTTTTCTTTTTTAATTTTTTTTAATGCTTGAAGCACATGATTTTCTTTCTGATTTATATTTTCTTATACTAATCTTGTGATGGTTGCGGTTGTTTGATATAGATTTTGGGTTTCCGGTGCATCTTTTTATGTGATTATTTAGTGTTGCTGAAAGTTTTGATATCTACTTTTCTTACATGTTTGCATGGTGTTGTGAACAATTAAATCCTTGTTTAAAGGATGTTATGGGTCTTCTTGAACCTACCTCTTTTACTTGCCTTGAAGGAACATTATTTCCTCTGATGTAAGATTTTAACTGGATATCTTACATGTTTTCTGTCAATTCCAGCTTTTTATTTGTTTGGCATGATTGATATTCAAATCCTATGTGGATGTTAGACTTGATATATTCCACTTTCAGATGCTGCCGTAAGTCAGGCTAATTGGGATGCTTCAAAAGTCTCTGACGAACTTCAGCGTGATATTGATGGACATGCATCATCTGTTCGTAGTGCAGAGTTGTTGAAAATGATTGCCAGTTATGAGGTATTGTTCTTGATTAATCCAATGAGTGAATACTGCTTTCTGGACCAGGGTGTCCTTCAAATCATGTCCATAATGATATTTTGAGCCAAATCACCAACACTGTTTGGAACCAATTCATGATTGAATTGAATTGAATTTAATTCATTATGATGAAAAATTACATATCAGTGATATCACTAACACTATGGACCTAGGAATGATTGGATTGGGAAGCTTTTATTTCTCTCTCTCTCTCTCTCTCTCTCTCTCTCTCTTGGAGGTGGCGGTCGGAGGGGCTTTGTGGTTATTCTGGGAGGCAGAGGTGGTAGGGGATGGGCTGGTTTTGTGCTTGAGTTACAGAAGGTTCTAGAAACCTTTCAGACTTCCTTTGATGATGTCCCAAAAGCTTATCATTCCGGGGAACCCCTTGGTCGGTACTCTTTGTCTGGCCACAAGGTGAACCCTTCTGTGCCTTCCATGTCGGTGGTGTGTGTGCCGGCAGGGGAAGCTGTCAAGATGTCTTATGGTGTACGATGAGGTATTGGTTGGACCGAGGCAGTATACGGTGGATTCCACGTCTCTTGGGAAGGGTTATGCCTGGCCCGTTACTTTAGTGTTGTGTAACAGATATATTAGTAATGGGCCACCTTAGTAGTTAATGGGCCTTATTAGTTAATGGTCTATTACTTAGTGGCCTATTAGTTTAGTGGCCCTTAGATGAGTCTATATAAACAAGTCTAGTTAAATGTTTTAGGCATGAAAATTGGTATCCAATCCTTTGGCTGAAAATGGAGGGGGAGTACCTCGAATCACTCATGGAGGTGTTAGGCATCCTCAAATTTGCCTATTATCAGTGTTAATTCCATTTTAATTTCTTCTTCCATTTCTCTATTTCTCTCCATTTCTACTCTAAATTCCCATTAAACCAGAAAACGTGTTACAAATTGGTATCAGAGCCTCTAATCCAATTGCCCACTCTGATTTCCTGTCTGGGAGAACCCGATCTAACACCATGGCTGAGGAAAATCAAGCTCGATCTCTAGTTGATACCGTTACCCGTGACCAATTAACGGAAGAAGCCTTGCAAGCTCTCAGTGTTCATCAAATTGACTGGAACAACAGGACTACTACCCAGATCCAGAATTTGCAGAAGGATATGTTGAAACTGCAGAGGAATCAGGAGGAGATGAAGCTCCATTACGAGACTCAATTTCAGCGTATTCAGGACATGATCTCGAGCATTCCTGGGTTCAATGCGCAGGGTAAGGAGAAGGAAATGTTTCCTCCACTGGTTACTCAGCCTACTCTAGAAGGAGGTGAAACGTCCGGGAAGGAAATCATGAAGCCGAAATCTGTTCGGCTGGACTTTCCCCTATTCGATGGGGAAGATCCGAAAACGTGGTGTTGCAGAGCTGAAGAATTTTTCGTGTATTACAATATTCCGGCAGAGCAACGACTGTCCATTTCTGCTTTCCATATGGTCGGCGAGGCTAATCTATGGTTCATGGAACTACGAGCTAGCAAATGTGCGATCACTTGGGAAGAATTCGTTCAGACTCTTAGAGCACGTTTTGCAGTTCCTGCAAAAGAAGAAAACCTAGACCTCATTCACATTCCAGATCCGGTTGAAGACGTTGACACCACACAACCAATTCCAGAATCTGAAACAGCTCTGGTTGGAGATACACAACAAACAACAATTCCAGTATTGACAAAGTCAACAATTCCAGCATCAAATCCGGTTCCTGAGAAGTTCGTGGACTTAGCCACAGTCAAGAACGGAGAAGATGAAAAGAGAGCTGAAGAAAGGAGACGAACTCCGGATCCGGTGGATTTTTCTCAACTTGAGCCGTACTTGCTTGCTGAAAGGTCGGATCAGAAAACCTCAACTCAAACTTTGAGTTCCTTTTTGTCTCCATATTTGCCCGAGGTTGCAGTGGATTTTGTTGTTCTCAAACACCGATGGCGTTGGAAAGAAGAAGAGGATGCGACGAGAGCTGGGCGAGGAGGACGGCACTGCTGTCGCCGGAGCCGCGCAAGACAGGGAACCGGAGGTCTGAGAAGCCGAGCTATGGGCCGGAGACTTGGACTGGTTCCGATGCTTTTCTCTGTGGATTCTAGAAGCTGCAGAGGAAGGAGAAGAGTGGTCCGTGTGGATGACGAAGGGCAATTTCGGGCTGTGCACTTTAGGCCTAAGCAGACGGAAAGGTGGCATCCACATGAATTGTTTTCAATGGGCTGGATCTTGTGCATGGGACCACTTGCATGGGAACCAGTACTGCTTATCCTTGAGAAAAGGGTTGCTTTTTGTGGGTTATTGGGCCTACAACAATTGGAGCATATTTTTGTTCACAAAGAAAGGGCAGCAACCAACTTTTGAAGCTTTTATATTTTTACTCAAAAATAATCGCACCTTGTGGGCAAGGTGCTTAAAGGGGTCGGTATTGTAACAGATATATTAGTAATGGGCCACCTTAGTAGTTAATGGGCCTTATTAGTTAATGGTCTATTACTTAGTGGCCTATTAGTTTAGTGGCCCTTAGATGAGTCTATATAAACAAGTCTAGTTAAATGTTTTAGGCATGAAAATTGGTATCCAATCCTTTGGCTGAAAATGGAGGGGGAGTACCTCGAATCACTCATGGAGGGGTTAGGCATCCTCAAATTTGCCTATTATCAGTGTTAATTCCATTTTAATTTCTTCTTCCATTTCTCTATTTCTCTCCATTTCTACTCTAAATTCCCATTAAACCAGAAAACGTGTTACATGTTGCAGGCTCAGAAGGCCAACGACCGTGGCGTGCTTGGGGATGCGACAAATCCCTCCCAAGTTTCAGACTGGCGTTGCAGATAGTGGGAGTGAATTGAGGGTGGACAAGGACGTCAGTGGGGCTGTTCGTACTTTGAGAAAACATCTGGAGTTTTGAAAGCGGAAGGTGACATGGTAATTGTCTAATTGAGCAGTTGGACATGGCCAGGAGCTAATTGGGCTGGTAAAAATTATTAGTACGAAACAGGACGTGGTTCCAGCAATGGAGCCCAATCACAACTAGAGTCCGAACCTGCTCAAACACCCTTTGTTGAAACACAAGGAGCAAAACCATTATGGTTGGGCCAATCTAATTTGCCAAAAACAAAAAAGAAGGAATGAGTAATGAGTAATGGCCAGATTACCCCCAAGTAAAATGTGCATTTTGGTTGGTGAAGGCAGAGGTTGGCTCTGTTTCTTCTTCGGGCCTGGGTCAGGGTGCGGGTGTGGGCCCTTAGTGTGCGTGAGTGAGATCCACCCATCTTGTTGGATCTCTGACAGTCTCACCATCAAATTCTGATGATCGTGGTGCTTATGTGGGAGATGATCGGAAAGGAAATTAGAGCATTATTGGGGGAGGGGGGAAGAGAAAATCTTGACGATTGCCCTCTGTCTACAGTTCTTTCTTTTTCTTTTTTTTTCTTTTTTTTTTTATTTTTTATTTTTTATTTTTATAAGTAAATTTTATTGAAAAGAAAGCATAAGGTGCTCCTATTTACACAGGAGAGTCACAGCTAATCCGGAAAAACTCGAACAAAAAACCAGCAAACAACCCCCAAGACAATACCTAGAAAACAAAGAAACAACCAAAAGACTACCCGCAAAAGAACCCAAACAGCACCCACCCCCCCCCCCCCAGAAAAAAATAAAAGAAAAGAAAAAGGAATAGAGCACCAGAGAAACCACAAAAAACCCCCCAAAGCATCCAACCCAACAACTTATTGGTCTTGTCTCTCCTACGCCTCGAAGAAGCCTTGATGTCTTTATAATTTACGGATCTTTGTAGATTTTGAAGCTCCTTCTTACTCTCGCGTTTCTTGCTCTCAATCATCTCACCCTAAATCTCCCAATGCTTCTGTCTCTGTTCTTTAGTCATGAACGGATACATCTTGAAGATCTTCCCCCAACTCTGATTGCAAACAACAGGCTGATCCTTCTTCTCTAGAAGCTTTGATACCTCCTTCCTCCACCAAAAGACTCCATCTCGGACTTTCTCTCCCAAAGTTGTACCAGTGGATAACGGAAGGGCAGCAACAGACTCTGGAATCTGACTAGGATCTTCAGCAAGCTTCTTCTCTTCTACTGGATCTGCAGGGACATGTACAAAAGAAACTGTGTGGGCTTGCACAGAAGGAACCGCAAGGACTAGAGAGGAGGACACCGGAGAAGAGTTCAACTCAGAACCGACCAACAAGGGGACAGAACCTAGAGAAGTTGCTGGAGCCATCGGAAGCAACAACTTCGGTGCCAACAGAGGAGGATACAACAAGGACTCCAATTGAAGAGGGCACCCAAAAGAACCCGATGACATCATACCCATACCCATACCCTCAGAAGATTCTTTAGAGGCAGGAATCCGACTTGAAAGCATTGGAATCACTAGGACATTGCTCAACTCACCCCCGGTGGAAGACAGAAATGATGTCATCCCTGTAACTGCTGACGACGTCGTCCCATACCCTTTGCTTACAGTGGCACATTCGAACACCCAATCGAAACCGATCTCTCTCGAACCTTCGGATATCGCTGGTGAGACGCTGCGATGGTCCTTATTAGTCTTGGCCCGTCCCGATGCGGGTGTTTGTGGTGAAGTTTCTATTCCTAGAGGGATGCCTTAATTATTCTGGCAACTTGGTTCTAGCGAATACATTTTGCTCTCTCTCTCTCTCTCTCTCTCTCTCTCTCTCTCTCGCATGTCATTCAAACTTTTTCAAATCTTCTCTCCCTCTTTCCGCTAGAAAGGGCGCTTCTAGTTAGCTCATTTCTTTAGATCGTCTTTTCTTCCTTTCTTTTCTCTCTTCATTAGCTAAGGCTGTTTCTTTCCCCGTTTTGTTTCTTCTTTGTTCGTGCTCTGTGATGCGGTTTCTCGAAGGTTAACGCTCAAAGCCTGTCATGGAGCGTAGGATTTGTCGTGGAAGCCAAAAAGTTCCTTTTATCGGTGAAGGTGGGCTCTTCAGTGATTCGCTTGGAGGAGAAAAGGAAGTCCTTTTTAGGGATGGTGACTCTGGGTTCGTTGTGTTCCGCTTGGTTGGTGGACATGATAAAAGAGGCGCTGAAGTCGTTGGGGATTGAGGATTTTGTGAAGTCTGGTAGGTTTCTTGAGGTGGCCTCTTTTGCTGTTGGTGGCCTGAAAGGCTTCATTTGGCTACCTGAGGGTCGAGATGGACGGGGTTGGAGACAAGTAGCGGGTGAGCTGAGCAAGATGGTGGCGTTCCTTGAGTCACCCTTTGGGTCGTTAGGGGGTACCGGGGCTAATTCGGTTGGGAAGAAGTTGCAACTCTCTCTAGGTGGGTTTCTCTTTGAGGCTGGAACTAAGAAGGGTGGGGTGGCTATGTCTTACATGGAGGCGGTGCGTGGGATGGCTGGTTTATTTACTAAGATCTCAACAACGTCAGGACCTAAGACAGAGATGCGTGAGTTGGATCTACTGCCGATGTCATTGTGTAGAGTTGAAGAAGTGTTGAAAGTGGTGGTGGACTGTTTCGAACTAGTGGAGAAGATAACGAGGCTAACGGAGACGAAATCGACAAGCTGGAGTGATGGCGGCGGAAAGAGCAGGGACATGAACTTGGATAACCCTAGATTCTCGAAGGTTCTACTCGGGCTCCTCATGTCAGGGCTCCTCAGGTCAGTCTTGGACTGGATTGCTGTGCCTGTGTTGGGCCAGGTCTGAACCCAAACAATCCTTAGGTGTAAAGTGTACCTGGGTTGGTTTTAAACCCATCTTAAAGAAGAAGAGAGGAGCATTCTTGGTAGGACGTGTTGTAAAATCTGCAGTTATGGAGTTCGGTTCGGGTTCGGGTATGGAGTCTATCTCGGGTACTTGTCCAAATGTGGTTTCGGATCTAGGTTCTAAACTGGGTTCGGGTTCGTCTCTGGGGCATCATCGGAGGTTGGTCGGAAGCTTTTTGTTGATAATATGTTGGTGAGTAATTCCCAGCCACTTAGTCTTGTGGTCTTAGGGTGTGGATCGGAGACGAGGAGTCGTTTGGGTGATGGTTTTACGATGGATTGTAAGGGTTCTATTATGGACTGTGTCGGGTCTGTCTTGGGTTCTCAAGATTCGCTTGAGGTGGGCTCGCTAGAAGGGAGGGTTCCAATCTCATCCTTGGAAGAACCCACGTCCAAGCCTTTGATTCAATACAAACATAATGGGAGAAGACCGGAGATGTCAGTGGGTCAAAGAGGACTCAAATAGATGGGCTATTTCAGGCGGGGTTCCTAGAGGAGAGCTCGTGCTCTCTCTTAGGGTGGGGTTGATCTAGTAGAGCTCGTCCTATCTCTCCTATGGAGTGGTCTTTCTTTTTCTCTTCGATTGGGTTCTGGACAAAGGGGGAAGAGGACAAAATTGTGGCTTTCCTCTCTGCCCTTGATGAGGCTCATAGGTAGTGGGATAAAATTAAGGATTGTGGGCGTTAGGGGCTTAGGGCTGGGTTGTTTTGTGGGTTGTTTTTTGTTGGGTCGATGGTGAGATTGTTGCCTCTTGTGTACTTCGTATGTACTAGGGGCGCTTTTACGTTGTTTTTTTAATAACATTGCATTAATAAAAAAAAAAGTTGGTTCTTGCAATGACACTGTAGCTGACACTAAGCCCTCTAGGAATGGTGGTTTTGTTGCCAAAACAGCTGCTTTAATGCCGGTCAAGTTCTATGTACCTATAAGGGTTCTCCTTCACTGAAAATGGGTCCTTGCCCTCTGTGGTGAAGGAAAACCCTTATAGGCGGGTCCATATCATCCAATCCAGAAAAGGTGGGTCACATTGTCAAGAATATTAAACCACGACCCACATGAGTCCCTACCACATCAATGGATACAATTCCTTTCCCTTTATCGACAGGGGGAAGAGCTCATTTTTTGTAAGCCGCTATGATCTTGCCCTCTGTTGCTTTTAGTTCCAAATTTGTCAATAGAGATGAGAGAATAAAGAATTGAAAAGATTGTCTTGTTATTTCGATTATTTATGAAGCCTAAATCAAGTAATTCTAGAAGTCTTTATTGTGTTCCTCAAAAAATGAGGTGGCTTTTAAAATCACCATTTGATTAAAGTTCAATAGTGATCAATCACAAGTCCAATAGTGATTTTAAAATCCACATTATTATTGGAGGCACACAAGAGTGACACAAGCGGGACTTCTAGCATTACTTAGTGAAAAATAGGTGGACATCTTACTACTTTCAACCTTCCCCAAGTTTTGTTTTGCCTCTCAAATTTAAGGTATTGAAAGCTGATTTAAAGTCTAGAATGAGGTGTTTGGTAATGTAAAGAGATAGGAAAAACTTTTTTTTTTTTTTTTTTTCTTTTTTGGGATGAATTGCGAGTTATTGATGGTTGAGAAGAAAAGAAAGCTTTGTCTGTTGAGGAGAAGTTGAGGGAGGATAAAGCTGTTGGGGTACTCTTTCGTAGAAGGTGAGTTAGAGACAGATATTGAGGCAAGTATCGTATCCATTTTCACTTGGAAAGTTGAAATCCAATACGCACACCCTAAGCATATCCTCGAGCGTTTGAATGGTTCTCTCGAATTGGCCATCGATTTGGGGATGGTATGTCGTGCTAAAGTTCAACTTTGTGATACAATCTCTCCCAAAACTTTGATGTGAACCATGAGTCACGATCCGACACAAACGAAACCTGCACTTCAAATGGCCTTACTATCTCTCGCGTATACATTTATGCTAGCTTGTCCATAGAATTTGTAATCTTGATGGGGAGGAAGTGGGTGCTCTTCGTGAGTCTATCAACAATAACCCATATGACATCTTGTCTGCTTGGCACTCTTGGTAGAGCAACGACAAAATCCATAGCTATTTGATCCCATTTCCACATTAGCACTTTGAGAGGCTGAAGTTGCCCAGCTGGCCTTTGGTGTTTAGCTTTCACAAGTTGACACAAAGGGTATTGTGAAACATACTCAGCTACATTGTGCGTCATGTCATACCAACAAAATTTCTTCTTCAGATCTAGGTACATCTTACTGTTGATGGGATGAACAATATATCTTGTCACCGGTGGTTTTTTGCCGTTGGTGATTTTTTCGTTAAAGCCAAAGGCCGAGAATTATTTTCAAGGAAGTCATTTTTTTTAAAAAAAAAATGATTTCGTTGAAAATATTTTAGGACGAAAAGGGTTTTACGTTGAAATAAACAGAGTATAAGTGTTTTTCTTGCACATTTTACCAAATTAATCACTTAATTAGTCTAATCTATGTTTTTAATACTTAATTAATTTCTTGGACATTACATGGCTTGCCCAAGATCACCACTCAATAATATCCCAATAATTTGCTTTTACGTAAAAATATCCCAAATAACCCATCGCTAGTCAATAAGAAGACAGGAACTACCAACACAGGGACGATATCATCGGGACATGCCCTCACATGCCGACTGCCATCAGACACAAACTTACCTTTTAAGCAGATGCATACATTAATATCATATCTTAAACACACATAAGGTAGCTATTTTAGCCCATTCATAGTTTCCAATAGTTGCTAAAATGCTGATACTTTTTTTGTTTTGTTTTTGCAGGAACAACTTAACTTGGCACTAACGAAGCCGGTAGAATCCTTACTTGAAGCTGGTTAGAAAGACACCTGGACTTCAATAAGAGAACTTCTTAAAGGTGAGACTCATGTTGCTGTAGCAAAGCTTTCAACTAACATTGCTGGTTTTGAGTTGGACGAAGCAACAGTTGAGAAAATTGTGCAAAAATTGAGGGACTATGAAAGAGACTTGGTGGAGATAAAAGCAAGAGAAAAAGCTGGAGAAGTTTTGATTCGTATGAAAGCTAGGTAGGGACTAGCAAACTAAGTAGTGGAATTTTTTTAATTTTTATTTTTTTTCCTTTCTAATCTTTAGCATTTTTAGTGGCTTATTTCTTTGCTTTACAAATTTCAGGTTCTCAACCTTATTCAATCATGACGATGAAGCTACTGTAAAGGATGCACTCTCAGCGGTAATCTCCAAATTAAAGGACTTTTATTGGAGTTTAAGATGAATTACCAGTTATGCTTAAATGGATTCATCTATGATCTTACTATTGCAGTCTCTAAAGCTTTTATCTATTATGGCTGCCATACGCTTGAATGAGAAGCCTGATAAGATTGAAGATTACTTTTTTCCTCTCTCATGGATGGTATTGTTGCTCTTCCATCTTCTGAGGATGGGAGCATCAGAGCTCCTATAGACGCTCTTGCCTCAAGCACTTGGGAGGAGGTACTATTTAGTGGTTACTGGTAAGGTCATAGCATAATGTTCTTATCACCAAACAGATTTCTTATTGAGGAGCAACTATAATATAGGTTTCTCCAAAGGATACGTTAATTACACCAGAGCAATGCGTGTCTTTGTGGAGAGAGTTCAAAGCATGGGAAGAGGATAAAATCAGGGATGTTGAGGAGGGGAAAAAGGTGCATTCTATTCCTATTACTCTTCTATAGCTTATTGTTTATTGCTTTTTTTTTTTTCTTCGATAATTTGATTGTATCTGAAATTATTAGCTTACTGATGGTGTTGCATAAGAAATGGATAACTTTCTTTATTGATTTTGGAAGTTCTCGTGTCTATCATGAACTGACCCTTAATTTTATGTGTTGATTCAGACTTGGAAGCTTTAAATTTTAATGTACACAAAGTATGGTTTTGTAGCATATAAAGTTGTTTCATGACGTAGTTTAATTTGTTTATGTAATATTGAGTTTCTGCCACAAGTTTGAGCCGTGGTTTCTATGAAACAAAGCCAAGCTATTTTGAAAATTTGAACTATGGGATTTTGAGCTGAGGAGATGCACAACTGGAAATTAATTGGGAACTAGTAGGAATAATACCATATACAACTGAAGTGATCAAACCAGATTTACAGGCCATAATGTTTGTCTAATCCACCCCAAAGTGTACAAGCAACAATAGTTAACCGCAAGAAACTCAAACTAGAATAGTGCAAATAGCAAATAACCACAACAACTAGGTAAAAGACCCACGAACAGTGCTGAAACAAGCCAGAGAACCACACCAACAAGCGAAAAAAGCCATGGACAATGCTGAAATAAGCCAAAAATCACAAGAAACAGCCCAAAACATAGCAAAAACAACCCAAAAATTGTGGAAATCAACAAAACTATCTGAAATACGCCTATATCGACTAAAAATAACTCAAAAAAGATATGTACTACCGAAATAGACAGAAAACTGACCTGAACCAGCTTAAACTTCCTGAAACATGTTGGTGATCACCAAAACCAGCCAAAAACGAGTAGTCACCGACCAAAATGTGTCAGAGATCATTGAAACTGATCGAAATTAGTTGCCGTAGGCCGAAATGTGCCAAAGATCACCGAAATCGGCTGAAAAAAATTGCTGGCACCCTACTGGTTTGACAGAAGACGGGTTGACTCAATTGGTGTCAGGTTGATCCGATAACCCGCTTCGATGATGGGCTGGACGGATCCGAATGAATGAGAAGCGGGTTTGGGATGAATAGTGTACTGGACTTGGCCCAAATCACAACCAAAGCTAAACGGACTTTGGGTTGGACGCTGGGCTAAATGGCCCCAAATCAAAATCTGGCCCAACTCACCCAAATGTTGGGGATGTTACACAAACGGCAGATGTGCGGCAGAAACTTCTTCTTTCTCCTCAAATCTATCTCATGGATCTTGTGACCTTTGAATCTTCTCACCAATTACTAAACATAGTTGAGAGTGGGCTCTCAACTTGCTTCTCACAATACTTTTTCTAATTCTTGATAATACTTTTTTATTTTTTTGATAAGTAAGCAAAGTTTTATTAAATAAAAAGCGTAAGGCACCTCTAAGTACACAAGAAATATACATAGGAGCAACCAAAGCTAAACCACAACAACCCAAATAACCCACAAAACCTTAACCTTAGAACTTGAATGAAACATCCAAAAACAACTCCTAGAGGAACCCAAACAAAAACGCATGGAAAAAACCAAGGGCTGCAAAACAACCCACATAACCCTCCAAGGCTCACAATCCTACATCATATGAGCCTTGCCTTTCTTATGCTTAGAAGAAGTTTGAACGACGCCATAAGTGATGGAGCTTTGCAATTCAATAGCTCCCTTTTGCCTCTGGACTTCTGGCGCGCTATCATCTTGTCTCAAAGAGAATCCTCTTCCATGGCTAAACCATCCCAAAAATCAACGTTCTCCTTGTGTCACTCTTGTGTGCCTCCAATAATAATGTGGCTTTTAAAATCACTGTTGAACTTGTGATTAATCACTATTGAACTTTAATTAAATGGGGATTTTAAAAGCCACCTCATTTTTGGAGGGACACAATAGAGACTTCTAGAATTATTTTTGATTTAGGCTTCATAAGGAATCGAAATAACAAGACAATCTTTTCAATTCTTTATTCTCTCTTCTCTATTGACAAATCTGGAACTGGAAGCAACAAGGGGCAAGATTATAGCGGCTTACAAAAAATAAGCTCTTCCCCCTATTGATAAAGGGAAAGGAATTGTATCCTTTGATGTGGTTGGAAGTCATGTGGGCTGTGGTTTAATATTCTTGAAAATGTGACCCGCCTTTTCTGGATTGGATGATATGTCCCTGCCTATAAGGGTTCTCCTTCACAACAGGGGGCAAGGACCCATTTTCTGTGAAGGAGAACCCTTGTAGGTACATAGAACTTAATCGGGTTTTGTTTTGCCTTGCAAATTTAAGGTATTGAAAGCTGATTTAAAGTCTAGAATGAGGTGTTTGGTAATGTAAAGAGATAGGAAAAGCTTTTTTTTTTTTTTTTTTTTGATGAATTGCGAGTTCTTGATGGTTAAGAAGAAGAGAAAGCTTTGTGTGTTAAGGAGAAGTTGAGGGAGGATAAAGCTGTCGGGCTACTCTTTCGGAGAAGGTGAGTTAGAGACAGAAACTGAGGCAACCAGCTTCACTTGAAATCGAATACACACAATCTAAGCATATCCTTAAGGGTTTGAATGGTTCTCTCAAATTGGTCGTCGGTTTGCGGATGGTATGTCGTGCTAAAGTTTAACTTTGTGATACAATCTCTCCCAAAACTTCGAAGTGAACTATGAGTTACGGTCCGACACAATGGAAACTGGCACTTCATTTGGCCTTACTATCTCTCACGTATACAATTCTGCTAGCTTGTCCATAAAATTTGTAATCTTGATGGGGAGGAAGTGGGTTCTTTTCGTGAGTCTATCAACAATGACCCATATGACATCTTATCCGCTTGGCACTTTTTTGCACATTTTATCAAATTAATCACTTAATTAGTCTAACCTATGTTTTTAATACTTAATTAATTTCTTGGACATTACATGGCTTGCCTAGGATCACCGCTCGATAATATCCCAATACTTTGCTTTTACATAAAAATGCTGATGCTTTTTTTGTTTTGTATTTGCAGGAACAACTTAACCTGGCATTGACGAAGCCGATAGAATCCTTACTTGAAGCTGGTCAGAAAGACACTTGGGCTTCAATAAGAGAACTTCTTAAAGGTGAGACTCAGGTTGCCGTAGCAAAGCTTTCAACTAACATTGCTGGTTTTGAGTTGGACCAAGCAACAGTTGACAAAAAGGTGCAAAAATTGAGGGACTATGGAAGAGACTTGGTGGAGAAAAAGGCAAGAGAAAAAGTTGGAGAAGTTTTGATTCATATGAAAGCTAGGTAGGGACTAGCAAACTAAGTAGTGGAAAGTTTTTTATTTTTTATTTTTATTTTTTATTAATCTTTAGCATTTTTAGTGGCTTATTTCTTTTCTTAACAATTTTCAGGTTCTCAACCGTATTCAAAAAAGACAATGGAAATGATGCACTCTCTGCGGTAATTTGCAAAGGACTTTTTTTGATGGAGTTTAAAATGAATTACCAGTTATGCTTAAATGGATTCATCTATGATCTTACTGTTGCAGTCTCTAAAGCTTTTATCTGTTATGGCTGCCATACGTTTGGATGAGAAGCCTGATAAGATCGAAGAATTACTTTTTTCCTCTCTAATGGATGGTGCTGTTGCTCTTCCATCTTCTGAGGATGGGAGCATCAGAGCTCCTACAGACGCTTTTGCCTCAAGCACATGGGAGGAGGTACTATTTAGTGGTTATGGGTGGGTCATAGCATAATGTTCTTATCACCAAATAGATTTCTTATTGAGGAGCAACTATAATATAGGTTTCTCCAAAGGATATATTAATTACACCAGAGCAGTGCGCGTCTTTGTGGAGAGAGTTCAAAGCATGGGCGGAGGATAAAATCAGGGAAGCTGATAAAATTAGGGAAGCTGAGAAAATCAGGGAAGCCGAGAAAATCAGGGAAGCCGAGAAAATCAGGGAAACTGAGAAAATCAGGGAAGCAGAGAAAATCAGGGAAGCTGAGAAAATTAGGGAAGCTGAGAAAATCAAGGAAGCTCAGAAAATGAGGGAAGCTGAGGAGAGGAAAAAGGTTCATTCTATTCCTATTACTCTTCTACAGTTTATTGTTTATTGCTTCTTCTTTTTTTCTTCTGTAATTTGATTGTATATGAAATTATTAGCTAGCTGATGGTGTTGCATAAGAAATGGATAACTATCTTTATTAATTTGGGAAGTTCCTGTGTCTATCATGAACTGACCCTTAATTTCATGTGCTGATTCAAACTTGGAAGCTTTAAATTTTAATGTACAAAAAGTATGGTTTTGTAGCATATAAAGTTGTTTCATGACGTACTTTAATTTGTTTATGTAATGTTGAGTTTCTGCCACAAGTTTGAGCTATGGTTTCTATGAAACAAACCCAAGCTATTTTGAATATTTGAACTATGAGATTTTGAGCTGAGGAGCTGCATAGCTGGAAAATTAATTGGGAACTAGTAGGAATGATACCATATACAGCTGAAGTGATCAAACCTAATTTATAGGCCATAATGTTTGTCTAATCCACCACAAAGTGTACGAACATCAATAGTTAACCCCAAGAAACTCAAACTAGAACAGTGCAAACACTACAAAAAAATATTTTCATTTATGGCATTTTTAATGCAGGCGCTTATAGAAAACGCCAGCTTTGCAAAAAGTTAGCTGGCATATTTGAAATACGCTAGTAAATTTTATTAAAAATCCGGGCCTAATTTCTTATGCCAATAATGAAATGAGAATCGCCAGAATATACTAGTAGTCTCTTTCCTAGTGTATACTCATATGCCAGGAAATTATTTTCCGGAAGGGGGCAAAATTGCGCGGGATTCTGAAAAAAATTGCTTCCTTATCAAGTTTGGTTTTTTTTTTTTTTTTTGGATAAACACTCACGAACGTGGATCTCTCGAGTATATATTAGTTTTCTTCTATATATATATATATATATATATATATATATATATATATATATATATATATCTACCTCTCACAAAGTTTTTTTCTCTATCGCTTTCTCACAAATCTCCTCCTGGAATCCGCTCCACCATCGTTGATCGATGCCGCCAGCCCGCTCAGCCCACCAGCTCGCCTCCCTCTAATGATTCGAGGTGTTTTATCTTATGAGCTACCAAGAGAGGTGAGGAAAGAAGCAACTAGAAGCTGGAAAGAAGGAGAAGGAAAGGAAGCAAGCGTGAAAGAAGGAACCAACAGCATGATAATGGGAGAAGTGAGCAAGCTGCATATGTTAGAGTTAGTGGGTAAAGCTATGGTCGTGGGCCATGTCCTTTATGTTAGTAGTGGGTAAGTTTCGGCTGGTTTAGTAGTTATTATGTAATGGGTTAGTGGGTAGTTTGTTAATTTAGTTTATCTCTTGTATTTAAATTTAGCTTCGATGATCAATGAAAGGGAACAAGAGAAATTATTCAAAGGTTCATCTCTTAACCGCATGTTAGAGTGAAATAGAAGATTTGGCCCCTTGAAGTGCCAAAGCTATTATTTTTATTGTATTTTATCATGGTATTCTTAGAAATTACTTTCTCAAAGGTTGAATCAAAGAAAGTGAACTCAAATTCAAGAACAACATTCCCTAATTATAACCAAAATTCTCAGAGACTAAGTTAAGTGCACCAAGATTGTTGGTAAATGCAAGAGTAAATCTTTCATTTCAAACCTAGTCACTCCAAGCATTTCAAGTATCTTGAGAACCAAATGATTGTAGTATTTCCAACAGTTTGGTTGCTTAGAAAATGTTACAACATGAACAAGTCACAATGTCAAATCTTCAATTGTTTTCCTTATTTGATTTTCTTCTTTTCCCTTTTTTTTTTTTGGAATAAACAAAACCAACAGCTTTCACAAAACCAAGAATTTTCTTTTCATTGCTTTCGTTTTTTTCCACAAACAAATCATAACCAAATAAGTTTACTATCGAAGTCCAAATAACAGTTCTTAGATGCAAAAGGGAATGTGGCATTGCTTTTTACCATTAAGCTGGAGTGTTTCTGTTGCCACACCCCCCCAAACCAAAGCTCCAAGCCGCCCATTCCCAGTAGGAAGCGCGTTGGTTCAGTGCTTCGCCGGCCCAGAAAACGTAACCTTCAAAGGCTTAGAACTCTCTGCATCCTCTAAACTCGGACTCCAGAGTTCCTTCTCTGCCGATGGTTGCACCAGAACCCACTCACCATCCTCCATTACCAAAACAATCGAACCCAGAAAGAGTATTGTTCAACAATAGCAACAGCAACAGCAACAAGAATGACGCTTTGTGTATGTGTGTCTCTCTCTCTGCGTGTGTTATACAATGAAGGTGGGGTGGTTGGAGAGGCAGAGACGCGTTGCCTTTGAATTTCATGTGGCATGGAGGTGAAGTAACCGGGTCCGGGTCCACGCTACATGGCATTTTCTGTAGAAGCTTATCCTTCTTATGATGTGCCATGGCGTGTGAGTCTGACATCATAATTCAGTGCACGTGGCGCGATGTGCTCACGACCGAACCTAGGTAGATTGAGATTCTGTGATGACCCCTTTTTTTTTTACAAAACACAAACGAGTCATCGCAGTAGCACGGCTATGTGTCGCTCAACCAACATAGACACATGTACCTGATATACAAAGTTACATCTACAGCGGAATAAATCATGATACCATTGCACATAGCGGAAAAGCATAACTATAAATAAACATCTTATCTATAGAAACATGAGCCATAGCACAAGTCTATATGTTTAAGGTTTAACTACACATAACTATTACAAAAGAATGGCTTACACAAAATAATATGCGACACGTGCGCTACAAGCCATATACAAAAGTACCCAAAAATAAGGACACCCTAGTCCTATCCCACTACGACTGTCGTTACAGGCTTAAATCATAGTAACCCAAATAGTGTGCTACCGGATCATCGTCTGCCTCAGGAGTACCTGCAATCACAGGAATATCATCTACACAGTTGTGGTGGTATCCACATCCGCATAGGTGAAAGAATGAGTTCACCGCCTTAGCATGTGACGACCCGTTTTTTTTTTTTATACAGAACGTAAAACGAGTCATCACAGTGGCACGACTACGTGTCGCTCAGCCAACATATGGCACATGCCCCATAACATGTACCTGATAATCAGAGTATGACATATATCTATTTATGCAGCGGAAAACATAAATCTGAATAGCGGAAATTACAACTTATACATCTGTCACAAATTAATTACAACAAAGAGCCATTTAACATCTATTTGTATGAGTCTTATTAACACAATATTTACAAAACAACTATGGCTTTACAAAGAATATGTGACACAAACGTCACAAGCTATACCAAACCTATAAAACAGTGGACAACCTATGGTCCGACAATTACAACCGTCGCTGTGAGCTTCAGTCATAATATCTGAAGCACATTGCTACCAACCCATCGACTATACCGAAGTACCTGCAACCAAAGAAACATCATCTACATGGTTGTGGTGGTATCCACATCCGTATAGGTGAAAGAATGAGTTCACCGCCTTAGTATACCTCATACTAAGACCTCAGTGGTATAAGACTAACTGAGTTTTCACAAAGAACCAACCCTTATTTTATTTTTAGTCGTGCGAGCACTATATTAGCCACAATTTACCAACAGCTAATGTAGCAAACACCGACTATTCAAAAAATATTTAAAACATACTATATAGCTGTGAACATATGTAGAAGTTCCAATCTACCGCTTGGAAGTTTCTACATATAGACCCCTCTATAATAATACTTTTCATCGGTCACTTGGACATATGTGCACACGATCACTCCATCACAGATATCACGTATACACATAAGTCTTAAGCAAAGAACATGGCATCTTACTTTTCCATACTAGGATAACATCCTTCAACAAAACACTCACAACACCATCTCTAATCGTATTCCAGCTTCATGCCTTGACGTCAATAGATCATGAGAGCATTAGAGTTAAACTCAATCATGCTAACACGTCTTTCCTGAAGAACAATAGCAGTCAACCTTCTTACTCATAGACATGCCGTTACTCGCGCCTGGGCAGTCATGTATCCATGTACTTTCAAGTTCAATGTATGCTATTAACACATGTGACCATCCGATAAAAATATACATAAGATCTTGTCATGAAGACTCTTATTCATACCAATACGTCTAGCAAAACTACTTATAGCATAAAAACATCATTCATAAAACAATGCTATACATGATATGCATGCCTCAATGTGCTGATACTGTTACTCTGCTGATACTGTTACTCTGATATGTATGCTCTATACTACATGCTCTATGTTCCGTGCTTGACCAGTATATATTTCACTATTGTATCATGCTAAAAACATGCAGTTGCTAAATTACGTTCTCTTAAAACTAAACAATCCAACATTTTATGCAACCCTTTGAAATCATTCAAAACATAGTTTCTTCATAAAATCTAAACAGTTTCAACATGGCATGTCCTCAAACTCAAAACATAATTTCATAAAACATAAACAGTTTTAACATGACATGTTCTCAACAATTTGCATAATTTAAATCTCAACCGCAAAACTTAACTCTTTAAATCAATTTAATACTTTTTTCTCTTGCACTATTTCTTAAACATCATTGATATAATTTAAACATAATCGAAACTAATCAAATCTTCTCAAACATACATTTCATCATATGGTTGGTTCGGTTTCATAAACAATATATATATATATATATATATATATATATTTTTATCAATCCAATACATATAAAAATATATACTTTCTCAGTGAGTGGAATACCCACCTTGGCTGCATTAGACTCCTAACTCGAACTCCCACTAGATTCCAATTACTCGAACTCTACCTTGGAGAACCCATTGAAGTCTCCAATTACAACACAATCTTGCAAACATTGGTAGCATTAGACTATGCTATTGAACCTAAACTCTATGACACAGAAACTACCCACTTGCTCACACGTCACATCACTCGCTTCTAAAGCTAGCTAGACACCTTAAGCTATTATTAAATTTACCATTGGTTCTTGGTTCCTATTGTATCTTATTTATTATTGTTGCACCTCATCATCTATGTTAACCCTTTTTATAGCGTGTTGCTTATTTGCTAAGTTAACAATATATTTTTAACGCATATACATGTGTATGTATATATATTCATATATACATATACATATACATATACATATACAACTCTCAAATTTAACCAATGGTACACTAAAACACTTGGTGTACATGGATAGGTGAATTAAGCAACAAGTCACCTTGTTATCATTATTAACTATTAAGTCTTATAATTTGTTTATCCATTTAAGCTAAATGCATTTGGTCCATTTATATATGTATATATAAAATGTTTATCAAGCTACGCATAACCTCATTAAGCACTTAGGTATTTTATATTGCATAAGTACATTAATCACCTAATTATATTACCACTAGACTTTGGAGCCTATTCATGTATATTTATAATGTCACTATTTTATACTTGTTGTCTTAAGATTATTTGGACAACTACCATTTTAAAGCATTACACTTAACACTTAATCCTTGCTAATTATTAGTCATCTACGCAACTCTTATTCTTTCATTACATAAATACTTGAGCACTTAAATTGTAGAGCCTAATCTTATTTAACATGTTAACTTAATAACCCATATTGCAATTTATGTGAATCTATTTATTTGATTTTAGCCCTCATCTCCTTCGGTCTTACCAATATCATGTAATCCAAAACATTATCAATGTTTGTTTGACTCACTCGGTATCAATTCTTGTATTTCTTTTACTTATTTATTTTAATTTCTATCCATTCATGTGTTTATTATCATTACTCACACGAGGTCTCCATAATCAACTAATGCTAATGGAATATCTAACAAAACCTATCTCAAACTTCCATACCCATATTTAGTCAACTATTACATCAAGGCCCCAACTGGTATCAACTTCAACTCCGCACAATCACAATCAAACAACCCATCTCTACAAAGGGCTTGGCCTAAAACCTCATTACATAACCACAAATCAGCCCCATTCAGCCATCCCCTTCAACATCTTCCAGAAAGCCTAAATCATATCTCCAAAATTTCCAACTCCAAATCCTCAACCCAAAGCATTACACAACCAAACTAAACAAGCCACCCAACCTTAGCATATTAAACACACATAACCGGCACTCAGAACACAACCAACCGAGACACACACACACAACAAATCACCATCAATTGAAAACCCCCAAATCTCATTGGGATTTACCTATGGGGATTTTCACAAAAATCCATCAAAACAGTGAGATCGGTCACAGGGGTGAATCACTGGAATTCACACACTGGACCGCCGGAACTCACACTCTAGCAACTGCTCCGACTCGCCACAGAACCGCCGGAGATTTGCAGGAAAAACTAGCCTTCAAGCCGTCGGGTTCTGGGTTGCTCGGGTCACCGGGTCTCTTCAGGTTGCGGGCCACGGGCTCACCAGAGATCGCGTCACCGGCATCCTCTGGTCTCATCGGCGCCACCCACCGAAGGATCAGGCTTCGATCACTCCTTCTCTCCCGATCTCTCCCTCAATCTCTCAGCTCTCGGTCTCTCTTTCCCTCTCATTCTCCCTGAATCTCTCTTGGTCTCAACTCTCTGTCTCGCCTTTGCCAGACCCGCTGGAATTTGGGTCTTGGTTCCACCGGCACCATCAACTCCAGCCACTGTCCATCGAGGATCGGGTCCCCTGGGTTCCGAGGCTCCCCTCACAGATCCACCGGATCCTCTCTTCTCAATTTCATTCCCTGCTCTCAACTCTCTCATTCTTCGGTGAAGAGAAGAAGAAAGGAGAAGAAATGAAGAACAGAGAAGAAGTAGAAAGAAGAACAAAGAAGAACAAAAAGAAGAGAAGAAGCAGTCGTGGACTGCTGTCCATCGAGAAGAGAAAAGGGAAAAAGGAAAAGAAAGAAAAGAAAAGGAAAAGTGAAAGGGATAAGGGACATGTGGCGAATTGTGAATGGCTGAGAGAGATTTTCCTTTTATTTAAAGCCCCCTACTACTATTAATTACAATAGGACCCCATCTAAGTTTATTTTTATCTTTTATCAATTAATATTCAATCCCATATTTAATAATACAATTTATTAATTGTTAAATTCCCTATTTAATTTCTTGGTCTTTACATAGCATGCAACACACTAAGACCTCAGTGGTATAAAACTAACAGAGTTTTCATAAAGAACTAACCTTTATTTAATTTTAGTCACGCGAGCACTATATCAAACACAATTTACTAATAGCTAATACAGCAAACACTGACTATTCAGAAAACATTTAAAACATACTATATAACTGTGAATATATGTAGAAATTCCAGTCATCCCACCTTGGAAGTTTCTACATATAGTCCCCTCTATAATAATACTTTTCATCGGTCGCTCAGACATATGTGCACACGATCACTCCATCACAGATATCACGTATACACACAAATCTTAAGCAAGGAACATGGCATCTTACTCTTCCATACTAGGATAACATCCTTCAACAAAACATTTGCAACACCATCTCTAATCGTATTTCAGTTTCGTGTATTGAACGTCAGTAGATCATGAGAGCACTAGACTTAAACTCAATCATGCTAACATGTCTTTCCTGAAGAACAAGAACAGTCAACCTTCCTACTCATAGACATGCCATTACTCGCACCTGGGTAGTCGTGTATCCATGTACTTTCAAGTTCAATGTATGACATCTTAACACATGCGACTATCCGATAAAAATATACATAAGCTCTTTTCCATTAAAACTCTTATGCATACTAATACGTCTAGTAAAAGCTACTCATAACATAAAAACATCACTCATAAAACAATGTTATACATGATATGCATGAACTGGGGCTAATAATGTTGTTGATACTGATATGCTGTTAATACTGTTATACTGCTAATACTGATATGTTGTTGATATTGATATGCTGCTGATACTGCTGATACTGATATACTGATACTGATATGCTGTTGATACTGTTATACTGACACTGCTGGTATGTATGCTTTATACTACATGCTCTATGTTTTGTGCTTGACCAATATATATTTCACTTTTGTATCATGCTGAAATCATGCAGTTGCTAAATCACGTTCTCTTAAAACTAAACCAATCCAACATTTGAACCAACACTTTGAAATCATTCAAAACATAGTTTCTTCATAAAACATAACCAGTTTCAACATGACATGTTCTCAAACTCAAAACATAGTTTCATAAAACATAAACAGTTTCAACATGACATGTTCTCAAACAATTTTGCATACTTTCAATCTCAACCGCAGAACTTAACACTTTAAATCAATTCAATACTTTTCACTCTTGCACTATTTCTTAAACAACATTGATATAGTTTATACATAATTGAAACTAATAAAATTATCTCCAAAACATATAATTCATCATATGGTTGGTTTAGATTCATAAAATAATATACATTTTACAAATCCATAATACATAAAAATATAATTTTTCTCAGTGAGTACAATACCCACCTCAAGTCGCTTGTATTCCCAAATATCCAAACGACTCTAAGCTCAACCGTAAAGTGCTGCTAAAATACAATACATTGTATTAGTTAGCATTCTAACTAATAATCACATTAGGTAGCTTTTGAATCACTCAAAAGCCACATTGTTATTTACCCATATAATTCTAAAATTCTTAAACATTTATCTAAAATTTCTATTCACTCTATTAAACCTAATATTGCTAACCCATAAGCATTGCTTAGGGTTAATCACAATAAAATAGCATTTTAACACATACCCAAAACTAACGTCTATGGACAACTCACCAAAAATTCACCAAGCAGTGACCAAATGCTTGGGATGCTCCTGGCAGCTCCAAACCACACCAAACCTAGAGAAAATACCAAGTTAAACTCATTTCTACAAGATTTATTAAAAACCTCCAAAAATTGCGAGTTTAACTATTTACCTCAAAACGTTCGGTCAAAATGTAGATTAGGCTTCGAGGATTACGTTATCGAAGTCGGATGTAAGATTGGATGGCTGGATTTGAAGATATCACGGTTTTTAGGTGGAAAAACCGTAGGAAATAGAGAAGAAAAACCAAAGAAATAGAAAGAAATGGGCGTACTGCCCATTTTAATTCGGACCCCGTCTGGACGGGCATCACAAACCGTCCGGACGCACGCCATTTAAGAAGGCCATTCGGATGGGCACTAACCACCGTTTGGACGCGTACCATTTAAGAAGGCATACGCCACATAGTAGACCGTTAGGACATACATCGACTACCGTCCGGACGCGCGTCGTTTAAGAGGATCGTGCACTATTCGTTTCGAACCGTCCGGACGCTTTAAAGCAGGCGTCCGGACGAGCGTGGAATGAGGCGTCCACCACGTGATGATAAGGTACTGTTCGGATGAGCCCGTTGAGCTGTCCAGATGCCCCACATTAATTTTTATTTATTTAATCCATTTTTTTTTGCATTTTATTCCATTTCTTACATATTTTCTCCTTGTATAATTTATTTCTTTGACCCATAAAATATTCTATGCGCATCCTATTGTATTTTCCAGTTGTCTAATTAACTTTAGTCGTTTATCACATTAAGTTTTATTCTTAAAATGACTAATAATATTAGGGACATCACAGATTCTTTTGTCTTTCCCACTGTCAGAAATTCTAACTTTTTTATGCTCTGCCCTTCCAACCCAGAAGAAAAGGCGATGAATAAAAAAATACCAAGTAAATAAATATGCATGGGACAAGGTGATTGATATCCTAAAGTGTGGTTCATATGTCGCATGTAATTTAGTATGGTTTAATAAAATAGAAATTAAATATATTTGATAATTTATTCCAATAAAAATATTATTAATGAAAATTCTAATTAAAGGTCCTAACAGATATTATAAATAAAGGTCGGGTGTATTTCATCAATATAAACAAATTAGCATAATTTAGAAAAATGGCTCTAATACTGATAACATGTCAACCATTAATAGGGGTGTTAGATGAGCTCAGCTGCTCATGAACTTTACTTGATTCAACTCGGTTAAACTTGATTCGATATTGGTTTGAATAACAAATGAGTCATTCGTAAACACAATAATCAGCTCGAATATAAATGAGACATACTCTTATAAACTCGACCCGACTTAAAAGAAGTTTGTGAGCTTACCTTCTATAAGTTCGACTCGAATCATTAAGTCGCTCATGTATGTGTATATATATATATGGGTGCATACGTTATGCCTAACGTGCACGACTCATGTATGCACATGTAGGCACCCTTATGACACAAGGCCAATATGGGGAACAAACAAATTCAAAGGCTGAAGAGATTCAACAACGGCTATAAGCATAGCTGTCAACCATAACCTCTTTCATTTTCACTTAACACCAAGAACCATATTGCCTTGTTGGTCAAGAATCAAGATACAATAACAAATTACTCATTTTCACTGTCGATGGTCGCCAATTGTCATGTGTGGCAGTGTAGGAGATATGGAGCAGTGGGGTGCATGACTTGCAGATCTGTTGTCGTGTGAGAAGAGAAATGGGTGTAAAAGGAGGAGCAACCGGTGGCAAGGGGAAGTGGCTACTGCCACCAGCCCACCGTCGTGGGATCGAGAAATCAGTGATGGGGTAGCCACTGTTTATTTTTCTATATTTTTTAGTTAAAATTTTACAAAATTTCAATCGAGATCAATTGGAGGCTTGACTTGTTAACTTAATGGTCGTGATTGTCCAAGCTTGCTCCTCATTCGAAGCAAAAAAAAAAAAAAAAAAAAATTATACTAGGCTTGCTTTTGATTCTAAGTAAAAATTCCTATTATACAAAAAGAAAGTTCTTAGGGAAATATTCACCAAATTCTGCCTATATTATTGAAAGACCATTTATTTATGAGAATGAGATGATTAATTGGTGTAAAATCGTAGATTAGGGTTGTATAACCGGTTGGGGTTGCGGTTATTTTCTCATATCCGCAACTAGTGTACCCGGTTATTACCAATCGCCAGTTATCTGGGCAACCGGTTTTCATATTGTTGATTTTTTTCCTTTTTTTTTTTAACCAATATCCAATCATTCAATATTTAATGCTATATAGTAAATACTATTGGATGTGCATAATTTCATTTACCATTCTCTATTCATTCATGTGAATGAGCTCACAATCACGTCCATAGATTAAATAAAATGATTCCAAAGAAAATCAAACAAACAAATATTATAAAATATAATTACAATTGTATTGTAATTAAAATACGATGACAATTAAAAAAAATTACCAATTAACAAATCTTCATATTAAAAAATTTAAAATGATTCATTCCTTGAATTTAATCGGTTTCCGGGTTATTACCCGGTTTCTTAAAACCCTATAACCAGTAACTGCAATCAGGGGTACTCGGTTATCCGGTTGCGGTTATTTTCGATTTTTCGGTTATCCGGTTAGCATTTGTTGGCAATTTTAGGGGTTAGTAACCGCCTTGCTTGTACACCCCTACTGTAGACACAACTTTCGTCCAACTTTAACTACGAGACAGAATTTTTTTTTTTTTTTTTTAATTTTAAAAAAAAAAGCAATAAAATCACTATTGGGGAAATTAATGTTAAGTCATTTTCTTGAAAAAATAAAATAAAATAAATTGCCATGTAGGGAAAGTTGTTGTTCAACAATTATTTCTCATTTATTTATAAGCTTGGCTAGAACACACACTAGGTAGACAAATATGGGATTACATGGGTCGGAGAGGTATTTAATTGTGTGTAAAATATGTTGTGTTATTCGTTACAGTGATAATTTTCACTTCTTGATGAACTTATTAACACGGCAGAATTGTGTGTGTGTGTGTGTATATATATATATATATATGGACTTATTAGATTAAAACATACAAAGTATGGAGGGAAAATAATCTAATCAAAACTTATATCGTCTAAAGGAAGCAAATTAGTATCTGAAATTCAGATTCACTATGTCCATGCCCAATGGATCACAGGGTAACATTAATTAAAGAAGTTTGTCATTTTCTTATGGAAAAGAAAAGAAAATAATCAGAAAAAATTAAAGAAAAAGAAAAAATTAAAGACTGCATCTGGAGGGATTCTCATATAGGCAGCCTATGTCATTGATAAAGGTGTTAAAGTGTCCCACATCGCCAAGAGACATATGACCTAGAGACTTTATAAGCTATAGACACCCCTCCTCTCTCAATGGGTCTTTTAAGAGTAAGGCCCATAGACTTTTACATGGCATCAGAGCAGGTTCCTTGGACGATTACAGGCCTTTCCGCGTGTTCACATCAACAAGAGATACATGACTTGGGGATTTTGTAAGTCATGGATGCCCCCTCCTCTCTCAAGACAGTCTTTTGAGAGTGAGAAATGCTCATGACCTTTTACAAAAGAGGCCAGTACGGCATGTCCATGATAAGATATAGAGGAAGGTCATTCCATGTTGTATCTATGATACTGTTATGTTAGAACTAAATGTTCTACTCTTTTAATCTTGATCAATAAAGTTAAAATATGATATTTCAAAAAAAAAAAATTTGGACACCTTAAACAGTCCCACGTGACCATGGAGTCCAAGAAGCAGTACCATAGAATGCATGTTGTTTGATGAATAATATCTGGTGCTGCCATAGCCAATTCTAATAGCAGACAGTGTGAATCAGTGCATCTTCACACGTGTCTATTTCACCAAATTTTTCTTTAATATAGTACTCAAATCATTTCGCCTTTTATGCGCGTCGAAATTTATCCGACAAGGTTTTGTCATCTTAGGACTATTATAATTACGATAGCCGTTCAACGGATCTTCGATCGCTAGCTCTCCTTAGTCTTCGTGTATGATCTTAGGACTTTGTGACTTTGCCAAGATGTATGTTTTTGGTAATAATTCAATAGCTGCATGCTCTAACAAATCAATCTCCCATGGATCCCACATAATTTGAATCCCAAAATTCTAATTTAACAGTGAAACTTTGATAAGTTATAGCTTTATAACGTGAACTAAAAGGATCGAATGAAAAGATAAATAAATAGAAAAATAAAGACAATAGCGGAAATGAAATAGAATAAAGACAAGCAATTTTACGTGGTTCGGTCTATAACCTATGTTCACATGATAAAGTCCAAAGGTCTACATTTTTCTTTTATTAATTTATTGATGATTTTACAATACATAATATTCTTATTTATAGGAGAATTGAGATAGATAAGTATGGTAATCAATCAAATCTGATTACAATTAATCATATAAAAGGTAAGTAACCTACCATATCATTTTAATATATTTCGTTTCGAAATATATTCTCTAACATTATCCAAGTGATAGAAAGGTAATTCTAATCTATATATAATAATTATATATTCTGATTGCGTATAGAGTATGTATCACAATAGCAGCATCTGAATTATCGTATGCATTATATTGGAGAATCTATCAACAAGAGGCATAAGATCACATTCATTTGGGTGTTTAGGACCATTAGATCTAAAGGCCCACCCTCACAAAGCCTAAGAAAGCCCCTAGGCAACCTTAAATGAAAGACTTCTCCTTTCCAAAACCCTATTTTGGAGATATATTTTCTACCTCAAAAGGAATTGCCCCCTCTCATTTTTCTTTGCTCCGTTTGTTTCGGTGCAAAATAATTTCTGGAAAATGATTTCGGCATTTTTCTGGTGTTTGATAAGAGCGAAAATAATAGTCAACCGAAAAATGATTTCAGTTTGACAAAAAATGCTTAGTAAATTTCAGAAAATGATTTACACTTTTGTAAAGCGTAAATCATTTTTGGAAGACGCCAGACGCATTCGACCCCTTTTAAATGACACAGTCGACCATCACGTTCAAGCAGTCAACTATTACCAAAATCTTGCCCGTACCGAAATCCGACAACATCCGGTCAATGTCATTGGAATCTGGCGACGAAATCCGGCCATCTTCGCTGGAATCCGGTCAGCCTAGATTTTGGTGACTATTCTGGTCGTATTTCGACCGTATTCCAGCCATCTGGCCGGGATCTGGCCAGAACGACCGGATTTCTGTTGGCTGGCCGGATCTCGGCTGACTGGCCGAAACATCTTGGCCAGAATGGTGGCTGGTCGGACAGATCTGGCCCAAAAATTCCGGCCAGAACGGTCGGATCCCTGCCGACTGGCTGGGATCTGACTAGAACGGTCAGATTCCAACGGTTTTGGTAGGATTCCAACCAGTAGGCTGGAGTCCGGCCGTTCTGTGCTGGATTTCGGTAGTTTTGGTCTGAATTCGGTCACTTGTCAGAATCCGGCCACTTTCGCTGGAATCTGGCTAACCTTGATTCTGCCGAAATTGTTCGGATTCCTGCCTTTATCTCGGATTCTAGCTATAATAGCTGGAGTTTTGTCGGTCAATGACGGAATCTCGTCACCGATGATTTTTATATTATTTTACATTAATATTTATATGTTTCGAATAAAAATTGATTTTTATAGGTTAATATGATTGAATAAAAAATAAAAAATATTTGTGATTTTTCGTGCGCGCCAAACACCGAAAAATGCTTTGGCCGAAAAATATTTTCTAAAAAAATGACTTCCTTGAAACTATTTTATGACGAAAACCATTTTACGTCGAAACAAACTAAGCATAAGACAAAAAGTATTGATAGGAGGCTCATTCCTTGTTTTTCAAGGTTCTTTACTAGTTTTTCAAGTACTCGTTATCCAATTTGGCCGTGCAAAAATTGTATCAACATGAGTTCATTTCTCTTCAAACTTATTTATGATGTTTAACTTAATTTGCAAAACATATTCTACATTCAAGCCAATTTTATTAGAGAATTGGCTTAATTAATGCAAGCGATTGACTACCATATGCAAATAAATAAATAGGTACTCATCAAATTAAAACTAAAACATATAAAACCTCAAATTTATATATTAACATTACAGACTTTCTTATAGAGTTACAATTACACACACAATTTAAAAATCAACCTCATCACACCACTCCACACACCTTGTCTCAAAATATGAACTCTTCACCTCGTTATGGAAATAACTCACCCAAACCTGCCCTCCTATCCTCCACTTCAACACACTCCCTTCCATCTCTTTGCTCAACCTCCAACTCACTCCCTCTCAATACTCATCCCTAGCAAAACCAACCCTCCGGTTTTCATAAGCTGTCTACTCGACCAGATATATCGGTTCTCAAAACCGTGTCCCAGATTACCACCACCAGAAACTGGGAGCTTTCATGTGGCAACTTTGAGGCCCATCACGTTGTCGTAAAAAACAGCATCAAAAGTTGTTGCGTTTCCCTCCGTGTCCTGCTCCCACCTCCCATTCCTCTTCCTCGTCCTCGTCAAAGTCCTCGCCATGGCTTCACCCTCGGAGCCTTTGATTTCCTCAAACTACCCTTCATTGTCTTTTGCACTTCCACTTCTTTCTCCTCATTGTTCGTGGATCGACCTAAGCTCACTCCGGCCATGTATGTCGCCCCGACTTCCGACCCGATCCAAACCCGAATCCTTGACGGGAAGTGCCTCTCGTCGGCGAAGTCCATGTCATCTCTTTCGTTGAACCCCAACTTCGCCACGTGGAATCTCATGTTATCGACACGTGCGTTCACCTGAAGAAACCCGTCGTAGAATCCAACTGAATATTCAAACTGGATAACGGCCTCTAACTGGTGGTGCGCCAGGGCGTATCTTAGCACAGACTCCTTTAGTTCAATAGCAGGAAACTGAATACTCTGGCAGTTGGAGCGCGTGAATTTCATCCCCAACATCGGCGAGTAACCGTTCAACACCCAGAACCTATGAGCCTCCGTAGCGAAAGAGAACCCGAAGTTTTGAGCTGGCGTTAACGTTTGTAATCCCATGCGCATCTAGTTCAAAATCAACCATTTTGCTAACATGTACCCAAGGGCGCGCATAAAGCACAGCTCGGCATCCACACCCACTGTGACTAAAAACGTTCTCAGAGCCGGCACGTCCTTACACGACAAGGCTTCGATGTTTGGAGCCAAGGAATGGAAGTAGAACCATCCCACTTTGCTGGGAGCATCGCATGCACACAGCCAGAACAGGTGAGTGAGGAAGACGAGGTTGAAGAACCTGGATAGCGACTCTGGCAAGTGAGAGTCCATAATCCACAAAACCGGGACGGGTTTCAGCTTCTAGAGCTGTGACTTGGGGCACGTGCTATTGTGCACCGTGGGTGAGCGGGATTCAAGATGCCTTTACTTCATCATTACTTGTAGACTTATGAGGTAATGAGATTTTCATTAGAATTTCTGATTTTATTTAAGAAGATACAATAGGAGAAATGAAGCATAGTTATTACCAAATAGGAGGGCTGTTACGCTTTCATACACTTTATGTGGCAAAAGTTATGGTGTTTTTGTGATAAGAGTGGTATATTAGATGTCAAAATTTAATCCAACACGGCTCTATTCATTTTGAATGCAAGGAAAATAACCAATTTTAGGCACATTCACTTTCACATGCTCATGCACACACATCCACAATTAAAAACCTGTTACTTGACCAAACCTTCATATATTTTCGTATACTTTAACAAGTTTGTTGCTTCATTTTCGACTGTAAGTGGTACATTTGTGGCCTAATGTGATACACCCCAATTGATATGAGACTCATGAGAAAATATAATGGTGGAATTTTATTGTTTTTGGAAGTCTAGTGGTGTTAGAAATTAGAATTTGGGACGGAATCTTCATATATTTTCGTATACTCTAACAAGTTTGTTGCTTCATTTTCGACTGTAAGTGGTACATTTGTGGCCTGATGTGATACACCCTAATTGATATGAGACTCATGAGAAAATATAATGGTGGAATTTTATTGTTTTTGGAAGTCTAGTGGTGTTAGAAATTAGAATTTGGGTCCTACTAAATGAACTTTATGGTTTGGATGAGTCTTGAAGTACTTTTTCTTCTTCTTGTTTTTAGGGATTTAGTAGGTCTACTAGGCCTATATTTAGGCCTTTATGGGGGGGTGAAATGAGATTTACATCACCTAAATGTAAAACTCAAAAGCAAATTAGATGTGTCCTGAGCTGTGCTTCCCATCTCTCCTTTTTCTTTGTTCCTTTTTTTTGAAGTATTTTTTCATTTATCACTTTTCTAATTCATCTTCCCTCCTCTAAGTTATGTGTACCTTTTATAACAAATTAGTGATTCTTTTGAGCAATTTTATTCTGTTAACTCTTATTTTTCACTAGTTAATGTTCGTTGAGAATCACAATTTGAATATTTTTTTTTGATAAGTGTAGATTTTTTTTTTATTTTTTTATAAGTAATAAATTTAATTAAAAAGCTTAAAGGTGCCCCTAAATACATAGGAAATATACAGGGAAGCAACCAAACTAGCCCAAAAATAAAGGGACCCAACAAACCCGCGAGACACTAAAAACTCTAAAACCCAAAAGACCTAAGACCCATGAGGCACTGAACACTACATCATGTGAAACTTGCATTTCCAACGCCGGGAGGTTGCATAATCATTTCCATAATTGACGGAGCTTTTCAAATTCAACATCTCCCTTCGACCTTTATTCTTTTGACAGGCAACCACAGATTCTTGATGAAACTCCTCTTCGCTAATGCTGGAATCCACGATAGCCAAAAGCAAAGGCTCATCCACTTCATTGGATGGATAAACACCCAAAGGGAAAAGGGCTATGCCATCCTCCCTAGACCGACTAAAACCAACCAACAACTTCTGAGACTCGACCAGACAGTTCACCTTAAGGTCCTCACCCTTATCAGCTAATGGAGAGACACAACGACCCAAATAAGAGGGAGTCCCTACCACCTCATCTTCCTTAACAATTAGGGTCGTCGGCAACATGATCGGCACTTTAGGCGAAAAAAACCCCTCCATAAGAATCCCCTCACCGGAGGAGTTTGCTTAATGACATCCTTCATAGAAGTTGCCTTGTCAACAAGGGGTGGCACCTGAGAGCTTTGCACTAAATTTGACTCCAAAGGAAGCTCTGGCTCAGGAGTGGCACCCAAGGGAGGAAAAGGAATCCCATCAGCAAACTCGCCGCCACAGAATCGGAAAAAAAAGGCTCATCCATTTTTACTATTTGACCTTCCTTAGCCGTCCTATAATACTTCTAGAATGGTTTTAAGGTCGATGCCATTGGATGAGAAAGACGAAGCCTCTCTCCCAACTCAGCAGCCCCTTAGGAAGAACCACTGGGGAAAAGGTGAACTGGAGTCATAGCAAACTCCTTAGACTTGAGAGAAGCTTCTAAAGACAGCTGATTCTTGCTCAAGCTGAGATGTCGAAGAAGAAAGACCGAAATTCACATGGACAAGCCCATCTCGAGCAGTGGAAACCAAAACCTCATTACCCAATCAGTGGTCCTTTGAGAACAACTCAGACCAAACCTCTAGCAACCCCAACACCAAGCCATGCACCGAGTCAGACCCAAAACCTTCCTCTGTCAAGATCACTGATGAAGAAACCTCATCGAAAGCTCCATGAGTACTTGCCAAAACCAAAGGACTAGGCCTAGAGAATTCGGGATGAAGGGAAGATCTGAATAAACCTTAAAGCCCTGACCTGAAGACTTGCAAACTGGTTTAAGGCAGATAATGGGTTTCTTGCTGATATTCTTAGGCTTGAACCCATTGAACTTAGAACCCAACCCAACTAACTGACCCACATATCCTCTGACCTGATCCATCACTAACCGAGAAAGCCCTAGAAACACCTTCAACCATTAAATGACAGAACTGCCCTTCAGCTATATATCTATCGTCTTTTTCGTTGCATCACTGGAAATCACCATTGACAACCTAGAGATATCAAGCTCGTAGCAATTCATCGTTGTTTCCACCTCCTCACCACCATACGCCAACACTAATAGAAGCAAATCGAGAGGAGTCACGGACACCAGGTTTGACCACACCATCCTCTCATCAACTCTGTCCACCGAGTGTAATACTGCCATGTAAGAGCGACCGGATAGACACCCCTTCTGTTTCCCCTCCGAAACAAGCGCCATAAAAACTAGATGCCACTCATTTACTTCGAGGAAAGCCAGCATCTAATGTAACTCACCCACTCAAGTTCGATGAAACGAGAGAAAAGGAGCCATTAAGATCCACACAATAAAGGATGTCCTTCTCATGTCCCGAACCAATCATCTTCTTGATCTTGAGATCTTGAAAGAGTCAAGTAGGGGAAAAAGAATTTTACATTGTAAGGCTTTAGTTAATTGGCTAACATAAAGCAAATTAAAAGGAAAATTTGGAACATAGAGACTAGATGGTTAGGATAAAGAATTGGTAGGATGAAGAACACCTTTTCCAACAATGGGTCGAGAAGAACCATCAGCTAAAACAATGTGGTGTTGAGCAGGAATCAAATTAGAAAAGGGAGATAATATACCATATATATGTTTATTAGCGGCGGAGTCAATGACCCAAGATGGGGATGAATTGGCCACACATGCAACATTATCTGAATCAGCAAATGTAGCAGTGGAAGAAGGAAGTGTAGTACACAGGCACTGAACAAGTTCTCTAAGCTGACTATTGAGTGCGTCATGGGAATCAGAACCAGAAGGTATATGTCCAGAAGAAATAGAAGTAGATAAGAGGGAGCTGTGGGATGAGTTAGCTGGGATGATGAGCTGGTGGGAGATGCCTTGGTGTATTGGGGGAGATTTTAATGTACGTGGTTTGATTTCCAAGTGAGAGATCAAGTGTTTCCGGTTATTCTGCAACAATGGAGGAGTTGATGGATCTTTCGCTTGAAGGTGGTCAGTTTACTTGGTCGAATAATCAAGAAAATCAAACATGGTCTAGAATTGATAGATTCTTAATTTCTTCGGAATGGGTAGAACATTTTCCAAAAGTGACACAGAGGAACTTGGCAAGACTTCTGTCAGATCACTTTCCTTTGCTGTTGGATTGTAGGGCGCCTAGAGGAGGGAGACGTATTTTAAATTTGAAAACATGTGTTTGAAATCTGATGGTTTTGTTGATCAGGTTAAAACTTGGTGGATGTCCTATGAGCTTTAGGGATTACCAAGTTACGTTTTGGCTAATAAGTTGAAAACTCTGAAGGCGGATTTGAAGAAATGGAATGATGAAGTGTTTGGTGATGTAGGGAAGAAAAAGAAAGAATTATTGGAGGGCATTCAAGAGCTGGTTATAATTGAAGAGTGCTATTGCTTAGTGGAGGAGGAGAGGGTAAGAAAGAGAGATATGTAGAGGGAGTTGGAGAAAACTCTCCTTTTTGGGGAAATGAACTGAAGATAGAAATCATGAGCTTTGTGGTTGAAGGACGTGGACAAAAACACAAATTTTTTTTCACAGGGTGGCCAATTCACATCGCAAATTCAATCATGTGGACTCTTTGAATATAAATGAAGCATTGTCTAAGAATCCTATGGAGATAAAGGAGCAGCATATATTACATTTTTACAATAATCTATATTTTGAGCAGTGTTCTTGGAGGCCAAGGGTGAATGATCTATCTTTCCTATCCATTGATGCGGATGAGAGGACTTGGTTAGAAAGAGAGTTTGAGGAGAATGAGATGTGGGAAGTGGTAAGGGATTTGAATGGAGATAAGGCGCTAGGTCTGGACGGCTTCAAAATGGCTTTCTTTTAGAAGTGTTGGGGATTACTAAAGAAGGATCTTATTGTTGTGTTTGCGGAATTCCATAATAGATGACAGTTTAAGAAGAGTCTTAATGATACTTTTGTTTCTTTGATTACAGAGAAGACGTGTGCTGTGGATGTGAAGGATTTTCGCCCTTTTAGTTTGGGGGGGGGGGGGGGGGCAGGGTGGGTGTATAATATTATTTCCAAGGTTCTTGCGAACAAGTTTTAGTCAATTTTGGGCAAGATGTTTTTTTGATAAGTAATAAAAATATATTAAAAAAAAGTATAAGGCACCCCTAAGTACACATGCAGTATACACTAGAACAACCAAACCAGCCCAAAAAAAGAAAGAAAACCAACAAACCCACTAGACCTTAAAACCCAAGGCCCACATGAGGCACTCAACACTACATCATGTGAGCCATCCCTTTTCAACATAGAAAGGGTGCGCTTGCATCGCCGTAGTTAATGGAGTTTTTCAAGTTTAACAGTTCTCTCATACCTTTGGTCTTTTGGCACGCAACCATAGTTTTCCGATGAAACTCCTCATCAATGCAATCCAGGATTGCGAAGTACGGATCCTCGCCCTAGTCACCATCCAATGCCAAATCCAAGGGTATGTCGGGATGTAAAACACCTAAAGGGTAAGGGGATTCTCCATCCTCCCTATACCAAATCTCGTCGCCCCGATTCCACATTATGCTCTTCCCATCTGGGCCAAAGCCTATCAACTACTTTTGAGACTGGATTAGATCATTAAACCTGGAATACTTATCCTTTTCAATGTTAGGAGACCCGCAACCACCCAAGAGAGTAGGAGTCCCTTCCACCCCAACATCCTTAGCAACAAGAGTCGATGACGACGCGACCAACACTTTGGGCAAGAGTGTGGGTTGCACTGACCAATTGAGAAATTCCCTCCAAAGGAATCCCCTCACTAGAAAAGTTTGCTCAACAACAGTGTTCATAGAAACTACCTTACTAGGATCCTCCACCTTAGAGAGTTGCAAAGCTTTGGTCTCACCTACTGGCCGTATTACCACCCCCATGCACGGACCATTAGCACCTTCTCAACCTCGCAGTAAGACTTGGCAAAGTCTTCTTTACTGAGAGACTTCAACACCTCTTCAACTGTATCCACTAGCCAAACAGAGCATTGGACACCCAAAAAAACATACCCAACAAAAACTTTATTCCTTTCCTCTAAACGAAATTTTGCCTTATCTTCTTGCACTGAAAAGAAGAATTTTTTTTTTTTTTTTTTTTTTTTTTTTTCACTTTCACAGAGAAACACTACTCCATATCAGCACCACATGGTAACTTCATGTGCAAGCCTGCTCCACTACCAGCCGGAGGCTAGCACCAACCTAGCTCAGAACTAAAGAGCCAAAACTAAACCAGAAACACAACCAAAAAACAAAGAGCTAGGCGAAAAACCAATGCCATCTGAGCTTTAAAGTAGCGAGAGAGAATGGAACCCTAGTGGTATGCGCCTTCACGCGCCACTACTAGGGTGAGTGAGACGGGAATGAAAAAAGGAGAGATGCGATTTTTTTGAATCAGCCAAAATCCAAATAGACAAAATGCAAATGAATAGTGCCAATCCTCCAAGTGTAGAGGGTGATCAAAGGAAGAGTAGTTAATATCAGCATTCCAAAAGAATTTCAACGAATTTTATTCTCTCTCTCTCTCTCTCTCTCTCTCTCTCTCTCTCTCCCTCCCTCTCTTTCCCTCCCTCTTTCTTTCTTGGAGAATCCTAGCCCAAGTTAGATAATGGTGGCATTAAAAAGGAAGCTTGCCATATTATTCCTAGGACCAATGAATTCATGTTTTATTGATAGCTTGGTTTATGGTAGATGTTGAACCTATTTGACATAGATTGTTGTTTTTCTTCCATGGTGAAGTTTGTTTTAGGAACATAGAGGCATGCTGACAAATACTTGCATTAGTGGATTTGGAAGATATTGCAGCCTCTTTAACCCCAAAAACCTATATTTATTTGTAAAATTTTTAATATTGTTCCTGCTCCTTCCCCTTGAGCATAGTTCCTTCTCTGGTTTTGAGAAAACCCAACAGTTGAGCTTTTGTTTCCTCAATTGATGATTGCTTTTTATTTATTTGGTCATTATATCCTACGTGGACTATTTGAAACTAAATCCCTACCATTATCTATTTGAAGCTTTCTCATATGGAAATCTTTACATCTTCGGCATTGTATGGATGCTACTGTCCGAGGCTTAACACTTTCCTTTTCTTGCATTGACCGAAGATGGATTGTGGTGTGATATTCTTCTTCTCATTAATTTAATTAAGTAATTAACACTGCAGGCTAACTTATAAAATAAAATAAAATAATAACACTGCAGTCCCTTTGCACTTCAATTTTTTTAATGGTGTATGTTTCTGAATATTTTTGAAATTCTGAAGCCCATTCATATTTCTCAGTTCCTTTAACTGGTATCCGTGTGTGAGTAGCAGGATAGCTGAACTTTCATTTAGGATTTTTATTTTGGATAAGTACATGATATTTTATGAAACTTGTACCTCCACAGGAATTTCTTCCGTTCTCATAGTTTTTTTTTTTTTTTTTTATTTGTTTTCTCTCACTTCCAGGATGATACTACATTTGAGAAACAAAGTGCTCTATTTGCTTTGGCAATTTCTGACATTGTGCTAATAAATATGTAAGTTTTTATGATTTAAGCATTTTCTTTAATATTTAATCAAACCCTTGAGTCTTTAGAAATGGCTGCTTTTTGTGAAAATAGAGGCTGTTAAAAAAAAAAAATGAGCTTTTGGTTTGGAATCTCTTATACAGATACATGGAATATAAATATGCTTTTTTAGGAGTTTATGTACACATGTAATGAGGAATCGTGTTAGATTGCAACTAGGGATGTAAATAAGCCAGTCCGTTCGACAGGCCGCTCGATACCCGCTCGGTTTAGTCCGATCCGAACTCGAGCTCGATACTGTAGAAACTCGATCGTTACTGTTGAAACCCGCTCAATTAGTAAGTGATACATACCCGACTCGCTCGACAAAACTCGATATGGGCTCGCGAGCTCAACTCGTTTGAAGCTCGACCGGATCGCTCGCCCGACTCGTTAGTTCGACTCGTTAGCTCGTTCATATCTTACATATATATTAGTAAATAGTAAACATAGTATTATATATATAGTATTACATATTAATTATAATACTTTGATAACAATATTGAGTATGTTAAATTAACATATGAAGTTATTAATAGTTAGTATATAACAATATTAAATAGTTAGCATATATATATAAACACATATATCACATCACACATGGTTAACAATAGTTATATATTATACTTATATTATAGTTACTTAGTTATATAGAATATATTAGACTTACTATTTGTTCACATTATACATATACCATTGTTTATACTCTGTAGTTATATATAATAACATATTATTAATTTGTTACTTATAAACTATAGTTATGTAATATATTTTATAATATGCCTTATATACTTACATATTATATATTTATGTTATTAATAAATGCATAGAGGTTGTTCATAAATTTGGGCTTGAATTCTGCTTTGATCACTCATTGAAAAATTTAATAGTTTACATCGAGCTCTAGTTGAGCCGAGCTTGTCCAGTAACCCGGTTCAGCTCGAATGTCATTTTCAACGAACTTGAGCTTGAGCTCGAGCTCGCCCGAGTTTTAAACGAGCCGAGCTTGAACATGTAATTTATAGCTTGGCTCGAATTCGAGCTCGACTATTTAGGCTCGACTCATAAACGAGCCAGTCTTGAAATCTTTGAACTCGACTCAGCTCGGCTCGATTACATCCCTAATTGCAACTAGAGATTGAATATTCTTTACAGGTGGTGCCATGATATTGGTAGGGAGCATGCTGCCAATAAACCTCTTCTAAAAACAGTTTTTCAGGTACTGTATAGCCATGTTCTTTCCAGTCAACATTTCTTGGTTGGTGTATGATGACCTTCTGGTTACTGTGCTATACGTAGGTCATGATGCGTTTGTTCAGTCCCCATAAATCAACCCTGTTGTTTGTTATACGTGATAAAACAAAGGTCTGTACTAAGTAAACTTCTTCTCAATGTACATGTTTACAAATACTTTGGGTCTTTTATTCAAATGCTCTATTTTTTCATATTAATCTTTGTAGTCTTCATGGCTTTCCATGTAGACCCCACTTGAACGTTTGAAGCCTGTTTTAAGGGAAGATATTCAGAAGGTTGTCGTTTATTTTTACAGTCAGATTTTTGCACCGTTCTCTTTATTATTTTTATTCAGTATTTCTCAGAGATTGTATATTCTGCAGATATGGGATGAAGTGCCCAAGCCCAAGGCCCATGAGAATACTCCTCTTAGTGAATTTTTTAATGTAGTATACTCTCTCTCTCTCTCTAACTGGTCGATTGTTCACATTGTTTTCTTGGTAATTAATTTTATGTGTTGATTTACTTTCTTTGACATGAAGGTTGAGATCACTGCTTTATCCAATTATGAGGAGAAGGAGGAGAAGTTCAAAGAGGAGGTAATCTATTTAATATAAGAAGAATCTCAAGAAATTTTCTCTATTCTTTTATATATGTACACACACATGTATAATTTTCTCTATTCTTATTCACTTGAAGGCCTCCTGTGCTGTTTCTCCATTTGTTTCTAGAAATTTTTTATTCTTTATCTTGTAAACTACATTGTGCCTTGATTGTTTGAGATATTTGTAAACTTCTCTTGTAGTACAATGATGATTGTTTGGATTGTTTAATGAATTATCTTATTTATGGAAGTTTAAATTCTTGCAATAAATGGAACTTAACTCCTTGACATCCAGACCTCATTTGATCAATCCTTAGAAAATTTCCATTCTTCTTGATTTTAGAGTGGAATATATAGGTTTACAACTATATGTCCTGTCTTATACAGGTTGCTCAACTGAGGCAGCGATTTTTCCATTCTATTTCTCCTGGAGGGCTTGCTGGTGATAGACGTGGTGTTGTCCCTGCTTCTGTATTTTCGTTTAGTGCACAGCTGATATGGAAAGTTATAAAAGAGAACAAGGATTTGGATCTTCCTGCTCACAAGGTTTTATATTTTATTCTATGACTCCCTCTTCTTTTTTCCTTTTGGAACTGATTGTGGTATCTTCACATGCATTTATCTGTTTGTTTATTAGGTAATGGTTGCCACTGTCCGGTGTGAAGAGATTGCCAATGAGAAGTTAAGTCGCTTGACCTCTGATAAGGTACGCCTTTGTCCATCCTCTTTTCCCGGAGTTGCTTCTAGATTAATTTGGAATTTTCTTTTTCCATATTAGTCATTATTGAATTTAATTCAGGCTTGGTTGGCACTAGAGGAAGCTATTCAAGCAGCTCCAGTATCAAGTTTTGGGAAACAGCTCAGCTCAATTTTAGAAAAATATTTTTCAGAGTTAGTTCCATTCTGCTTGTGTCTTTTAATATTCAAATCTTTAAATATGCCCAATTTACCTGGGAAATATTTCTTTGAGGTTGCTGATCCTCTTTTTTCTTGACACTCCTTGACAAGAAAAATATATATATTTTTTAGAAGAGCTTCTATGTTTAGAGACCTTTGAGCATGAATTCTAATTATCTAGTTCTCTATCCACCTCTTGCTTTATTCTATGAATCTGGATGCATCCCTCTACTGCCCATTGACCATCATTGATTTACCCCAACAAGATTCAGCCAGACGCTCCTCAATCTGGGGTGGTTGTTCTATATATAGATCTAACTGTTGATTGTATAGTCTTGGACTATGTTTTTTTTTTAAGAATTGATTTGAGTTCTAACCTTGCTTTCGGACGCAATTCCACCCCCTCGGCTCCATGACCCAAATAGATATGACATGGAGACAGAATACTATGATGAAGGTGTACGAAATGCAAAACGACGGCAACTGGAGTCAAAAGCATTGGATGTAAGACCTCACTCTTTCTCAATTGTTATCTTAGTTTCAACTGTTACACACAGATTCATTTAATTTATTGCATATTTTTCTGGATAAATAATTTTATGACTTGTAATGGACTTTGCTATATTATATCCCTTCACCCTGCTATTGTATTTGTGCTACATGGCCACCATGTGTTGTGTTTTTCTATTGATTATACTCCTAGATTCTTTAATGTAGCCAGTATCCAAGTTGAACAGGTAAGGTTGCTTTTGCCTCTCTGCACGTCTTCAAGCTACCTTTATTCCTTCCGCTATTTATTATAGATTCATTCCGAACTGTTTAGCTATCCAATTTACTTGCTTTCACAATCAAGCATTGTGACTTCGCCCCCTTGGCCTTTCTAGCGAGTTGTTGGAATCATTATATTCTATACCCTAGAAATTTAGACTAGAGTTTAGCATGAGAACATCATTGCTGAGCAAGATTCAATGTTACAACTACAAAGGGGGAAAAAAGGTTGAAATGATTACACCACATTTTTAGTAATTGAACACACAAGTATAATTTCAGTTTGATTGAACTCCGCAAGTAACTTATATGATCTAAAGTTAAGGCAAACTATGTGATGCTGGGAAATTCTGCTGCCATAACAAATTTTACATCACTCTTTCATGTCTGCCTCAAGGATGTTGATTAGTATTTTTGAGGATGCCTTGAATGGCAAGGAAGGAGAGAAATGCATTCTGGAATTGATTTGTAGACTCAAAATGGTCTTTAAGTGGGTTCCATTTGATTGCAAGGACCTTTCACCTAAATGGAATTAGCCCTCCAATCATGAAGGGTCTATTCAACTCTGGTCATTTTGGGCTAGGGATGGGATTTATCTTTTAAAGATGTGCCAAGGGGATCTGCCTTATTGAATAGAAGAACAATGGGCTTCATTTAGTTGACTTGTTTCAGAAATCATAGCAGCTACTGATGCCTATAGCCTTACATTTCTTGAACTCTCTATATTAGTCTGTTGTCCAACGACCCTGGCTCCAACTTATTGTCTCCAACAAAGTTTAGCTAGATAGAGATGAGAAGCATTTCATCAACTAGTAGAATATTTGGTTTTTGTAGTTGGCCTCAAATTTGGGCATTATTTTTTTGTTGATTGGTAATTGAGATACCATTAAAAGTGTAAGCCCCCACCCCACAATTACGCAAGAAGTATACATGAGAAAATACCTAGCTAAGAGAAGAAAAAAGAACAATAAAATCACGATAACATAAATTTGGACATTTTTTTTTTATAAGTAATAAGCTTTCAATAAAAAGCGCAGAGGGGCGATTGTAATAAGCTTTCAATAACATGATTGTAAAAACTCAGCCAATATAACATGACTCAGGTTATGAGCCGAGACCCAAACATCTAACATATTAAGCATATTTCGACACAAGTCCACAACCAGTAGCTCCACATCTTCAAGTAGCCTTGCATTCCGCTCAAGCCAAAGACCTCACATAACACACAAGGGAACTTGCTTCCAAAGACGCGTAACATGGCCATGACCCAGCGAAGTGCTCCAACCACTCAATAAATCTATCACTCTTTTTGCTATGACCCACTCCACCCCAAACAAACTATAGAAAGAGCTCCAAACAACCCATGCCACATCACAATGAAGTAGAAGGTGATCAATAGATTCCCCATTCTTCTTACACATATGACACCACTCAACCACCACAATATGACACCTACGCAAATTGTTATGTGTCAAAATCTTTCCTAATGCCACTGTCCACACAAAAAATGCCACCCGCTTTGGAGTCTTAACAAGCCAAATACCCTTCCAAGGAAAAGAGACCACCTCTTGACAAGCTAAGGCTCTATAAAAAGTCTTCACTTCAAAGCTCCTCTTGGAAAGATTCCACCAACCGATCAACCTCTTCATGTCGAATCCAAGTAGAATATAACTGCTCATAAAAGGAAAGAACCATTTCCACCTCCCAATCCTAAGCATTACGTGTAAAGACAACATTCCAATGAACAAATCCACCTACCACAGACAAATTATCAACCACCTGGTTAAGTGGTCCAAGGTTTGTCCCCCTATTTCAGAAGGTGGTTTGGGTATCTGGAATTTGAGGACCTTTAATAAGGCTCTATTAGGGAAGTGGTTGTGGCATTATGAGCATGAGAGAGAGGCTTTGTGGAGATTAGTTGTGGATGCTAAGTCCGGTTCTACTTGGGCTAGTTGGTGTTCTTTAGACCCACCTAGGTCTCACAGAGTAGGGCTTTGGAAGAACATCAGGAAGGGGTAGAGTTTGTTTAGTAGCCATACCAGATTTGCTTTGGGAGATGGATCCAGGATTAGATTCAGGGATTATTTATGGTGAGAAGAGATGCCCCTTAAGGAAGCTTTTCCAGGTTTGTATGACATAACTTGAGACAAGAACTCACTCGTTGTAGCTCATTTGATTTTGGAGAACAGATATTTTCAATGGGATGTCAGGGTCATTCAAGCGGGCACACGATTGGGAGGTGGACGTCTTGGCTTCATTCTTCACCTTATTGTATACTATCCGATTAGATCTTGATGGGGAAGACAAGCTTTGGTGGTCTCCTTCTCGCAAAGGGAAGTTTGATGTTAGATCTTTCTATAACATTTTAGCTTACAAGGACACAGTTCATTTCCCCTAGAAAAGTATCTGGTGGACCAAGGTTCCTTTAAAAGTGGTCTTTTTCGCTTGGGTGGCAGATCTAGGAAAGATCCTTACTTTGGACAAAGAGTCGGGAGTCTGTGGATCATTGTTATGTACCTGGGGCATGTGATAAGGGTATTGTTGAAATTCTATTTATGCCATCTTTAATAGAATAATTAGTTTAGGGTTTTAAATAAGGTAATAGTCGAATTGTTACTTGGAAAGAATAAGAGAATATTATTATTAGGAAAATAAGGAGTCTTGCTCATAAAGCAAGAATCCCTAGATTAAGGGAAGTATATCCCATTATGTTACGTTTTTATTAGGAAGGGAATAAATGAATTATTTATTCCATTAGGGTTAGTAATATTTATGTAATATTTATTTAATTATTGTTTCCGTAATTCAAGCTTTGTAACCCTATAAATAGGGTATTGAATAATGAAATAATATCAAGAAGAAAATTATTATAATTCAGCTCTTGTAGTTGATTAGGAGTTTTTTAGGGTTTCTCGGATAATCCTAACTTTAGGAGGCCCAGGGTACCTCGAATACCCTACTATTCCACACACTTCTCCATCCAAATTATACACCATTTATCCCCGTTACGGAGGTCCATAACAACTTGGTATCAGAGCCTCGTTTCGACATGGCAGAGAAGGATATGAAGGCGCTCGCAGATCGGATGGAACGGATGGCCAAAAAAATGGAGGAGTTGTTGGCTGCCTATGGCATCAAGCTCCAGCCGTCCCATGCAGAAGACCCATCTTGCCCAGAAGTCATCCGTACTGAAGAGCAACCCACAAAAGAAACTTTACCATCACCCCTTGAAAATCTACCCGAACTGCAACCCACCAAAGAAACTCCAACCCCACCATCAAGCGAAGACCCAGAATCAATCACCGTTCAAAAGAAAGACCAACTCCCACCATCTCCACAAACACCACCACCTAACAACCCATCGGCACAAACACTATCCCTACCCAAAATTTTAGCCAAAGCCCAGAAAAACGATACCTCTTGGCCAACACCGGAAGCTCAACCCCCACCATCACCTCCAAAAATTCTACCAAGTTCACCAACCAACAAGTCAATCCATCACCCACAGTGTCAATCCCCGAAACCACAAAGCCCAGCCACCCTCTCCACGAGTTCATCAACCCCGCGTCACCCATACCTCAAGACTACTCACTGTCAACCACAAACCAAAAGGACCAAACCAAAAAAACCACCCCCACAGTTGAAACCCTACCCCTTTCACACTGATTGGTCCAGAAGAAGGAAACGAGCAAGGTTCAAAACAAGACATTTCCTGGCAAAAAGAAAGCCCCTTGCAGTGTCTAAGTTCGGCGTGAACCGGTCGGGCCGGGGAAAGAAAGACCCGGGCTTGGGCAAAAGAGGACCGAAGAAGAAGAGGCAGGTGCGGCGGGACAACGTCCGGGGCTTCAAGGTGCCGGAAATTCGGCGTTTAGCAAGGAAAAGGCTCGGGGAGCAGACCCAGCCGTGGCTCAGATCACAGTTCACTGGCCGGCGGCAGGGAACAGGGCTCGGGAGGATGGGTAGCGAACCAGAGAATCCGACGAAGTGCGGTTCCCCTCCAGATGGCGTTTCCGGTCACCGGCGGCCACCCAGCCGTCCCCCAGACGGTGATTATGCAAAGGACAGAGATTTCGGCATGAAGAGCGGCAGCACAGACCTTGCCGTCCAAAACATGGAGTTTTTTCGGGCGAGCGATGGACAGAGGAGAGATGTCAGGCTTCACTGGCGGAGGAGGAAGTTCGTCCAAAATTTCTGGCGGAGGAAGACCGAAGGTTGCGCCCGTGATTTCCTGATTTTTTGGGCTGGAAGAGGAGCGAAATCGGGTGAGGAGGGACGAGATCGGGGCGGCAGGCAAGCAGGGGTATTATTTGGGAATTGGGGGAACCGACGTGTGATGCTGAGTCATCAACGAAAAAAAAAAAAAAAAAAAAAGGAAAAAAAGAAGAAAAAGAAAAAAAAAAGTATAAATAAGAAGAACAGGTGGCAGTGCATGATTAATTTCCACCAAATGATGGACAACTGGAGTCCATTAAGACTTGTGGAACATACACTGGGCTGGATTTTGTCTATGGGGCCACCTCGACACAGTATTGGCATATCTTAGAGAAGGGATTGCTTCTTTGTGGATTAATGGACCGACAACAATTGGAGCATATTTTTAGGACCTTGAGGACAAGGTCCATTTGAAGAGGGTAGGAGTGTTATGTACCTGGGGCATGTGATAAGGGTATTGTTGAAATTCTATTTATGCCATCTTTAATAGAATAATTAGTTTAGGGTTTTAAATAAGGTAATAGTCGAATTGTTACTTGGAAAGAATAAGAGAATATTATTATTAGGAAAATAAGGAGTCTTGCTCATAAAGCAAGAATCCCTAGATTAAGGGAAGTATATCCCATTATGTTACGTTTTTATTAGGAAGGGAATAAATGAATTATTTATTCCATTAGGGTTAGTAATATTTATGTAATATTTATTTAATTATTGTTTCCGTAATTCAAGCTTTGTAACCCTATAAATAGGGTATTGAATAATGAAATAATATCAAGAAGAAAATTATTATAATTCAGCTCTTGTAGTTGATTAGGAGTTTTTTAGGGTTTCTCGGATAATCCTAACTTTAGGAGGCCCAGGGTACCTCGAATACCCTACTATTCCACACACTTCTCCATCCAAATTATACACCATTTATCCCCGTTACGGAGGTCCATAACAATCATCTACTTCTTCATTGTGAGGTCGCTTGCCCTCTATGGAATGCCATTTTTAGTCACTTCAGTTTATCTTGGGTTATGCCTCGTCGATGGTTGATCTATTTGCATGTTGGTGGACGGGTGGTCGCTCTTAGAGTGCGGTTGTGTGGAAGGTGGTTCCTGGTTGCCTCTTATGGTGCTTGTGGAGGGAACGTAATGATAGACAGTTCGAGGACGAAAAAAAAATCATTGAGGAGCTCATTTCTTTTTTCTTTTATTCTTTGTATTCTTGGACGGCTGCGTTCCTTACCCTATTAGTGATTAGTTATAATGATTTTCTTGTGTTGTTTTCCTCTTCTTATTAGTTGTCACTCTTGTATACTCCATGTGTACTTAATTGCACTTTACACTTTTAATGAAATTTCTCTTACTTGTCAAAAAAAAAAAAAATTTCTTATGTTCTGAAGTAGCTTCGGAATTGAGAATCAATTTAGCAAAATCAGATATTGTTCCTATAGGAGAAGTGGAAGCTGTAGAACTGGCAAGTATTCTTGGTTGTAGAGTCTCTTCATTGATGGCGATTCCCTTTACCCTTTGGGTGTTTTACCTCATGGCTTATGAAAGACAAGATGCACTTGGTGTAAGGTGGGGGTTCTCCCTAAGGTTTTGGGCTTGAGGGCTTGGGTTTTTGAGGGTTGTTGGGTTTTCTTTCTTGTTGTAGGCTGCTTTGGTAGTTCCCGTGTACTTGAGGGCGTCTTACGCTTTTTTTTTTTAATTTTTTTTTTTATAAAATCTTAATTACTTATAAAAAAAAAATTAACTGTTTGGGTTTCCGATTGGGTGCTTCTTATAAGGCCACTTCTATTTGTAATGGCATTATTGAAAAGATGGAGCGTTGGTTGGCTAGATGGGAAAAAAAATTATTTAATTAAGGTGGTAGATTGACGCTAATTAAGAGTATTCTATCCAATTTACCCATGTATTACTTGTATCTTTTCCCTATCCCAGTGGGAGTGGCCACTAGCCTTGAGAGATTGTAGTAGGGATTTTTTATTAGGTGGTATTGGGGATGAGTTTAAATTCCACTTAGTGAATTAGGTAAGGATTTACATCTTTTGGGAAAGCAGTTGTTGCAGGTATGCTATGGATAGAGACAATTTATGGAGATTGATGATAGAGACCAAATATGATAGTATAGAGGGTGGTTGGTGCTCTAAAGAGGCTATGGGGACATTTCGAGTGGGAGTTTGGAAACATATAAGAAGCAGGTGGGATATATTTTCAAAATTTGTTAGATTTGAGGTGGGGGATGATGTGTCAAAGTTTAGTTTTTGTCATGATGTGTGGTGTGAGGATAGTTCGTTGAAAATTTCTTATTTGGATTTGTTTAGTATTGCTCAGAGAAAAGATGCGTGGGTTGTAGATAACATTCAGGTATGAGAAAGGATTATTCAGTGGAATGTAATTTTTACTTGACCAGTTCCAAATTGGGAGGCGAAGGTGGTAGTGTCTTTCTTTGAGATGTTGTATTCTTTCAAACTAGCTTAAGGAGAGGAGGATGGAATAGGATGGAGTCCTTCCAAAAGGAGCAAGTTTGAAGTGAAGTCGTTTTATCAAGTACTAACTAGCCAAAATGGATCCTTTTTTCCGTGGAAAAGTATATGAGAGTAAAAGATCCTTTGTGGGTGGCGTTTTGTGTGGACAACAATATTAGGGAAAACATTGACGCTTGATAATTTGAGAAAGATGAATGTTGTGGTGGTTCAGTAGTGTTGCATGTGCAAGAAGAGTAGGGAATTCATTGGTCATTTACTGATTCATTGTGAAGAGCAAAGGAATTATGGAGCTCTGCCAATGGGTTATGCCTAGAAGGGTGATTCACTTGTTGGTCAGTTGAAGAGGACAGGTTGGCCTGTTGGGTGTGCTACAACTGCGGAAGTAAAGAGGTTGGCTCCATTGTGTTTAATGTGGTGTCTTTCAAGAGAAAGGAATGCTCAGAGCTTTGAAGATGTAGAGACTTCGGTGATAGAGTTGTGGAAGATAATGTTCAACACTTTCTAAACTTGGATATATATGCACATCATAGTTTGGTTGTTTCTAGTTTTGTAAATATTTTGAATTTGTTCTTTTTCCTTAGATTAGGGTGTCTTTTTTTTTTTTTTTGGGTATATTCCATGTGTATTAGAGTTACGTCTCTTTACGTTTTATTTATGATAATGAAATTATATATCAATTTTTTTTTTTTCATTTTCTATCAGTTAAGCTCTTGGGACAATTGACAATTTAATATAGTATCAAAACGGAGGTTCCGAGTTTGTACCTCGACTCTCTATTGTAGCTCCTATTTAAATATTTCACATGTTGGGTTCTACCTAATAATAAGGGAAAAGTTCTGGCCCACACATATGGGGGAAGTTTAAGAATATTAATTAAATGATTAAATTCACCATTTAAATATTTCACGCATTGGTGATTTAACAATCATAATATCTAACTTGTGTATATGAAGAATGATTGCCAATTTCTCAAATTCCGAAGTAACAAATAGAGATATCCTTTGATGGACTAAGAGATACCATTTTTTTTTTTTTTTACATTTCAAAAGGTTTTCTGGTTGTTGGACTTATATTATATCAAGGACTTGTTATACTGCCCATTTGGGTCTTAGAGATAATACTGTTCATATTCTGATGTGGAATATAGAGTTTTTGTGCTTAAAGTTAAGACTTAAAGAGAAGTACGCCTTATTGTTAGTTTGCAATTCTATGGTTATGTTTTATTTCTTAATTGATTCTTGTTGTCTTATGACTTGTCAGTTTGTTCACCCTGCATTCACCACCTTGTTGGGACATCTGCGTTCTAAAGCTCTCGAGAGTTTTAAGAGTAGACTGGAGCAGTCATTGAACAAAGGAGAAGGGTTTGCTACATCTGTTCGTACTTGTACTCATTCTTGTTTGCTCGAGTTTGACCAAGGATGTGCAGGTAGTAAGAAATGAAAATTTAATCTGTACAACATACACATGCTTATGTAGAAATTATGTTTGTGTCAATGCTTATTCTAGATGGAATTAGGGTTGTACTCTCCCTGTTCTGGAACATTGTCTAGTTGCTTTGTAGTATGTATTTGTGACATACTTTAAATTTGATGTGCAACATGTCAAGTTGTCAAATTAGAAGTGTTGAGGATGACTTTTCTTGGGCCTTTGTTGGAGTCTACAGTCCTAACATTGATGCTCTTAGAATTTCTCTTTGGGATGAATTGGCTGGTCTTTCTTCTTGGTGGGAGTTACCTTGGTGTATTGGGGGCAATTTCAATGTCACTTGCTTTCCTGCCAAAAGATTGAGAGATGTTTGTCTGAATGCCGCCATGATGGAGTTTTCGGACGTTATTTTAGAGCAGAGTCTTATGGATCTTCCGCTTGCAGGAGGGTCGTTTACATGGTCTAATAATCAGGAGAATCCTTCTTGGTCTCACCTTGATAAATTTCTTGTTTCTCCGGATTGGGAAGTTAAGTTTCCAGAACTTTGTAGAAAAGGCTTCCTAGATTGTGTTCTGATCATTCTTGATTGTGGACGTATTCAATGGGGTCCTAGACCGTTCAAGTTTGAGAATATGTGGTTGAAGGCTGAAGAGTTTATGGAAAGGGTGCGACTTTGGTGGACATCTTACCACTTTCAAGGCTCTCCTAGTTTCATCTTCTCTATAAAACTCAAGGCTTTAAAGAATGATCTTAAGAGGTCGAACGAACATGAGTTTGGCAATGTGGCACTTTGCAAAACTACGTACTACGTATTTGGAAGAACTGTGTGCTTTTGATCGGTTGGAGGAACAACGCGATTTTTAACTCTCGAAGAAAAGGTAAGGAAATGTGAGGACATCAGAGATCTGAAGAACTCTATTCTGTAAGAGGAGATTAGCTGGAGACAGAAGTCTAGGGTTCTTTGGCTTAAAGAGGGTGATAAATGCACTAAATTTTTTTCATCGGATTGCTAATTTGAACAGGAGATCTAATGCCATGGAGTCTCTCTCAATCAATGGCTATATTTCTTCCGATCAGCAGGCTATTAGGGATCATGTAGCTCATTTTTCTGAGTCACTTTTTTCAAAACTTTATTCTTGTAGGCCTAGGTTGGATAACCTTGCTTTCAACACTTTAGATGTGGTGGAGGCTTCTTCCTTGGAACTTCTCAAAAAAAGGTCTTTGAGGTGATTAAGAGCATGAATCGTGATAAGGCGCCAGGCCATGATGGGTTTTCTATAGCGTTCTTCCAAGATTGTTGGGATGTGATTAAGACAGATCTTATGGGGGTATTCCAAGATTTTCACACTCATAGCAAGTTTGTCAAAAGCATTAATGCAACTTTTCTTGCCCTTATTCCAAAGAAATCTGGGGCTATGGATCTTAAAGATTTTCGACCTATTAGTCTTGTGAGTGGGATATACAAGATCATTGTAAAAGTTCTTGCTAACAAACTTAGAAAGGTTGTGGATAAGATTATCTCGAAACTGCAAAATGCTTTTGTGTAAGGAAGGCAAATTCTTGATTCAGTTCTTATTGCTAACAAATGTCTGGATAGTCGTATTAAATTAGGTGAACTAGGGTTAATTTGCAAGCTAGGTATTGAGAAGGCATATGATGATGTCAACTGGATTTTCTTACTATATATGATGAGAACATGTAGTTTTGGGGAGAGATGGTGTTCGTGGATAGCACATTGTATTTCCTCGGTGCGCTTTTCTACTTTGGTGAATGGTACCCCTTCAGGCTTTTTTAGTAGCTATCGTGGACTTAGACAGGGTGATCCTCTATTGCCTCTCTTGTTTGTCGTTATGATGGAGGCCCTAAGCAAGTTATTCACTATTGCTATTCACAGAGGCTTTCTTTCAGGTTTCTTAGTGGTTTCTGGTAGTAACTGAGTGGTTAATATTTCTCACTTACTGTTTGCAGATGATACTTTAGTTTTTTGCGGGGCTAACCTTGATCAGCTTTTCTTCTTGTTTTATTTGTGTTGTTTGAAGCTGTTTCAGGTTTAAAGATCAATTTGGCCAAGTCAGTGTTGGTTCCTGTGGGTGATGTGGACAATATGGATGAATTGTCTGGCATATTGGGTTGTGGTGTTTCCTCTCTAGGTATAAAGTATCTTGGTCTTTCATTGGGGGCCCTTTTAAGGTTAAGTCCATTTGGGATGATGTAGTGGGCAAATTGAAAGATGGCTGGCTAGTTGGCAAATGATGTACATGTCAAAGGGTGATAGAGTTACCTTTATAAAGAGTGCTTTATCTAATCTCCCCACGCATTTTCTTTCTCTTTTCCCTATCCCTTCATGTGTTGCTAATCATATAGAGAAGCTTCATTGAGATTTATTGTGAGAAGGTCTAGGTGAAAAATTCAAATATCACCTAGTTAGCTGGTCCACGGTTTGTACTCCTATTTCAGTAGGTTGTTTGGGTATTCAGAATTTGAGGATCTTAAATAAAGCTTTATTAGGGAAGTGGTTGTAGTGATATGAGTACGAGAAAGAGGCTTTGCGGAGATCAGTTGTGGATGCTAAGTATGGTTCTTCTTCGGTTGGTTGGTGTTCCTTGGACCCCCTTGGGTCTCATGGAGTAGGGCTTTGGAAGAACATTAGGAAGGGGTGGAGTTTGTTTAGTAGCCATACTAGACTTATTTAGGGCAATGGCTCCAGAATTAGCTTCTGGGATGATGTGTAGGTTGGAGAGATGCCCCTTAAGGAAGCTTTTCCAAGTTTGTATGACGTAGCTTGTGACAAGAACATGCTTGTTGCAGGGCATTTGATTCTGAAGAACAGATCTTTTTAGTGGGATGTCAGATTCATTCTAGCGGCCCACGATTGGGAGGTGGACGTCTTGGCTTCTCTTTTCACCTTATTGTATTCTATTAGATTAGATCGTGATGGGGAAGACAAGCTTTGGTGGTCTCCTTCTCGCAAAGGGTAGTTTGATATTAGATCTTTCTATAAGACTCTTGCTTACAAGGAGATTGTTTTTTTCCCTTGAAAATGTATTTGGTAGACTAAGGCTCCTTTGAAAGTGGCTTTTTTCGTTTGGACAACAGCGCTAGGGAAGATCCTTAGTTTGGACAATCTTAGTAAGAGGCAAGTCATTGTGATTAATAGATATTGTATGTGTAAAAAGAATGGGGAGTCTGTGGATCATCTTTTACTTCACTGTGAGGTCCCTTGCGTTCTATAGAATGCCATTTTTGGTCGTTTCAGTCTGTCATGGGTTATGCCTCGTTGGGTGGTAGATCTATTCGCTAGTTGGTGGACGGATGGTCACTCTCGGAGTGCGGTGGTGTGGAAGATGGTTCCTTGTTGCCTTTTATAGTGCTTGTAGAGGGAATGTAATGATAGACAATTCGAGGACAAAGAAAAAACCATTGAGGAGCTCATTTCTTTTTTCTTTTATTTTTTGTACTCTTGGACGGCCGCGGTCCTTGCCCCTTTAGTGATTAGTTATAATGATTTCCTTGTCTTGTTTTCCTCTTCTTCTTAGCTGCCATTCTTGTATACTCCTTGTGTACTTGATCGCTCATTGCGTTTTTAATAAAATTTCTCTTATAAAAAGAAAAAAAGGTTAAATTGACAACTATGCTGTCCATGTACATTTCTTTTTCTTAGCTACTATTGTTGTCTATATAGTTTGTAGAAATTGGGACTTATTTTGTGCAAACGTTTAGATTTATGATTTGGAATTTGCCTAAGTCTTTTTTTTTTTTTTTTTTTTATTATTGTACAATTGGATGATACTAGCCTTTGTTAATGTCCCTTTGACTCATTTTTTTGGATTTTATTGATCTTTTGAACTTTAGATTGTAATGACCAAGGGAATCTTTGGTAAGCTTCCTTAAGTGTTCTCAACTTTTCTTTCCATGAAACTTTACTTACCTGAAATAGGAACTCATCCTTTTTTTTTATTATTATTTTTAATGCTTAAAGCACATGATTTTCTTTCTGATTTATATTTTCTTCTACTCATCTTGTGATGGTTGTGGTTGTTTGATATAGATTTTGGGTTTCTGGTGCATCTTTTTATGTGATTATTTAGTGTTGCTGAAAGTTTTGGTATCTACTTTTCTTACATGTTTGCATGGTGTTGTGTAACAATTAAATCCTTGTTTAAAGGATGTTATGGGTCTTCTTGAACCTACCTCTTTTACTTGCCTTGAAGGAACATTATTTCCTCTGATGTAAGATTTTAACTGAATATCTTATATGTTTTCTATTAATTCCAGCTTTTTATTTGTTTGGGATGATTGATATTCAAATCCTATGTGGATGTTAATCCATCATACAGTCAATGCCTCCTATAAGTGACTTGATATATTCCATTTTCAGATGCTACCATAAGTCAGGCTAATTGGGATGCTTCAAAAGTCTCTGACGAACTTCAGCGTCATATTGATGTACATGCATCATCTGTTCGTAGTGCAGAGTTGTTGAAAATGATAGCCAGTTATGAGGTATTGTTCTTGATTAATCCAATGAGTGAATACTGCTTTCTGGACCAGGGTTTTCTTCAAATCATGTCCATAATGATATTTTGAGCCAAATCACCAACACTCTGTTTGGAACCAATTCACAATTGAATTGAATTTAATTCATTATGATGAAAAATTACATATAAGTGATATCACTAACACTATGGACCTAGGAATGATTGGATTGGGAAGCCTCTCTCTCTCTCTCTCTCTCTCTCTCTCTCTCTCTCTTGTGTTGGCGCATGTAGGCATGTCTCGGTGTTCTTTAGTTGTCTATTGGCTTCTTCGACAATGGCGTTAGTCTAGTTTTTCCTTTTTAGTATTATGCAATGGGTTTACGAAGTTGGTTCTATTTGGAAGTTGAGTATTTTGTGGGTAGATAGAGTTTGACTTTTGAGTTGGTTGTTGGCTACCACGGAAGAGTTTCTTCTAGCTGCAGTGGCCTTGATGGAGTTTCTAAAATCCTCCAGGAGGGTTCGAAAGCCTTTATCGTCTAGTGGTGTACCATCAAGTTTAGACGATATTTGGCTATCATAGAATATGGAGGTGGCGGTCTGAGGGGCTTTGTGGTTATTCTGGGAGGCAGAGGTGGTAGGGGATGGGCTGGTTTTGTGCTTGAGTTATAGAAGGTTCTAGAAACCTTTCAGACTTCCTTTGGTGATGTCCCGAAAGCTCATCATTCTGGGGAACCCCTTGGTCAGTACTCTTTTTCTGGCCACAAGGTGAACCCTTCTGTGCCTTCGATGTCTGTGGTGTGTGCGCGAGCAGGGGAAGCTATCAAGATGTCTTATGGTGTACGATGAGGTATTGGTTGGACCAAGGCGGTATATGGTGGATTCCACGTCTCTTGGAAAGGGTTATGCTTGGCCCGTTACTTTAGTGTTGCAAGCTCAGAAGGCCAACGACCGTGGTGTGCTTGGGGATGCTGCTCTACCTCGGAGTGAGGGAAATAATCGAATCATTACTGAGGGAAATAATCGGGTACCCGAGGTTACTTTAGTCATTACTGAAGGCCAACCAAAGCAACACTAAAGTAATAATAGGCCAACTTGAATCATTACTGAGGGAAATAATCGGAGTGACTTGGTTGTCTTCCCGAACCAGTTGTATTACAAATCGAAGGAGACAACACCTTGAGTTGATCCGAGTCACCCCCCATGTTCCAAGCCGATTGTATTTAAAACCGAGGGAGAGCACTTTGAGTTGATTTGGTTTGAGTGGAACCGGGTCACCCCCCGTGTTACCGAGGGGCATGACCGGGTTTGTTGTAGGGGTTGCCTCCCCATATGGTTTGTTGTAGGGGTTTTCTCCCCGTATGGTTTGTTGTAGGGGTTTTCTCCCCGTATGGTATGTGCTAGAGCCGAACCCCTGAAATTTGTTAGAACAAATGTATATATATTGAATAATGATTAGTTTGCATACCTGAGTTGATAGACTGATTTCCAAATATCTGTGGTTGTTGGCGTTGCAGCACAGAAATGCACTTTGAAAGCGCAATTATTGTTGATTTGATCTGGTCTGGTTTGATCTGGTTTAATTTGAACCGAGACATTCCTTAATGACTTAGACAAATTTGGTGATTTGTCCGAGTCATTGTTAAGGATATGACGGGTGCATGCTCCGGGTCGGTTGTATTTTGAACCGAGGGGAGCAATGCTTTGATTTGATCTGGTTTAGTTTGATCTGGTCTGGTTTGATCTGGTATGAGGCTTACGGCAGCTCTGGGCTTATGGTGGCCCGAGGCTTACGGCGGCTCAGCTTCGTGCTCGGACGTACCGAGGCTTTTGCTCGGGATTGCCGGGTCTGCTGGAGGCCATGATGAGGCTCTGCTCGGGTATTGTCAAGGCTTTTGCTTGGGATTGCCAAGGCTTATGTGTGCTCGATGCATGCCGAGGCCTTTGCTCGGGGGCTTGAGTCATGCCGAGTCTACTCGAGGCATGATGAGACTTTTGTCTTTTTCTCCTTTTGAGCTTTTCGATGGAGTTCCTGTATCAACACATCACCATAGGACAAACAGATCAAAAATATAAGTTTGGACTAGATGCTTTGAGTGACCATTGATTCTCGTGAGGTTTTCATCGAACGAGGCGACATGAAAGCTCCTTTGTGTGTTGTACAAGCTCGGGGTGATGTAGCCCCTTTCCTCTAGCGCCTGTGGAGAAGCTGAGAACCATGGTAAAGCAAAATTAGTGATGATGCCCTGTCTTCTAAAGAATATAATGGGTATGGTGAGACCTCTGGCCCAAAATATTAGCCTTGCATGCGTCTTAAAGGAACATATGTATGCATATATGTAGCAGAGTCTAGCAATTAGCGATTTATTAGTGCGAGAAAATATGTAAAATTGCACTGAGATTTGGTCATGCGACTTGATATACAGTCTTCCATTTCAATCATAGTTTTATTTCACCGGGTTGGTACCCCCCAACATTTATACTTAGCTGATTTTTAGCTAAGTATGGATGTTTTAGGATTTTGGTGTTAGACTGTCGAAAGAATAAAGTGTGGCTAAGTATAAAAGTTTTCGAAGCCTTCTATTTGCTATTATTTCGCTTCGTGTATGCTAAAATAAGTAATGGTGTGTTATCATTTTTATGTGTTGCGGGGAAAAGTTAATTTTTAATGTCTCTGATCAAGATACATTTGACTATCTCAAAATTTGATGATTCTTTTTGTAAAGAATTGCTAAAAATCATGTTTCTTGAATTACCAAGTGTTGTGAGTAGACTAGCATAAACGAAAACGCAAAGAGTGGACTTATCTCGGTATTCTGATGAAGTTGTGCATTGGGGCTTCTCGGAAGAGACCTTTGAAATGTGCCATCGGATTGGACCTTCGGTCGAATTTGTGCCTTCAGCAAATTAGGCCCTCGAAAAATTGGACCCTTGGTTAAATTTGAGCCTCGATCGGATTGCTCCCTTGGCTCGGAATGATCTACTCGGATGAGATCCACGACTCGGAATGATATTTGGCTCGGGATGCACCCTCGGCTCAGCTCGGGATGGATCACTGGCTCGAATGGGATCCTTGAAATCCTCGGAGTGGATCCTCGACTCGGGATGAATCGTTGGCTCGGATGGGATCCTTGAAATGAGTTCTTGATTGGACCCTTGGCTCGGGATGATCTGCTGCTCGGGATGCATCCTCGGCTCGGGATGGTCCCTCGGCTCGGATGGGATCCTCGACCTTTTTTTTTTTTTTTTTTTTTTTTTTTTTTTTTTTTTTTTTTTTTTTTTTTTTTTTTTTACCGACTCTAATAATATGAGATGATGGAACTGCCGAGAGGTAAGCAGAGGATGCCCATTCTTTGATCTCAAGCGTATTTGTTGGCATTGTACAGAAGCACCACAGACATGTTGGGCTTCCATAGTGGTTCAAGCCTTGCCAGCCCAGTCTCGGACACCAAATCCATAACTCAGTCCAATGGGTAGTTTGAATTCTTCGATTCCAAATGGTTCCCAAATGTCTTCCCAGGTTGCCCATTCTACGGCACCCACTATAGATGCTTAAATACCATATCTCCCTGTAAAGCTTGCATATTCTCTGTTTGTTCCCATCTGATGTTGAAAATGACTGAGAAGTCTCATCGCCGGATAGGTTCTACCATTTATGCTGAAGTGCACGGGGTTAACGCCCAGATCAGTGAACGCCTAACTGCAGACTTTGGATCGCCCTTTTTAAGATTCCAAAATTTGTTCTTCGGACAATCTTTCTTGTCCATGGACGTATGAAGGGTCCATGATTAGCAGTAGGAGGTTTTCTGCTCAGATCACAAGTATTTAGTGCCATTGACGCCAAAAGTATGAGCACATAAAGCAGTCAATATGTTCTAAAAATGCATAGTAGACACTCTTTTCTGTAATCACAACATAGAGTACGAATTTTTAAAAGTTTATGGGCACAGAATTACTGCTATCATGTTTTCAAATAGTCACGCTCAAGGCAGCAAGATTGGATTATTGTCCACTTCCGAAGGGACATATCAGATCAGATATTTATCCAAGCCATAAATTTATAATTTCTACAATTTAACAAAATGGAATGAAAAGAGAGATAGGGAACTTATCCAGAGTATTCGGTGAGGACAAACTGCAAGTCCAGATCTGCAATCGCAGTAGGGAATTCTTTGGATCATCTTCAGGTATTCCACAATTTCACCTCTGTTAACATCAAGAAGCACCTTCTGTGCATGAGCTAGAGCATTCTATATCTAGCTTGAGTCTCCTTTGACCGCACCTCCAATACAAAACTCGAGCAACTAAACCTTGATATTGATAGACCAGTAAATGTTGATAACGACTTCACCATTTGTATCTGAACATCATCGCTAGGGCATTTGAAGAGGAAATCTTAAACAGAATTTGTTTGTCTGAGTTTTCCTGGAAGAAGGAGAGGCGGTCCACCAGTTACTCGATGGAGAATCTTTCCAAAGTCCACCCCTTGAACAGCGATTCACCGACCTCTTAAACAGTTAAACCTCGCTGCGAATTTTGGACACCAGAGGACGTCGGGAAGTTCAACTCAAAGGAGACCCCTTCACTCCCTTCTTCATCGGGTCACTGCCGAATCGCACAAGAGACTCCAACTTTGCTCTGATGCGGTCGGGTCCGGATCTGATGGCCGCATCGATGTTGCCAAATTCGCCTGCTCAGGGTGACCGTAGCGGGTTCGGTGAAGGCAGGAGAGGTAAGCCGGTGTGGGCCACACCGTGGGTGCACAGATCGACGGATATACCCAAATCTGTGCTTGGGTTTCTAACTGGAGATCTCCAACTTGTTTTCTGCTGGGAAGTTCATCCCAGAGGAGGCCCGCCCATATTCTCCTTTACCGAGTCACTGCCGAATCGCTCGCACCACCTGAACCAGCGGCGAGGCTGGATTGTTGGGCATTCGGTGCTTAGAGGAGAAGTAGTGGAGGGATCATCCGTAGGAGAATCCACAAATCGGACTGGGTTGGGTCGACCCACTGGACTGGGTCCCTTTTTTTGTGTGTGGGTTAGGCGAATCCACAACTTGGACTAGGTTGGGTCGACCCACTGGACTGGGTCTTTTTTTTTTGGTGGGTTAGGCCGACCCATCAGGCCTACCGAACCAGGGCATTCGGGTTAAGATACCCCCCTTTTTTTCTCTGGACTCCCGTCGCCCATCTTCAACCTGAAATCAATCACCAGCATATTTGAGGAAAAACGAAATCTTCTTTGAAATCCTCCAATGTCTTCGTCACATATGAATGTAGATCTGTGCGGATTTAGATCTGGCCAGTAGGATAGGTAGGATCTAAGGGTCAGAGAAGAAGACCCATCAGCCAGAATTAGCCGTAAGATTTGAGATGAGAACTGACATTCCTAAGACGTAGTCACCATTGCTGATTTTTTTTTTTTTTTTTTAAGGAACGATTTGTTGTTCCCACAGACGGCGCCAAACTGTTGATACAGTTTTCAGCGTGGTGACATAGCCTAATGATTGCCTTCTTCTTCATGATCTGTAAAATAATAAACAATACGTCAGAGGGGGGGTCTCCCGACGTCCCCTCTCCGATGCCTAAGTCAGTGGGCAGTTTTTTGGAGAGTATTGAGAGTCGAGAGATTTTGAGAATTGAAATATAGCAATAAATTAGGTTCTTCATAGAAATTATTTTTCTTCTCCTTACCTGATACCTCCTTCCATTTTTATAAGATTATCATGTGGGTCAGTCATTGTTTGATGTGCTCCACGTTCATGTAGTGGATGAGTGGGACCCTTAGTGGGATTAGATAGTGACTGAGTGGGAAGGTGGGACCCATAGTGGAATGAGATAGTGATTGAGTGGGAGAGTGGGACCCATAGTGGGATTTTATCCCCAACACTTCCCAATGTGGGTGTTTGTGGTGAAGTTTCTATTCCTAGAGGGATGCCTTGATTATTTTGGCAAGTTGGTTCTAGCGAATACATTTTGCTGGTTCTCTCTCTCTCTCTCTCTCACATGTCGTTCAAACTTTTTCAAATTTTCTCTCCCTCCCTCTGCTAGAAAAGGCGCTTCCCGCTAGCTCCCTCATTTCTTTAGATCACCTTTTCTACCTTTCTTTTCTCTCTTCATTAGCTAGGGCTGTTTCTTTCCCCATTTTGTTTCTTCTTTGTTCGTGCTCTGTGATGCGGTTTCTCGAAGGTTGACACTCAAAGCCTGTCATGGAGCGTAGATTTGTTGTGGAAGCCAAAGAGTTCCTTTTATCGGCGAAGGTGGGCTCTTCAGTGATTTGCTTGGAGGAGAAAAGGAAGTCTTTTTTAGGGGTGGTGGCTCTGGGTTCGCTGTGTTCTGCTTGTTTGGTGGACGTGATGAAGGAGGCGATGAAGTCGCTGGGGATTGAGGATTTTGTGAAGTCTGGTAGGTTTCTTGAGGTGGCCTCTTTCGCTGTTGGTGGCCGGAAAGGGTTCATTTGGCTACCTGATGGTCGGGATGGACGCGGTTAGAGACAAGTAGCGAGTGATCTGAGCAAGATGGTTGCGTTCCTTGAGACGCCATTTGGGTCGTTGGAGGGTGCCGGGGCTAATTCGGTTGGGAAGAAGTTTCAACTCTCTCTAGGTGGGTTTCTCTTCGAGGCTAGAACCAAGAAGGGCGAGGTGGCTATGTCTTACATGGAGGCAGTGCGTGGGATGGCTGGTTTCTCTACTGAGATCTTAGCAACGTCAGGACCGAAGATAGAGATGCGTGAGATGGATCCGTTGCCGATGTCATTACGTAGAGTTGAAGAAGATTTGAGTGGCAGTGGATTGTTTCGAACTGGTGGAGAAGATAGCAGGGCTGACAGAGAAGAAATCGACGAGTTGAAGTTATGGCGGCGGAAAGAGCAGGGAGATGAACATGGAGAACCCTAGATTCTAGAAGGTTCTACTCGGGCTCCTGAGGCCAGTCTTGCACCGAGTTGCTGCATTTGTGGCCCAACTTTTTGGGCCAGGTCTGAAGCCCAAACAATCCTTAGGTGTAAAGTGTACCGGGTTGGTTTTAAACCCATTTAAAGAAGAAGAGAGGAGCATTCTTGGTAGGACGTGTTGTAAATTTTGCAGTTGTGGAATTCGGTTTGGGTCTGGGTGTGGAGTCTATCTTGGGTACTTGTCCAAATGTGATTTTGGATCCGGGTTCTAAACTGGGTTCGGATTCGAATCTGGGGTAACAATTCTCATTTTCGTCTTCCGGTTTCGGTGGGCATCATTGGAGGTTGGTCGAAAGCTTTTTGTTGATAATCTATCAGTGAGTAATTCCCAGCCACTTGGTCTTGTGGATTTAGGGCATGGATCAAAGACGAGGAGTCGTTTGGGTGATGGTTTTATGGTGGATGCTGAGGGTTCTATTATGGACTGTGTCGGGCCTATCTTGGGTTCTTAAGATTCGCTTGAGGTGGGCTCGCCGAAAGGGAGGGTTCCAATCTCATCCTTGGAAGAACCCATGTCCAAGCCTCTGATTCAATACAAACCCAATGGGAGAAGACCGAAGACTTCAGTGGGTCAAGGAGGACTCAAATAGATGGGTTGTTTTAGGCTGGGGTTCCTAGAGGCGAGCTCGTCCTCTCTCTCAGGTTGGGGTTGATCTAGTAGAGCTCATCCTATCTCTCCTATGGAGTGGTCTTTCTTTTTCTCTTCGATTGGGTTAGGGACAGAGGGGGAAAAGGATAAAATTGTGGCTTTCCTCTCTGCCTTTTATAAGGCTAATAGGTGGTGGGATAAAATTAAGGATTGTGAGTGTTAGGGGCTTAGGGCTGGGTTGTTTCTTGTTGGGTCGGTATTAAGGTTGTTGCCTCTTGTATACTTTGTATGTGCTAGGGGCACTTTTACGTTGTTTTTTTTTTTTTTTTTTAAATAAAATTGAACTTATAAAAAAAAAATAAAAAATAAAAAAAAATAAAAAAAGTTGGTTCTAGCGATGACACTGTAGCCAACACTGAGCCCTCTAGAAAATGGTGGTTTTGTTGCCAAAACAACTGCTTTAATGTCGGTTAAGTTCTATGTACCTATAAGGGTACTCCTTCACAGAAAATGGGTCCGTGCTCCCTGTTGTGAAGTAGAACCCTTATAGGTGGGTCCATATCATCCGATCCATAAAAGGCGGGTCACATTTTCAAGAATATTAAACCACGACCCACATGACTCCCAATCACATCAAAGGATACAATTCCTTTCCCTTTATCAATAGGGGGAAGAGCTCATTTTTTGTAAGCCGCTATGATCTTGCCCCCTGTTGCTTCCAGTTCCAAATTTGTCAATGGAGAGGAGAGAATAAAGAGTTGAAAAGATTGTCCTGTTATTTCGATTCCTTATGAAGCCTAAATCAAGAGTAATTCTAGAAGTCTTTATTATGTCCCCCCAAAAATGAGGTGGCTTTTAAAATCATCATTTGATTAAAGTTCAATAATGATCAATCACAAGTCCAATAGTAATTTTAAAAGTCACATTATTATTAGAGGCACACAAGAGTGACACAAGTGGGACTTCTAGCATTATTCAGTGAAAAAAAGGTAGACATCTTACTACTTTCAACCTTCCCCAAGTTTTGTTTTGCCTCGTCGCAAATTTAAGGTATTGAAAGCTGATTTAAAGTCTAGAATGAAGTGTTTGGTAATGTAAAGAGATAGGAAAAGCTTTTTTTTTTTTTTTTGGATGAATTGCGAGTTCTTGATGGTTGAGAAGAAGAGAAAGCTTTTTGTGTTGAGGAGAAGTTGAGGGAGGATAAAGCTGTTGGGCTACTCTTTCGGAGAAGGTGAGTTAGAGACAGAAATTGAGGCAAGTATCATATCCAGCTTCACTTGAAAAGTTGAAATCCAATACGCACAACCTAAGCATATCCTCGAGGGTTTGAATGGTTCTCTCGAATTGGCCGTCGATTTGCGGATGGTATGTTGTGCCAAAGTTCAATTTGTGATACAATCTCTTCCAAAACTTTGATATGAACCGTGAGTCACGGTCTAACACAATGGAAACCGGCACTTCATATGGCCTTACTATATCTCGTATATACATTTCTACTAGCTTGTCCATAGAATTTGTAATCTTGATGGGGAGGAAGTGGGTGCTCTTTGTGAGTCTATCAACAATGACACATATGACATCTTGTCTGCTTGGCACTCTTGGTACAGCAACGACAAAATCCATAGCTATTTGATCTTATTTTCACATTAGCACTTTGAGAGGTTGAAGTTACCCAGCTGGCCTTTGGTGTTTAGCTTTCACAAGTTGACGCAAAAGGCATTGTGCAACATACTCAGCTACATTGCGCTTCATGTCGTACCAACAAAATTTCTTCTTCAGATCTTAGTACATCTTATTGTTGCTGGGATGAACAATATATCTTGTCACAAATGGTTTTTCGCCGCTGGTGATTTTTTCGTTAAAGCCGAAGGCCGAGAAATATTTTCAATGAAATCATTAAAATATTTTAAGACAGAAAGGTTTTTACATCGAAATAAACGGAGCATAAGTGTTTTTCTTGCACATTTTATCAAATTAATCACTTAATTAGTCTAATCTATGGTTTTAATACTTAATTAATTTCTTTGACATTACAAGGCTTGTCCAGGATCACCGCTCGATAATATCCCAACACTTTTCTTTTACGGAAAAAAATATCCCAAATAACCCATTGCTAGTCAATAAGAAGACAGGAACTACCAACACAGGGACGATATCATTGGGTTGGACACAAACTTACCTTTTAAGCAGATGCACACATTAATATCATATCTAAAACACACACAAGGTAGCTATTTTAGCCCATTCATAGTTTCCAATAGTTGCGAAAATGCTGATGCTTTTTTTTGTTTTGTTTTTTCAGGAACAACTAAACCTGGCACTGACGAAGCCGGTAGAATCCTCACTTGAAGCTGGTCAGACAGACACCTGGGCTTCAATAAGAGAACTTCTTAAAGGTGAGACTCAGGTTGCTATAGCAAAGCTTTCAACTAACATTGCTGGTTTTGAGTTGGACCAAGCGACAGTTGACAAAAAGGTGCAAAAATTGAGGGACTATGGAAGAGACTTGGTGGAGAAAAAGGCAAGAGAAAAAGCTGGAGAAGTTTTGATTCGTATGAAAGCTAGGTAGGAACTAGCAAACTATGTAGTGGAAAGTTTTCTTTTCTTTTTCTTTCTTTCTTTTTTTTTGTTTTTCTTTTTTTGTTTTTTTTTTTTGTTTTTGTTTTTGTTTAAATCTTTAGCTTTTTTAGTGGCTTATTTCTTTGCTTAACAATTTTCAGGTTTTCAACCGTATTCAAAAAAGACAATGGAAAGGATGCACTCTCTGCGGTAATCTACAAAGGACTTTTATTGATGGAGTTTAAGATGAATTACCAGTTATGCTTAAATGGATTCATCTATATCTTACTGTTGCAGTCTCTAAAGCTTTTATCTGTTATGGCTGCCATACGCTTGGATGAGAAGCCTGATAAGATTGAAGAATTACTTTTTTCCTCTCTCATGGATGGTGCTGTTGCTCTTCCATCTTCTGAGGATGGGAGCATCAGAGCTCCTACAAATGGTCTTGCCTCAAGCACTTGGGAGGAGGTACTATTTAGTGGTTACTGGTAGGGTCATAGCATAATGTTCTTATCACCAAACAGATTTCTTATTGAAGAGCAACTATAATATAGGTTTCTCCAAAGGATACGTTAATTACACTAGAGCAGTGTGCGTCTTTGTGGAGAGAGTTCAAAGCATGGGCGGAGGATAAAATCAGGGAAGCTGAGAAAATCATGGAAGCTGAGAAGAGGAAAAAGGTTCATTCTATTCCTATTACTCTTCTACAGTTTATTGTTTATTGCTTCTTCTTTTTTCCTTCTGTAATTTGATTGTATCTGAAATTATTAGCTAGCTGATGGTGTTGCATAAGAAATGGATAACTTTCTTTATTAATTTGGGAAGTTCCTGTGTCTATCATGAACTAACCCTTAATTTTATGTGCTGATTCAAATTCGGAAGCTTTAAATTTTAATATACACAAAGTATGGTTTTGTAATATATAAAGTTGTTTCATGACGTACTTTAATTTGTTTATGTAATATTGAGTTTCTGCCACAAGTTTGAGCTGTGGTTTCTATGAAACAAGGAAAATGTTAGATTTACAACACCAATACAACAACTGTACAACAATCCCTCACAAGAGGGTGGATTCTACATACTGGGGCCCACTCTCATGTGAGGGGTTGTTGTACAGTTGTTGTATTGGTGTTGTACAAGAATCAAATCCCATAAAACAAATCCAAGCTATTTTGAATATTTGAACTGTGGGATTTTGAGCTGAGGAGCTGCACAGCTAGAAAATTAATTGGGAAGTACTAGTAGGAATGATACCATATACAATTGAAGTGATCAAATCTGATTTAGTTAACAGGCCATAATGTTTGTCTAATCCACCACAAAGTGTACGAACAACAATAGTTAACCCCAAGAAACTCAAACTAGAACAGTACAAAATAACCACAACAACTAGGTGAAAGACCCACGAACAGTGCTGAAGCAGGCCAGATAACCACACCAACAAGCCAAAAAAACCCAGTGACAATGCTGAAATAAGCCAAAAATACAAGAAACAGCCCAAACCAAAGCAAAAACAACCCAAAAATTGCGGAAATCAACAAAACTGTCTGAAATACGCCTATATCGGCTGAAAAATACTAAAAAAAGATATGAACTACCGAAATAGATAGAAAACTGACCTGAACCGGTTGAAACTTCCTCAAAGATGATGGAGATCATCGAAACCAGCCAAAAGCGAGTAGTCACTGGCCAAAATGTGTCAGCCATCATTGAAACCAATCAAAATGAGTTGCCGCAAGCCGAAATGTGCCAGAGATAATCGAAATTAGCCGAAAAATGTTGTTGGCACCCTACTGGTTCGACAGAAGACAGGTTGACTCAATTGGTGTTAGGTTGATCCTATAACCTGCTTTGATGATGGGCTGGGCGGATCTGAATGAATAAGAAGTGGGTTTGGGGTGGATAGTGTACTGGACTTGGCCCAAATCACAACCAAAGCTAAACAGACTTTGGGTTGGACGCTGGGCTAAATGGCCCCAAATCAAAATTTGGCCCAACTCACCCAAATGTTGGGGATGTTACATAAACGACAGATGTGCGGCAGAAACTTCTTCTTGCTCCTCAGATCTATCTCATGAATCTTGAGACCTTTGGATCTTCTCACCAATTACTAAATATAACCGAGAGTGTGCTCTCAATTTGCTCCTCACAATACTTTTTCTAATTCTTGATAGTAACTTTTTTTTTATAAGGAAAGTTTTATTAAATAAAAAGCGTAAGGCACCCCTAAGTATATAAAAAATATACATAGGAGCAACCAAAGTTAACCCACAACAACCCAAATAACCCACAAAACCTTAATCCTAGAACCTGAAAGAAACACCCAAAAACAACTCCTAGAGGAACCCAAACAAAAACGCAAGAAAAAAACCAAGGGCCTGCAAAACAACCCAAGGCTCACAATCCTACATCATGTGAGCCTTGCCTTTCCTATGCTTAGAAGAAGTTTCAACGACGCCATAATTGATGGAGCTTTGCAAATTCAAGAGCTCCCTCTTGCCTTTGGACTTCTGGTGTGCTATCATTTTATCTCGCAGAGAATCCTCTTCCATGGCCAAACCATCCCAAAAATCAACGTCTTCCTCCCATACAACGATCTCCTCGTTGTGATCAAAACCGACAGGCCAAGCATGAGATTAGGAAAAACCATTTTCCTCAACAGATGAGGAAATGATACAATTTGCCGGGGGGGAGGAAAGGCCTATATAACACCTCTGTCCCATATTGGGAAGATGAATAGCCCACATAGAGTGAGTGGTTTATAAAATTAGTGATAAGTGTTAAGTTCCACATCGCCTAGTTATTAGGTGAAACTGGACTTTATAATGGATTCTAGGAAAAACTTCAAATTGACTACTCCTTTTGGGATGATAGTGCAGATGTGGCTAGCACTTTTTCTTGGGTCCTTACAGCCTACCACCCCGACATTGATGACCTCTCGAGGCGAAACGGGAGTGACTGATGCAGTCTGGCGAGGGTTGAGAAACCCCTTCTTAAATAGACCCTGCTTCACTGGAGATTGAGGCTTTGCTGTTTTCTTCTCTGGAGGCTTTGCACCAGAATTTTTTTTTTTTTTTTTTTTTTTTTTTATCAATGTCGACAGAAACAGGAGACACTGGAGCTGCCAAAACAACACCAAAACTACTCAGCAAAGGGAGACAATTCAGGGGGCAGCTAGAGAAATCGAAACCAGTAACTTCGGCGCCAGCGAAGTGGGAAATTCGAACGGCTTGGAGGCTGGAACCAGGCTTGTCTCACCTCCAGAAGAATATATATATATATTTCAAAAAAGCGCAGAGTGCACAACCTAAGGTACATTGGATATATTCTTTATACCCTTATTCCAAAAAGAAAGAAGAACACAAATCTAAAAAATCCAGAATATTTATACCCTTCTAACCCCTTACATACATGTGATGAACCCATCTCTCCCAAGTCAAACAACCCCACCCGGATAGCTACATCCCTCAGACTCACACCCCCCTAATCACCCTCATCACTGTCCTTGCCTACACCAACACTCGAATAACTGATACTCAAGATCAAAGTCGGTCGCAACTCCACCGGATAACTGTTTCTCAGCATTCTCTGCCACAGACCCCCTGTTGATTTCCGCCACTCCATGCCTTGCACATATAGTCTCCAGAAACCCAGGCAATGCAAACCCTTCATTGGCCATCCTCGTGCCCCCAAAGACACCATTGGTGCCCTCTGAGTCTGGGTTTTTCCCATTGTTGTCTCCTTTCACACAAACATAACACCCAGACATCCATACCCTATATCGGCGGCCTCTAGCTTAGTATCAGCCTTCGTAGTTGTCGTCGTCTCCACCCTTTGGATATTCTCTACCATCTCGCCCAACACCCCGCCCCTCGCTTCAGGCTTGTTCGGCTGATTTGGTTGAGTCTGGCGACTGTATACTGTCATCGCTAGACTCCAAATTGGTTCCTGGTGGGCTTCAAGTATTTCTTTTCCCTTAGCCTTCCGCAAGCCTAAAGCCTACTCCTTCAAATGATCGAATCCACAATTCTCTCCCTCTCCCAACAAAGCCACTTTGTTGTATGTTGGACCTTGTATTGGGCCTGCAGTAAGCATAGCCTCATCCCTCACTAAGCCCAAATCGATCAGACCCAGCCACCTCGCATCGTCCTCTCTAATCGATATCATCTTCTTCAAATTTTCTAGTTGTAAGTTGCCTTCCACAAAATCGTTTTGCGTGAAATCCACGCCAACATTAACCAAGCGACCTCTATCCACCACTTTCGTCTCCTTTTCCACTCTTGCCAAAATCTACAGTGCTTGATCTCAGGGTGTTTTCGAATTGCCCCTACTCAACGTACATTTTTCCTGATCATGACCCGTCCTTACTAGCACTTCCGCAAATGTTCGGCATCCATGGTTCGCCGGCTTCATCATCATCGTCTAGGCAGTTTGTATCTTCCCACCTTTATTCCCCCCATCGTCTGTCTTTGCAAAGAATTTCTCTAACTTCCTCGATTGCACAAGACAATTAGCCCATCCACTACCTTTTCTTCCCTTCGGTATAATCACAACGGTCCGACGAACACCTTACCATATTCCGACAACTCCAAAAATCTTCCATGGGTGTTACCTTGTCATTGTAGATTATGCACCGCAGAACCAACCCGGATTGTCCTGCAAAAATCACGCATCTCCCCACCTTGCCTCAATTCCTCCATTGACCTCCTAAACCATCCTACACTCAACTTACTCAAGAACACTTCTCTCTGAAAAGGCCTCTACTCTGCTATTCTCATGCCATCCCCTACACAAAACTCAGAATAAAGCTCAAAAAGATTTATCTTCTACATAGAAAAATCCCATATAACCCATCAGAATTCTGATAATAGACCTCCACGACACTTCTTGCGCGCCGCCCCTATCTTCATGCGCTACTCATGAGAAAGGGTATTGAATAAACAACAGTCTTCTTATTAAACGATATAGATGAATCTCTATCAAAATGAGCTCACATATTAAACGATAAAAGCATATGCAAAAGAAATACTTCAAGAATATTAAGTTATTAGTAAACATTTTTTTAAGTAATAAATTTTATTAACAAAGTGTAAAAGCGCCCCTAAGTACACATGGAGTATACAAAGGAGCAATCAAACCATATCAAATAGAAAGAGACCCGACAAACCCTAAAAGACCTAAGACCTGCGAGGCACTCAACACTACAACATGTGAGTCTTGCCTTTTCGATGCCCGAAGGTTGCATAATCGTCACCGTAATCACCCCCTTTCCCGATGAAACTCTTCGCTAACGCTGGCATCCAGTATAGCCAAAAGATAAGCCTTTTCCTCTTCGTCAGGCGGATAGACACTCAGAGGGAAAAGGGATGCTCTGTCCTCCCCATCCCACACCTAATCACCATGATCCCACACTACAACCTTTCCTGATGGACCAAGACCTATCGGCCATTTCTGAGACTCGACCAAACAGTTCACCCTAGGTCCTCGCCCTTGTCAACTGAAGAAAAGTCGTAACTACCCAAATGAAAGGGAGTCCCTACCACCTCATTTTCCTTAACATGCCCTGTCCTCAGTTGAGAAATCCCCTCCGTAAGAAACCCTTTGCCGAAGGAATATGCTTAATGACCTCCTTCAAAGACTCTGCCTTGTCAACAAGGGGAGACACCCAAGAGTTTCGCACTAGCTTGGGCTCCAAAGGGCTCTCTAATTCGGGAGTGTCACCTGAGAAAGGAGAAGGAATCCCACCAGCAAAATCTGATCTCCTAGTCGCCACAAAATTGGAAAATAAGCTCTCATCCAATTTCACAACATGACCTTCCCTAGCCTTCCTATAATACTTCTGAAACGACTTTGAGGACGAAGCCAAAGGACAAGAAAGACAAAGCCCTCTCTCCCACCTCGTCAGCCACTGAGGAAGAAATACCTGGGAACAAGTGAACCGGATTCAAAACCGGCCCCTATGGCTTGAGAGAAGCTTCTAAAGATGCCAAAGTTGACTCACACTCAAACGGAGAAATCAAAGGAGAGGCGCCGGAGCTCACAGGGACAAGCCCATCTCAAACCGATGAATCCGAAACCACACTACCTAATCAGTGGTCCTTTGAGAACTCAATCGCCGGCTATCCCAACACCAAGCCTTCCACCGAGCCAGACCCAAAACATTCCTTCGTTAAGAATTTCAGCGAGGGGAATTGAACAGAAGCTCCAAGAGTTCCAACCGGAGCCTAAGGATCATGCCCTCAGACTTTGGGCTGAAGGGAAGACTTGAAGAATAGCTTAACACCCTAGCCCGAAGACTTCCAGAACGGATTAAGGGGGATAATAGGCTTGCTAACAGGTTTAGACCTAAAACCATTGGGCTTAGAACCCAACCCAACTACCCGATCCCGTGCTCCTCTGACTCGATCCAACACTACACAAGAGAACCCTAAGAACACCTTCAACCAGCATAATATGGAACTGCCCTTGGAAACTATCATCTTCTTCACTAAATGCAGGAACGAGCCGCCGACGACCCAGAGAAATCAAACTCATAGCAGTTCACCGCCGTTTGCACCTCCTCTCTGCCCTTGGCCAACATCGATGGAAGTAGATTGAGAGGATTCGCTAACACCGACTTCAACCCCATCGTCTTCTCTTCCACTTTGACCACCGAACATAGCACAGCTGTATAGGAGCGATCGGAACCCCCTTCTGTTTCCTTTCCGAGAAAGGCACTTGAGAAACTTGAGAACACTCTTTAGCTTCAAGGAGAGCCATCGTTTGCTGTAACTCACCCACAAACCTATGCCAACCCCACCCACCATGACCCTTAGGGAGCCGGATAATACCTTTTCGACCACCCTCTGCAGAAACTGCTACGTCCAAATAACGGCTTGCCTTGTTACCACCCCCACGAACCAATATCATCTTCTCGTCTTTGTGAAAAGACTTGAAAGACATCTAAACCTAGAGACTTCAATGCCTCTTCAATCGTATCCACTAGGAAGATGGAGCTTAGTACACCCAAAAACACCCACCTAACAAAATCTTTCCTCCTTTCCTCTAGACAAACTTTTGCCCTATCTTCTCGCACCGAGAAGAAATTTTTTTCACCTTTACAGAGAACCACCGCTCCAAAATGCGCCTCCCAGTATCATCTTTCGCCTCTATGAAAGTTCGATTCTCCATTCCCAAACATAGACGGCCAACCTTGAGGATACTTGAACCATCGCCGAAGGTTTGACTCTGAGCAACCATCGAACAAAAACGACACTCAGACCTCTAGCTTAATGCGCTTTCACGCGTCATCGCTAGGGCAACTAGAGATGGCAGGCGACGAGAGTTGCAAGAGTTGCGAGAGGGAGAGAGTGGAGAGGGGACAAAGCGAAAGGTAACGGTTTCCCTACTCTTCTTACACATGCAACACTACGTTCTTAGTAAACATTGAAGAACTAGAGTGAATTGGTGATTAGTGAGAGCTACAAGATATCTATTTATAGGCTTAGCATATTGAAAGAAAAGCAGTTCTAACCCACGTGGTACTATGAGAAGCAGTTCCCATCCATGTGGAATTAGAAGCAGAGTCCTAACACCACTAGGACTAGGGGGCATGTGGCTAGGGGAAAATTGTACCCTACCTACACCCCCACTGTAAATCACGACCTAGACTCTTTCTAGGCTTTGGTTTTGTCATCTAGCCCAGAAGAAAGGGAGAGATGGAATCAGAACAACCAAGAGGGATTAAACCATATCATGTAAATCGATTTGCATGAGAAAATATGGAGAAAAATAGGAGGCTCGTTCTCTGGCAGATAGCGGCCTACCTCACACATTTTATTATATATGTTGAAAAATATGCCAATATTGACAAATACCCATATAAAAAATCCCAACAAACTCTTCTAACAAAACTAAAATTTTTATTGGGAGTTAATGGTATGTAGTTCTTGCTCATATGATGTGAAAATACCCCTAATTTAATTTTCTTCATGTGATTCCTAATTTTCTTTCCCCCCTTGTCTACAGTTGCTCATGATATTAAAGAATCACTAATTGATTCTTATCACATTATCTTGGCAATGATCTAGCACACTGATGAATGATATTTTTTTTTTCCCAGCAGAGAAGAAAAAAAAGGTTAGTTGCTACACTGGGGGGTATACTGGGGGCGGTTGTCTTTGGTCCGGTTGGCGCTGGTATTGGCGCTGGTATTGGCTCTAGTATTGGTTCTGCACTAGAGTGAATTGGTGATTGTGTTCATTGACACTTGTTCTCAAATGAAACAGGAATTCTCTTTAACTCATGGTTTTATTTATTACCTTTTTACTATCGAAAGCCTTATGTGTATAGATGGATGGAGCGTTTCAAAAGGGCACTGTGTGTATAAAAGAAAAATTACTCTTTGTATATCACTTTTCTATTTATTTAAACTTAAATTACAGTTCAGTTGTAACAAAAGAACACTGGACTTGTTTGTTCATGTTTGCAAAACAGGTCGTTTCATAATAATATCCACAACAACAATCATGCCAAATAATAAGAAATCTCTTTCTACCTGCTTCTCTGCTCCAACAACTGCATCTCACTGCCCCTCGCCTCAACTCTGAAACACTTGCTTGTATTCTTTTTAGTTTTGCTAGTTGATTTGATGTCCTACAGTTAATATGATGGTTCTTTTAAAGAGAACTTAACCCAACTCTGAAACAAACTTGAGTTTTGCCAATAAAATTCATCCCATTTTAATATAACTTTATCTTGGGCAAAATTGAAAAAGAAAAAAAAAAAAAAAAAGATCTAAGGACGAGAAAGTGACGCAGAAACATAATTAGTTTCCTATGATACCTCACTCTACTACAAAAAGAGTAATTCAGATATCACAGAGGCAGGATGGTGCACTGCCAATAAGCATTTAGTATTCACAGAGGACCTGTAGCGCCCCAGATTTTAAGACATAAATTATAATGGTTTAAATTAGATTTAAAACATTTTTAATAAGAAAAAAGAATAAATACAAATATTTATGAAAATAAATATTCATTGATTAAAAAAAAAACATTTATAGTTTCAATTTGATATAAGTTCAAAACAGACCTTAAATTTTGGAATAACGGAAACAGGGTCAAACAAACTCAGTTTTGGTCGATTCAAAAGCCAGAACGCTCTTCTCGAAGTCCTTTAGCTACCCTCCGAATTTCATAATTTTTGGACATCGTTAAGGCCATGAAAACACCAGTGAAAAATATTACCCCTATTATGGACGGAAATTCACATTGATCATTAATAAGCCTATCTTTGAACTCAACCCAACTCATTCCAATTGCTATCCACAAACCCAACCCACCTACCACATGTTATCTTCCTATAGTCATGATTATTACATGAGCTATCACCTAACTCAACATGTGGAAGACCTATTTTTTATGCTTTAAGAATGCCGTTTAATAAATTATCCTAGTTAGATATGATTAAATAGGATAGTGAAAGATATGAAGATTCAACACCCAGGACAACCTCCCATATACTGAAATCATTACCCACCAACAAGTGCTGGAATTATAGTGAAAGCATAGTCCATGTGGTTGGCAATTTGATTATTTAAGTGTAAAGGCATGGAAAGCCTTGATAATCCATATGATAGGAATCTTCCCTTGATATCTGAATTTTCCAGCAACCCTCCAACACTTATGCATGAATTTCTTTCATTTTCTTGATGTTCTAAGACTCCTATAAATATGAGTCAAGTCTTGCCTTCCATTCTACCTTATGACAAGTGAAAATTTTATGCAAAAACAATCTAGTATTTCCTTTTTACACTACTTAGCCTAGGTAAGGATTAAGTGAAACTTTTCTGTTTCTCCCTTTTGTATTTTTGTCCAGCATCCTTAGGGGAGCTAGATATACTTCTTACCTTGATCTTTCATGGCCTAGCTTTATAGAACAAAGATCAGAAACCAAAACAGCTCCCCCTCTCTACTCTTCTTACTTGGCCAATACCCAGAAAATAGAAAGAAAACCAGAAACTTTAATTGACCAGAACTGAGTCATAACGAACTCGGATTGAGTCGAGCCAAAAAGAGAAAGTGTTTGTCTTGAAATCTTCTATCTACTCTCAAAATTTCACATCAATCAGAGTAGGTTTGACAATCAAAAAGTACGTTGGAGTAAGCTGCCCTCCATTTGGACGGAATCCTGAATTCAAATAAATAGGACTTTTTGGTAAGTTGTTAAATAAGACTTTAATTTATTTTATATAATTTTCATGTTACTTGTTTTATGAGTTATGTAAAGACCCAATAAGCTTAAGAGATAAAAAGAATTAAATAAAAAGTAATATAAACAAATTTTATATTTCAATGTCCTCATGACTTTCATGAGTTGATCGTATTTATATTTTCCTTTTTACATTTTATGTCCTCATGAATTTCATGAGTTAATCGTATTTACTCTTATTGTCCTTATGATATATTTTAATCCTTCAAGTTCATATTTGTGGTATTGGTCATATAGCCTCGTCATCAAATCATGAACCAAGGTTTTAAGATTGTTATAAGTGATCGTCTCAAACATAATGAAGTGATTGATAATAATAAATATAAAGAAATGAGGGTTTATAAACAATAATTTGTTTGTTAGATAATTGATATATATATATATATATATATATATATATATATATATATATATATATATATATATATATATATATGTGTGTGTGTGTGTGTGTGGATGGATTTATATGCAGAAAAGAAGGCTAAGGAACTACACTAAGGAGAGTAAGTATATCTATACTTACTGAGGACGAAGCTGGTGAATTTTTTCATAATATTGTGTTTACGGCTTTATTTAATTTGTTTGTGCATGTGAATTTACATGTTTTATATTTTAATTAAACTGATTAATAACAAAGCTGGTGAATGCAGCGGGGGGCGAAGGTATTGCCAGTGGGACAGTAGGTTCTCACAACACGCTAATACGGACCATATGTTCCATCACGAGAGGAGTGCAAAAGATGATAATTAAACCTTGCATATAAAACTGTCATATATAAAATTGTCATATTATTACTATATATATTGCATATACACAAAACTATAAAGCCATAACTGCATTATGTTGCATTTATTAAATAAATCAACATTCATTATATTATTGGAAACAGCGGACTCACTTAGGTATTTTGTATTGCTGTTTTCCTCTTTATATTATATATTATTACAGGATATGAGGAGGAGGAGTACTAGGATTACCTAGGTCCTTAGGTCGATCCTGTTGACAATACTTGAGGCTAGCTTGCCTCCATTTTATGGACTACTGTGTTTCAATCCTTTATTATATTATCTTGAGAACGATAATCATATTGATGTGTGTTTTATTTCATGGCTTGTAATAATTATAACGATGTTTCGTTTGGCATATTTTTGTGTTGTATGTTTATGTGCCGTTTGTGGCACTTATTTTTAATGCACCTAGTGTGCAAATGGCGTATAATGATAACCTAAGCAACTTTTAATTAACGTATTGAAGTATTTCAGTTAACTCTAATGTGTTATGCTATCAAGTCTTTAGAAAATATATATATATATATATATATATATATATATATATATATATATATATATATATATATATATATATATATATATATATATATATATATATATATATATATATATATATATATATATATATATATATTCTGCTGCGAGAGTTATCTCTGATGTAGTAATGTCACATGGGAACCAGAGGTTTTTGCTTACGAATTTGCTGGCTCAAATTCAGGGCGCTACAGGACCAAGCTCAACTTAACTTAAAACCCATACATGGCCAACATACCTATCTTATGTTGAAAAATCGTGACCCTTTGTGTGTGTGAACAATCAACTAAATACTAAAATATGTAAAGGTGCGAAATTTAAATAACACAGATATTTTGGTAACGAAGTAAAAACTCAATTAAGAGAAAAACCATTTCGGCGCAGCCAAACCCAAAAAATTCACTATTCAGAAGACAAAGGTAATAACAAAGCAATAATACTCACATACTCCGATGCGACAATCGTACGTTGCACTCTAACACGTAACCCAACGTGGAAACCTTTTAACCAGATCTCATACTTGAAGAGCTTTTCAATATAATCTTTTACCTTAGGGCTCCTTCTTAAGATAGACTTCAATGGTTGATAACACAACACTAAAATAAACTCTAAGAGAGTTAGCACATCTAACAATGTCTGCCTAACCACCATCTCTTAGCACACTGGAGTTTATATGATGCTCCTTATAAAATAACCACCCCTTAATCCTCTATATATAGGCTTTAGTAATCCTAGTTCTAAAAGAATTCGGATTCCCACGGGTGCATCCGGACGGATTGTTGATGCGTCCGGACTTAGAACAACAGCCGACTTCAAGATCTAAGAATCTGGAGCACAAGTGTCGATTTTGTGAAGTGCGCATCCAGACGGAGCAAACTTGCGTTCGGACGGTTGCTTTGGGAAGTCCCACCGTCTGCACCTATCGTATAAGCATTCGAACACCTTGCTGATGGGAACTCTTTGAATTCAGCGTACACTAATCCGTTCGGACGGATTCCGGACCGTGAGCTACTAAATTCATTGTTTGGAGTAGCGTTCGGGCCATCTAGAAACACTAAGTCTTTTGGCTTGAGCGTCCGGACTCTGGCACTGAGCGTCCAAATGGTAATCTGGGAAAACTAACTTTGTGCAGCATAAAGTCTTCAGAATCTTCTAAGTAAAATATCAAAAGATTGCTTCCTTGTTGAGCACTTTCCATGTAGGAATTAAATCTTCTGCAATATTCTGGAGAATTCTGAATAAACTGGTGTCCCTGATAAAGAAAATCTATAAACAGAAATTCCTTATTTTGGAAGCGTTTTTGTCAACACAGAATGAGCCAATAAAAATAAACCAACAAACTCCCCCTTTGGCCATTCTGTGATAAAATGACTTATACCAAAAATAAAAATTACTTCCTCCTTTTATCTCAGCATGACAAAGGGTAAATAGAGTAAAAATAGCTAGATAAAATAAACCACAAAGGGTTTAAAAGTTTGAACAAAACAATAAATGTTCAAAAATAAATAAATGCCCAGTCGAAAAAATTATCAAAATACATGAAATTAAGTGTCGCAACACTTAATCCTCTAGCAACTTTCTGAAACAAGGAAAGACAAGCAGAGTGATTCTTTCACACATAGAGTCAATGCACACATGTATAAAGAATGGATAACACAGTTATGAAGCAAATCAAACATAACCAAACATATCCAAGAGATATGAGTAAAATATGAGCAGTAAAAATCCTTGCAGAATTTTAAGATAAATTTACTCTACTCATGCCATACATGTCGTGTGTGAAAGCTTTCTCAGTAAGGCATATGTTCGCAGATAAGGTGTCATACAACCGAATTTTTTAATATGAGAGAAAATCTAATGTTTGATTGGTCAAAAGTAAAACATATCTTACTAGGACATAATCACTCTCATATGATATACTCCCCCTAAGTCACAACACTTTTTTTCTTTAACAAGTCCGTTAATGATCATCTATTTCCGCAATGATTTGATCACTGACTCTTTTTATAGGGACAAGTGCCAAAAGCATATATCAACACATTCAGCAATGGATCCTTTTTGAATCTATATTTTCTGAAAATTTATTCATGCTTTTTAATACAGTGTGTTGTAACCTAGAAAGAATACCATAATTTATAGGTTCTATGTTCAACTAGCGAATTGGTTAATTTTACCATCTAAGCAATAAATATCTCTCACAAAAGAATTTTCAAAAGTAAGAACTAGAGAGAAAAGAATTACCTTAGGAGAGCTTTGGATAATGCACAAATTCATCGCATGAGAGGAATAAACTATCCAGCTTGAAGATGCAGTAGATTTATTTAAGTACATAGCAAACATAAATCATCTCAAGAATATTTAAGAATAAGTTATCAAAGCTCATAACATGAGAAATCAATTCTAAATACATAAGATAGTTGAAGTATGTAAAAAGAATAAACTGCAAAAACTCCCCCCCCCCCCCCCCCCCCTAAACCTTTTTTTTAAAAAAAAAAACTTTAAAGACAAGAAAAAATAAAAATAAAAGGGCATGCTCTGACGGAAAAGACTAAAGACCACACAAAAGTTTAATCCTAGCATGCAACGGGACATGTCTAGGACATGTCTAGGACATGTCACAAATACCAATGGCTTGTCTTAGAGAATCAAACCTACCACCATTGAGAGGTTTTGTAAGAATATCAGCCAATTGATTTTCAATGGGCATAACGGACAAAGAAATTACCCGGGACTCAACAAGATCACGAATAAAGTGATACTGGACGTCAATATGTTTGGTGCTTGACTGCTGAACAGGATTCTTGGGGATGTTGATGGCACTAGTGTTGTCACAATGAATTTCCATGGTACGTTGTGTGAAGCCATAATCCGAGAGAAGTTGCTTCATCCATAGCAGTGCAGGAACTACCAGCAGCAATGTATTCAGCCTCTGCCGTGGATAAAGAAATAAAAGACTGTTTCTTGCTGAACCATGCCACCAGATTGTTACCAACATAAAAGCATCTATCAGAGGTGCTTTTCCTATCATCAGCATTACCCGCCCAATCTGCATCAAAGTAACTTGCAGGCACAAGATTTGTTTCTCGAGAATACCAAAGACCATGATTAATAGTGTCATTGACATACCTGATGATGCACTTGGCTGCAGTGAGATGGAATTCATTTAGATTAGCTTGAAACCGAGCACATACTCCCACGCTGAAGGCAATGTCAAGTTTGCTAGCAACGAGGTACAATAAGCTCCCAATCATACTCTGATATAGAGTAGAATCCACACTTTTTCTTGTGAGATCAACACTAATCTTGACATCTGTGTTCATAGGAGTGCGAGCATGACTTTTACCATCAAGTCCAAACTTTTTGACCAAGTCTTTAGCATACTTGGACTAAGAGATAAAGATTCATTTAAATGATTGTTTGACTTGAAGCCCCAGAAAATATGCCAGCTCTCGAATCATACTCATTTCAAACTCTTGCTTCATCTCTTTAGCAAAATCATGAGCTTGAGAGTCTACAGTGGCTCCAAATATTATATCATCAAAATAAATTTGGGCAATAAGCTTGTGCTCACCTTGGTTCTAAATGAATAGAGTCTGATCTACTTGACCTCATGTAAAACCTTAAGCCAAGAGATAAGAGATAAGATGATCATACCATGCACGGGGAGCTTGCTTGAGGCCATATAATGCCTTCTTCAACTTGTAGACATGTTAGGGAGGATGTGGATCTTGAAATCCCTTGGGTTGTTCAACATAGACCTCTTCTTGAAGAATGCCATTAAGAAATGCACTTTTGACGTCCATCTGATAGAGCTTGAATCCTAAATGACAAGCTATTGGCAACAAGATTCGGATTGAATCTAAACGTGCAACCGGAGCAAAAGTCTCATCAAAATCTACTCCTTCAATCTAGGTGTATCCCTGAGCCACAAGCTGAGCTTTATTCCGAATCACAATCCCATGTTCATCATACTTATTTTTGAAAATCCATTTAGTGCCAATGACATTATGATCTGGAGGTCTAGGAGTGAGAGACCAAACATCATTCCTAGTGAACTAATGCAATTCAACATGCATCGCCTCAATCCAGCTTTCATCTTGCAAGGCTTCCTCAACTCTCTTGGGTTCGAATTGAGAGAGATAACATTTACAAGAAACATGATTTACCACTCTATTTCACAGTTGTAAACCTTCATTCATATCTCCAACAAGCTGTCTTTGGGGATGATTCAGCTTAACTCGAGAAGAGGGCTCTCTTGAAGTCTCAAGAAGATCAAGGTCTTCTTAATGGGAGTCGGAGTTCCCTGCTAGATTTTCAATGACAACGGCATCTTGGGTAGCAGGGACTTGAGAAGACGTACCTTCTTTACTTTAAGGAGAAGAAGGAGGCTTGAGAGTACCTGTGACAACATCTAAGGTTTCCAAGGAAGGATCTATAATCTGAAGAAGCTCCCCCTTTGTTCCAATTTCTTCATCATCAATCACAACATTTATTAATTCCATGACAGTCCCAGTCCTCTTGTTGAATACTCGATAAGCACGGCTGTTGGAAGAGTATCCCAAGAAGATCCCTTCATCACTCTTAGCATCAAATTCGCCAAGATTTTCCCTGACTTGAAGAATATAACACTTGCTCCCGAAAACCCGAAAATATTTTACTATCGGCTTCTTTCCCAGCCAGATTTCATAAGGAGTATTGTTTGTCTCAGGCCTCAGGTAGACTCGATTAATGATGTGGCAGGCAGTGTTGACAGTTTCTCCCCAAAAGTGTTGAGCTAGATTATAGGAATGGATCATGACTCAAGTCATCTCTTGAATCACCCTATTTTTTTGCTCCACTTTGCCATTTTGTTGAGGAGTGATAGGGGAAGAAAATTCCTGTTTGATGCCATAGGAATTGCAAAAGTCTTCAAAGCTTAAGTTCTCAAACTCTTTTCCATGATCACTGCGAATTATCATGATGGAGCAGTTTTGCTCAATTTGAATTTTCTTGAAAAGCTGCTGAGCTTGATCAAATACTTATAATTTTTACCGAAGAAGAAGCACCCCAAGTGTACCAGGAGAAATCATCTATAATAACAAGAATATCTTTCCTGCCTCCCAAGCTAGCAGTTCTAGTTGGCCCCATAAGATCCATATGAAGAAGTTCAAGATTTCTAGAAGTAAGAATACCTAAATTCTTCAGGTGAGCTGCATGAGTTTGCTTTCCTAGTTGGCATGGACCATAGATTCCCTTGCTGGTCTTGGCAATCTTGGGCAAGTCTTTGATGAATTCTTTGTTGGCAATGGAAACAAGATCATGATAGTTCAAATGCCCAAGACTTGACGCCACAACTCACAATGATCAACTATAGTTTTGTTGCATTTGAATTGAGGATCTGAGGAAGTACCCAACAGTCCATAGCAATTATCAGAAGTTGTTTCTCCACCCATCAACCACTTGCCATTGGAGTCGAAGATATTGCATTCCTTCTTTGAGAATTGCACTACAAGGTCATTGTCGTAGAATTGACTGATGCTGAGGAGATTTGCCTTCAGTCCTTCCACATATAGTGCTTCTTGTGATTCTGGAAAACTTGGGATTTCTACGAGGCGCTTTCCGATGACCTTGGACTGACTGCCATCACCATATGTGATTTCTCCTCCTTTACCCATCTTGATATTTTTTAGGAGATTCCTGTCACCTGTCATATGTTTAGAGCAAGCATTATCCAAATACCACAAAGAAGTGTCAAGTACCTTTAATTCAACCTTCCACTCCTTGATGCCATCAAGCAAGTACCTGCCCATGCAAAATTCCTCAAGGACTTGTGTACTCAGAAAAGGAAAAGCAGAAATCATATTCCCAAGAAAGTCCTTCTTACTAAGCATGTGAGCTTCCTGATTCAACACAACACTCCTCTGAAGTTCAAGGATCCTGGATCCCTTATAATTTCATGTATCATCGGACAGAGTGAGATTGATAAAGCACTCCTAGATCTAGGAGCTGGTGTGAATTTACTTCCCTATTCCGTTTGTCAGCAACTTGGCCTAGGGGAACTGAAGCCCACCACAGTGATTCTACAGTTGGCTGATCGGTCTATTAAGAAACCAAGAGGGGTAATAGAAGACGTTATCATCAAAGTAGATAAGTTTTTCTTCCTAGTGGACTTCATCGTACTTGACACTGAGCCTGTTCCCAATCCTAAGAAGCTAATCCCGATCATCCTTGGGCGCCCTTTCTTAGCCACGGCCAATGCATGCATCAACTGTCGTACAGGAGTCATGGAGATCTCCTTTGGTAATTTAAAGGTCAGGCTAAATATCATCAATGCATTCCAGCATGCACCTGATCAGAATGAGTGTTTCTTTGTGGACAACATTGAAGAATATGTAGAAGATTCACTCCCCAGTATTTTGGCAAGGGATCCTTTGGAAGACTGCCTAACTCACTTTGGCTCTGAAGACTTCAACACCAATCAATACATTGATGAGGTAAATGCCTTGCTAGAGACAGCTGCCAATGTAGATTTTCATCCATGGAGACTACCCAAGGAGCCCATAGCTCCAACTTCAAGCACTCCTCTCGTTCCTTCCCTTGAGTCTCCACCGAAGCTTGAATTGAAGCCACTGCCAGACAAGCTCAAGTATGCCTTCCTCGGCTCTAATGATACCTTGTCAGTCATCATTGCTTCAAATCTACAAAAGGACCAAGAAGATAGTTTATTAGCAGTATTGAAGAAGCATAAAGAGGCTATTGGGTGGACTGTAGCTGATTTGAAAGGAATTGACCCCTCCATCTGTATGCACCAGATTCATTTAGAGGAAGATGCTCGACCGTCTCGTGAGGCACAGCGCCGGCTGAATCCCAATATGAAAGAGGTAGTGATGAAGGAGGTGGTCAAATTACTCGATGCAGGTATCATCTACCCTATCTCCGATAGCAAGTGGGTGAGCCCCACCCTAGTGGTTCCAAAAAAGTCTGGCATCACAGTGGTAGAGAACTCAGTTGGTGAATTGATTCCCCAGCGCACAACCACGGGATGGCGTGTCTGTATTGACTATCGCAAGTTCAACTCCCATACTCGGAAGGATCACTTTCCACTCCCATTCATTGATCAGATCCTAGAGCGTCTTGCTGGGCAAAGCTACTACTGTTTCCTAGATGGGTACTCCGGGTATAATCAAATGGTAGTTGATTCCCAAGACCAAGAGAAGACGACCTTTACCTGCCCCTTTGGTACTTTTGCTTATAGGCGCATGCCCTTTGGATTATGCAATGCACCTGCCACTTTTCAGCGATGCATGATGTCGATCTTCTCAGACATGGTAGAAAAATTTCTTGAGGTATTTATGGATGATTTCTCTGTTTTTGGTTCCTCCTTTGATACGTGTCTCCACAATCTATCACTTGTGCTTCAACGTTGCAAAGAAACAGATCCAATATTAAGCTGGGAGAAGAGCCACTTCATGGTGCAAGAGGGAATAGTTCTGGGCCATATAGTGTCTAAAAGAGGAATTGAGGTGGACCGTGCCAAAGTTGAGCTGATTGAAAATCTACCACCACCTACTTCAGTGAAGCAAATTCGTTCCTTCCTCAGCATGCCGGCTTCTATCGCCGCTTCATCAAGGATTTCAGTAAGATTTCAAGACCCTTGTGTAATTTACTTGCCAAGGATACTACTTTCCACTTTGATGATGCACGTCTAGAGGCATTCCATAAGCTTCGTTCTATGTTATCTTCTACTCCTATCATGAAGCCTCCTGACTGGTCTTTGCCGTTTGAAATCATGTGTGATGCATTTGATTATGTTGTGGGTGTGGTCCTAGGACAACATGAAGGCAAGCTTCCTCATGTCATCTACTATGCTAGCAAGATTCTAATGGATGCTCAAGTCAATTACACAACAACAGAAAAAGAGCTGCTAGCCATTGTCTTTGCCTTGGATAAATTCCGCTCATATTTTCTGGGATCCAAAGTAATCATCTACTCAGATCATGCAACTCTGTCTCATTCGCTGGCCAAGAAAGAAACTAAGCCTCGGTTGATTCGATGGATACTTCTTTTGCAAGAATTCGACATCGAAATACAGGACAAGACGGGATCTGAGAATGCTGTTTCCGACCACCTGTCACAGATTATGTTTGAGAAACCTCAGCCTATTCGAGTTAATGATTCCTTCCCGGATGAGCAACAATTTGAGATTACTTTGAGGGAGCCGCCTTGGTATGCTGATATTGTTAACTATTTAGCTACTGGTCGGATCCCTTCTCATTGGTCCAAACAAGACAAGGACCGCTTCTTCAAGCAAGTCCGATCTTATTTTTGAGAAGATCCAGAGTTATTCAAGTATTGTGCTGATCAGATAATCCGCCGTTGTGATCCCGAGAGTGAATTCCACAGTATTCTTACATTCTGCCATTCACTAGCATGTGGAGGACACTTCAATGCCAAGAAAACTGCAGCCAAGGTTCTACAGAATGGATTCACATGGCCTGCCTTGTTCAAAGATGCCTATGGGTTTTGTCGGGCTTGTGAGAGGTGCCAACGCCTTGGACCTATGTCTCAGAGGGACATGATGCCACTAAACCCTATCCTAATTGTTGAAATCTTTGACGTTTGGGGTATCGACTTCATGGGACCCTTCCCGCCATCTTTTGGGTTTGAGTATATTCTTGTAGGTGTGGATTATGTCTCTAAATGGGTCGAGGCTATGGCCACCAAGACTAATGATCACAAGGTAGTGGTCAAATTCATCCAAGCCAACATTTTCAGCCGATTCAGTACCCCACGGGCCATCATTAGTGATGGAGGTAAGCACTTTTGCAAGGATTGGTCCTTGCGCCTCCATGATGCACTATGGGCCTATCGTACAGCTTACAAGACACCAATTGGTATGTCTCCATACCGGATTGTTTATGGCAAGGCATGCCACCTCCCTGTGGAACTAGAGCACAAAGCTTTGTGGGCAATCAAGCAATTGAATTTTGACATGAAAGAAGCTGGCTCTCACCGGAAACTTAAGTTGACAGAATTGGAGGAGCTGCGCAATGATGCATTTGACAATGCCCGCATTTACAAGGAAAAGACAAAGGCATTTCATGACCGACATATTCTGCCCAAGTCCTTTGTGCCAGAACAAAAGGTATGGCTTTTCAATTCCAAACTTCAGCTCTTTCCTGGGAAGCTTCGCTCCAGATGGGATGGCCCTTTCATAGTCACATTAGTGTCTCCACATGGCGCCGTTGAATTACAGGACTCAAAGGACGACATTTTGTTCAAAGTCAACGGCCAAAGATTGAAGTCCTACATAGAGAGCATTGCACAGAATGAAGATGCTACTTCCATCCACTTGACGGATCCCATCTACTTGGACTAGAGGAGTTTTTCTTACCCTTCCTCGTTTCTATTTTTGATTTCTTTGTGGATCTGGTTTGTTTGGTTAAAGACGTTAAACTTAGCGCTAATGGGAGGCAACCCACTTTACTAACATTTCTCTTGTTGATTTTCTTGATGCTTATTATAAAGCTGGAGTAGTATTTTTTTTTTAAGGACAAACATTCTTGCGTTGAAGTTTGGGAGAGTACAACCAGCCCCATTTTTTTTTTTCCTTCCACTCGGTATTATATCCCTATCTATTCATTGAGGACAATGTATCGTTTAAGTTTGGGGGTGGGAAAACATTTTGTTGTCCTGTTATAGATATTGTGATTGCCTGATCATGCTATTTCTAAGAATTTGGTTGAACTTTAATTTTGATTTGTATTTCATCGGTGAGCTTAACATGATGAACACATGATCACTTGACTAGGGAATTAAGAAATTTTGTTATTTTATTTGGCAGCATGAGATATTACTTGTTTCAATTTGATTCTCACAAGCACACTAGCACGTAGTCTGTGGGGTATGAAATTTGAAATCACTTATGTCTGTTATCAATATCTTGGATGCAGCTGGGTAACTTATTAGAGGAATAACCTTGGCATAAAAATAAATAAATAAATATTAAAAAAAAAAATATTGATCACTTTGAGCTTTTCACTGAATAACCGGATCTCTTGCCTCATTAAACATTGAGTGTTCATGTCAAAAAGTGGAAGTTTTCTTTAATTGATAAAAGGGCTAAGTTTAGCATCGTAGCCTTTTTTACTCGAGTTAGTAAGTCTTTAGGGTGTTTTACACCTAATGCCCTAAAACCATCTGGTTTTGGAGTCATTGACCTAACACTCGTTACATGGGTCAATTAGAAAGCTTAAGGGAGCTAAGCATTGCACAGCCTGCATATATAATAATAATAATAATAATAATAATAAATATATATGCCTTGGTTTTTTTTTTGTAATGGGGAATCCAGCGAATTTTAAGTGTTGAACCATTCATGATTGAGATTAGTTTTTGAAACCCCATGATTACGTGTTAAGTTCACTTTAGACTAATTGAATCCTATGATATCTCATAATGCCATGTTAATAGCTTAATTTTTAATTCCTAGAAATTGTGAAAATGAAGTTTATTTTGTTAAGCTTGCTAATGAATGAGAATCATTGTCTTTATGACACTTCAATCTTATATATAACATGATCTTGTATAATGTTTGTGGGTATCAATTCTGGCAAACCCTCACGAGACTTCACTCGTCCACTAGGGAGTCCTAGGAGTTTAAAAGGCTTGTTGCATACGCTAAATGCAATCGTACATCCCACGAAAAAAGGATTTATCTTGTTGTTTTTCAGTTTTATTTCTTGTTTTGTATTACTAAGGGACTAGCAATATAGAAGTTTGGGGGTGTGATAAGCATTGAATGTTGCATATTCAAGCCCCTTAACTTGCATATGTTAATTCTTTGGCATTGTTATTTATTTGATTTTGTGTTGTTTTATTGTTTTCAGGTTTTAAATAAAGATGCAATTAATTCCAATGATTTTGGGCTTAAAGCATACTTTGAGAAGACGTAGAAGATATGTTTAAACTTAACCAATCATAATAGAAGACCTATATGATGTGGTTAAGTTTAATCAAATCAAGTGAAGGATTAAATCGGAATTTCTCTACTAAGAGTCAAAATCGGATTGGATTCAAATTTGGATTCTGCATATGTTACAGTGTTTTGATTCTAACTTTTGGCTCAGATATCGGATTGCAATGAAATTGGTGGCGTTGGAAAGCTAATAAAAAATGCAACAAATATGTCAGAAATAGCTTTTCCCTAATTCGGACGTTTACTATGCCAAAATCGCCCCGCAATAAAAGACCGCAATTTTGGACGAATTTGGAATCATTTTTCTACTTCGATTAAAGTTTCAATCTTCTGCTTGGATAAAAAGACTAAAGAAATAATTTTTCTGGAATTACAAGAGCTTCTAGGCCTCTCCTAATCTCTATAAATATGCCTCTAAACGAAGAAAGACACACAGCTACCCATAGCAAATTTAGAGAAAAACTTCTTGAAGGCTTGAAGAATTGAAGAGAAGTAATCATAGCAGGAGGCCATTGCAGCAACGTCATGAGCGGCTAAAAACCTTTGTAGGGTATTGGTGTAGCCCTATCCAAGCACAATAATTTGATAGTATTTTAGTTTAGAGAATTTTAGTTTATGCATATTGGTTGTATAATTATGAGAATTGCTACAATTTGATATTGTTCTTCATCTTTTAATGCAATTGTTCTTTAATTCATAATCAATATTGGTCGAATTATTCTCTTGTCTTAGAAAGCTTTTTACCTTTATTGAACTCAAATCATTCTTATTTTATGTGATTATGAGAATGATGATTATACAACGGGTTTAATTGACATTTGATCAAGAGGATTAGATAGGTCATGCCTTGGGAAGACGAATCAAACTACACCCTAGTTTAGTGTAATTTAGGTAGACGATTCGTACCAACCAAAGATGGGTTATACTTTTCTATTGATTGTATGTATACTATTAAAGACGTAGCTAATTCATGCCTAGGGAAGACGGGTCGTACCGCATCTTAGTGGTTAGCTGGACGGTCCGTGCCAACCGAAAATGGATTATACTTATTCTTTAATATGGTAATTTCTTGTTTATTTATAGCATGCATAGATTGAATTTCTCTAATTAAATATGATTAACCATTAATGTGCGGGTAGCGATGAAGTCAATACTCTACTCTTTCTCTCTTATAATTCTCTTTTACGGTTATTTTATGCGCTTTAGTTAATCACAAATTCAACAATCTTTTCTTTAGTTATTTTTAATCCCCGTAAACTTGATAACAATAACCCTGCAGTCCTTGAGGTTCGACACTCTCAATATAGCCTTATCTTACAAGGATTCGTTCTATTGCAAGTGGTTAATTTTATTATTGATATATTTTGGTAAACAAAAGACCACATCAATAGGATGCATGGGTGATTGATTTCCATGAAGAAAAAACCAAGATTTCAGCCGAACTCCCTCTCACGTACATGCTATCTTCTTCCCTGCTCTAGTGCAGCAACTCTGAGCACGAAAATCCTCTTGTTTCACCTTACTTTGTAAAATCTAGTAAGCTAGATTTAAGTCTCAAATCACCCTCATTCCATCATAAAATCAGTAGGGAACTTAGAACAGAAAATGTCTCTGTTTTGCATCCGAAACAGAGCATGAATTAGTGGGAATTCTTTTCTGGACAACAACCTTTCTCTTTTCATTTGGGTCATTTTCAAGCAAGCATTAGAAAAGAAGCTCTTGGCTAACTTTTGAGCAACAATCTGTAAGTATAAAGCTTGTAAATGAATGTGTGTTGAGGTTTTGATATATGAATTAGTAAGAACGTAGGTGTGTAACTTTGTAAGAATATATGTGTGTTTTATTAATGCATGTTGACGTGAGTGTGTTGAGGAAATTAAGGGTTTATTAACTTGTGATATATATATATATATTTTTTATATGTAAACAAATTGCATTAAAAAAGTGTAAAGGCGCCCCTAAACATACATGAAGTATACAAAAAGGATACCAAAACAAAAGAAAAGCAAAAATAAAAGAACACCCGAAAAACCTAAAAGACAGTAGAAAAGTTACATCAAACTCCCAACTTCTTGCCTCTAACCCTACTGGAACCCACACCCCTAGCATCGAAATTAATCGAGCATTCTAAATTCTTGACCTCTCTTTTCCCCTTTTTCCTTTTATCTTCTTTTCCTTCTTAAGATGGGAGTCAAAGTCATAGCGCTGATCCTCGGTCCAAGTCAAGAAGTCCCAAAAACCTTTCTCATCAGATCCCAAGAACGAAACCCCCATCGTGCGAAAACAAGATCTAGCATCTTGCACAACCCTGGGGTAAACCACAACTCTTTCCTTCGGACCGGCCCCCTTTGAAGATTTCCCCACCTCAAAGACTCCAGACAACACAAATTGGGAACACCTATACATAGAGGAGAACGGCCTTGGCCACAGAGGAAACAAAACCCACTGAAAAGGGGGAATGGTAGCCGAAACCCCAAGAGGACCTTCAAACTTCCCAAAATGAGGACCCCTACCAAAATTCCTTACCAAGGCAAGGGCATCCGAATACACCACTGCCTGCCGAAGGAGAGAACCAGAAGGAGTACCAGAAGCAATGCTGCCTACCAAAGGACGCCCAAACTCTGGATGCCCAGCACCGCCAGACAAGGCACCATGCTTACCCAACTGATAGTCCTCAAAACCCGACCTCACCAAGACAGAGCCAGCTGACAGAACTGCCTGCCGAAGGATGAACCCTGAACTGGAAGAACATAAGTCCACAGAAGACCGCGCCCTAGAAGGAAAATCACTCAGAAGCACCGAAGGAAGCAACACCGGCGCCGGCAGGGGGGGAAGAATGGCCTGCTTGACGGACTCGACCACAGGATCGAGCTGCCGATCACTAAATCCACCCTCGAAAGGTGACAGACGCAGATCCACCCCTAAATCTGCCACAGACGTCACCTCCGGCCGAATCACGCTCCCAAGGACCTCTGTCGGACGTAGAAGACATCCCGGACCCGATCCCCGCCCCGAAATTGCACCAAAACTCGAAGACAGCTTATGGCCCGAAATCGCGTCCAACTTGGCATTAGGTTTAATCACTTTAGCCCAGCCCGAATCCCTTTAAAAATAGACTTAACCCTCTTTAGCACCCGACCAGCCACAAAGCCCACCCTTCGATTAAACCCAAACAAAGACTTAAAGCCCAACTGTTTCGAAAAACCACAAGCCCAAACCAGCGCCTTGGAGAAGCGACCCAGAATTTCAAAAAACTTCTCGAACACTCCAAACACGCCATCCCCTTGCATCGAAACGTCGCCCTTAGCAGCTGAATCCCTGGACACACCATCCACTCTACAGACACTACCTCGAGACCGGATACGATCAACTACACGATGGCCCATACCCGAGGGACCAACCGCTTGCTTCTCCAGAGCGGAGCAATCAATCACTTGACAGACCGCCTCCACCTCCATACCCAGCGGCTTCGTCCACTCCAACCCGCACTAGTCCGGCAAAGGCCAAGCGCCAACGATCTTTGCCGCAACCCTAGTTCCTGAGTCCTGAGCCGGAATCCGACAACCCAAGGCAGAGATGGTTGCTGAAGAACTCACCACCTCCGCAAACGACGGACATCCTGTACCTTTCCCCAGCTTAACTCCAGGCGGAGAATCACTAGAGGGAGGCAGACCGCCAGAAGACGAAGACTCAATCGTTTCCCAGAAAATCCAAAATTTTGCTCAGCTCCCCAGAAACACGGCTCCACCCTCGCTCGTCTCGACCTTCAGGAAAGAGAATACGCCATCTCCGGCCTCCGCCGTAAACAGCTACCTCCAAGAACCGCCCAGACCTGTTTTCACCTCTCCGAGTGATGGTCACCTTAGACCCCTCCCTAAAGGATTTTACGAAATCCTCGATCCCAGGATTACCCAAAACTTCTTCCACCCTTGACAGAACCCAAGCAGTGCAACTCAACTCGAAAACAGCAGAACCTGAAAACCCTTTCCTCTTTTCCTCCACCTGAAGCTCAGCAGACCCTGCTTCCACCGAGAATTGGAAGGACTTCGCCTCCACAAAGAACCGGTTCTCCATCAAGCCGAAACCGGCTCCCCTATAGGGAACGCATCCCTTCAACCGAACGTAAACAGCGAACCCAAGAAATGAAATGTGAACGAAACGGAGAAACAGATCGCTAAGGGAGAATGAACTTGTCACGCCCCCGTTTTGGAAAATAAGGGGAACGCAAACTTGAGAAAAAAAAATATACATTTACGTAAAGCATACCTCTAATAGATATAAATTTTATCCATCTATTTTATATATATCCATAAAAGAATAGCTTTTCACAAAGTTATAAATTTCTAGTAAGGAAACATTATATACATTACGAAGGTTACATCAGTTCCCCAAGATACCATCTATTGCTGTTAGCCAGGTCTATGCTATTATCAGAAGGTGACTCTGATTATTACATCCTGAAAAAGGTTGAAGGGGTAAGGGGTGAGTTTGACAAGTAAGTAACACAACATAGTACAAGGTAGTATAAAAATTTTAGTTTAGAAACTTAGAATTTTCAGAGTTCACATATTGAAACATCAGCATCAATAATAAATATGCATATGCAATCATCATTCATAGTGTGTAAGTTTTGTCTACCACTGGCCTACTTCTGCATTTTTACCATGAGCGGTGCACGTTGGGCTCGTCCAAAGGACCGATCCCGAAGGACCCATAGGCTCATCCTGTCGTCACAGGGGAAAGCTGCCGGGTTAGGAAGCTCCCTAGGTGAGAACCCTCCGGCCGATAGCCCCACACTTTTGGTGTGGTTACCTCGCTACCCATCATCATCATCATAAGATCCGAATCACAGTATTATGGTACCGTAGAACAAAACTTTGTGTGATGCACATAAAACATACATTCAACATAGTTTCATCATCTTGTTCATGAAGTGCACATGTAACACATATATATATTTTGAGAGTCATAATCTCATCATCATCCTCATTCATATTGTGCACATGTAACATATACATATTTTGAGAATCACAATCTCATCATCATCTTCTTTCATATGGTGCACATGTACGAATATTCATATCATAGTCTTCGCATTCATTTATGTGGTTCACAGGTAACATATTCAATATTTCATTCTTGAGAGTCATCATATAATCATATGGAGGTTCAATTACTTTTCATAAAAGAATCATTATAACTAAAGAAAAAGAGCACGTGAAAGAGTCTTTTGAAAATTCCCAACGTTTTTCTTTTGAAAAGATTTTATTTAAAATTCGCCGGGTTTTAAAGTTGTGTTCCCTTACCTGGATTGGCCATTAGCATCGGAGTCGAGTTGTTACCTAAATAAATTGAAAGACGAAGCTTAAAAGAATATTCTGAAATTTGAAGTCTAAAACTTAATTAAAGTATACTTTGTATATATACTACAAAACACATAACCAGGGACTCCAAATTGTACTACCTGTCAATAACCATAGGTCCATATTATTATTTAGTGACTAGATCACCAACAAACATGAACCCACTCAGCCTAAATCACGGAAAATCTTCCAAAAACAGCAACCCCAGCAACCTGATAATAAACCAAACTCATGCCAATAAAATCCAGCAAGCACTAAAACAGGAAATATATGTGTACCTTAGCATAAGACCTAACTAGACATCCATGAAATCTTAACCGCATAAATTCTTAAATCACCAAATCCGTAACTCATATCAAAGTCATTTACCAATGTCATCTTTCAGAATAAATCACCCAAACCATTTACAAAAACAACATTCAAAAGTCACACAATAACTCAAGAAAACCATCAAAGAATCATAATTACCCAACAATACATCTATTCAGTACTTCTCACAAAATCCTCTATAAAGTATCTCCAAACTCAAGTTACAACATTACAACTCAATTTTTTTTTAAGAGTAATTTTTCTGCCATCAAGATCCTAATTCAACAGTAATATTCATCACTCAATCATCAATACTCGGAAGTTATACGTTGAATTAACCAATATAAATTCAACAATTCAAACATAAATTAATGTCTAAAATCTCTAATATTCACTCTGTTATTATAACCAAAAGTCCTCAATAATTGGCTGCCCAAAACCCAGGAATCCCAATTAATCCAACAATCAGCATCACAAAATCCCATTAGAATATCTAGAATCCTCCATACCCATCAACTGAAAAATCTAAGCAATATAAATTGAAACCCCAAAAATCAAGAAAACCGAATCCCATCATCAATTTAAATTTCAACCTTATAATCAACAACCCATCTACTAGAATTTAAGCTACACAACCGAAACCCAAAATCAAAACACCCATTCATTAAACATTAGAAAACCCAAACAATATCACTATTATCAAAGGAAAAGAATCAAAAACACCCAATGATACTCATCCGTTTTTTTCCTCTACTGGCAGTACATCTTCATTATTCCAAAAATTCTTATAAAAATCAAACTATGAAACCCAGAAAAACCCCTTTAATTTTCAAGAGAAATCCCCAAAATTTCCAAGACCCGTCTTTTAAAAATCAAAATCTGAGAATTTTACTTACCTAAAACGGTTTCCTCTTGGTTTGGGTACTGAGAAAGTAATGGAAATCAGACTCCCTGTGGCTTCGTCAGCGCCAAGCCGTGGCCTACCGGCCCGGTGTTTCTGTCCGCTCTATCCGGTAGCTGACCCACCGGCTCTCTCGTTCTCCCTCTTTCGGTCTCTCCCTCATCACTGTATCTCAGTCTCCCTTGCCTCTTTCTTTCGGTGTGTGGATAGAAAGGGAAAGAACAGGAAGAAGGAAAAGCAGGGAAGAGGAAGATAAGAGGAAGAAAGAAAGAAAGAAAATGAAAGGGGAGATGTGTGTGTGTTCACGTGGCTAAAATCTAAAGGAGTATGGTGCATGTTTGAAACTTGTCAAAAGCTTAGGACACGTTTAAGGCTAGATGTTCCACTTGTCCTAAAAAGACTTTCTTTTTCTTTGTTCTAGAGCATACAGTTGCTTTATGACCCTTGGAAAGAAAAATTAGTTGTTTTTCTTTGATTTAGGTTATAGCGTCAGATGTAGTGGATAGGGGCAAAAATAGAAATTACGACTAGTGAAGAAAATGAGGTGAAAAATATTACAAGTACTCTTATTATTACTATATATATATATATTTTAGCAAGTGACCTTTTAAACTTCTTTTAATAATATTTAATATTAAAAAAATTCTTTGGGTTCTTAAAAAAAAAACTAAATTTTGCTGGAGTGTTATAGAATCCCTAGCGGGACGCGCCTGAACGCGCTGCCGTGAGGGAGAAAAGGACGAGAGAGAGAAGAGAAGATGCTCTAGTTAATTGTGACATATATATATATATATATATATATATAGAGAGAGAGAGAGAGAGAGAGAGAGAGAGAGAGAGAGAGAGAGAGAGAGAGAGAGAGAGAGAGAGAGAGAGAGAGAGAGAGAGAGAGAGAGAGAGAGAGAGAGAGAGAGTGAGAGAGAGAGAGATGTGTGTGTTATATAGATGTGCAAATATTACATAGAGTGAATGAGATTGGAATAGAGAAGTGGGGTGAAGAAGAAAGAGACATACTTGTGTGCTTCAAAAGGAAAGACAGTGAGTATGTGTAATTGGTGAGCGTGTGTGAGATTTCAAAGAAAATGAAATGTATGTGTGAGTATATTGTTATATATATATATGTATGTGTGTGTATGTGTGTGTGTGTGTGTGTGTTTAAAGAGTTAATTTCACTTATGATGGTAACAGTACACAACCCGAACATTTTGGATAGTAAATAACATTCAATATGCAAATTGAAAGAACAGGATATCAATATTTTACACCATAATAAAATAGAATTAAATCGGAATAAAATGATATAAGGTTATATTTATTTTAATCTTGTAGCCGTTGTAATAGAAAATAATTCCTTGAGAATAATTATAGTGATAATAATAAATATTTTCATAGTACTTTTTATTAATCTATTATTATTACATGATTGTAATTATGCAGTTTTAGAGGAAAATTTTTGGAGCAGAAATAGTAAGTATCTCTATACTTACTGAGGACGAAGCTGGTTGACTTTTCCTATAATATTATGTCTACTGCTTTATTTACTTGCTTGCGCATGTGACTTTGCATATTTTATTTTTAATAATCTGTTTAATAACAAGCTGTTGGATCTAGATCCACAGTGGGTACATGAGACTTCACAGGAGTTCCTAGGTTCTCAGTGAATAAGGAAATACCCGAAAAGAGAATAATAAATACAAAAATTGGTGTACTTAGACCACCAGGGAAACCGAGGTTTCCAAGAGCTTAGGCTCCCAAAGAAAATAATTAAAAGTTAAAGAGAGAAAGCCCAGGTTTCAAATAAGACGCCAACTGTGCCTAGGCCAACAGAGGAATGAAAAAATGGCAATACCTAAAACTCTGTATTTAAAACTATCATTGCTTTATGATTATGTTTATATTCAATTTATGTCTATGATTCGCTACCATAGATTATATATTGCATATACATGTAATTACAAAGCCATTGCATTATGTTGCATTTATTAAATAAATCAACACTCATATTATTATGGGAAACAGTGGACTCACTTTAGTATTTGTGTTGTTTTCTCTTTGAATTAAGTGCAAAAACAGGTTAAGAAAAAAATATATATATTAGGACTATTCAGACATTTGGATGAGTCCTAATACTAGTATTTGAGGCTAGATTGTCTCTCTTTGGAAACTACTACGTTGTAGTTCATTAGCCTAGAATCAGAGACAATAATTATAATCATGTCGTTATGTAACTATTAAGCTTTAGTGTTTTGACTTGTATAATTATATGAGCCCTGTGAGGCGTAACTGCTACTTTTGTATAATTATGCTGACTCACTTCATATATCTATTTTGAAGTATTTTAGTTAAAAGCTCTGAAGTGTTATTTAATTTCCAAGTCTGTATTACATTTAAATATTCCGTTGCCAACATTTAACTCTGATGAGTTAGTAATGTCACGTGAAAATTCAAAAATCTTCACTTACGCTTTTGTAAAAGCGAGGCGTTACAGTTTGGTATCAGAGCGGTCTGCTCTGAGGACCTTGAAAAAATAATAATAATAATAAATCTTTGTATGTATGTATGTATATATATATATATATATATATATATTTTATTAATTAGCATGAGAATAAAATCTTTTAACATGCTTCATTGAGTATATGCATTTGTGCACTTAAATTTTATTGCTTATAATGATTGCTTACTTGACTGATTTTGAGTGTTATAATTGTTTGCAATCTGATTTGTTTATAAATTATTTATAAATGATTAATTAGTTTATTAGCATTATTGGTTGGTTTTAAATGTTACATAGTCATTTAAAGAAGATTGATTCTATTCTACAAAATGTGGAATGACTGTTCCTTTAAAACACAGAATCATGCCTCCTAGACGCCGCCCTCCCTGTGACTTTAACCATGACCCTTGCCTCGAAGATAATGGTGAAGGAGAGCTGCCACCTCCACCTCCACCACTACCATACAACGATGAGATACACCCAACTTTAATACAACTTATAGCCGACGCCACTAGGCATCTTGCCGAAGCAATATCACCAAGGGGACATGACTGTAGAACAATATTCCGCTAGATTTATGGAGTTAGCTCGATTCGCGGCCAATCTCATCCCTGATGAAGAAACGAAGGCAGAGTGATTTGAGAATGGCCTCAACTCTCATATCAAAGAAAGGGTAATCTGTTTGGAAATAAAAGACTAAGCCAGATTGGTGGAAGTTGCATCACTGGCTGAAAGAGGAATAGGAGAATCAGCAGCGGCATATGAATTGAAGAAACGTTTGAAGCAGCAGTTGGCACACCCAGTCAAAAGGCTGGCCACTGGAAGCAGTTCTAGACCGAACACAGGTAAGAAGTTCCTGCCAATAATCAAGAATCGAAAAGCTGTGTGCAGTAAATGCTCAAGAATACACGAAGGGGATTGTAAGCAGGGAACGTCCAGTTGTTTTAGATGTGGTAAGCCCAGACATTTTCTAAAGGACTGCCCTACAAATGCTGCTGAAGGAACAAAATTCCAAGGAAGCAGAGCACAGGCATGGGTATATTCTCTTACACCTGGAGGAGTAGAAAAAGAGGAAGGTAAAGAAGATGCGGATGTAGTGACAGGTACCGTCCCTCTATTCGGTAAATTAGCAAATACTCTTTTTGATTCGGGCGCAACACATTCCTTCATATCATCTACATACGTTAAATTATGTAGCATGACCACTTTGCCCTTGAAACAAAACATGATTGTATCAACACTTGCTGGAGATGTAGTTACATGTAGAAAATTCATTGAGAACTGTCCTATCATTATAGGAGATAGAGTTCTACCAGCAAACTTAGCAGTAGTTCAAATGTTAGGTTTTGATATCATCCTAGGAATGGATTGGTTGTCGAAATACTATGCTAGTATTGATTGTAGAAAGAAAGAAGTTATTTTTCGCTCACCGAGTGAAGAAGGATTCAAATTTTGTGGATCTCGAGTACAAACCACTCCACCTCTTCTTTCTATGATTCAAGCGAGACATAGCATTCGATGTGGTACGCCAGCATTTCTAGCTTATATTAAGGCTGAACCCGAGGGAGAACGTAAGCTAGAAGATATACCTGTAGTGCGTGACTATCCAGACGTTTTTGCTGAGGCCACAACCGAATTACCGCCTGATCGGGAGATCGAGTTCACTATCGATCTGATGCTAGGAACCCAATCCATTCATAAAGCATCATACCGTATGGCACCATCGGAATTAAAGGAACTAAAGAAGCAACTTGAAGACTTGGCAGACTGGGGTTTTATTCGCCCTAGCATCTCACCATGGGGAGCACCCATTTTGTTTGTAAGGAAGAAGGATGGGTCTTTGCGCATGTGCATTGATTATCGCAAACTAAACCGGGTGACAATCAAGAACAAGTACCCATTACCGAGGATTAACGATCTTTTCGATCAACTAAAAGAATCTACGGTTTCCTCTAAGATCGACCTTCAATCGGGGTATCACCAACTAAAGGTGAAGGAAGCAGACATACCAAAAACGGTGATACGTACGCGCTATGGTCATTACGAATTCCTAGTCATGCCATTTGGAGTGACTAATGCACCTTTTGTGTTCATGGATTTGATGAATCGGGTATTTCACAAGTACCTTGATCAATTTGTAGTGGTGTTTATAGACGACATTTTAGTTTATTCTGCCACTTACGAAGATCACGAAGAGCATTTGAAAACGGTGCTGAGTTTTCTAAGAGAAAAGAAGCTCTTTGCCAAATTCAGGAAGTGCAAATTTTGGCTTTAAGAAGTGCAAATTTTGGCTTCAGGAAGTCTCTTTCTTAGGTCATGTAATCTCAGAAAATGGAGTAGCAGTTGACCCAAGGAAGATCGAAGCAGTGATGAATTGGGAGCGACCATCGAATGTAAATGAGATTCGGAGTTTCCTAGGGCTTGCGGGATACTACCGAAGATTTGTTGAAGGTTTTTCCAAGCTTTCAGGCCCTTTAACCGCTCTGACAAAGAAGAATGCTCGTTCATCTGGAGTGACAAATGTGAAGAATGTTTTCAGGAACTGAAGCGGAGATTAGTATATGCATCTGTCCTGACCCTACCCAAGGAGTCAGAGAAATTCGTTATCTATAGCGATGCAATGGAAGGACTAGGTTGCGTGCTTATGCAGCAAGGCAAGGTGATCGCTTACGCGTCAAGACAACTGAAGGACCACGAGAAGAACTATCCCACGCATGACTTAGAACTTGCAGCAATCGTCTATGCTTTGAAGATTTGGAGACATTATTTATTTCAAGAAACCGTCGAAATCTACACAGACCACAAGAGCCTCAAGTATATCTTTACATAGCAGGAATTGAATATGAGGCAACGAAGGTGGCTAGAGTTAATCAAAGATTACGATTGCCATATCATGTACCACTCTAGGAAGGCGAACATTGTAGCAGATGTGTTAAGCAGGAAGTCGTGCAGTAGAGTTCTAAATTCCATCACCACCCCAGATCAACTCATTGAGCATGTGGAGATGATCCAGTTGAACGTCGTAGACGAACAAGTAGCTTTGGCGACTCTAGTAATTCAACCATTAACTTCTGATAGGATCAAAATGGTCCAAGGAAGTGATCTTGAATTACAGGAACTAATGGAGAAGGCTAATCACGACGATGCTCCTGGGTTCCATTTCACCGACGATGGTTTACTAAGAATGGGAGATGCCAGGATTGTCATACCTAATGATCTGGAGCTGAGAAAATATATTTTAGATGAAGCTCACAAAACACGATACATGGGTCATCCAGGAAGCACTAAGATGTACCAAGATTTGAAGAAGAAATTCTGGTGGCATGGCATGAAGCGAGACGTTGCTGAATATGTGGCTCAATGTCATGTTTGTCAGCAAGTGAAGGTGGAGCATCAGAGACCTGTGGGACCTCTTCAAACTTTAAGTGTTCCTGAGTGGAAATGGGATCAGATTGCCATGGACTTTGTGGTACGTTTGCCAAAAGCACTCGGTGGCCTAGATTCCATTTGGGTTGTGATTGATAGGCTTACCAAAAGTGCTTATTTCATTCCATTCCACATTACTTACTCTGTGCCTAAGCTAGCTGAAATGTACATTAGGGACATCGTCAGATTACATGGAGTGCCTGTCTCTATTGTATCTGACAAAGATTCCCGTTTTACTTCTAGATTCTGGAAATGCTTACAAGACACATTGGGAACGAAGCTGAATATTAGCACTGCCTATCATCCTCAAACCAACGGACAATCAGAAAGAACTATCCAAATTTTGGAGGACATGTTGAGGTTATGCGTGCTCGACTTTAAATGTAAGTGGATTAAATATTTACCTTTAGTCAAATTTGCCTATAACAATAGTTTTCATGCAACTATTAGAATGACACCATATGAAGCGATGTATGGACGAAAATGTAGATCCCCACTATATTGGGATGAAATGGGTGAAAAATACCTCATCGGGCCGGAAATGATACAAGACATGAAGGACAAAATCTCAATTATTCGGAGAAGAATGTTAACAGCACAAAGCTGGCAAAAGAGTTACGCAGACAAACACTGCTGCCAGCTAGAATTTAATACGGGTGACCTTGTGTATCTAAAGGTATCACCAATGAAAGGGGTAATGCGGTTTGGCAAGAAAGGGAAGCTGAGCCCAAGATTTGTAGGCCCCTTTGAAGTTAAAGAAGTGGTTGGACCTGTGGCATACAAAGTTGAGCTACCACCAGCTTTAGCCGGGATTCATAACATCTTCCATATATCGACCTTGAGAAAGCATGTTCATGACCCGCGTCATATCATGGATTTTGAACCCCTTCAAGTGCCGACGACTTCAAATATGAAGAAATACCAGTCCAAATCCTTGATCGCAAAGAACAATGATTAAGGACCAAAACTATTCCTTTAGTCAAAGTCCTTTGGCAAAACCATGATGTTGAGGAAGCATCTTGGGAACTTGAACATGAAATGAGGAACAAATATCCACATTTGTTTTGAGGTATAAAAACCCTTTGCAGTATTTGATTGAAATACTTGCTATGTTTTTAAATGTCATACATTTGTACTTATATATTTGGTTTTCAGGCATGCACCTAGAAGGGAATCCTATGCCACCTGGTTTTCCACTAGTGCCTCCTGCACCGGTTGATGTTCCTGAGGATCCACCGGGGCCTGCTGATATTCCTTTGGAGCAACCTACTGCCTCAGACCTGTCTATGTAAGGACCCATTCCTCTAGGCGTGTTTGATCCAGTAGGAGAGTTCATGTTACTGCGTCAGACTTTTATTAACAATCAGGTTCTTAACGAGGTAATACTTAATAGGATGGTCCAAATACAACAGGATATGGGATGGCATATTCCGATGAAGGATTTTGCCCCAGCTCAAGAAGGCGAAGACCAACCTGAGGCAGATGCTCCTATTGACCAAGCAGAGGAGATTCCTGAGGCCCCACCCATAGATATCTTCATTGATGATGAAGATGACTAGGTAACAAGAAAGAAATTATTATTTCTTGATTGTTATTAGTTAGCATCATGATTAGTAAGATTGCAAATTTCGAGGACGAAATTTTTGTAAGAGGGGTGGGATGTAATACCCGAGAAAATACTACGCTTAGGATGATAATGCATAAAAAAAAAATAAAAAATAAAAAAAAATAAAAAAAAAATGTGCACATACATGCATAAGTATAAAGGCCTAATAATTATTATTGCTAGTTTAAATAGAATTGTATTTATATATATATATATAAGTAGAGAAATCGGATTAGTAAAGAAATTACTAACTAAAGTCGATCGAGTGACTTTGGAAGCGAAGTCGATCAAGAAACTTTAGAAGCGAAGTCGACTGATCGGATATTAAATCTATCGAGCGACTCTAGGTCGAAGTCGATCGAGCGACTTAATTATCCAGTGCGATGCAGTTTACGTGTAAACGGCAATAGACGATTTTCAACCTTTGATTCTTGAACCCATGCCATGTTCTCGGTTCCAGATGATCATATCCCCTTCTAGTTAGTCTAGTTACTCCAATTTGGCTCCAAACCAACTAGATTTTCATAGATATCAAGCAATCAATGCCTAAAGATGTGGAATAGTAACCTAGGAGATTTGAACTACGAATTTGGAGGATTATTTGGCTTAAAGCCGACCATTGAAGTGTCCCATTGCTGGCTTGATCTCAACCCTTCAAGATTGCTATATATAGGATGCATGAGTGATTGATTTCCATGAAGAAAAAACCAAGATTTCAGCCAAACTCCTCTCACGTACATGTTGTCTTCTTCCATGTTCTAGTGCAGCAACTCTGAGCACGAAAATCCTCTTGTTTCACCTTACTTTCTAACATCTAGTAAGCTAGATTTAAGCCTCAAATCACCCTCATTCCATCACAAAATCAGTAGGGAACTTAGAACAAAAACTGTCTCTGTTTTGGAAAACATCCAAAACAGAGCATGAATTAGTGGGAATTCTTTTCTGGACAGCAACCTTTCTCTTTTCATTTGGGTCATTTTCAAGCAAGTATTAGAAGAGAAGTTCTTAGCTGACTTTTGAGCAACAATCTGTAAGTATAAAGCTTGTAAATAAATGTGTGTTGAGGTTTTGATATATGAATTAGTAAGGACGTGGGTGTGTGACTTTATAGGAATATGTGCTTTATTAATGCATGTTGACGTGAGTGTGTTGAGGAAATTATGGGTTTATTAACTTGTGATATATATATATATATAGAGAGAGAGAGAGAGAGAGAGAGAGAGAGAGAGATGTGTGTTATATAGATGTGCAAATATTACATAGAGTGAATGAGATTGGAATAGAGAAGTGGGGTGAAGAAGAAAGAGACATACTTGTGTGCTTCAAAAGGAAAGACAGTGAGTGTGTGTAATTGGTGAACGTATGTGAGAGATTTCAAAGAAAATGAAATGTATGTGTGAGTATATTGTTTATATATATATATATAATTTTAATTATGATGGTAACACTACACTACCCAAACATTTTGGATAGTAAATAATATTCAATATCCAAATTGAAAGAACAGGATATCGATATTTTACACCATCATAAAATAGAATTAAATCGGAATAAAATGATATAATGTTATATTTATTTTAATCATGTAGCCGTTGTAATGGAAAATAATTTCTTGAGAATAATTACAGTTATAATAATAAATATTTTCATAGTACTTTTTATTAATCTATTATTATTACATGATTGTAATTATGCAATTTTAGAGGAAAATCTTTAGAGCAGAAACAGTAAGTATCTCTATACTTACTGAGGACGAAGTTGGTTGACTTTTCCTATAATATTATGTCTACTGCTTTATTTACTTGCTTGCGCATGTAACTTTGCATATTTTATTTTTAATAAACTGTTTAATAACAAGTTGTTGGATCTAGATCCACAGTGGGTACATGAGGCTTCACAGGAGTTCCTAGGTTCTCAGTGAATGAGGAAGTACCCGAAAAGAGAATAATAAATACAAAAACTAGTATACCTAAGTCATCAGGGAAATCGAAGTTTCTAGGAGTCTAGGCTCCCAAAGAAAATAATTAAAAGTTAAAGGGAGGAAGCCCAGGCTTCAAATAAAACGCTAACCGTGCCTAGGCCAACAGAGGTGTGGAAAAAGGGCAATACCTAAAACTATACAATTAAAATTATCATTACTTTATGATTATGTTTATATTCAATTTATGTCTATGATTCGTGACCATAGATTATATATTGCATATACATGTGATTATAAAGCCATTGCATTATGTTGCATTTATTAAATAAATCAGCACTCATATTATTATGAGAAACAGTGGACTCACTTTAGTATTTTGTGTTGTTTTCTCTTTGAATTATGTGCAAAAACAGGTTATGAAGAAGAAGAATATCATGACTATTCAGACACTTGGATGGGTCCTAATACTAGTATTTGAGGCTAGATTGCCTCTCTTTTTGGGAACTACTATGTTATAATTCATTAACCTAGAATCAAAGACAATAATTATAATCCTATCGTTATGTTATTAAGCTTTAGTGTTTTGACTTGTATAATTATATGAGCCCTGTGAGGCGTAACTGCTACTTTGCATAATTATGCTGACTCACTTCATATATCTATTTTGAGGTATTTTAATTAAAAGCTCTTAAAAGTGTTATTTCATTCCCATGTCTGTATTACATTTATATATTTCGTTGTCAACATTTAACTCTGATGAGTTAGTAATGTCACGTAAAAATTCAAAAATATTCACTTACGTTTTTTGTAAAAGCGGGGCATTACAGGCTTATCATCTGGAGCAATAAACATGTGCTCCAAAGAAGTTAATGGGTTGGTTTCCAAATATCCTCCACGGCCTTCAATCAACCAATCCAACAAAAATGATGCACATCCTTCCAACAAAGGCTGTGCCTTATTTTTTAGAAAATCCTAAATATGCAGAAATTACCAGCGATCATATATATATTAGATATTTTCAGTCAAAAATTATCACCAACACATAGAAAATGTCATATATGAATCTTGGTAAAAAACTGACATTTCAGTTTTACCAATATTTAAAGTCCCTGAATCCTCATTTTCTTAATTAGTTTAACCTCAAAACAACAGATACTAAGTCAACCAGCTTCAATTACGCAACAACAGCAACATGGGCTGCATCTTTTTTTATTTTTCTTTTTGTAAGTAATCAAATTTCTTTAAAACTAAAGGATGCACCAAGTACATAAGACGTATACAAAAGAAACACCTAACCAGAAAAAGAAACAATAACAAAAAATGTCAAGGAAATTAGAAATATGTCAACAATCATACGCAGCCATCCAATGGAAAAGGGGATTAAAGAAGAAGGCCTTTAACTCTGCTACCATCATTTCTCTGTCTTCAAAGTTTCGGTCATTTCTTTCTCTCCAAATACACCACATCTAGAATAGCGGAATCATCTTCCCAATAGCTTCACTTTAATGAAGCAAGCCAATAACACCACTACCAAAGAGCCCATTCTTGGAAGCTACCAACTTTGTTTCCTTGTTCATATTTTTGAAGGTAGAGAAAGAGGAAGCAACTGCAAAATGGAATCTAGGTGTAACACCTTAGACACAGAGTTACTAGAGATATCCCACTCTTGGACTATGGCCCCCAAAACAAACTAGTCAAGTGCTGAATGAAGAGACTACAATGGCAACTGTAATCTGTAATTTGAGGAGCTTGCAGTGCTCCCCTACACAAGCAATGGCAACTGTGAGCCAATACACTGATCTAAGGGCATTGGAAGGCCGGTGGGGAGACTCTTGATAGCCACTCCTAGCGGAGGTTGAATATCGGCAGTAGAGACGGTCGCTTTGTGCAATGCAGAAGGACCACCGGGTTGAACAACATGAACACCCAAACCCTCCGCCGCACCCAAGCCCGAGACAAAAAGGCCCAGGTCCCGCTGTCACTGTCCACTTAAGTGGACATTTAGCTTTAGGATTGAGATAGAACTTAGCTAGAACACCACTAGGGCCCATCGTGGCTTTTCCTTTAGAGCATTCACAACAGTTACCCTAAAATTGTTTTTGTTTCCTATATGTAGGGAAAATCTCAAAAAACTATAAAAATGTGTCTGCTGCAGCTTCCTTACATGTTCCCTAAACACCAGGAATGATACAGTTCTACCCAATGCATATTAAAATGAAAAAAAAAAAAAAAAAAAAAAAAAAAAAAACGGATACTCTCTCTCCTATCTCACAACTCCCTATACGCTCAAACATGTTCTACACGCAACATCAAAAAATCATCACATCGTCCCTTCTTTCCAAAATCTCCACACACTTGCAGACTCCATTGCACTGTTCTTCCCCTTTGTTTGATTTCTCCTTGATTTGCTATGTTCTTCCCCTTGACCGTGTTGTTGTGCTATTGGGATTTGATTTGGATTTATCCTTATTAACCATAACTTCCACTAAAGTACCTCTGTAGAGAGATTGAGAGAGAGCGAGAGACCAGGATTCACATTGAAATAGAAAGCTTCTTTGGGTATGTTGTGCAACTCTTAAGCCACCAATGTTCCAAAGGCAAACAAAAATGGCTGCCATGCCTTTCTCTGCCCCTTTAAATGGTTTCATGCAAACCAAAATAAACCCAAGTTCTTCTTCTACTCTATGGCCTTCAATGGCTTTTTCAATCCCATCCATCAAAACCTCACTTGGGTCCTCCAAATCAGCCCTTTTTCAACACAGGCTCTCTTTGCAATCATCAACTTTTCCTGGGTATCTTTTGAAATCTCGTTCTTTCGAAGTTAACACCAAAGAGGCAACGGAGAAGACTATCTATAATTTCACTATCAAAGTAAGCGTTTTTGGGGGAAGAACTACTCCTTATTTGGTCCCCCTTTATTCCTTTTAGTTTTAAAGTTTTTGAGAGTCTTGAGAGATAATATAGCAGTTGAAAAGTATTGATAAAATAATAAAGTATAAAAATAAAAATAAAAAAAAGGTAAAAAAAAAAAAATTTAATTAATATATGGAAAGGTAAAGGAAAGCTATTATAGGGTTTATTTTAATAAGAAAGTAAAAAGTAGTTTTATTCTCTATATTAAGAAAAAACAGTTGGGTAGCTACTGGGAATACTCTAAGACTTGGTTATAGTTTACCCCCCCCCCCCCCCCCCAAACACACAAGAGAGAGGATGATGCCGAAAAACTTTCTCGGCCCCACAAGAACCTCCCCAAACAACCTATTCCCAACCACCTCCCCCTGTGATTTCAATGGCAGAACCGACCTACTTCCACCCAAGCCCAACGACGATCGTCCATCAAAACGAGCCCCAGCAAACCCACAACCGGATGACGATTAGATAAGTTGCAGATTCAAGCGCAACTCAGTGGCAAAGGATCTCCAACCTTTACCACCTCTTCCTTCCGGCACAAGAATACATCTGCTCCTTCTACCTCTTCTGAAGCACCCATGCATGTTCAAGCATCAATGGGCGATAAGAGTTGAGATTCCAACTTTGGAGCATCTCTAGAACTCCATCCCCTACTCTAGAATCAAATCCTTTACAGTGGCTAACAACCATGAGACAAGCTTTACCGAAGCAAATGGATCGAACACAACCCCTACTCCTTCCGAAAATCCGTAACGTTGAGGACATGCCCTCCACCAACCACCAACTCAAACGACTGGATTGAATGAGACACCACCTCGAGATTCCCATAACAGCAAAGAAAAGTCGGCACGCACTAAAACACGCCGACAAGAGAGATAGAGGAATAATGTCTAGTTTCTTTTAACCTAAGCTGGTTAAGATTGCTTTTGCATCTATTATCATGATTCACATGAATTGAGAGTAGAACTAGTCTCTAGTTGCCTTTCTAGTCCATATCATTTCTATAGAAATTGTTTTTTTCTGAAAAAGTGCTTCACCTTGTTTAAATGTTACTAAAATGTGCATTAGCTCCAATGTCCAATGATTAAGAGTGCAGTAAAAAAAGATTCTACAGTCGTTCAGACATTCTATTATGTTGCAGCAACACGCCCTTCCACTTCAACAATTACTAAAATGTTAGAATTGATTACCAAAGGACTTCGCTTAGTGGACAGATAACTTCGACCGGTCTGGACAAGTTCATTTCCACAATATTTCAAATGTTATAAGATTTCCAGGGCCTCTACTAATTCAAAAGCTGTGTCTTTAGAGCTGTTGTATAGTGTTCCCTCTCCTAAAGAACATAAAATGCTACTTACAGCACCCATGTATCTTTCAATATTGGTTCTTAATAGAACAATATTTGTTATACTTAATAGAACAATAGTTGCGATGAAAAAAAATATATTTAACCTTGAACAAAACATATAGATAGATAAAATAAACAGGTCAAAGGACTGTACACTAGAAAGTGAAAATTCTTACTTTTGCAGTTTTGCTCCCATTGATTGACAAAGAGGAAATGTAATCAAACAAGGGTTCCTGGCACTCGCAAAGGTTGCAAGGAAGGGAAGGCCAATAGTTCATTTGAAGATTAATGTTCAAGTGAGGAGCGCCACTGAATAGAAAAGGAAGGGGTCAAATAAGTAACTATTCAAACAAAATCATATGCAATTAGCCACATGAATTGTAAGGTACCACATGCTATGTTTATGTACTATCATTGAAAGGGAACAGTTTACCCATGCCATGCATCTAATTCATGTATATATAAAAAAAAAAAAAAAAAAAAAAAAAAAAAAAAAAAAGGTGTAGAGAGGGAAGGGGTAATATTCCTAGAATGTACATTTTTATCGAAATATCTTTCACTCTTGTCTATGTGCCTCTACAAAGCCTAACTTCCTCTATTTCAGGAAAATTAATACACACACTAATACTATGGTGGAGAGAGAGAGAGAGAAAAAAAACATACTCCCATGCAGGTTCAATATCCTTATTCCATATACCCTGCAGGTTTCCCACTTGAGTTCCAGGTCGTGTACAAGAAATAAGTAGATATCGACCATACTGGAATAAAAGCTCCACTAAGGAAGGATCTTCATCAGTTTGAAAAGATTTACCCTCTCTGCAGTTGAAATGGAATCAGCTTCACATTCCTTGAAATTTGAATTAGTTACAGAAGACATTACTTTCTTCATCTTCAAAAAGTTATTTCCTAAAAGGCTCTTGGTGCTTTTTGAAAGCTGCAATGAGACACGATGGAAGAGATTCTGATAGTCATCCAATGATGTGCATAAAGGTCAGAGTATGACAAATTTTTTATTGACTCCAAGACATTGATTGACTCTGAAGTAGGATCCTTCTTAGAATCTGAAGGCTTAGTAAATGGCCCACCAAATGAAGATGAAGCCACAAGAAGCAACACAGCCCTATCTGAACCTTCCACCCTCAACTTCTTGTCATCCAAAACCTGTATCACCCCCTTGCCATCGCTAATCCTTAAATCAAGAATCGCGGAAAAATGAATTCCTTTAGGATTATCATTTTCATTCACTTTAGGTGGGATCCTTTTTCCAGGACAACTTCCTTCCATTCTTATCTGATTTTTCCCATTTACTTGTGAAGTATGATGTAACTTGCTGTCTAAAAACACTGTAAATGACAGAGACCTGATTTGCTTGAAGAAATCTTTGTCACAATCACTTGATCTGGATTGGAAGCAAAATGTTCCCTCATAAATTCTACATCACCCACAGAATATTTTACTCTTACCGTTGCAGTATCCAAGTCCAGCTCTCTGTAGTAAGTTTCTTCGGCATATGTAAGATGTGAATCATCATATTCAAGCTTGAAGTCCCCAAGAACTTGGTAAACCTTCATCATCATAAAATAATCATTAGGATGTAAATCCCATAAGTCAATCTTTTTAGGAACATGGAAGCTCACCTTGTCAAGTAGCATCGGTAATAGAAATCTTGCCCTCATACAGGCTCACAAATTATGCAGAAAGTTTTGGGTAACGTATAAGATGCACACCACGTATACATAAGACCACCATCAAGAGATGAGGCACATTAGCGTGACAAAAATTAACTAAAATGCTTTGCCAGAGTGTAGCATGAGGCACCGTATGATCAGTAAAAGCCAAATGCAGAATTTTGCAAGCAAGAATACATCAGGCACTCAAGACAGTCGCAAACTATCATGTTCAGCTATTATGTTTCATATTTAACATCTCATTTGTGCAGTGTATAAGCCTCAATTACAAAATTTTCTTAAAAAAAAATTGGACAGTTTGCATATGTACCAGCAGTGCCTCATGCTAGATAACAGATTAAATAGAAAACATGACGCACTACTGACTAGCAACAAAGGTTCAAACTGAATTGCATGGGTTGTTTTACAAGATAGAATAAGCTCGAGAACTCCATTAATCTCGTTGAATATCATATATACTGAGTAATGAAATGAAGAATAGCAGAACTCCATTAATCTTGTTTAATATCATATATACTGAGTAACGAAATGAAGAATAGCAGCATCAAATGTAATGAAATTACATACATCTGAAGGAGCTCCTGACAACTTGACTGCTGCTGCAGTGGCTTCAACATACTCACCATTATCAACAAGTTTCCTTACTTGTGTTAGTGCCTCTGGAGCATTTGGGTTGGTATAGTTTGCTGGGGTCCCAGTCCAGAGTGTGTCCTCTACGTAATAATTGAAATAAATCAGCCATTACTTATTACTAAATGCCTGTGGAGGTCAGCTGAGTCATTGAATTGCAGAGGAAGTAGATGCATATAATTGTAACAAACTCCATTTGGTTACTGAAATATATGACAAGAAAAGAAATCTCCATCAAGATTTCCAGGCGTGTATTGTCTGGGACCATTTAAAACAATAATGATCCAGACAGTGATGGACGTTTTTTTATCTTTTAGAAACAATAAAAACATAAACTCAAGTCCCCACTCTCTTTGCCTCAGGAATCTCAGCAACCAAATGCAGAGGTACTTGACAGATAAGATAACACATAAGTTTGCTGAATATGATTTATTAAAACAGGTAGAATCAAAGAAGTGAACTCAAATTCAAGAACAAAATCCCCTAATTATAACCAAAATTCTCAGAGACTAAGTTGAGTGCACCAAGATTGTTGGTAAATGCAAAAGTAAATCTTTCATTTCAAACCTAGTCACTCCAAGTCTCCAAGCATTTCAAGTATCTTGAGAGCCAAATGATTGAAGTATTTCCAACAGTTTGGTTGCTTAGAAAATGTTACAACATGAACAAGTCACAATGTCAAATCTTCGATCTTAGAAATAAGGGGATAGAAAAAGAAAAAGAAAATCGTAGATATCACTGGAGTCCACTACAAGCATTTCCACCAAATCCAGTAACACTTAGCCTCCACATGGCCATCCAGATGTAGGATTGCAACAAAAAAAATATAAACAAAAAACTAAATTCTATTTACTAATCAATAAGGAGACAAATTATATAAACTCAAACCCCTTGATGCTAAAAATAGTTAGAAATTTATTAAAAACGGAAAGATATAGTTAAGCTTTAAAAAAAATGTTCAACATAAGCAACCCTATTCAATTGTTTTCCTTTTTTGATTTTCTTCTTTTCCCTTTTTTTTTTGGAATAAACAAAACCAACAGCTTTCACAAAACCCAGAATTTTCTTTTCATTGCTTTCGTTTTTTTCCCCAAACAAATAATAACTAAAGAAGTTTACTATCAAAATCCAAATTAACAGTTCTTCGATGCAAAAGGGAATGTGGCATTGCTTTTTACCATTAAGCTGGAGAGTTTCTGTTGCCAAACCCCCCCAAACCATAGCTCCAAGCCGCCCATTCCCAATAGGAAGCGCATCGGTCCAGTGCTTCGCCGGCCCAGAAAATGTAACCTTCAAAGGCTTAGAGCTCTCTGCATCCTCTAAACTCGGACTCCAGAGTTCCTTCTCTGCCGGTGGCCGCACCAGAACCCACTCACCATCCTCCATTACCAAAACAATCGAACCCAGAAAGAGTTCCACAACAGCAACAAGAAAGACGCTTTGTGTGTATCTCTCTCTCTCTCTGTGTGAGTGTGATACAGTAAAAAAGGTGGGGTGGTTCGTGATTGGGGAGGCAGAGAGGCCTTGGCTTTGAATTTCACATGGCATGTAGTGAAGTAACCGGGTCCACGCTACACGGCATTTTCTGTAGAAGCTTATGAAGTGATTCTCACACAACACAATATTTACAGAAGGTGAAACTTATACGTGTCTCATGGGTTTCATCTTATGTGGGTTTATTGTGTAAATGTTGCGTACATTGTGCTGTTTAAATATCATTTCCCCCTTTCTTATGATGTGCGTGTGAGTCTGACATCATAATTAAGTGCACGCGGCGCGATGTGCTCACAAGCACATCGCGAACCTAGATAGATTGAGATTCTCTTGTCTTTCCCATTGTCAGAAATTCTGACTTCTTTATGCTGCCCTTCCGACCCATAAGAAAAAGGCTGTGAATAAAAAAATACTAAGTAAATAAATATGCATGGGACAAGAATAGAGAATATTTTATGTGATTTTTTATGTCCTAAAGGGTGGCTCGTATGTCACATGTAATTTTGTATGATTTTATAAAAGGGATGGATTTCTCTCGTAACTCTTTTAACACAATTTTTTTTATATTACGTAGGATTCATGCATATAAATTTTATATGTACGTCTCACACAACATATGAGAGGAGGTTCTGTTTGTATGAGAGTTGTAAGTGAAATATTTTTCTTTATAAAATATATAAATTAAATATATTTGTTAATTTATTCTAATAAGAATATTATTAATGAAAATTCTGATTAAAGGTCCTAATAGATATTATAAATAAAGGTCGGGTGTATTTCGTCAATATTCATAATTTAGAAAAATAGCTTTAACACCGATCGCATGTCGACCATTAGGGATGTTAGATGAGCTCAATTACTCATGAATTCAACTCGGTTAAACTTGATTCGATATCGGTTTGAATAATAAACGAGTCGTTCGTGAATACAATAATCTCCTCGAATATTAAACAAGACATACTCTTTTATATATATATATATATATATATATATATATATATATAGATGTTATTTTTATTTTTTTTTCTTTTTAAATATGGGTGCATATGTTATGCCTAACGTGCACGACTCATGTATGCACGTGTAGTCCATGTAGACACCCTTATGACAAAAGGCCAATATGGGCAACAAACAAATTCCGAAGAGCTAGCGAAGAGTCATGAAGATATTCAACAACAGCTATAAGCTTAGCTGTCAACCATAACCTCTTTCAATTTCACTCCAAGAACCATATATGTTGCCTTGTTGGTCAAGAATCAAGATACAATAACAAATTACTCATTTTCACCATCGATGGTCACCAATTGTCGTGTGTGGCAGTGCAGGAGATATGGAGCAGTTGGGTGCATGACTTGCAGATCTGTTGTCGTGTGAGAAGAGAAATGGGTGTAAAAGGAGGAGCAACAGGTGGCAGGGGGAAGTGGCTACTGCCACCAGCCCACCCTCTTGGGACCGAGCAATCGGTAATGGGGTAACCAACGTTTATTTTTCTATATTTTTTAGTTAAAATTTTACATAATTTCAATTAAGATCGATGGGAGGCTTGGCTTGTTAACTTAACCTTGTTCAAGTCAAGCTCGAATTTGACTAGACTCTTAACAAGACAAATTCGAACATATCTTAAAAACTTGGCTCGAGCTGAGTTCGAGTTCTCAAATTATGTATTCGAATGGAATCTGACAGCTCCAAGCTCGACTAGATTATAGGCGCCGAAGAGATATTTAATTTTTTGTAAAATATATATGTTCTTATTCGTTATAGTGATGATTTTCACTTGTTGATGAACTTGTTAACACGATAGAATTGTGTATATATATGGTCGTATTAGATTAAAACATAGAAAGTATGGAGGGAAAATAATCTAATCGAATCCTATATCGTCTCAAGGAAGAAAATTAGTATTTGAAATCCGGATTCGCTATGTCTCCATGCCCAATGGTTCACGAGGTAACATTAACTAAAGAAGTTTGTCATTTTCTTATGGAAAAGAAAAAAATAATAATAAGAGAAAAAAAAAAAAAAAAAAAAAGATTGCAGCTGAGGATTCGGGGATTCTCGTATAGGCAGCCCATGCCCTTGATAAAGGTGTTAAAGTGTCTCACATCGCCAAAAAATACATGACCCGGATACTTTATAAGCTATAGACACCCCTCCTTTTTCAATGCGTCTTTTAAGAGTAATGCCTATAAACTTTTACATGACATCAAATTAAAGCAAGTTTTTTGGACGATTATGGACCTTTCCCTCCCGATGTTGAACACGTGTTTGACTAAAATTGTCACACGTGAAGGGGCGTGTTAAAGTGTCCCAGATTGGCAAGAGATACATGACCTGGAGACTTTATAAGTCATGGATACTCCCTCTTCTCTCAATACGTCTTTTGCGAGTGAGTAATGCCCATAAACTTTTACAAAAAATAGTAGTACAATACGTCCATGATAAGACATAGAGGAAGGTCATTCCATATTGTATCTATGATACTATTGTGGTAGAACTAAATGTTCTACCCTTTTAATCTTGATCAATAAAGTTAAAATATGATCTAGCTTTAAAATAAAAAATAAAAAAAATTAGGACCCCTTAAACAATCCCACGTGACCATGGGGTCCAAGAAGCAGTACCATAGAATGCATGTTGTTTAATGAATAATATCTGGTACGTGCTTCCACAACGAATTCTAATATATGATCTTGTGACTTTGCCAAGACGTATGTTTTTGGTTTTTGGTAATAATTCAGTAGCTGCATGCTCTAACAAATCAATCTCCCATGGATCCCACAGAATTTGAATCCCAAATTAAACTCTAATTTAACAGTGAAACTTGGATAAGTTATATATAGCTTTGTAATGTGAACTAAAAGGATCGAAAGAAAAGATAAAATAAAAAAAAAAAAAAAAATAAAGACAATAGCAGAAATGAATTAAGATAAAGACAAATAATTTTATGTTGTTTGGTCTATGACTTACGTCCACAAGATAAAATTTAAAGGGCTACATTTTTCTTTTATCTCATGATGATTTTACAATAAATAATACTCATATTTATAAGAGAATTGAAATATATAAATAAATATAGTAATCAAATCAATCAAATATGATTACAATTAATCATATAAAAGGTAAGTAACGTATCATATCATTTTAATATATCTCGTTTCAAACATAGGAAATATGTTCCATATCTAACATTATCCAAGTAATAGAAAGGTAATTCTAGTATAGTGATTGGATATTTTGATTGCCTATAGACGATGCATCACAACAACAGCATCTGAATCATCATCATCAGTATTATATTGGAGAATCTATCAACAGGAGGCATAAGATCAGATTCATTTGGGTGTTTAGGACCATTAGGCCCCGTTTGAAATCCCCCTTTCCCTCCCCTCCCCTTCCCTTCATTTCTCCCAAAAAATATCAATTTTAAAAACATTCTTACTTTTTTTACTTTTTATATCATATCAACACTTTTTTTTTATTACTTTTTAAATAAAAAACTCACTACAATACAAATTTTTCTCACTTTTTCATATAAATTATTTCAACTTTATATCACATTAATCTTATTTTTCAATCATTAAAAAAAATTCCAAAGGAAAGAGAAAGGGAAAGGGGATTTCAAATGGGGAGATCTAAAGGCCCACCTTCACAAAGCCCAAGAAAGCCCCTAGACAACCTTAAATGGAAGACTTCTCTCTAAAACAGGGTTTTGGAGATATATTTTCTACCTCAAAAGAAATTCCCCCCTCTCATTTTTCTTTAAGACAAAAAGTACTGGTTGGAGGCTCTTTCCTTGTTTTTCAAGGTTCTTTCCTTGATTTTCAAGTAGTCGTTATCCAATTCGGCCATGCAAAAACTGTATGATCAACATGAGTTCATTTCTCTTCAAACGTATTTCAGATGCATGTTAACGTTCAACTTAATTTGCAAAACATGTTCTACATTCAAGCCAATTTTATTAGAGAATTGGCTTAATTAATGCAAGCAATATTTGGCTACCATATGCAAATAAATAAATAGGTACTCATCAAATTAAAACCATCACACGCATATATATAAAACCTCAAATTTATTGACATCATAGACTTTCTTACAGGGTTACAGTTACACACACTATTTCCCAGGAATCAAAGGCAAATCAACCTCATCACACCACTCCATACACCTTGTCTCAAAATATGAACTCTTCACCTCGTTAGGGAAATAACTCACCCAAACTTGCCCTCCTATCCTCCACTTCAACACACTCCCTTCCATCTCTTTGCTCAACCTCCAACCCACTCCCTCTCCATACTCGTCCCCAGCAAAAACCAACCCTCCGGTTTTCGTAAGCGGTCTACTCGACCCGATATACCGGTTCTCAAAATCGTGTCCCAGTTTACTACCACTGGTAACTGACTTCCACGTGGCAACTTCGAGGCCCGTCCCGTTGTCGCAAAAAACAGCATCGAAAATCGCTGCGTTTCCCTCTGTGTCCTGCTCCCACCTCCAATTCTTGTCCTCGTCCTCGTCCTCGTCGAAGTCCTCGCCGTGGCTTTCACCCTTGGAGCCTTCGATTTTCTGAAACTACCCTTCACTGTCTTTTGCACTTCCACTTCTTTCTCCTCATTGTTCGTGGATCGACCCAAGCTCAGACAACAAAAATAAAAAATGAAAAAATGAAAAAATAATTTTAAATTGCGTGTTACTCGAAAATTCTTCATACCTTTACCTTAAAGGAAAGAAACTAAAAAAATCTTGAGTATCTATTAAAGAGAGAAGTCGAGAGGCCAAAATTTTGTACTATTGCAAGTCTTTTAATATTGATTATAAAATAACTCCCATATATGGCCTTTATTTCAAGTGCGTATGAGGTACACAGAATCGATGTTCTCCGGCCAACAAATTAAGGAAGTGCGTATGAGGTACACAGAATCGATGTTCTCGGCCAACAAATTAAGGGATGCCGTGCTGCATCCCATCCCTTCCCCCCCCCCCCCCCCCCCCCCCCCACACACACACACACACACACACACACACATATATATATATATATATATATATATATATATATATTATTTATTTATTTTTTAGAAAAAATAACCCGGTTGATCCCTGAAGTCTCAGTTATTCTTAATCATTGACACGGCGAAGACCTGATTGGCTAAAGTCAGCACAAGTCTCACGTATTCTCATTCTAATTTCCCCATCATCGCCTTCTTTACGAAGAAACAGACAAAAAGTGAAACTTGAGAGAAGTTTTTGCGTCTTTATCTAGAGCCTAGAGGAAATCCCAAAGGGCAAAGAAGCTTCAACTCCCAGTAAACTCTGTCTTTCCGAGTGATCATTCCAATTCATCTTCACTACTCTCAGCGACCTCGATTTTGACTCCGTGATGGAGGACGACTGCTGCGCCACGCAACTCATCGACGGCAACGGCAACTTCAACGTGCAAGGCCTTGAGAATTTCATGAAGAAGGTGAAGCTTGCCGAGTGCGGCCTCTCCTATGCCGTCGTCGCCATCATGGGCCCTCAAAGTAGCGGTACGTCTGTATTTCATTGCAAGTTTCTGGAATTTCCATATTCGCGCTTCTACATTCTTTTTTCATTATTCAATGATATCCAATTCGCCGCCGTGCGTGCCTAGCATAAATCATTTCAAGTTGGATTAGGATTCTTTATATTTTTTAAACATTTGACATGTTCAAATTATTAAATTTTAGTCATATTTTACATTTAACAGTTCACAACATGTCAACTGTCCCCATAAAATAAATGCTATCAACAAAAAATAGTATAAGTGCTTTAACATTTATTTCATATGGACAGTTAACACATTATGAATTATTAGATATATGTAAAGCATGACTAGAATTTAACAATTTGAAATTCTCAAATGTTTAAAATTTTTTAGGAAATCCTGATCGTTCAAGTTGAGCTTGATGGGTTGCTCTCGCGTATTGTGTTCATGAGAGTGTTTGTGTTTAGAGCCAATCGGTGGACGTTCTTGGCATTATTTGGAATCTCTCCTGTTCCCATTGATCACTTTTCATGTGTTAAGTTGTTGTCATGTTGACGTCGTCAATTATACTATGAGTAATTACACTTCTGTGTATTTACAAGGATAACATGTTGTGTAAAAAGTCTTTTTTTTTTTTCACCTCTCGAACTTTTTCTTTATTGTTAGACCTATTATCCTATCCTCTTTGTCCTTGTATACATTAATATTTAGTTCAAGACTTTTAATTATGTTTATAATTTCATTAAAAAGACATTTTTCAGTAATATCATGATCTACTTTTATAAATTTTATAAAATGTTCATCTATTTTGATTGTATTTGTTGAAATAACAACACATCTTATTATGAAAAACATTTGTTCTTGATGACTTGTATCATGTGTACAATCAAGCATAGTTGAAAAATATTTTGCATCTTTAATGTTTTTAATAATTACTTTTAATTTCAGTTGCTAGCTAGCAAATGTATCAATTCATTTTGTATATTACGTCCTAGATAATGGTTATGAATTTCACCATGCATCTTTAACACGCCGAATATGTTCTTGTATTATTGGATCAAATTATGCTATTATTTCAATTAGACTTAAAAAAATTTCATTATTTTCTTGGTAAATATTTTCATTATTGCTTCGAAATGCCAAACTATTTTTACCAAGATTCTTTACTACAACGATAATTCTCAATAATACTCTTTTTCCAATGATCTTTCTCTTTGTTAATTTGTTCTTGGACATTTTTATCAATTGTTTCATTTTTTGACAATCTCATTAATTTCTAAATCAACCCAAACATTCATGTTAGTAATATGTTCATTGGTTGTTTCATGACTTTAAGTTTAGCACTAAGATTATATTTTTCCAGTCATTAGTTCATTCATTAGCTAGTTGACTTATACTAGAATTTGAATTAAACAACTTGCAACAAAAACAAAATATTCTATCCAGGGGCGGAGCCAGCTTTTAGACTTTGGGGGGTCAAATTGGAAAAAAAAAAAAGGGTGGGGGGCATAAACTAAAAAAGAAAAAGGGGTAAAATTTATTTATTTATTTGTGGAAAATCTTGGGGCTTGGGGGGTATGTACCTCCAAGGTTTTACCTAGCTACGCCCCTGATTCTATCTAAATCATTTGAATAGACTAGCAATTTTCTATCATTATTCTCCCCATTTGATAATTTTCGTACATAAAATGTAATAGAAAAATGTCTAGGGTTTTCATCTTTAGGAAAATTTATATTGTTGTCTCTTATTAGACCATTTTCTACTAATAAATCTCTTAATTTTGTATCAATATTTTTTCATTGACCTGGGTCATAAATATTTGTAACAATAGAATTAGATACATCATTAATAATTTTATTTTCTTTTAAATTGTCCAAAACTTCTTCATCAATAATTGTTATATTACATAATTGAACGTCAATATCATTATTTTCAATGTCATCTTTTGATTGTATTATTTCATTATCTTCTAACTCTTTTTATGAATTTTTTGTTCATTTATGTGTTTTTCAACTAAATTATCATTTATATTTTGTTTATTGGTAATAACAAATTTATTTAAAGATCCTTTTTGAGATTCAATTATTATTATTTTATTATTATTATTATTATTATTATTTTTTAGTTTTTCATATCTAGAAGCATTTTTTCTAGTAGACATGTATAACTAAAAGTATTTACAAATTACATAAACACGATGTCTAATAAAAACAAATATATATTTTATGACTATAATAAAATAAAAGGAGAACTTTACAAAAAGGTACTGAACTATCATGCATTTTGACGACAGGATATTGAACTATCATTTCTTTCGAACCGATAACTAAAAAAAAAAAAAAACCATCACATAAGGATAGTCCATCTAATTTTGGTGTTAAAACATGATTGAAGCCAAGTCACGTGACTTTCATATGATTAACTTAAGCAAGAATACCTATTATGCCCACAAAGTGCATGCCAAAAATACACGTGTTCTATAAGGGCCATTACCACCGATTGACCGACATGTACGTTCAAGATGTCGTGGAAGAGCGCGAAGGAATGGAGTTTGAAAACAGCGCTAGCGCTTGGCGTGAGGACTCGACGGCGTCGTTGAGACGTTCGAGTCTGTGGGTGGTAGAGTCGCGGATTAGCGATGCCGTATTGTATTGAAGGAAGCTTAGGCTGCTGTGCATGGTCTGAGCTTTAAGTAGAAAGAGATGGTCTGAGCTTTCGAGAGCATACCTGCGAATCGAAGGACCAAGCAAAGCCAGAGAGTGAGCCACTGAGGAAGTTTCAGAGAAGAAAACGAAAGAGTGAAAATAGGGCTCAATAAGTTCCTTCTCTAGCTCTCTCTCTCTCTCTGTGGGTGTGTCGGCAAGGGGTGGACGGCAGTGGCGCGGTGGGGCTCCGATCCGTTGGTGGTGTGGCTTTCAAAGAGAGAGAGAGTGAGGCAAACATGGGGAGGGTTTTGTGTGGAGGGTGACTAGCCGAAAGACATATGTGCCATTGATCTTAAAATCTGACCATTTCATTTAAGGGCAATTTTGTAAAAGAGACTAATTTTAGACTCTTTTCTTCTCTCTCATTCTCTACGTACCCATGCATGGGATTGAGATTTTTCATGAGAAGCCAAAAATGTGTGTACGCTGTTTGATTGCAAGAGGTGTAACGACAATGGAGTCGTTTCTATGGGTTGTTGATTACTAGCAGGAACAACGACACAACGACACAACGGCGCTCTCTCTGGCTAAGTGATTACTGTTCCCTTGCTTAATTATGCTCATGATTTTGATCATTCTTTGTGCCAATAATTGGCTGCATGGCGCCACATTTCCAAGATTCAACAAATTATGTTGCCTCCTTAATTTGGTAATGCAAAGTTTTAAGGTTCAACTCTTCAACTCATTTGAGTAACAGCTGCATATTGGTGCTATAAAGTTTTAGATTATGGTTAGTTAGCAAAATAGGCCAATGTCAATTGGATTTGTAGAATTTAGGGGGGTTCAAGGCCTCTACTTCCTCCCGTAGTTTCGTCCTTGTCGACACCCCAAATTTTTTTTTTTTATTATTTTATTATTTTTAGTTTTTTTTTTTAATTTTAATTTTTAAATTTAATTTTTATTATTTTTTAATTGAAAAATGACAAATGACAGAAGTAATAATTAGAGGCATATTTTGACAAAATTGTTCTTTTTGAAACTTTTTGATAGTTTGGGGGGTCAGAATCCAAAGGTAGGTAGTTTGGGGGCTACTTCCAAAAAGGTTGGTAGTTTGGAAGGCTATAATGAAATTTTTGCTTTTTATTTATTTATTTATTATTATTGATCAGATATGGAATGATTTTAAGGACTTGAATAGTAAGTTATTGAAAAATAATGAAAATGGAGAAGAAAAGATAAATTTAAATTTGAATAAGATCGACTTGAATAGGAAAATTGAGATAAAAAATTAAAATTTATAAATAGTAGGATTTGAAATGGAAACTTAATTAGATACTTTCCATATTCTCACTTCTTAGGATTTATTTATTTATTTCATTTTGTATTGATTTTTGAACGTTGGACTTAAGGCGTAAGGCCTTCAATTTTTTGAACCTTAGATAGTTGCCTTAGTTGGACTTAAGTCTTATTTTTTGAATGAGACTTTCCATCTTCTTACTTCTTAGCATTTATTTATTTATTTATTTTTCATTCTATATTGATTCTTGAACGTTGAACTTAAGGCGGAAGGTCTTCAATTTTTTGAACGTTGGACAGATGGACTTAATTAAGTGTTTTTTTTTTTTTTTTAATGTTGGTAATTAATTAAGGCCTTCAATTTATTTATTTTTTGTTTTGAAAATAAATCTCCATTAATATTTTGTAATTGGAGGCCTTAACAAATTAGGACCTTGGACTATATTAATGCCTTTATTAATTTTATTTTTACCATATTTCGAGCCTTACTAAAGTGTATTGATGGTAATTAAGACCTTATTTGCTTTTTAAAAATAAATCTCTATTCATATTTTTTAATTGGGCTTAGGCTGCCGCTTTCCCCCTTCCCCCTTTCTTAGCGTGCGTCTCTCGAGTGTGATTTAATCTTATGAATTGAGCTAATGTTCTTTTTTTTCTTTTTCATTTTTTTCCCAACGCCCTCTGCTGAGCAGGGAAGAGCACCTTATTGAATCATCTTTTCCATACAAATTTCACGGAGATGGACGCATACAATGGAAGGTTGGTTTTTTATTTGCTTCATATATGGTTAGCCAGAAGACACTTTCTATTGCTTCTCGTGGCTTTTTTAATTCACCTCCATATGAGAAACAACCAATATAGTTTTGTGTTATTGTAGGAGTCAAACAACCAAAGGCATTTGGATAGCTAAGGGTGTTGGCATTGAGCCTTGTACAATTGCCATGGATTTGGAGGGTACTGATGGGAGGGAAAGGGGTGAGGTAATGAGATTTTCATTAGAATTTCTGATTTTATTTAAGAAGATACAATAGGAGAAATGAAGCATAGTTATTACCAAATAGGAGGGCTGTTACGCTTTCATACACTTTATGTGGCAAAAGTTATGGTGTTTTTGTGATAAGAATGGTATATTAGATGTCAAAATTTAATCCAACACGGATCTATTCATTTTGAATGCAAGGAAAATAACCAATTTTAGGCACATGCACTTTCACATGCTCATGCACACACATCCACAATTAAAAACCTGTTACCAAACCTTCATATATTTTCGTATACTTTAACAAGTTTGTTGCTTCATTTTCTACTGTAAGTGGTACATTTGTGGCCTAATGTGATACACCACAATTGATATGAGACTCATGAGAAAATATAATTGTGGAATTTTGTTGTTTTTGGAAGTCTAGTGGTGTTAGAAATTAGAATTTGGGACGGAATCTTCATATATTTTCGTATACTCTAACAAGTTTGTTGCTTCATTTTCGACTGTAAGTGGTACATTTGTGGCCTGATGTGATACACCTTAATTGATATGAGACTCATGAGAAAATATAAAGGGTGGAATTTTGTTGTTTTTGGAAGTCTAGTGGTGTTAGAAATTAGAATTTGGGTCCTGCTAAATGAACTTTATGGTTTGGATGAGTCTTCAAGTACTTTTTCTTCTTCTTGTTTTTAGGGATTTAGTAGGTCTACTAGGCCTATATTTAGGCCTTTATGGGGGGGGGGGGGGGGGGGGTGGGGGTGAAATGAGATTTACATCACCTAAATGTAAAACTCAAAAGCAAATTAGATGTGTCTTGAGTTGTGCTTCCCATCTCTCCTTTTTCTTTGTTCCTTTTTTTTGAAGTATTTTTTCACTTATCACTTTTCTATTTCATCTTCCCTCCTCTAAGTTATGTGTACCTTTTATAACAAATTAGTGATTCTTTTGAGCAATTTTATTCTGTTAACTCTTATTTTTCACTAGTTAATGTTCGTTGAGAATCACAATTTGAATATTTTTTTTGATAAGTGTAGATTTTTTTTTTTTTTTATAAGTAATAAATTTAATTAAAAAGCTTAAAGGTGCCCCTAAATATATAGGAAATATACAGGGAAGCAACCAAACTAGCCCAAAAATAAAGGGACCCAACAAACCCGCGAGACACTAAAAACCCTAAAACCCAAAAGACCTAAGACCCATGAGGCACTGAACACTACATCATGTGAAACTTGCATTTCCAACGCCGGGAGGTTGCATAATCATTTCCATAATTGACGGAGCTTTTCAAATTCAACATCTCCTTTCGACCTTTATTCTTTTGACAGGCAACCACAGATTCTTGATGAAACTCCTCTTCGCTAATGCTGGAATCCACGATAGCCAAAAGCAAAGGCTCATCCACTTCATTGGACGGATAAACACCCAAAGGGAAAAGGGCTACGCCATCCACCCTAGACCGACTAAAACCAACCAGTCACTTCTGAGACTCGACCAGACAGTTCACCTTAAGGTCCTCACCCTTATCAGCTAATGGAGAGACACAACGACCCAAATAAGAGGGAGTCCCTACCACCTTATCTTCCTTAACAATTAGGGTCGTCGGCGACATGATTGGCACTTTAGGCGAAAAAAACCCCTCCATAAGAATCCCCTCACCGGAGGAGTTTGCTTAATGACATCCTTCATAGAAGTTGCCTTGTCAACAAGGGGTGGCACCTGAGAGCTTTGCACTAAATTTGACTCCAAAGGAAGCTCTGGCTCAAGAGTGGCACCCAAGGGAGGAAAAGGAATCCCATCAGCAAACTCGCCGCCACAGAATCGGGAAAAAAAGGCTCATCCATTTTTACTATTTGACCTTCCTTAGCCGTCCTATAATACTTCTAGAATGGTTTTAAGGTCGATGCCATTGGATGAGAAAGACGAAGCCTCTCTCCCAACTCAGCAGCCCCTTAGGAAGAACCACTGGGGAAAAGGTGAACTGGAGTCGTAGCAGACTCCTTAGACTTGAGAGAAGCTTCTAAAGACACAGCTGATTCTTGCTCAAGCTGAGATGTTGAAGAAGAAAGACTGAAATTCACATGGACAAGCCCATCTCGAGCAGTGGAAACCAAAACCTCGTTACCCAATCAGTGGTCCTTTGAGAACAACTCAGACCAAACCTCTAGCAACCCCAACACCGAGCCATGCACCGAGTCAGACCCAAAACCTTCCTCTGTCAAGATCACTGATGAAGAAACCTCATCGAAAGCTCCATGAGTACTTGCCAAAACCAAAGGACTAGGCCCAGAGAATTCGGGCTGAAGGGAAGATCTGAATAAACCTTAAAGCCCTGACCTGAAGACTTGCAAACTGGTTTAAGGCGGATAATGGGTTTCTTACTGATATTCTTAGGCTTGAACCCATTGAACTTAGAACCCAACCCAACTAACTGACCCACATATCCTCTGACCTGATCCATCACTAACCGAGAAAGCCCTAGAAACACCTTCAACCATTAAATGACAGAACTGCCCTTTAGCTATATATCTATCGTCTTTTTCGTTGCATCACTGGAAATCACCATTGACAACCTAGAGATATCAAGCTCGTAGCAATTCACCGCTGTTCGCACCTCCTCACCACCATATGCCAACACTAATAGAAGCAAATCGAGAGGAGTCACGGACACCAGCTTTGACCACACCATCCTCTCATCAACTTTGTCCACCGAGTGTAATACTGCCATGTAAGAGCGACCGGATAGAAGACCCCCCTTCTGTTTCCCCTCCGAAACAAGCGCCATAGAAACTAGATGCCACTCATTTACTTCGAGGAAAGCCAGCATCTAATGTAACTCACCCACTCAAGTTCGATGAAACGAGAGAAAAGGAGCCATTAAGATCCACACAATAAAGGCTGTCCTTCTCATGTCCCGAACCAATCATCTTCTTGGTCTTGAGATCTTGAAAGAGACAAGTAGGGAAAAAAGAATTTTACATCGTAAGGCTTTAGTTAATTGGCTAACATAAAGCAAATTAAAAGGAAAATTTGGAACATAGAGACTAGATGGTTAGGATAAAGAATTGGTAGGATGAAGAACACCTTTTCCAACAATGGGTCGAGAAGAACCATCAGCTAAAACAAAATGGTGTTGAGCAGGAATCAAATTAGAAAAGGGAGATAATATACCATATATATGTTTATTAGCGGCGGAGTCAATGACCCAAGACGAGGATGAATTGGCCACACATGCAACATTATCTGAATCAGCAAATGTAGCAGTGGAAGAAGGAAGTGTAGTACACAGGCACTGAACAAGTTCTCTAAGCTGACTATTGAGTGCATCATGGGAATCAGAACCAGAAGGTATATGTCCAAAAGAAGTAGAAGTAGATAGGAGGGAGCTGTGGGATGAGTTAGCTGGGATGATTAGCTGGTGGGAGATGCCTTGGTGTATTGGGGGAGATTTTAATGTACGTGGTTTGATTTCCAAGTGAGAGATCAAGTGTTTCCGGTTATTCTGCAACAATGGAGGAGTTGGTGGATCTTTCGCTTGAAGGTGGTCAGTTTACTTGGTCGAATAATCAAGAAAATCAAACATGGTCTAGAATTGATAAATTCTTAATTTCTTCGGAATGGGTAGAACATTTTCCAAAAGTGACACAGAGGAACTTGGCAAGACTTCTGTCAGATCACTTTCCTTTGCTGTTGGATTGTGGGGCGCCTAGAGGAGGGAGACGTATTTTAAATTTGAAAACATGTGTTTGAAATCTGATGGTTTTGTTGATCAGGTTAAAACTTGGTGGATGTCCTATGAGCTTTAGGGATTACCAGGCTAATAAGTTGAAAACTCTGAAGGCGGATTTGAAGAAATGGAATGATGAAGTGTTTGGTGATGTAGGGAAGAAAAAGAATGAATTATTGAAGGGCATTCAAGAGCTGGTTATAATTGAAGAGTGCTATTGCTTAGTGGAGGAGGAGAGGGTAAGAAAGAGAGATATGTAGAGGGAGTTGGAGAAAACTCTCCTTTTTGAGGAAATGAACTGAAGATAGAAATCATGAGCTTTGTGGTTGAAGGACGTGGACAAAAACACAAATTTTTTTTCACAGGGTGGCCAATTCACATCGCAAATTCAATCATGTGGACTCTTTGAATATAAATGGAGCATTGTCTAAGAATCCTATGGAGATAAAGGAGCAGCATATATTACATTTTTACAATAATCTATATTTTGAGCAGTGTTCTTGGAGGCCAAGGGTGAATGATCTATCTTTCCTATCCATTGATGCGGATAAGAGTACTTGGTTAGAAAGAGAGTTTGAGGAGAATGAGATGTGGGATGTGGTAAGGGATTTGAATGGAGATAAGGCGCTAGGTCTGGACGGCTTCAAAATGGCTTACTTTTAGAAGTGTTGGGGATTACTAAAGAAGGATCTTATTGTTGTGTTTGCGGAATTCCATAATAGATGACAGTTTAAGAAATGTCTTAATGATACTTTTGTTTCTCTGATTACAGAGAAGACGTGTGCTGTGGATGTGAAGGATTTTCGCCCTTTTAGTTTTGGGGGGGGGGGGGGGGGCAGGGTGGGTGTATAATATTATTTCCAAGTTCTCGCGAACAAGTTTTAGTCAGTTTTGGGCAAGATGTTTTTTTGATAAGTAATAAAAATATATTAAAAAAAAGTATAAGACACCCCTAAGTACACATGCAGTATACACTAGAACAACCAAACCAGCCCAAAAAAAGAAAGAAAACCAACAAACCCACTAGACCTTAAAACCCAAGGCCCACATGAGGCACTCAACACTACATCATGTGAGCCTTCCCTTTTCAACATAGAAAGCGTGCGCTTGCATCGCCGTAGTTAATGGAGTTTTTCAAGTTTAACAGTTCTCTCATACCTTTGGTCTTTTGGCACGCAACCATAGTTTTCCGATGAAACTCCTCATCAATGCAATCCAGGATTGCGAAGTACGGATCCTCGCCCTAGTCACCATCCAATGCCAAATCCAAGGGTATGTCGGGATGTAAAACACCTAAAGGGTAAGGGGATTCTCCATTCTCCCTATACCAAATCTCGTTGCCCCGATTCCACACTATGCTCTTCCTATCTGGGCCAAAGCCTATCGACTACTTTTGAGACTGGATTAGATCATTAAACCTGGAATACTTATCCTTTTCAATGTTAGGAGACCCGCAACCACCCAAGAGGGTAGGAGTCCCTTCCACCCCAACATCCTTAGCAACAAGAGTCGATGACGACGCGACCAACACTTTAGGCAAGAGTGTGGGTTGCACTGACCAATTGAAAAATTCCCTCCAAAGGAATCCCCTCACTAGAAAAGTTTGCTCAACAACAGTGTTCATAGAAACTACCTTACTAGGATCCTCCACCTTAGAGAGTTGCAAAGCTTTGGTCTCACCTACTGGCCGTATTACCACCCCCATGCACGGACCATTAGCACCTTCTCAACCTCGCAGTAAGACTTGGCAAAGTCTTCTTTACTGAGAGATTTCAACACCTCTTCAACCGTATCCACTAGCCAAACAGAGCATTGGACACCCAAAAAAACATACCCAACAAAAACTTTATTCCTTTCCTCTAAACGAAATTTTGCCTTATCTTCTTGCACTGAAAAGAAGATTTTTTTTTTTTTTTTTTTTTTTTTTTTTTTTTTTTTTTTTTCACTTTCACAGAGAAACACTACTCCATATCAGCACCACATGGTAACTTCATGTGCAAGCCTGCTCCACTACCAGCCGGAGGCTAGCACCAACCTAGCTCAGAACTGAAGAGCCAAAACTAAACCAGAAACACAAGCAAAAAACAGAGAGCTAGGCGAAAAACCAATGCCATCTGAGCTTTAAAGTAGCGAGAGAGAATGGAACCCTAGCGGTATGCGCCTTCACGCGCCACTACTGGGGTGAGTGAGACGGGAATGAAAAAAGGAGAGATGCGATTTTTTTGAATCAGGCAAAATCCAAATAGACAAAATGCAAATGAATAGTGCCAATCCTCCAAGTGTAGAGGGTGATCAAAGGAAGAGTAGTTAATATCAGCATTCCAAAAGAATTTCAACGAATTTTATTCTCTCTCTCTCTCTCTCTCTCTCTCTCTCTCCCTCCCTCTCTTTCCCTCCCTCTTTCTTTCTTGGAGAATCCTGGCCCAAGTTAGATAATGGTGGCATTAAAAAGGAAGCTTGCCATATTATTCCTAGGACCAATGAATTCATGTTTTATTGATAGCTTGGTTTATGGTAGATGTTGAACCTATTTGACATAGATTGTTGTTTTTCTTCCATGGTGAAGTTATTTTTAGGAACATAGAGGCATGCTAACAAATACTTGCATTAGTGGATTTGGAAGATATTGCAGCCTCCTTAACCCCAAAAACCTATATTTATTTGTAAAATTTTTAATATTGTTCCTGCTCCTTCCCCTTGAGCATAGTTCCTTCTCTGGTTTTGAGAAAACCCAACAGTTGAGCTTTTGTTTCCTCAACTGATGATTGCTTTTTATTTATTTGGTCATTATATCCTACATGGACTATTTGAAACTAAATCCCTACCATTATCTATTTGAAGCTTTCTCATATGGAAATCTTTACATCTTCGGCATTGTATGGATGCTACTGTCCGAGGCTTAACACTTTCCTTTTCTTGCATTGACCGAAGATGGATTGTGGTGTGATATTCTTCTTCTCATTAATTTAATTATGTAATTAACACTGCAGGCTAACTTATAAAAAAAAAAAAAAAAAATAACACTGCAGTCCCTTTGCACTTCAATTTTTTTAATGGTGTATGATTCTGAATATTTTTGAAATTCTGAAGCCCATTCATATTTCTTAGTTCCTTTAACTGGTATCCGTGTGTGAGTAGTAGGATAGCTGAACTTTCATTTAGGAGTTTTATTTTGGATAAGTAAATGATATTTTATGAAACTTATACCTCCACGGGAATTTCTTTCGTTCTCATAGTTTTTTTTTTTTTTTTTAATTTGTTTTCTCTCACTTCCAGGATGATACTACATTTGAGAAACAAAGTGCTCTATTTGCTTTGGCAGTTTCTGACATTGTGCTAATAAATATGTAAGTTTTTATGATTTAAGCATTTTCTTTAATATTTAATCAAACCCTTGAGTCTTTAGAAATGGCTGCTTTTCGTGAAAATAGAGGCTGTTAAAAAAAAATAAAAATGAGCTTTTGGATTGGAATCTCTTATACAGATACATGGAATATAAATATGCTTTTTTAGGAGTTTATGTACACATGTAATGAGGAATCGTGTTAGATTGCAACTAGAGATTGAATATTCTTTACAGGTGGTGCCATGATATTGGTAGGGAGCATGCTGCCAATAAACCTCTTCTAAAAACAGTTTTTCAGGTACTGTATAGCCATGTTCTTTCCAGTCAACATTTGTTGGTTGGTGTATGATGACCTTCTGGTTACTGTGCTATACGTAGGTCATGATGCGTTTGTTCAGTCCCCATAAATCAACCCTGTTGTTTGTTATACGTGATAAAACAAAGGTCTGTACTAAGTAAACTTCTTCTGAATGTACATGTTTACAAATATTTTGGGTCTTTTATTCAAATGCTCTATTTTTTCATATTAATCTTTGTAGTCTTCATGGCTTTCCATGTAGACCCCACTTGAACGTTTGAAGCCTGTTTTAAGGGAAGATATTCAGAAGGTTGTCGTTTATTTTTACAGTCAGATTTTTGCCCCGTTCTCTTTATTATTTTTATTCAGTATTTCTCAGAGATTGTATATTCTGCAGATATGGGATGCAGTGCCCAAGCCCCAGGCCCATGAGAATACTCCTCTTAGTGAATTTTTTAATGTAGTATACTCTCTCTCTCTCTCTAACTGGTCGATTGTTCACATTGTTTTCTTGGTAATTAATTTTATGTGTTGATTTACTATCTTTGACATGAAGGTTGAGATCACTGCTTTATCCAATTATGAGGAGAAGGAGGAGAAGTTCAAAGAGGAGGTAATCTATTTAATATAAGAAGAATCTCAAGAAGTTTGTTTTCCTACTGTCCATATTCTTTTATATATGTACACACACATGTATAATTTTCTCTATTCTTATTCACTTGAAGGCCTCCTGTGCTGTTTCTCCATTTGTTTCTAGAATTTTTTTATTCTTTATCTTGTAAACTACATTGTGCCTTGATTGTTTGAGATATTTGTAAACTTCTCTTGTAGTACAATGATGATTGTTTGGATTGTTTAATGAATTATCTTATTTCTGGAAGTTTAAATTCTTGCAATAAATGGAACTTAACTCCTTGACATCCAGACCTCATTTGATCAATCCTTAGAAAATTTCCATTCTTCTTGATTTTAGAGTGGAATATATAGGTTTACAGCTATATGTCCTGTCTTATACAGGTTGCTCAACTGAGGCAGCGATTTTTCCATTCTATTTCTCCTGGAGGGCTTGCTGGTGATAGACGTGGTGTTGTCCCTGCTTCTGGATTTTCGTTTAGTGCACAGCTGATATGGAAAGTTATAAAAGAGAACAAGGATCTGGATCTTCCTGCTCACAAGGTTTTATATTTTATTCTATGACTCCCTCTTCTTTTTTCCTTTTGGAACTGATTGTGGTATCTTCACATGCATTTATCTGTTTGTTTATCAGGTAATGGTTGCCACTGTCCGGTGTGAAGAGATTGCCAATGAGAAGTTAAGTCGCTTGACCTCTGATAAGGTACGCCTTTGTCCATCCTCTTTTCCCAGAGTTGATTCTAGATTAATTTGGAATTTTCTTTTTCCATATTAGTCATTATTGAATTTAAATCAGGCTTGGTTGGCACTGGAGGAAGCTGTTCAAGCAGCTCCAGTATCAGGTTTTGGGAAACAACTCAGCTCAATTTTAGAAAAATATTTTTCAGAGTTAGTTCCATTATGCTTGTCTTTTAATATTCAACTCTTTAAATATGCCCAATTTACCTGGGAAATATTTCTTTGAGGTTACTGATCCTTTTTTTTTTTCACACTCATTGACAAGAAACATATATATATTTTTTAGAAGAGCTTCTATGTTTAGAGACCTTTGAGCATGAATTCTAATTATCTAGTTCTCTATCCACCTCTTGCTTTATTCTATGAATCTAAATGCATCCCTCTACTGCCCATCGACCATCATTGATTTACCCCAATAAGATTCAGCCAGGTGCTCCTCAATCTGGGGTGGTTGTTCTATATATAGAGCTAATTGTTCATTGTATAGTCTTGGACTATGTTCCTTTTTAGAATTGATTTGAGTTCTAACCTTGCTTTCGGACGCAATTCCACCCCCCGGCTCCATGACCCAAATAGATATGACATGGAGACAGAATACTACGATGAAGGTGTACGAAATGCAAAACGACGGCAACTGGAGTCAAAAGCATTGGATGTAAGACCTCACTCTTTCTCAATTGTTATCTTAGTTTCAACTGTTACACACAGATTCATTTAATTTATTGCATATTTTTCTGGATAAATAATTTTATGACTTGTAATGGACTTTGCTATATTATATCCCTTCACCCTACTCTCGTATGTGTGCTACATGGCCACCATGTGTCGTGTTTTGCTATTGATTATACTCCTAGATTCTTTAATGTAGCCAGTATCCAAGTTGAACAGGTAAGGTTGCTTTTGCCTCTCTGCACGTCTTCAAGCTACCTTTATTCCTTCCGCTATTTATTATAGATTCATTCTGAACTGTTTAGCTATCCAATTTACTTGCTTTCACAATCAAGCATTGTGACTTCGCCCCCTTGGCCTTTCTAGCGAGTTGTTGGAATCATTATATTCTATACCCTAGGAATTTAGACTAGAGTTTAATATGCGAACATCATTGCTGAGCAGGATTCAATGTTACAACTACAAAGGGGGAAAAAAGGTTGAAATGATTACACCACATTTTTAGTAATTGAACACACAAGTATAATTTCAGTTTGATTGAACTCCACAAGTAACTTATATGATCTAAAGTTAAGGCAAACTATGTGATGCTGGGAAATTCTGCTGCCATAACAAATTTTACATCACTTTTTTATGTCTGCCTCAAGGATGTTGATTAGCGTTTTTGAGGATGCCTTGAATGGCAAGGAAGGAGAGAAATGCATTTTGGAATTGATTTGTAGACTCAAAATGGTCTTTAGGTGGGTTCCATTTGATTGCAAGGACCTTTCACCTAAATGGAATTAGCCCTCCAATCATGAAGGGTCTATTCAACTCTGGTCATTTTGGGCTAGGGATGGGATCTAACTTTTAAAGATGTGCCAAGGGGATCTGCCTTATTGAATAGAAGAACAATGGGCTTCATTTAGGTGACTTGTTTCAGAAATCATAGCAGCTACTGATGCCTATAGCCTTACATTTTTTGAACTCTCTATATTAGTCTATTGTCCAACGACCCTAGCTCCAACTTATTGTCTCCAACAAGTTTAGCTAGATAGAGATGAGAAGCATTTCATCAACTAGTAGAATATTTGGTTTTTTTGGTTGATTGGTAATTGAGATATCATTAAAAGTGTAAGCTCCCACCCCACAATTACACAGGAAGTATACATGAGAAAACACCTAGCTAAGAGAAGAAAAAAGAACAATAAAATCATGATAACATAAATTTGGACATTTTTTTTTTTTATAAGTAATAAGCTTTCAATAAAAAGCGCAGAGGGGCGCAACTCTAGTACACAGGAAGTATACAAAAGTGCTGATAATTAGAGGAAACAAAATAACATGAATTGAGAAACTCAGCCAATATAACATGACTCGGGCTATGAGCTGAGACCCAAACATCTAACATAATAAGCATATTTCGACACAAGTCCACAACCAATAACTCCACATCTTCAAGTAGCCTTGCATTCCGCTCAAGCCAAAGACCCCACATAACACACAAGGGAACTTGCTTCCAAAGACGCGTAACATGGCCATGACCCAGCGAAGTGCCCCAACCACTCAATAAATCCATCACTCTTCTTGGCATGACCCACTCCACCCTAAACAAACTATAGAAAGAGCTCCAAACAACCCGTGCCACATCACAGTGAAGTAGAAGGTGATCAATGGATTCCCCATTCTTCTTACACATATGACACCACTCAACCACCACAATATGACACCTACGCAAATTGTTATGTGTCAAAATCTTTCCTAATGCCGCTGTCCACACAAAAAATGCCACCAGCTTTGGAGTCTTAACAAGCCAAATACCCTTCCAAGGAAAAGATACCACCTCTTGACAAGCTAAGGCTCTATAAAAAGTCTTCACTTCAAAGCTCCTCTTGGAAAGATTCCATCAACCGATCAACCTCTTCATGTCGAATCCAAGTAGAATATAACTGCTCATAAAAGGAAAGAACCATTTCCACCTCCCAATCCTAAGCATAACTGGTAAAGACAACATTCCAATGAACAAATCCATCTACCACAAACAAATTATCAACCACCCAAGCGTCTGAAAAACGAGCAAGAGTGTACAAAATTGGATAACATAGCTTAAGCAGCCTATTTCCACATCACAGATCATGCCAAAAACGAACATGATACCCATCTCCCACCTCCAATCGCACATACTTAGCAAAAGTATCCCACCTCTTTGAATATACTTCTATACACTCACACCATAAGACCCCGTCGCCGGTAAAGAACACCATCCTCCCCTCACACTCCCATACTTCACATCAATCACCGACCTCCACAAAGCCTTGCGCTCATGAACAAACCTCCACATCCACTTCCCCAGTAAAGCTTGATTAAATTTAATAACATTTCAAACTCCCAAGCCACCTACCTTAATTGGAGTGCAAACTCTATGCCAATTTACTAATGAAATTTAGCCTCATCTCCCATGCCACTCCACAAGAACTCCCATTGAAGCCGCTCTAGTCTCTTAGCTACACTCAGAGGAATGGGGAACAAAGATAAATAATAAGTAGGAATGCTAGAAAGAGTACTATGAATCAACGTCACCCTACCACCCTTGGATACATAAAGTGTCTGCCACCTAGCCAACCTTCGTTCCACTTTCTCAAGAACTCCATTCCAAATAGAAATAGATTTAAAAGAAGCCCCCAACGGCAAACCCAAATAAGTCATCAGCAACGACCTAAGTCTACACCCCAGAATATGAGCCAAATAATCAACATCTTCCACTTGGCCTATGGGAACAATTTGGATTTACCTAAATTGATCCTCAACCTTGATGTGACCTTAAAACATAAGAAAGTACATCTCACATTTTGAACTTGTTCTGCCTGTGCACCAAAAAAAATTAAAGTATCATATGCAAACAACAATTGATTGACCGATAATTCTTCATTATTACTAGTTCCCATAGAAAAGCCTGTTAACGAACCTTGGAGCACAGACGCATTCAACATCCAGCTTAGCAAATCCATAACGACTACAAACAACAAAGGAGAAAGTGGATCACCTTGTCTAATCCCTCAAGAACTCTGAAAGAAGCCACTCGAAGTGCCATTCACCAAGATGGAAAATTTCACCGTAGAGATGCAAAATTTTATCCATTCCCTCCATCTGATAAGAAGATATTAAGACTACAAACAATGCATTTTTTTTTTTTTGTTTTTGATAAGTAAGAGAAATATCATTAAAAATGCAAAGCGCAGCCAAGTACACAGGGAGTATACAAGAAAATCATTAAAGCTAATCACTAAAGGACCCAGGAATGCAGTAGTCCAAGTGTACAAAGAATAAAAAAAGAAAGTTCTAAGCTCCTCAGATGTTCTATCTTTGTTCTCGAAGTTCCTACCATTTCTTTCCCTCCACAAACACAACATAAGGCAAGAAGGGACCATCTTTCACACAATAGCACTCCGAGAGCAGCCACCCATCCACCAACAAGTGAATAAATCTACCACCCAAAGAGGAATAGCCCAAGACAAGCTGAAATGGCTAAAGATGGCATTCCATAAGACACAAGCAACCTCACAATGAAGAAGAAGGTGGTCTACCATTTCCCCATCATCTTGCACATACAACACCTATCAATCACAATTAAATGCCTCTTTCTAAGACAAGCTGAAATGCATGTTAAAACTTCACAAATGCTATAGAGATATCTCCATCGAATATTTTGTCTCGAATGACATGACAATCGACCTCAATATGCTCGGTCCTTTCATGAAAAACTGGGTTAAGTACAATATGTATAGCAGCCTGGTTATCACAAAACAAAGGGATAGGAGTAGGAGCCCAAAAACCAATCTCCTAAAGAAAATGTTGTAACCATGTCAACTCACTAGTAGCTTGAGCCATTGCTCTCTACTTTGCTTCAAGACTTGATTGAGCCACGACTGTTTGTTTTCTTACTCTTCCAAAGTTCCAAGTTACATGATTACCACCTAAGAATGTACAATATCCTGTAGTAGACCGTCTATTTGAAGGAGAATCAGCCCAATCTGCTCAGTAAAACCTTCTACCTTAAGATGTTCATTCGGTCTATACAGTATCCCTAGACTAGGGGCTCTATTTAAATACCAAATAATGCATGTAATAGCTTCCCAATGTGAAACTTGAGGATCCTCCAAGAACTAACTAACAACACCAACTACATATGAAATATATGGCCTAGTAATAGTAATATAATTCAACTTTCCAATTAGACGACGATACCTGGCAGAATCTTCAAATAATTTTACTTCATCCTTTAGTAATTTACAATTTGAATCCATCGAAACCTCAATGGGACAAGCACTTGGAATTCCTGTCTCATCTAACAAATGAATTTTTTGAAACCATTGTAAAAATTGTTTCAATCAGACAATGCCTTCTAAATCATCTTCAGTAATAATAATATCATCTACATATTCCACAAGGAGAATATAGCCTGCTCTAGTATGAGTGAAATACTAAATGATCTGTCTGACCTTTCTGAAGACCAATCCACTATCACTTGAGAGAATTTTCCAAACCATGCCCTTGGTGATTGCTTGAGACCATACAATGCCTTTTTTCAACTTATAAACACGATCCATTCAATGTTAATCCCTAATGAATGCTTAGACAGTCCGATTAGATTGGGGGAATTCGGGGTGTTGTGCAAGTTGAATTTGGAGAAAGCGTTTGATCATGTAAATTGGGAGTTCATGCTTTATTTGTTAAAGATATGGGGATTTGGGGAGAAATGGACGGATTGGATAGAGCATTGTATATCTATAGTGCGATTTTCCATTCTTGTAAATGGAACATCGTCCGTATTTTTTTCTAGATTTCATGGATTGAGACAAAAGGATCCATTATCACTGCTATTATTTGTGGTGGCTATGGAGGCATTGAGTTGGATGATGATTGTGACAATGGATATGGGTCTTTCGATATGTTTCTCTATGGCGTCGAGGAATAATCCAGTTTATAGTGTCTCATTTATTGTTTGCTGATGATATGCTAATTGTTTGTGATGTTAATTCTGAACAAATTTGACATTTGCAATGAATGATCCCTGAGGAAGAGCCTGCTCCTCTGTCTTGTTGCCCTAGTGACACAGTCAGGGGATTTTTTGGTAAGGGGTCTTTGGAGTTGCTGCTGAAGATGGCCCTAAAGTATAGTCCTCCAATGGGGATTACGTGTGTTGGCTCCGAAGGTCAGTTTCAGCCCTTGTATATGGATCTCATTGCTAGTCAGGATAAGAAGGAAATGGGTAAGGGTCTGAAATCGGGCACCAAAGGTACGAGGGAGCTAAGCAGACTTTTCTATTATGTTAATTATGAGACATATAGCGGAAGCTCTTCTAGTGGTAAGCGCATGAAGCCTAAAATCCTTTCATGAAATGTTAAAGGATTAAACGAGGGTGAGAAACAGTAAAAAGTTAGAAATTTATTAAGGCAATGGAAGACATATATTATTTGTTCGCAAGAAACTAAACTGGAGTTTATTTCTGATTCTCTTGTGAGAAATCTTTGGAGTTATCCTTTTGTAAATTGGTGTTACATAGCCTTTTGTGGTGCCTCTGGTGGTATGTTGATTATGTGGGATAAAATAATTGTAGAGAAAATTGATGTGTTCTTGGGTGAGTTTGTTCTTGCCTGTTCTTTTAAAAGTGTTGAAGAAGACTTTTCTTGTGCTTTTGATGGGATCTACGATCCTAACATTGACGCTCTCAGAAGTTTTCTTTGGGATGAGTTGGCTGGCTTCTCTTCTTGGTGGGTGTTGCCTTGGTGTATTGGGGGAGACTTTAATGTCATTTCTTTCCAGCTGAAAGATCAAGCGATGTTTGCCTAAACACAGCCATGATGGAGTTTTTGGACTTTATTTTTGAGTAGGGTCTTATGGATCTTCCTTTTGCAGGAGAGTCGTTTACGTGGTCTAATAATCAGGAGAATCCCACTTGGTCTCGCCTTGATAGATTTCTTGTGTTCCCTGATTGGGAAGTTAAGTTTCCAGGTTCTATCCAGAAAAGGCTTCCTAGATTGTGTTCTGATCATTTCCTGATTCTTCTTGATTGTGGAGGCATTCATTGGGGTCCCAGACCTTTCAAGTTTGAGAATATGTGGTTGAAGGCCGAAGGGTTTGTGGATAGGGTGTGACTTTGGTCGACGTCTTACCATTTCCAAGGTTCTCCTAGCTTCATGTTCTCTCAAAAGCTTAAGATTTTAAGGAATGATCTTAAGAGATGGAATGAACAGGAGTTTGGCAATGTGGAGTTTCACAAAAAAAGGCTTATGGAAGAATTGTGTGCTCTTGATATGTTGTAGGAACAACGTGGTTTAGCTCTCGAAGAAAAGATCAGAAAACGTGAGGTCATTAGAGATCTAGAGAATGCTACTTTGTAGGAGGAGGCCAGTTGGAGACAGAAGTCTAGAGTTCTTTGGCTTAAAGAGGGTGATAAATGCACTAAATTTTTTCATTGGATAGCTAACTTGAACAGGAGGTCCAATGCCATAGAGTCTCTTTCATTTAATGGCTCTATTTCTTTTGATCAGTAGGCTATTAGGGATCATGTTGCTCATTTTTATGAGTCCTTCTTTTCAGAAACTTATACTTGCAGGCTTAGGTTGGATAACCTTGTTTTCGACTGTTTGGATGAGGTTGAAGCTTCTTCCTTGGAACTTCCTTTTGCGGAAAATGAGGTTTTAGAGGTAGTTAAGGGCATGAACCGTGATAAGGCTCCAGGCCTTGGTGGGTTCTCTATAGTGTTCTTCCAAGATTGTTAGGATGTGATTAAGATAGATCTCATGGGGGTATTTCAGGACTTTCACACTCATAGCAAGTTTGCAAAAAGCACCAATGCCATTTTTCTTGCTCTAATTCCAAAGAAGTCCGGGGCTATAGAGCTTAAAGATTTTCGGCCTATTAGTCATGTTCTTGGGGTCTACAAGATCATTGCAAAATTTCTTGCTAATAGACTTAAAAAGGTTGTGGACAAGATAATCTCAAAGCTCCAAAATGCTTTTGTGAAACGTATTTAAATTCTTGATTCAGTTTTTATTGCTAATGAGTGCTTGGATAGTCACATTAAATCAGGTGAACCGGGGTTGATCTCTAAGCTAGATATTGAGAAGGCATACGATCATGTCAACTGGAGCTTTTTACTGTATATGTTGAGAAGATGAGGTTTTGGGGAGAGATGGTGTTCGTGGATAGAGCATTGTATTTTATTGGTGCGCTTCTCTGTCTTGGTGAATGGTACCTCCTCAGATTTTTTCAGTAGTTCTCGTCGTCTAAGACAAGGTGATCCCATGTCGCCTCTCTTGTTTGTCATTGTGATGGAGGCCCTAAGTAAGTTCTTCGCTGTTGTTGTTCATAGGGGGTATCTATCAGGTTTCTAAATGGGTTTTGGTAATAACAGGGTGCTTAATATTTCTCATTTATTGTTTGCTGACAATACTTTAGTTTTTTATGGAGCTAATCTTGATCATTTTCATTTTCTTCAAATTGTTTTTTTTTTTTTTTTTTTTTTTTTTTTTTTTTGAAGCTGTTTCGGGTTTAAAGATCAATCTGGCCAAGTCAATGCTAGTTCCTATGGGCAATGTTGTTAATATGGATGATTTGGCTGGTATTTTGGGTTGTGGAGTTTCCTCTCTACCTTTTAAGTATCTAGGTCTTCTGTTGGAGGCCCCTTTTATGGCCAAGTTCATTTGGGATGATGTAGTGGGCAAGATTGAAAGACGGCTGACTAGTTGTCAGATGATGTATCTATCAAAGGGTGGTAGAGTTACCCTTATAAAGAGTACTTTATCTAATTTCCCCACGTATTTCCTTTCTCTCTTCCTTATTCCTGCTAGTGTTGCTAGTCGTATAGAAAAGCTTCATCAAGATTTTTTGAGGGGAGGCATAGGTGAAGAATTCAAATACCACCTGGTTAAGTGGTCCAAGGTTTGTCCCCCTATTTCAGAAGGTCGTTTGGGTATTCGGAATTTGAGGACCTTTAATAAGGCTCTATTAGGGAAGTGGTTGTGGCCTTATGAGCATGAGAGAGAGTGGTAGCGCGCCAAGCGGCTACGTGGATTTTAAATTTATAAGTTTACCACTCGCAATAGTACGTATCGATTGTACTATAGTAAGGGTGATCGAACCACAGAGATTATTGGATGTTTTGCGTAATGGAATATCTAAAGAGCATATCTAACTTAATTTATCAACAAAAGTAAAAACAAGAGTTGTAGAATTGAAGCTACAACGACAAGGTGAAAGAAATGAAAACGGAAATGAAATTGACTTAAAAGAAAACTTAGGGTGTTGATCCTATCCAATCCTCAACCTATGCAATGCTTAAAGTCTATATGGATCTTCCTAACATGCTTGATATGAGCGAGTAATAGGCGTCAACCATTACGACGACCTCGACGTGAAAACACTCTAGTTAAGACGGAATCATAAAGCACCTAGGTTTACATTAATCAACTCCACGTAAAGACTAAACTATAATTGAAAAGACATTTACTCTACCTAAGGTGTGGAGTGACTAATGTTCCCTAGCTTACTACTCTATAACACATCCTAATGAGTATACACAATACATGAAAACCCTAACTAGGCCACAATGACAAAATATCTAGTTTCACACCAAATCATTCCACATAAAGTTAAACTACAATTGAAAGACAATTAGACTACCAATGGGGTGAAATGATTGGTGTTCCTTAGCATACCCTATAAGGTGACTCTAATGAGAAATCATACATCATGTCAAATAGCACCATTGAAAAAGACATCATTCTTGTTTCCAAGAATGTTGGTTTTACTCAAGACTTCAAGAAAAACTCATAGACAAGTTAAACTCTTTTTCATGAATAAATTTGATTGGAATCTTGATACCAAAACCTTTTAGCATGGGTTTTGAAATCCTCTAACCCTCAACAATCATCAAACATCTAAAGAAAATCCTAAGAACATCAAGAACACTTCATGGTTTTTTGGATTGGATTTGGATCAAACCCTAAGACTAAATTAGCTAGACATGAATTTAAACTAATCTAAGCATGGAAATGAATGAAAACAGTAAAGGAACAAAGGAGAAATGAATTGAAATCAACTATATTAAACTTAAAGAAATTCGGATTACAAAAGAGGAAGAAAATTAAGAACAAGCTAAGCTAGAACTTGAAATTAAGGAAAGGAAATTGTTCTCTGGAATTAAGCCTAGAAAACGTGCATCAAAGTAAACTAAAACATGAAGAATTAAAGGGATACACCTGAGAAAATCCGAACAAACCCCAAAAGATGCATGTTCTAACCTAAAACCCTAATCTCATATATATAGAGAATTGGATTTACAAAAGAACATCAAGAGCTAATCCTAGCCACACAAACAGAGCTGGTCGGCGTCCATTTCCGTCCACAAAATCCAACTTATGATTTGAATTGCATAAAGAATGCAAAGATCTGGAAATATCTGATTTTCTGGAAGTCGGCGAATTCGATCGATCGAAGAGTCGATCGATCGAATTATTGGCTGTACAAATAGTAGATCGATTGAAATGCCTTGGATGATTTTCCATCTTCTCAGGGTCAGTCTCGAACTCTGGAAGTGACCAAAATGCCCTTGATGTACTTCCAGGTCTAATTCAAGAGTTTTGAATTAGATTTCAACTAAGACCTGAAAATAAGATAAAACACAAAAACTACAATAAAACGTTATATATACAATACGAACTAGGTCTAACAAATGCAAATTAAGGGGTCTTGAATCGAATAATTCAAGACTTATCAGAGAGGCTTTGTGGAGATCAGTTGTGGATGCTAAGTACGGTTCTACTTGGGCTAGTTGGTGTTCTTTAGACCCACCTAGGTCTCACAGAGTAGGGCTTTGGAAGAACATCAGGAAGGGGTAGAGTTTGTTTAGTAGCCATACCAGACTTGCTTTGGGAGATGGATCCAGGATTAGATTCTGGGATTATTTATGGTGCGGAGAGATGCCCCTTAAGGAAGCTTTTCCAGGTTTGTATGACATAACTTGAGACAAGAACTCACTCGTTGTAGCTCATTTGATTTTGGAGAACAGATATTTTCAATGGGATGTCAGGGTCATTCAAGCGGGCACACAATTGGGAGGTGGACGTCTTGGCTTCATTCTTCACCTTATTGTATACTATCCGATTAGATCATGATGGGGAAGACAAGCTTTGGTGGTCTCCTTCTCGCAAAGGGAAGTTTGATGTTAGATCTTTCTATAACATTCTAGCTTACAAGGACACAATTCATTTCCCCTAGAAAATTATCTGGTGGACCAAGGTTCCTTTAAAAGTGGCCTTTTTCGCTTGGGTGACAGATCTAGGAAAGATCCTTACTTTGGACAATCTCAGAAAGAGGCAAGTCATTATGATTGATAGATGTTGTATGTGTAAAAAAAGTGGGGAGTCTGTGGATCATCTACTTCTTCATTGTGAGGTCGCTTGCCTTCTATGGAATGCCATTTTTAGTCACTTCAGTTTATCTTGGGTTATGCCTCGTCGATGGTTGATCTATTTGCATGTTGGTGGACGGGTGGTCGCTCTTAGAGTGCGGTTGTGTGGAAGATGGTTCCTGGTTGCCTCTTATGGTGCTTGTGGAGGGAACGTAACGATAGACAATTCGAGGACAAAAAAAAAATCATTGAGGAGCTAATTTCTTTTTTCTTTTATTCTTTGTATTCTTGGACGGCTGCGTTCCTTGCCCTATTAGTGATTAGTTATAATGATTTTCTTGTATTGTTTTCCTCTTCTTATTAGTTGTCGTTCTTGTATACTCCATGTGTACTTGATTGCACTTTACACTTTTAATGAAATTTCTCTTACTTGTCAAAAAAAAAAAATTTTCTTATGTTCTGAAGTAGCTTCGGAATTGAAAATCAATTTAGCAAAATCAGATATTGTTCCTATAGGAGAAGTGGAAGCTGTAGAACTGGCAAGTATTCTTGGTTGTAGAGTCTCTTCATTGATGGCGACTCCCTTTACCCTTTGGGTGTTTTACCTCATGGCTTATGAAAGACAAGATGCACTTGGTGTAAGGTGGGGGTTCTCCCTAAGGTTTTGGGCTTGAGGGCTTGGGTTTTTGAGGGTTGTTGGGTTTTCCTTTCTTGTTGTAGGTTGCTTTGGTAGTTCCAGTGTACTTGAGGGCGTCTTACGCTTTTTTTTTAAAAAAAAATTTTTATATAAAATCTTTATTACTTATAAAAAAAAATGAAGTGTTTGGGTTTCCGATTGGGTGCTTCTTATAAGGCCACTTCTATTTGTAATGGCATTATTGAAAAGATGGAGCGTTGGTTGGCTAGATGGGAAAAAAAAATTATTTAATTAAAGTGGTAGATTGACGCTAATTAAGAGTATTCTATCCAATTTACCCATGTATTACTTGTATCTTTTCCCTATCCCAGTGGGAGTGGCCACTAGCCTTGAGAGATTGTAGTAGGGATTTTTTATTGGGTGGTATTGGGGATGAGTTTAAATTCCACTTAGTGAATTAGGTAAGGATTTACATATTTTGGGAAAGCAGTTGTTGCAGGTATGCTATGGGTAGAGACAATTTATGGAGATTGATGATAGAGACCAAATATGATAGTATAGAGGGTGGTTGGTGCTCTAAAGAGGCTATGGGGACATTTCGAGTGGGAGTTTGGAAACATATAAGAAGCAGGTGGGATATATTTTCCAAATTTGTTAGATTTGAGGTGGCGGATGATGTGTCAAAGTTTAGTTTTTGTCATGATGTGTGGTGTGAGGATAGTTCGTTGAAAATTTCTTATTTGGATTTGTTTAGTATTGCTCAGAGAAAAGATGCGTGGGTTGTAGATAACATTCAGGTATGAGAAGGGATTATTCAGTGGAATGTAATTTTTACTTGACCAGTTCCAAATTGGGAGGCGAAGGTGGTGGTGTCTTTCTTTGAGATGTTGTATTGTTTCAAACTAGGACAAGGAGAGGAGGATGGAATAGGATGGAGTCCTTCCAAAAGGAGCAAGTTTGAAGTGAAGTCATTTTATCAAGTACTAACTAGCCAAAATGGATCCTTTTTTCCGTGGAAAAGTACATGAAAGTAAAAGATCCTTTGTGGGTGGCGTTTTGTGTGGACAACAACATTAGGGAAAACATTGACGCTTGATAATTTGAGAAAGATGAATGTTGTGGTGGTTGAGTAGTGTTGCATGTGCAAGAAGAGTAGGGAATTCATTGGTCATTTACTGATTCATTGTGAAGAGCAAGGGAATTATGGAGCTCTGTCAATGGGTTATGCCTAGAAGGGTGATTCACTTGTTGGTCAGCTGGAGAGGACAGGTTGGCCTGTTGGGTGTGCTACAACTGTGGAAGTAAGGAGGTTGGCTCCATTGTGTTTAATGTGGTGTCTTTCAAGAGAAAGGAATGCTCAGAGCTTTGAAGATGTAGAGACTTCGGTGATAGAGTTGTGGAAGATAATGTTCAACACTTTCTAAACTTGGATATATATGCACATCATAGTTTGGTTGTTTCTAGTTTTGTAAATATTTTGAATTTGTTCTTTTTCCTTAGATTAGGGTGTCTTTTTTTTGGGTATATTCCATGTGTATTAGAGTTATGTCTCTTTACGTTTTATTTTGGTTGTTTCAATTTTTTTTTTTTCATTTTCTATCAGTTAAGCTCTTGGGACAATTGACAATTTAATATAGTATCAAAACGGAGGTTCCGAGTTTGTACCTCGACTCTCTATTGTAGCTCCTATTTAAATATTTCATGTGTTGGGTTCTACCTAATAATAAGGGAAAAGTTCTGGCCCACACATATGGCGGAATTTTAAGAATATTAATTAAATGATTAAATTCACCATTTAAATATTTCACGCGTTGGTGATTTAACAATCATAATATCTAACTTGTGTATATGAAGAATGATTGCCAATTTCTCAAATTCCGAAGTAACAAATAGAGATATCCTTTGATGGACTAAGAGATACCAATTTTTTTTTTTTTTTACATTTCAAAAGGTTTTCTGGTTGTTGGACTTATATTATATCAAGGCCTTGTTATACTGCCCATTTGGGTCTTAGAGATAATACTGTTCATATTCTGATGTGGGATATAGAGTTTTTGTGCTTAAAGTTAAGACTTAAAGAGAAGTACGCCTTATTGTTAGTTTGCAATTCTATGGTTATGTTTTATTTCTTAATTGATTCTTGTTGTCTTATGACTTGTCCAGTTTGTTCACTCTGCATTCACCACCTTGTTGGGACATCTGCGTTCCAAAGCTTTCGAGAGTTTTAAGAGTAGACTGGAGCAGTCACTGAACAAAGGAGAAGGGTTTGCTACATCTGTTCGTACTTGTACTCATTCTTGTTTGCTCGAGTTTGACCAAGGATGTGCAGGTAGTAAGAAATGAAAATTTAATCTGTACAACATACACATGCTTATGTAGAAATTATGTTTGTGTAAATGCTTATTCTAGATGGAATTAGGGTTGTACTCTCCCTGTTCTGGAACATTGTCTAGTTGCTTTGTAGTATGTATTTGTGACATACTTTAAATTTGATGTGCAACATGTCAAGTTGTCAAATTAGAAGTGTTGAGGATGAATTTTCTTGGGCCTTTGCTGGAGTCTACGGTCCTAACATTGATGCTCTCAGAATTTCTCTTTGGGATGAATTGGCTGGTCTTTCTTCTTGGTGGGAGTTACCTTCGTGTATTGGGGGCAATTTCAATGTCACTTGCTTTCCTGCCAAAAGATTGAGAGATGTTCGTCTAAATGCCGCCATGATGGAGTTTTCGGACGTTATTTTAGAGCAAAGTCTTATGGATCTTCCGCTTGCAGGAGGGTCGTTTACATGGTCTAATAATCAGGAGAATTCTTCTTGGTCTCGCCTTGATAAATTTCTTGTTTCTCCGGATTGGGAAGTTAAGTTTCCAGGACTTTGTAGAAAAGGCTTCCTAGATTGTGTTATGATCATTCTTGATTGTGGACGTATTCAATGGGGTCCTAGACCGTTCAAGTTTGAGAATATGTGGTTGAAGGCTAAAGAGTTTGTGGAAAGGGTGCGACTTTGGTGGACATCTTACCACTTTCAAGGCTCTCCTAGTTTCATCTTCTCTATAAAACTCAAGGCTTTAAAGAATGATCTTAAGAGGTCGAACGAACATGAGTTTGGCAATGTGGCGCTCCGCAAAACTACGTAGTACGTATTTGGAAGAACTGTGTGCTTTTGATCGGTTGGAGGAACAACGCGATTTTGAACTCTCGAAGAAAAGATAAGGAAATGTGAGGACATCAGAGATCTGGAAAACTCTATTCTGTAAGAGGAGATTAGCTGGAGACAGAAGTCTAGGGTTCTTTGGCTTAAAGAGGGTGATAAATGCACTAAATTTTTTTCATCGGATTGCTAATTTGAACAGGAGATCTAATGCCATGGAGTCTCTCTCAATCAATGGCTATATTTCTTCCGATCAACAGGCTATTAGGGATCATGTAGCTCATTTTTATGAGTCACTTTTTTCAAAACTTTATTCTTGTCGGCCTAGGTTGGATAACCTTGCTTTTAACACTTTAGATGTTGTGGAGGCTTCTTCCTTGGAACTTCTCAAAAGAAGGTCTTTGAGGTGATTAAGAGCATGAATCGTGATAAGGCGCCAGGCCATGATGGGTTTTCTATAGCGTTCTTCCAAGATTGTTGGGATGTGATTAAGACAGATCTCATGGGGGTATTCCAGGATTTTCACACTCATAGCAAGTTTGTCAAAAGCATTAATGCCACTTTTCTTGCCCTTATTCCAAAGAAATCTAGGGCTATGGATCTTAAAGATTTTCAACCTATTAGTCTTGTGAGTGGGATATACAAGATCATTGTAAAAGTTCTTGCTAACAAACTTAGAAAGGTTGTGGATAAGATTATCTCGAAACTGCAAAATGCTTTTGTGAAAGGAAGGCAAATTCTTGATTCAGTTCTTATTGCTAACAAATGTCTGGATAGTCGTATTAAATCAGGTGAACTAGGGTTAATTTGCAAGCTAGGTATTGAGAAGGCATATGATGATGTCAACTGGATTTTCATACTACATATGATGAGAACATGTAGTTTTGGGGAGAGATGGTGTTTGTGGATAGCACATTGTATTTCCTCGGTGCGCTTTTCTACTTTGGTGAATGGTACCCCTTCAGGCTTTTTTAGCAGCTATCGTGGACTTAGACAGGGTGATCCTCTATTGCCTCTCTTGTTTGTCGTTATGATGGAGGCCTTAAGCAAGTTATTCACTATTGCTATTCACAAAGGCTTTCTTTCAGGTTTCTTAGTGGTTTCTGGTAGTAACTGAGTGGTTAATATTTCTCACTTATTGTTTGCAGATGATACTTTAGTTTTTTACGGGGCTAACCTTGATCAACTTTTCTTCTTGTTTTATTTGTGTTGTTTGAACCTGTTTCAGGTTTAAAGATCAATTTGGCCAAGTCAGTGTTGGTTCTTGTGGGTGGACAATATGGATGAATTGTCTGGCATATTGGGTTGTGGTGTTTCCTCTCTACGTATAAAGTATCTTGGTCATTCATTGGGGGCCCTTTTAAGGTTAAGTCCATTTAGGATGATGTAGTGGGCAAATTGAAAGATGGCTGGCTAGTTGGCAAATGATGTACATGTCAAAGGGTGATAGAGTTACCTTTATAAAGAGTGCTTTATCTAATCTCCCCACGCATTTTCTTTCTCTTTTCCCTATCCCTTCCTGTGTTGCTAATCATATAGAGAAGCTTCATTGAGATTTATTGTGAGGAGGTCTAGGTGAAAAATTCAAATATCACCTAGTTAGCTGGTCCACGGTTTGTACTCCTATTTTAGTAGGTGGTTTGGGTATTCGGAATTTGAGGATCTTAAGTAAAGCTTTATTAGGGAAGTGGTTGTGGTGATATGAGTACGAGAAAGAGGCTTTTCGGAGATCAGTTGTGGATACTAAGTATGGTTCTTCTTCGGTTGGTTGGTGTTCCTTGGACCCCTTTGGGTCTCATGGAGTAGGGCTTTGGAAGAACATTAGGAAGGGGTGGAGTTTGTTTAGTAGCCATACTAGACTTATTTTGGGCAATGGCTCAAGAATTAGCTTCTGGGATGATGTGTAGGTTGGAGAGATGCCCCTTAAGGAAGCTTTTCCAGGTTTGTATGACGTAGCTTGTGACAAGAGCATGCTTGTTGCAGGGCATTTGATTCTGAAGAACAGATCTTTTTAGTGGGATGTCAGATTCATTCTAGCGGCCCACGATTGGGAGGTGGACGTCTTGGCTTCTCTTTTCACCTTATTGTATTCTATTAGATTAGATCGTGATGGGGAAGACAAGCTTTGGTGGTCTCCTTCTCGCAAAGGGTAGTTTGATATTAGATCTTTCTATAAGACTCTTGCTTACAAGGAGATTGTTTTTTTTCCTTTGAAAATGTATTTGGCAGACTAAGGCTCCTTTGAAAGTGGCTTTTTTCGTTCGGACAACAGCGCTAGGGAAGATCCTTAGTTTGGACAATCGTAGTAAGAGGCAAGTCATTGTGATTAATAGATATTGTATGTGTAAAAAGAATGGGGAGTCTGTGGATCATCTTCTACTTCACTGTGAGGTCCCTTGCGTTCTATAGAATGCCATTTTTGGTCGTTTCAGTCTGTCATGGGTTATGCCTTGTTGGGGCGTAGATCTATTCGCTAGTTAGTGGATGGATGGTCGCTCTCGGAGTGCGGTGGTGTGGAAGATGGTTCCTTGTTGCCTTTTATAGTGCTTGTAGAGGGAATGTAATGATAGACAATTCGAGGACAAAGAAAAAACCATTGAGGAGCTCATTTCTTTTTTCTTTTATTCTTTGTACTCTTGGACGGCCGCGTTCCTTGCCCCTTTAGTGATTAGTTATAATGATTTCCTTGTCTTGTTTTCCTCTTCTTCTTAGCTGCCATTCTTGTATACTCCTTGTGTACTTGATCGCTCATTGCGTTTTTAATAAAATTTCTCTTATAAAAAGAAAAAAAAGGTTAAATTGACAACTATGCTGTCCATGTACATTTCTTTTTCTTAGCTACTATTGTTGTCTATATAGTTTGTAGAAATTGGGACTTATTTTGTGCAAAGGTTTAGATTTATGATTTGGAATTTGCCTAAGTCTTTGTTTTTTTTTTTTGTTTTTTTTTTTATTTTTTATTATTGTACAATTGGATGATACTAGCCTTTGTTAATGTCCCTTTGACTCATTTTTTTGGATTTTATTGATCTTTTGAACTTTAGATTGTAATGACCAAGGGAATCTTTGGTAAGCTTCCTTAAGTGTTCTCAACTTTTCTTTCCATGAAACTTTACTTACCTGAAATAGGAACTCATCCTTTTTTTTATTATTATTTTTAATGCTTAAAGCACATGATTTTCTTTCTGATTTATATTTTCTTCTACTCATCTTGTGATGGTTGTGGTTGTTTGATATAGATTTTGGGTTTCTGGTGCATCTTTTTATGTGATTATTTAGTGTTGCTGAAAGTTTTGGTATCTACTTTTCTTACATGTTTGCATGGTGTTGTGTAACAATTAAATCCTTGTTTAAAGGATGTTATGGGTCTTCTTGAACCTACCTCTTTTACTTGCCTTGAAGGACCATTATTTCCTCTGATGTAAGATTTTAACTGAATATCTTATATGTTTTCTATTAATTCCAGCTTTTTATTTGTTTGGGATGATTGATATTCAAATCCTATGTGGATGTTAATCCATCATACAATCAATGCCTCCTATAAGTGACTTGTTATATTCCATTTTCAGATGCTACCATAAGTCAGGCTAATTGGGATGCTTCAAAAGTCTCTGACGAACTTCAGCGTCATATTGATGTACATGCATCATCTGTTCGTAGTGCAGAGTTGTTGAAAATGATAGCCAGTTATGAGGTATTGTTCTTGATTAATCCAATGAGTGAATACTGCTTTCTGGACCAGGGTTTTCTTCAAATCATGTCCATAATGATATTTTGAGCCAAATCACCAACACTCTGTTTGGAACCAATTCACAATTGAATTGAATTTAATTCATTATGATGAAAAATTACATATAAGTGATATCACTAACACTATGGACCTAGGAATGATTGGATTGGGAAGCTTCTCTCTCTCTCTCTCTCTCTCTCTCTCTCTCTCTCTCTCTCTCTCTCTCTCTCTCTCTCTCTCTCTCTCTCTCTCTCTCTCTCTCTCTCTCGTGTTGGCGCATGTAGGCATGTCTCGGTGTTCTTTAGTTGTCTATTGGCTTCTTCGACAATGGCGTTAGTCTAGTTTTTCCTTTTTAGTATTATGCAATGGGTTTACGAAGTTGGTTCTATTTGGAAGTTGAGTATTTTGATTTTTGGGTAGATAGAGTTTGACTGTTTGAGTTGGTTGTTGGCTACCATGGAAGAGTTTCTTCTAGCTGCAGTGGCCTTGATGGAGTTTCTAAAATCCTCCAGGAGGGTTCGAAACCCTTTATCGTCCAGTGGTGTGCCATCAAGTTTAGACGATATTTGGCTATCATAGAATATGGAGGTGGCAGTTTGAGGGGCTTTGTGGTTATTCTGGGAGGCAGAGGTGGTAGGGGATGGGCTGGTTTTGTGCTTGAGTTATAGAAGGTTCTAGAAACCTTTCAAACTTCCTTTGGTGATGTCCCGAAAGCTCATCATTCCGGGGAACCCCTTGGTCAGTACTCTTTGTCTGGCCACAAGTTGAACCCTTCTGTGCCTTCAATGTCCGTGGTGTGTGCGCGAGCAGGGGAAGCTATCAAGATGTCTTATAGTGTACGATGAGGTATTGGTTGGACCAAGGTGGTATATGGTGGATTCCACGTCTCTTGGGAAGGGTTATAAGGAGCAAAACCATTATGGTTGGGCCAATCTAATTTGCCAAAAGCAAAAAAGAAGGATTGAGTAATGGCCTGATTACCCCTAAGTAAAACGTGAATTTTGGCCCTGTTTTAAACCTGCGCTTCAGTGGATGGTGAAGGAAGGGGCTAGCTCTACTTCTTCTTCAAGCCTTGGTTAGGGTGCGGGTGTAGGCTCTGAGTGTGCGTGCTTGAGATCCGCCCATCTTGTTGGATCTCTGACAGCCTCACCATCATATTTTGATGATTGTGGTGCTTATGTGGGAGATGATCGGAAAGGAAATCAGAGCATTATTGGGGGGCGGGGGAGGAAGAGAAAATCTTGACGATTGCCCTCTGTCTACAGTTCTTTTTTTTTTTTTTATTTTTTTTATTTTTTTATAAGTAGATTTTATTGAAAAGAAAGCATAAGGTACCCCTATGTACATAGGAGAACCATAACTGACCGATTGCCCTCTGTCTACAGTTCTTTTTTTATTTTTTTTATAAGTAGATTTTATTGAAAAGAAAGCATAAGGTGCCCCTATGTACATAGGAGAACCACAACTGACCTGAAAAAACCCGAACAAAAACCCAACAAACAACTCCCAAGGCAAAACCCAGAAAACAAAGAAACAACCAAAAGACTACCTTCAAAAGAACCCAAACAGAACCCCCCCCCCACCCAAAAAAAAAAAAAAAGGGATAGAGCACCAAAGAAACCCACAAAAAACCCCCAAAGCATCCAACTCTGCAACCTATTGGTCTTGTCTCTCCTACGCCTCGAAGAAGCTTTGATGTCTCTGTAATTTATGGATCTTTGTAGATTCCCAAGCTCCCTCTTACTCTCGCGTTTCTTGCTCTTAATCATCTCACCCTAAATCTCCCAATGCTTCTGTCTTTGTTCTTTAGTCACCAACGTATACATCTCGAAGATCTTCCCCCAACTCTGATTGCAAACAATAGGCTGATCCTTCTTCTCTAGAAGCTTTAATACCTCTTTCCTCCACCAAAAGACTCCATCTCGGACTTTCTCTCCCAAAGTTGAACGAATGGATAACGTAAGGGCAGTAACACACTCTGGAATCCGACTAGGATCTTCAGTAGACTTCTTCTCTTCTACTGGATTTATAGGGACATGTACAAAAGAAGCTACGTGGGCTTGCATAGAAGGAACCACAAGGACTAGAGATGAGGAGGAGGACACTGGAGAAGAGTTCAACTCAGAATCGACCAATAAGGGGACAGAACCCAAAGAAGTTGCTTGAGCCATCGGAAGCAACAACTCCGATGCCGACAGAGGAGGATACGACGAGGAATTCGGCTGAAGAGGGCACCCAAAAGAACCCGATGACACCATACCTATACCCATACCCTCAAAAGATTCTACTTGGGCTCCTCAGGCCAGTCTTGCACCGAGTTGCTGCATTTGTGGCCCAACTTTTTGGGCCAGGTCTGAAGCCCAAACAATCCTTAGGTGTAAAGTGTACTGGGTTGGTTTTAAACCCATTTAAAAAAGAAGAGAGGAACATTCTTGATAGGACGTGTTGTAAATTTTGCAGTTGTGGAATTCGGTTTGGGTCTGGGTATGGAGTCTATTTCAGGTACTTGTCCAAATGTGATTTTGGATCCGGGTTCAAAACCGAGTTCGGGTTCGAATTTGGGGTACCAATTCTCATTTTCATCTTCCGGTTTCACGTGGGGCATCATTGGAGGTTGGTCGAAAGCTTTTTGTTGATAATCTATTAGTGAGTAATTCCCAGCCACTTGGTCTTGTGGATTTAGGGCATGGATCAAAGACGAGGAGTCGTTTTGGTGATGGTTTTATGCTGGATGGTGAGGGTTCTATTATGGACTGTGTCGGGCCTGTCTTGGGTTCTCAAGATTCGCTTGAGGTGGGCTCGCCGAAAGGGAGGGTTCCAATCTCATCCTTGGAAGAACCCATGTCCAAGCCTCTGATTCAATACAAACCCAATGGGAGAAGACCGAAGACGTCAGTGGGTCAAGGAGTACTCAAATAGATGGGTTGTTTTAGGCTAGGGTTCCTAGAGGCGAGCTCATCCTCTCTCTCAGGTTGGGGTTGATCTAGTAGAGCTCGTCCTATCTCTCCTATGGAGTGGTCTTTCTTTTTCTCTTCGATTGGGTTAGGGACAGAGGGGGAAAAGGATAAAATTGTGGCTTTCCTCTCTGCCTTTTATAAGGCTCATAGGCGGTGGGATAAAATTAAGGATTGTGAGTGTTAGGGGCTTAGGGCAGGGTTGTTTCTTGTTGGGTCTGTATTAAGGTTGTTGCCTCTTGTATTCTTTGTATGTACTAGGGGCACTTTTACGTTTTTTTTTTTTTTTTTAGTAAATTGCACTTATAAAAAAAAAAAAAAAAAAGTTGGTTCTAACGATGACATTGTTGCCAACACTGAGCCCTCTAGAAAATGGTGGTTTTGTTGCCAAAACAACTGCTTTAATGTCGGTTAAGTTCTATGTACCTATAAGGGTTCTCCTTCACAGAAAATGGGTCCTTGCTCCCTATTGTGAAGGACCCTTATAGGCGGGTCCATATCATCCAATCCAGAAAAGGCGGGTCACATTTTCAAGAATATTAAACCACGACCCACATGACTCCCAATCACATCAAAGGATACAATTCCTTTCCCTTTATCAATAGGGGGAAGAGCTCATTTTTTGTAAGCCGCTATGATCTTGCCCCCTGTTGCTTCCAGTTCCAAATTTGTCAATGGAGAGGAGAGAATAAAGAGTTGAAAAGATTGTCTTGTTATTTCGATTCCTTATGAAGCCTAAATCAAGAGTAATTCTAGAAGTCTTTATTATGTCCCCCCAAAAATGAGGTGGCTTTTAAAATCACAATTTGATTAAAGTTCAATAATGATCAATCACAAGTCCAATAGTAATTTAAAAAGTCACATTATTATTGGAGGCACACAAGAGTGACACAAGCCGGACTTCTAGCATTATTTAGTGAAAAAAAGGTAGACATCTTACTACTTTCAACCTTCCCCAAGTTTTGTTTTGCCTCGTCGCAAATTTAAGGTATTGAAAGCTGATTTAAAGTCTAGAATGAAGTGTTTGGTAATGTAAAGAGATAGGAAAAGCTTTTTTTTTTTTTTGGATGAATTGCGAGTTCTTGATGGCTGAGAAGAAGAGAAAGCTTTGTGTGTTGAGGAGAAGTTGAGGGAGGATAAAGCTGTCGGGCTACTCTTTCGGAGAAGGTGAGTTAGAGACAGAAATTGAGGCAAGTATCGTATCCAGCTTCACTTGAAAAGTTGAAATCCAATATGCACAACCTAAGCATATCCTCGAGGGTTTGAATGGTTCTCTCGAATTGGCTGTCGGTTTGCGGATGGTATGTTGTGCCAAAGTTCAATTTGTGATACAATCTCTTCCAAAACTTTGATATGAACCGTGAGTCACGGTCTGACACAATGGAAACCGGCACTTCATATGGCCTTACTATGACACATATGACATCTTGTTTAATTGGCACTGTTGGTACAGCAACGACAAAATCCATAGCTATTTGATCTTATTTTCACATTAGCACTTTGAGAGGCTGAAGTTACCCAGCTGGCCTTTGGTGTTTAGCTTTCACAAGTTGACGCAAAAGGCATTGTGCAACATACTCAGCTACATTGCGCTTCATGTCGTACCAACAAAATTTCTTCTTCAGATCTTGGTACATCTTATTATTGCTAGGATGAACAATATATCTTGTCACAAATGGTTTTTCACAGCTGGTAATTTTTTCGTTAGAGTCGAAGGCCGAGAAATATTTTCAAGGAAATCATTAAAATATTTTAAGACGGAAATGTTTTTACGTCGAAATAAATGGAGCATAAGTGTTTTTCTTGCACATTTTATCAAATTAATCACTTAATTAGTCTAATCTATGGTTTTAATACTTAATTAATTTCTTTGACATTACATGGCTTGCCCAGGATCACCGCTCGATAATATCCCAACACTTTTCTTTTACGTAAAAAAATATCCCAAATAACCCATTGCTAGGCAATAAGAAGATAGGAACTACCAACACAGGGACGATATCATCGGGTTGGACACAAACTTACCTTTTAAGCAGATGCACACATTAATATCATATCTTAAACATACACAAGGTAGCTATTTTAGCCCATTCATAGTTTCCAATAGTTGCGAAAATGCTGATGCTTTTTTTTGTTTTGTTTTTTCAGGAACAACTTAACCTGGCACTGACGAAGCCGGTAGAATCCTCACTTGAAGCTGGTCAGACAGACACCTGGGCTTCAATAAGAGAAATTCTTAAAAGTGAGACTCAGGTTGCTGTAGCAAAGCTTTCAACTAACATTGCTGGTTTTGAGTTGGACCAAGCGATAGTTGACAAAAAGGTGCAAAAATTGAGGGACTATGGAAGAGACTTGGTGGAGAAAAAGGCAAGAGAAAAAGCTGGAGAAGTTTTGATTCGTATGAAAGCTAGGTAGGGACTAGCAAACTATGTAGTGGAAAGTTTTCTTCTTTTTTTTTGGTTCAAATCTTTAGCTTTTTTAGTGGCTTATTTCTTTGCTTAACAATTTTTCAGGTTTTCAACCGTATTCAAAAAAGACAATGGAAAGGATGCACTCTCTGCGGTAATCTGCAAAGGACTTTTATTGATGGAGTTTAAGATGAATTACCAGTTATGCTTAAATGGATTCATCTATATCTTACTGTGCAGTCTCTAAAGCTTTTATCTGTTATGGCTGCCATACGCTTGGATGAGAAGCCTGATAAGATTGAAGAATTACTTTTTTCCTCTCTCATGGATGGTGCTGTTGCTCTTCCATCTTCTGAGGATGGGAGCATTAGAGCTCCTACAAATGGTCTTGCCTCAAGCACTTGGGAGGAGGTACTATTTAGTGGTTACTGGTAGGGTCATAGCTTAATGTTCTTATCACCAAACAGATTTCTTATTGAGGAGCAACTATAATATAGGTTTCTCCAAAGGATACGTTAATTACACTAGAACAGTGTGCGTCTTTGTGGAGAGAGTTCAAAGCATGGGCGGAGGATAAAATCAGGAAAGCTAATGTGAGCGAACCGGTTCATTCTATTCCTATTACTCTTCTACAGTTTATTGTTTATTGCTTCTTCTTTTTTCCTTCTCTAATTTGATTGTATCTGAAATTATTAGCTAGCTAATGGTGTTGCATAAGAAATGGATAACTTTCTTTATTAAATTGGGAAGTTCCCGTGTCTATCATGAACTGACCCTTAATTTTATGTGCTGATTCAAACTTGGAAGCTTTAAATTTTAATGTACACAAAGTATGTTTTGTAATATATAAAGTTGTTTCATGACGTACTTTAATTTGTTTATGTAATATTGAGTTTTTTCCAAAAAGTTGGAGTTGTGGTTTCTGTGAAACAAACCCAAGCTATTTTGAATATTTGAACTATGGGATTTTGAGCTGAGGAGCTGCACAGCTAGAAAATTAATAGGGAAGTACTAGTAGGAATGATACCATATACAGCTGAAGTGATCAAACCTGATTCAGTTAACAGGCCATAATGTTTGTCTAATCCACCACAAAGTGTACTAACAGCAATAGTTAACCCCAAGAAACTCAAACTAGAACAGTACAAACAGTAAATAACCACAACAACTAGGTGAAAGACCCACGAACAATGCTGAAACAGGCCAGATAACCACACCAACGAGCAAAAAAACCCCATCGACAATATTGAAATAAGCCACAAATCACAAGAAACAGCCCAAACCAAAGTAAAACAACCCAAAAATTGCCGAAATCAACAAAACTGACTAAAATACACCTATATCGATTGAAAAATACTCAAAAAAGATATGAACTACCGAAATAGATAGAAAACTAACCTGAACCGGCTGAAACTTCCTGAAACATGATGGAGATCACTGAAACCAGCCAAAAGTGAGTAGTCGCTGGCCAAAATGTGTCGGCCATCATTGAAACCGATCGAAATGAGTTGCCGTAGGCCGAAATGTGTCAGATATCATCGAAATCGGCCGAAAAAATGTTGTTGGCACCCAATTGGTTCGACAGAAGACAGGTTGACTCAATTGGTGTCAGGTTGATTCGATAACCCGCTTTGATGATGGGCTGGGCGGATCCGAATGAATAATAAGTGGGTTTGGGATGAATAGTGTACTGGACTTGGCCCAAATCACAACCAAAGCTAAACGGACTTTGGGTTGGATGCTGGGCTAAATGGCCCCAAATCAAAATCTGGCCCAACTCACCCAAATGTTGGGGATGTTACATAAACGGCAGATGTGTGGCCGAAACTTCTTCTTGCTCCTCAGATGTATCCATGGATCTTGAGACCTTTGGATCTTCTCACCAATTACTAAATATAACCGAGAGTGTGCTCTTAACTTGCTTCTAACAATACTTTGTCTAATTCTTGATAGTACTTTTTTTTTTTTGATAAGTAAGCAAAGTTTTATTAAATAAAAAGCATAAGGCGCCCCTAAGTATATAAAAAATATACATAGGAGCAACCAAAGTTAACCTACAACAACCCATATAACCCACAAAACCTTAAACCTAGAACTTGAAAGAAACACCCAAAAATAACTACTAGAGGAACCCAAACAAAAATGCAAGAAAAAAAAACCAAGGGCCTGCAAAACAAGCCAAGGCTCACAATCCTACATCATGTGAGCCTTACCTTTCCTATGCTTAGAAGAAGTTTCAATGACGCCATAATTGATGGAGCTTTGCAAATTCAAGAGCTCCCTCTTGCCTTTGGACTTCTGGCGCTCTATCATCTTGTCTCGCAGAGAATCCTCTTCCATGGCTAAACTATCCCAAAAATCAATGTCCTCCTCCCATACAACGATCTCCTCGTTGTGATCAAAACTGACAGGCCAAACATGAGATTAGGAAAAACCATTTTCCTCAACAGATGAGGGAATGGTACAATTTGTCGCGGGGGGGGGGGGGGGGGGTGGGGGAGGGGGAGGTAAGGCCTATATAACACCCCGGTCCCATATTGAGAAGATGAATAGCCCACATAGAGTTGGTGGTTTATAAAGTTAGTGATAAGTGTTAAGTTCCACATCGCCTAGTTATTAGGTGAAACTGGACTTTATAATGGATTCTAGGAAAAACTTCAAATTGACTAGTCCTTTTGAGGTGATAGTGCAGATATGTCTAGCGCTTTTTCTTGGGTCCTTATAGCCTACCACCCTGACATCGATGACCTCTCAATGCGAAACGGGAGTGACTGATGCAGTCCGGGGGGGGGGGGGGGGGGAGGGTTGAGAAACCCTTTTTTAAATAGACCTTACTTCACTGGAAGCTAAGGCTTTGCAATTTTCTTCTCTGAAGGCTTTGCACCTGAAATTTTTTTTTTTATCAATGTCGACAAAAATAGGAGACACCAGAGTTGCCAAAACAACACCAGAACTGCTCGGTAGAGGGAGATGATTCAAGGGGCAGCCAGAGAAATCGAAACCAGTAACTTCGGCGCTAGCGAAGTGGGAAATTCGAACGACATAGAGGCTGGAACCAGGCTTGTCTCACCTCCAGAAGAATATATATATATATATATTTCAAAAAAGCGTCGAGTGCACAACCTAAGGTACACTGGATATATTTTTGATACCCCTATTCCAAAAAGAAAGAAGAACACAAATCTAAAAAATCCAAAATATTTATACACTTCTAACCCCTCACATACATGTGATGAACCAATCTCTCCCAAGTCAAACAACCCCACTCGGATTTGCATCCCTCAGACTCACATCCCCTAATCACCCTCATCACTGTCCTTGCCTACACCAACACTCGAATAACTGATACTCAAGATCAAAGTCGGTTGCAACTCCATTGGATAACTGTTTCTCAGCATTCTCTGCCACAGACCCCCTGTTGATTTCTGCCACTCCATGCCTTGCACATATTGTCTCCAGAGACCCATTCAGTGCAAACCCTTTGCTGGCCATCCTCGTGCCCCCAAAGAACCATTGGTGCCTTTTAAGACTGGGTTTTCCCCATTGTCGTCTCCTTTCACACAAACATAACACCCAGACATCCTTACCCCATATCGGCGGCCTCTAGCTCAGTATCCGCCTTCGTCGTTGTCATCGTCTCCACCCTCTGATATTCTCTACCATCTTGCCCAACACCCCGTCCTTCCCTCCAGGCTTGTCCGACTGCTTTGACTGAGTCCGGCGACTGTATACTGTCATCGCTAGACTCCAAATTGGTTCTTGGTGGGCTTCAAGTATTTCTTTTCCCTTAGCCTTCCGCAAGCCTAAAGCCTACTCCTTCAAATGATCGAATCCACTATTCTCTCCCTCTCCCAACAAAGCCACTTTGTTGTATGTTGGACCTTGTATTGGGCCTGCAGTAAGCATAGCCTCATCCCTAACTAGGCCTAAATTGATCAGACCCAGCCACCTCGCATCTTCCTCTCTAATCGATATCAACATCTTCTTCAAATTTTCCAGCTGTAAATTGCCTTCCACAAAATCGTTCTGCGTGAAATCCACGCCAACATTAACCAAGCGAGCTCTATCTACCACTTTCGTCTCCTTTTCCACTCTTGCCAAAATCTACAATGCTTGATCTTAGGGTTTTCCCGAATTGCCCCAACTCAATGTACATTTTTCCTAATCATGACCCTCCCCTACTAGAACTTCCACAAATGTTCGGCCACCCTGGTTCGCCGACTTCATCATCATTGTCTAGGCAGTTTGTATCTTCCCACCTTTATTCCCCCCATCGCCTGTCTTTGCAAAGAATTTCTCTAACTTCCTCAATTGCACAAGACAATTAGCCCATCCACTACCTTTTCTTCCCTTCGGTATAATCACAAAGGTCCGACGAACACCTTACCATATTCCGACAACTCCAAAAATCTTCCATGGGTGTTACCTTGTCATTGTAGATTATGCACCGTAGAACCAACCCGGAATGTCTTGCAAAAATCACGCATCTCCCCACCTTGCCTCAATTCCTCCATCGACCTCCTAAACCATCCTACACTCAACTTACTCAAGAACAATGCTCTGAAAAGACCTCTACTTTGCTATTCTCATGCCATCCCCTACACAAAACTCAGAATAAAGCTCAAAAGATTTATCTTCTACATAGAAAAATGCCACATAACCCATCAAAATTCTGATAATAGACCTACACGACACTCCTTGCACGCCGCCCCTATCTTCATGCGCTACTCATAAGAAAGGGTATTGAATAAACAACAGTCTTCTTATTAAACGATATAGATGAACCTCTATCAAAATGAGCACACATATGAAAGCCAAAGTTGCCAAAACTTACAGTAATACTCAAATATAAGCTAAAAGCATATGCAAAAGAAATACTTCAAGAATATTAAGTTATTAGTAAACATTTTTTATAAGTAATAAATTTTATTAAAAAAGTGTAAAAGCACCTCTAAGTACACAGGGAGTATACAAAGGAGCAATCAAACCATACCAAATAGAAAGAAACCCAACAAACCCGCAAGACACCCGATCCCCAAAAACCCTAAAAGACCTAAGACCTACGAGGCACTCAACACTACAACATGTAAGTCTTGCCTTTTCAATGCCGGAAGGTTGCATAATCGTCACTATAATCACCCCCTTTCCCGATGAAACTTTTCGCTAACGCTGGCATCCATGATAGCCAGAAGATAAGCCTCTTCCTCTTCGTCAGGAAAATAGACACTCAAAGGGAAAGAGGATGCTCTGTCCTCCCCATGCCACACCTAATTAGCAGGATCCCACACTACAACCTTTCCTGATGGACCAAGACCTATCGGCCACTTCTGAGACTCGACCAAACAATTCACCCTAGGTCTTCGCCCTTGTCAGCTGAAGAAAAGCCGCAACTACCCAAATGAGAGGGAGTCCCGACCACCTCATTTTCCTTAACATGCCCTATCCTCATTTGAGAAATCCCCTCCCTAAGAAACCCTTTGCCGGAGGAATATGCTTAATGACCTCCTTCAAAGACGCTGCCTTGTCAATAAGGGGAGACACCCGAGAGTTTCACACTAGCTTGGGCTCCAAGGGCTCTCTAATTTGGGAGTGGCACCCAAGAAAGGAGAAGAAATCCCACCAGTAAAATCGGATCTCCTAGTTGCCACAAAATCGGAAAATGAGCTCTCATCCAATTTCACAACACGACCTTCCCTGGCCTTCCTATTATACTTCTGAAACGACTTTGAGGACGAAACCAAAGGACAAGAAAGACAAAGCCTCTCTCCCACCTCATCAGCCACTGAGGAAGAAATATCGGGGAACAAGTGAACCAGATTCAAAATCGGCCCCTATGGCTTGAGAGAAGCTTCTAAAGACGCCAAAGTTGACTCACACTCAAACAGAGAAATCAAAGGAGAGGGGCCAGAGCTCACAGGGACAAGCCCATCCCAAACTGATGAATACGAAACCACACTACCTAATTAGTGGTCCTTTGAGAACTCAATCGCCGGCTATCCCAACACCAAGCTTCCACCGAGCCAAACCCAAAACATTCTTTTGTTAAGAATTTCAGAAAGGGGAATTGAACAGAAGCTCTAAGAGTTCCAACTGGAGCCTAAGGATCATGCCCTCAGACTTTGGGCTGAAGGGAAGACCTGAAGAATAGCTTAACACCCTGGCCCGAAGACTTCCAAAACAGTTTAAAGGGGATAATAGGCTTGCTAACAGGTTTAGACCTAAAACCATTGGGCTTAGAACCCAACCCAACTACCTGACCTCGTCCTTCTTTGACCCGATCCAACACTACACGAGAGAACCCTAGGAACACCTTCAACCAGTATAATTTGGAACTACCCTTGGAAACTATCGTCTTCTTCACTAAATGCAGGATCGAGCCGCCGACGACCCAGAGAAATCAAGCTCATAGCAGTTCACCGCCGTTTGCACCTCTTTTCTGTCCTTGGCCAACATCGATGGAAATAGATTGAGAGGATTCGCTGACACCGACTTCAACCCCATCGTCTTCTCTTACACTCTAACCATCGAACATAGAACGGCTGTATAGGAGCGATCTGAACCCCTTTTTGTTTCCTTTCCAAGAAAGGCACTTGAGAAACTTGAGAACACTCTTTAGCTTCGAGGAGAGCCATCGTTTGCTGTAACTCACCTACAAACCTATGCCAACCCCACCCACCAATGACCCTTAGGGAGCCGGATAATACCTTTTCGACCACCCTCTGCAGAAACTGCTACCTTCAAACAGTGGCTGGCCTTGTTACCACCCCCACGAACCAATATCATCTTCTCGTCTTTGCGAAAAGACTTGAAAGACATCTAAACCTAGAGACTTCAATGCCTCTTCAATCGTATCCACCAGGAAGATGGAGCTTAGTACACCCAAAAACACCCACCCAACAAAATCTTTCCTCCTTTCCTCCAGACAAACTTTTGCCCTATCTTCTCGCACCGGGAAGAATTTCTTTTCGCCTTTACAGAAAACCACCACTCCAAAATGTGCCTCCCCGTATCATCTTTTGCCTCTATGAAAGTTTGATTCTCCATACCCAAACATAGACGTCCAACCCTAAGGATACTTGAACCATCGCTGGAGGTTTGACTTTGAGCAACCATCGAACAAAAATGACACTCAGACCTCTAGCTTAACGAGCTTTCACGCGTCATCGCTAGGGCAACTAGAGATGGCGGACGACGAGAGTTGCAAGAGTTGCGAGCTAGAGTGAATTGGTGATTAGTAAACATGCAACACTACATTCTTAGTAAACATTGAAGAACTAGAGTGAATTGGTGATTAGTGAGAGCTACAAGATATCTATTTATAGGCTTAGCATATTGAAAGAAAATCAGTTCTAACCCACGTGGTACTATGAGAAGCAGTTCCCATCCACGTGGAACTAGAAGCAGAGTCCTAACACCACTAGGACTAAGGGGCATGTGGTTAGGGCAAAATTGTACCCTACCTACACCCCCACTATAAATCATGACCTAGATTCTTTCTAGGCTTTGGTTTTATCATCTAGCCCAGAAGAAAGGGAGAGATGGAATCAGGAAAACCAAGAGGGATTAAACCATACCATGCAAATCGATTTGCATGAGAAAATATGGAGAAAAAGATGAGGCTCGTTATCTGGCAGGTAGCAGCCTACCTCACACATTTTATTATATATGTTGAAAAATATACCAATACTGACAAAATACCCATATACTCCAAACTGACCGAAATACCCGTATAAAAAATCCCAACAAACTCTTCTAACAAAACTAAAATTTTTATTGGGGGTTGATGGTATGTAGTTCTTACTCATATGATGTGAAAATACGCCTAATTTAATTTTCTTCATGTGATTCCTACTTTTCTTTCCCCCCTTGTCTGCAGTTGCTCATGATATTAAAGAATCACTAATGGATTCTTATCACATTATCTTGGCAACGATCTAGCACACTGATAAATGATATTTTTTTTTTCCCAGGAGACAGGACCTAGTTGGTTAACTGCTGCACTCGGGGGTATAGTGGGGGCGATTGCCTTTGGCCCGTTTGGTGCTCTTATTGGTGCTAGTATTGGTTCTTCCCTAAAGTGAATTGGTGATTGTGTTCATTGAAACTTGTTCTCAAATGAAACAGGAATCCTTTTTAACTCGTGGTTTTATTTATTGCCTTTTTACTATCGAAAGCCTTATGTGTATAGATGGATGGAGCGTTTCAAAAGGGCACTGTGTGTATAAATGAAAAATTACTCTTTGTATATCACTTTTCTATTTATTTAAACGTAAATTACAGTTCGATTGTAACAAAAGAACACTGGACTTGTTTGTTCATGTTTACAAAATAGGTCGTTTCATAATAATATCCACTACAACAATCATGCCAAATAATAAGAAATCTCTTTCTACCTGCTTCTTTGCTCTAACAATTGCATCTCACTACCCCTCGCCTCAAGCAATTGTGAAAAGCACTTGCTTGTATTCTTTTTAGTTTTGCTAGTTGATTTGACGTCCTACAGTTAATATAATGGTTCTTTTAAAGAGAACTTAACTCAACTCTGAAACGATTTCAAAAAAAAAAAAAAAAAAAACCCAACTCTGAAACGAACTTGAGTTTTGCCAATAAAATTCATCCCATTTTAATATAACTTTCTCTTGGGCAAAATTGAAAAAAAAAAAAAAAAAAAGATCTATGGACGAGAAAGTGACAGAGAAACATAATTAGTTTCCTATAATACTTCACTCTACTACAAAAAGAATAATTCAGATATCACAAAGGCAGGATGGTGCACTACCAATAAGCATTTAGTATTCACTGAGGACCAAGCTTAACCTAACTTAAAACCCATACATGGCCAAAATACCTATCTCATGTTGAAAAATCGTGACCCCTTGTGTGTGTGAACAATCAACTAAATGCTAAAATATGTAAAGGTGCGAAATTTAAATAATACAGATATTTTGGTAACGAAGTGGAAACTCAATTAAGAGAAAAACCATTTCGGGGCAGCCAAACCCAAAAAATTCACTATTCAGAAGACAAAGGTAGTAACAAAGCAATAACACTCTCATACCCCGATGCGACAATCATACCTTGCACTCTAACACATAACCCAACGTGGACACCTTTTAACCAGATCTCCTACCTGAAGGGCTTTTCAATATAATCTTTTACCTTAGGACTCCTTCTTAAGATAGACTTCAATGGTTGATAATACAACACTAAAATAAACTCTAAGAGAGTTAGCACATCTAACTATGTCTGCCTAAACACCATCTCTTAGTACACTGGAGTTTATATGATGCTCCTTATAAAATAACCACCCCTTAATCCCCTATATATAGGCTTTAGTAATCCTAGTTCTAAAAGAATTCGGATTCCCACGGGTGCATCCTGATGGATTGCTGATGAGTTCGGACTCAGAACAACAACCGACTTCAAGATCTAAAAATCTGGAGCACACGTGTCGATTTTGTGAAGTGCGCATCCGAACGAAGCAAACTTGAGCTCGGACGGTTGTTTTGGGAAGTCCCACCGTCTGCACCTATCGCATAAGCATCCGAACACCTTTCTGATGGGAACTCTTTGAATTCAGCGTGCGCTGATCCATTTGGACGGATTCCGGACCATGAGCTACTAACTTCATTGTTTGGAGTAGCGTTCGGACCATCTAGAAACACTAAGTCTTTTGGCTTGAGCGTTCGGACTTTGGCATAGAGCGTCCAAATGGTAATCTGAGAAAACTAACTTTGTGCAGCATAAAGTCTTCAGAATCTTCTAAGTAAAATATCAGAAGATTGATTCCTTGTTGAGCACTTTCCATGTAGGAATTAAATGTTTTGCAATATTCTGGAGAATTCTGAATAGACCGGTGTCCCTGATAAAGAAAATCTATAACAGAAATTCCTTATTTTGGAAGCGTTTTTGTCAACACAGAATGAGCCAATAAAAATAAACCAACAAACTCCCCCTTTGGCCATTCTGTGATAAAATGACTTATACCAAAAATAAAAATTACTCCCCCCTTTTATCTCAACAAGACAAAGGGTAAAATAGAGTAAAAATAGCTAGATAAAATAAACCACAAAGGGTTTAAAAGTTTGAACAAAACAATAAATGTTCAAAAATAAATAAATACCCAGTCCAAAAAATTATCAACATACATGAAATTAAGTGTTGCAACACTTAATCCTCTAGCAACTTTCTGAAACAACAAGGAAAGACAAGCAGAGTGATTCTTTCACACATAGAGTCAATGCACACATGTATAAAGAATGCATAACACAGTTATGAAGGAAATCAAACATAACCAAACATATCCAAGAGATATGAGTAAAATATGAGCAGTCAAAATCCCTACAGAATTTTAACTAAGATAAATTTACTCTACTCATGCCATATATGTCGTTTTCAATATGAGAGAAAATCTAATGTTTGATTGGTCAAAAGTAAAACCTTATCTCACTAGGACATAATCACCCTCATCTGATATACTCCCACTAAGTCATAGCACTTTTTTCCTTTAAGTAGTCTGTTAATGATCTTCTCTTTCCACAATGATTTGATCACTGACTCTTTTTATAGGGACAAGTGTCAGAAGCATATATCAACACATTCAGCAGTGGATCCTTTTTGAATCTATATTTTCTGAAAATTTATTCATGCTTTTTAATACAGTGTGCTATAACCTAGAAAGAATGCCAGAATTTATAGGTTCTTAGTTCAACTAGCGAATTGGTCAATTTGACCATCTAAGCAATAAATATCTCTCACAAAAGAATTTTCAAAAGTAAGAACCAGAGAGAAAAGAATTACCTTAGGAGAGCTTTGGATAACGCACAAATTCATCGCATGAGAGGAATAAACTATCCAGCTTGAAGATGCAGTAAATTTATTTAAGTACATAGCAAACATAAATCATCTCAAGAATATGTAAGAATATGTTATCGAAGCTCACAACATGAGAAATCAATTCTAAATACAGAAGATAGTTGAAGTATGTAAAAAGAATAAATTGCAAAAACTTCCCCCCCCCCCCAACCTTTTTTTTTTTAAAAAAAAAAATTTAAAGACAAGAAAAAATAAAAATAAAAGGGCATGCTCTGACGGAAAAGACTAAAGACCACACTAAAGTTTAATCCTAGCATGCAACAGGACATGTCTAGGACATGTCACAAATACCAATGGCTTGTCTTAGAGAATCAAACCTACCACCATCGAGAGGTTTGGTAAGAATATCAACCAATTGATTTTCAATGGGCATTATGGACAAAGAAATTACCCGGGACTCAACAAGATCACGAATAAAGTGATACTGGATGTCAATATGTTTGGTCCTTGAATGCTGAACAAGATTCTTGTGGATGTTGATGGCACTAGTGTTGTCACAATGAATTTCCTTGGTATGTTGTGTGAAGCCATAATCCGAGAGAAGTTGCTTCATCCATAGCAGTGCAGCAACTACCAGCAGCAATGTATTCAGCCTCTGCCGTGGATAAAGAAATAAAAGACTGTTTCTTGCTAAAACATGCCACCAGATTGTTACCAACATAAAAGCATCCATCAGAGGTGCTTTTCCTATCATCAGCATTACCCACCCAATCTGCATCAGAGTAACTTGCAGGCACAAGATTTGTTTCTCGAGAATACCAAAGACCATGATTAATAGTGTCATTGACATACTTGATGATGCATTTGACTGCAGTGAGATGGGATTCTTTTAGATTAGCTTGAAACCGAGCACATACTCCCACACTGAAGGCAATGCCAAGTTTGCTAGAGGTACAATAAGCTCCCAATCATACTCTGATATAGAGTAGAATCCACACTTTTTCTTGTGTGATCAACACTAATCTTGACATTTGTGTTCATAGGAGTGCGAGCATGACTTTTACCATCAAGTCCAAACTTTTTGACCAAGTATTTAGCATACTTGGACTGAGAGATAAAGATTCATTTAGATGATTGTTTGACTTGAAGCCCCAGAAAATATGTCAACTCTCCAATCATACTCATTTCAAACTCTTGCTTCATCTCTTTAGCAAAATCATGAGCTTGAGAGTCTACAATGGCTCCAAATATTATATCATCAAAATAAATTTGGGCAATAAGCTTGTGCTCACCTTGGTTCTTAATGAACAGAGTCTGATCTGCTTGACCTCTTGTAAAACCTTGAGCCAGGAGATAAGAGATAAGACGATCACACCATTCACGGGGAGCTTGCTTGAGGCCATATAACGCCTTATTCAACTTGTATACATGTTAAGGAGGATGTGGATCTTGAAATCCCTTGGGTTGTTCAACATAGACCTCTTCTTGAAGAATGCCATTAAGAAATGCACTTTTGACGTCCATCTGATAGAGCTTAAATCCTAAATGACAAGCTATTGACAGCAAGATTCGGATTGAATCTAGACGTGCAACCGGAGCAAAAGTCTCATCAAAATATACTCCGTCAATCTAGGTGTATCCCTGAGCCACAAGTCGAGCTCTATTCCGAATCACAATCCCATGTTCATCATACTTATTTTTGAAAATCCATTTAGTGCCAATGACATTATGGTCTGGAGGTCTAGGAGTGAGAGACCAAACATCATTCCTGGTGAACTAATGCAATTCAACATGCATCGCCTCAATCCAGCTATCATCTTGGAAGGTTTCCTCAACTCTCTTGGGTTCGAACTGAGAGAGATAACATCTACAAGAAACACGATTTACTGTTGTGCAAATATCTACCTAAATAAATAGGCAAATACTTGTACGTTTTACTCGCAAGTGCACAAGATCAAAACAATAGTATAGCAGGCAAATACGAGATCATTCCCACGAGGATTGGTATAAATTGTATTTAAAGAGAAATTCCTAAAAGCGATATGTTGAATAAAACGGGATAAAAGATTGAATATAAAATATTATGAAGAAAAGGTAGGGCTTCGATATCCACCGCTAATCATACTCAAATAAGATTCGCAATATGTACAATACTACAATCATAACATGATGTTTAATGTTTACCAGCCACAAGGGAATGGTATCTTCTCCTAAAGCTATTGATTTCCCTAAGCAACGAGTTAGGCATGGTATCTACTCTAACTCTTTTCTTCCTTGAAGGATTTAGCATGGTATCTACTAAGTTGTTCTTCAAGGAAGCATAAATCTATGGAAATCGGTAAACACACTCAGATTGGAATATGATATCTATTCCAGTTATCTTTATGTTGATTAATCCAAGAACCTGTGTCGGGGTTCTTTCGTTACTCTATTATGCCCAGGACTCGGTCATCCAAATTGACATAAATAACAAATCCATACCACATGCATATGATGGCCAAACATAAACATGCGAGGAATTCAAGAAATTAGAATGAATCAAGTTAAGCATCAATATATAAATTGTAGCAAAGCAAATTGAAAAACTTAAAGAGACATGATTAGGGCTTCAATCGAGCCCTAACTAAAGTATTAGTTACAACTAATATAAACTAAAATTATATACATACAGAAAATAAATAAAAGAAGAAAATAAAAACTAGAAAGAACCTCCTTGATGTAGTCTTTGATTCTTCCTCAAAGCTTGTGTGTCTTTCTTCAAAGGCTAGAGGCCTATTTATAGGGATTAGAGAAGCTTTAGAAGCTCTAGAATTCCTATTACAATTCTAAGTAGGTTTTCTAGTCCAAAAAGAATAATTACAAGTCTTTTCCTTTTCTGAAATTTCTATCCAAGTAGGAAAAGGATTCCAAAATTCGTACAGATTTGCGGTCTTTTATTGCGGGGCAGTTTTGGCATAGAAAAAGTCCGAATTAGGAAAATCCTATTTCTGACATATTTGTTTCCTTTCTTATTAGCTTTCCAACGCTACCAATTTTGTTGCAATCTGATACTTGAACCGAAAGTTATAATTAAATTACTGAAACGTGCTCATTCTGGATTCTTTCCAAAGATAACGAATTTTTGCCAACTTCTCTTTCCTTAAATTCAAAATTGATTTGGAGTTTGAATCTATCCAAAAGTGAGTTTGCTGACTTCATTATAATCTTGGAATTTGATCGGTTTTTCTTCTAAAACCTGTAAAATATAAGAAAATACAAAAATAACACAAAACATCAAATTATAACAAAACTAAGAGCTTAACATATGTAAATTAAGGGGCTTGAATGTGTAACATTCAGCACTTATCATTTACCAATCTATTTCACAGTTGTAAACCTTCATTCATATCTCCAACAAGCTGTCTTTGGGGATGATTCAGCTTAACTCGAGAAGAGGGCTCTCTTGAAGTCTCAAGAAGATCAAGGTCTTCTTAAGGGGAGTCGAAGTTCCTTGCTAGATTTTCAATGACCACGGCATCTTGGGCAGCAGGGACTTGAGAAGACGTACCTTTTTTACTTTAAGGAGAAGGTGGCTTGAGAGTACCTGTGACAACATCTGAGGTTTCCAAGGAAGGATCTATAATCTGAAGAAGCTCCCCCTTTGTTCCAATTTCTTCATCATCAATCACAACATTGATTAATTCCATGACAGTCCCAGTCCTCTTGCAGAATACTCGATAAGCACGGCTGTTGGAAGAGTATCCCAAGAAGATCCCTTCATCACTCTTAGCATCAAATTCGCCAAGATTGTCCCGGACTTGAAGAATGTAACACTTGCTCCCGAAAACCCTAAAATATTTGACTATCGGCTTCTTTCCCAGCCAGATTTCATAAGGAGTATTGTTTGTCTTAGGCCTCAAGTAGACTCGATTAATGATGTGGCAGGCAGTGTTGATAGCTTCTCCCCAAAAGTGTTGAGCTAGATCATAGGAATGGATCATGACTCGAGTCATCTCTTGAATCACCATATTTTTTTATTCCACTTTGCCATTTTGTTGAGGAGTGATAGGGGACGAAAATTCCTATTTGATGCCATAGGAATTGCAAAAGTCTTCAAAGCTTGAGTTCTCAAACTCTTTTCCATGATCACTGCGAATTCTCATGAGGGAGCAATTTTGCTCAATTTGAATTTTCTTGAAAAGCTGCTGAGCCTAATCAAATACATCTAATTTTTCCCGAAGAAGAAGCATCCAAGTGTACCAGGAGAAATCATCTACAATAACAATATGTTTCCAGCCTCCCAAGCTAGCAATTCTAAGTGGCCCCATAAGATCCATATGAAGAAGTTCAAGATTTCTAGAGAAATCATCTACAATAACAAGAATATGTTTCCTGCCTCCCAAGCTAGCAATTCTAGGTGGCCCCATAAGATCCATGTGAAGAAGTTCAAGATTTCTAGAAGTAAGAATACCTGAATTCTTCTTGTGAGCTGCATGAGTTTGCTTTCCTAGTTGGCATGGACCACAGACTCCATTGCTGGTCTTGGCAATCTTGGGCAAGTCTTTGATGAATTCTTTATTGGCAATGGAAACAAGATCATGATAGTTCAAATGCCCAAGACGTTGATGCCACAACTCACAATGATCAACTATAGTTTTGTTGCATTTGAATTGAGGATCTAAGGAAGTACTCGACAATCCATAGCAATTATCAGTAGTTGTTTCTCAACCCATCAACCACTTGCCACTGGAGTCGAGGATATTGCATTCCTTCTTTGAGAACTGCACTACAAGATCATTTTTGTAGAATTGATTGATGCTAAGGAGATTTGCCCTCAATCCTTCCACATATAGTGCTTCTTGAGATTCTGGAAAACCTGGGATTTCTAGGAGGCGCTTTCCGATGACCTTGGACTGATTGCCATCACCATAGGTGATTTCTCCTCCTTTACCCATCTTGATATTTTTTAGGAGATTCTTGTCACCTGTCATATGTTTAGAGCAAGCGTTATCCAAATACCACAAACAAGTGTCAAGTACCTTTAAGGCAGTATGAGTAACAAAACATAAATTATCTTCCTTTTTAATCCAAACTTGTTTTTCTTTGGGGATAATCTTTTTACTCGTCATGGCAGAAATTTGTTTATCAGTAGTCAGAGTCCCTAATTTTTCACTTGTTCACTCAGGGCTTTAACTTGATTCTCAAAACCTGGTTCATCCTTTTTGGGCACAAGATGTTTATTTCTAGATTTTTGAGAACGAATCTGAAAACACTTTGGTGGGGTATGACCTATGATGCCATAATGATGACAAGTAGGGATGAATCTTGATTGAGAAAATTTTGATTCATCTTTTTCCCTACTCTTTTCAAGAGTTTGATTATTAGGCATGCTAGACTTAACAAACATGATTTTAGAATCAGAAACAACACGCGAGGAGGAATTAACACAATCAAAACTCATATCAGAATTAGAAGACTTTTCCAAAGAAATTTGAGATTCCTTCAACACATCTTCTAAAGACTTAATTTTGTCAAATAATTTAATTCTTTCAGCTTCAAAATCCTTAAGTCTTTTCAAATGTTCGATGTTGGAATTTCTAATTTTAGTATATTTCTCAATCAAGGAATAGATACTCTGAAATTCATATTCTAATTTATACTTATCAGATTCAACAAAATACATGATAAATGGAGTCAAGGAAACACTTAGGAATAAAATTCAAATAAAACGAGTGAATCTACTCTGATACCAAGTGAATAATCGTGATCCCTTGTGTGTGTGTGTGTGTGTGAACAATCAACCAAATACCAAAATATGTAAAGGTACGAAATTTAAATAATACAGATATTTTGGTAACGAAGTGGAAACTCAATTAAGAGAAAACCCACTCCGAGGCAGCCAAACCCAAGAAATCCATTATTCAGAAGACAAAGCTAGTAACAAAGCAGTAACACTCACATACCTCGATGCAACGATCATACCTTGCACTCTAACACGTAACCCAACGTAAACGCCTCCCAACTAGGTTTCCTACCTGAAGGGGTCTTCAATGGAATCCTTTATCTTAAAGCTCATCTCTAAGATAAACTTCAATGGTTGATTACACACAATACTAAAATAAACTCTAAGAGAGTTAGAACATCTAACAATGTTAGCCTAAACACCCTCTCTTAGCACACTAGAGTTTATATGATACTCTTTACAAAATAACCACTCCTTAAGCCTCTATATATAGGCTTTACTAATCCTAGTTCTAAAAGAAATCGGATTCCCATGGGCACATCCGGACGGACTGCTGATGCATCCGGACTCAAAACAACAACTGACTTTGTGACATCCTACATCGCCTGGGAATGGGGATGCGCTTATATGTATAAATACACCATTTATGATACAATGCGTTTTAAAGCAGTGATGGTCATGAACCTATAAGAACTCCGCAGTTAAGCATGCTTTTGCAAGAGTAATCCAAGGATGGGTGACCTCCTGGGGAGTCTGGTTTGGGGAGCCAAAAGCGGACAATATTTTGTCATTGGATGCAAGTTAGAACAGAAGCTTCTCAATACAGTGGAGGGTCCGGACGAAAATCCACGTCATCTGGACAAATGATGCTTGGTCTGTCGAACGTCCGGACGGTATGATACGTCGTCCGGATGGATGGAACAGTGGACAGATGAGCGTCCAAACGGGATGACACGTCGTCCGGATGGCTGACAAGGAATTAACTTTTCTGATTTGCAAACTGTGCTGAATCTTCTGGAAGCACTTTTGAATAGTGGAATCCCTGTTCAAAAGCACCATTACAAAGAAGTGATTTTGTCCAACAGAATGCAGCCAACACTAAAACTAACAAAAGTAACTAAACTACCCCTTGACCATGAAAAGTGGTTTGGTCACATAAAACACCTTCTTCTTTTTTTTTTTTTTTTTAAAAAAAAAAAAAAAATTGTTGTCACGATCTACATCTTTGTCCAAAAATAAATACAAATTACAATGCTAATCTGACATTTGTTTAGGGAAAAGAGCTTGAAGTAAGTTAGAGATTAAGTCCCAATTAATTCGAGTCAATACATTTCAATTAAGGACCCAGAGCGACCAAAACACGACCGCAACAGCTCTCAACAATGCAGTCCTCAAAAATCAGTGGTTTTGGGATTAGGACCATGAGATATCACACAAGTATAGTCCTCTGAGAGCTCCATTTCAATTGTAGAGAGACAACCCATGAAAATCTGAGAAGAATTCGGAGTCTCCATGCCCAAATTGGCAGACCTAAATGTTGATTTCTTCGCTGATGTCGGCCTCTTGTTCATGGAGTTGGCAGAGTGATTTTAGGTATGTCCGAGAATTTGCAGAAAATGTTATGCTTCATTTTTTTTTTCCAGATCATTTGTTTTTGTAGCACTACTGGAACAAAATCAAAGACAAACCCAAATCACCAAAATCCCTAAAATCCAGTGCCGATAAACAAAATCTCCAAAATCACTTCCTTAAATTTTTGAACATACAGTAAACTCCAAAAACAAGAGGCCGGCACCTCCACAGTCCAACAACAAAATCCCCAAATCATTTGGGGCTGAGGTTGACGTAGCGCAAGCGGATAGACGTGATTGAGAAGCTCTGTTCTCAAAGCACAAATGTTCAACACACATGTTGAAAGAGAAATTTGTATTCTTATTGAGAATCAAAACTATCTTTCTCATTACATTGCATCCCTATTTATAATGAAAACCTAAAGACTTGTAAAGGAAAGAAATATCCCAAGGTGGAAAATAAACGGTATTTTGGTAATAATGGGTGTCAGTAAATATTCCCTAGTTAAAGGAGATACTTGGTTGACAAGGAAAACTCATTTTAGGAAAAAATAAGATACTGAAATCAAATCTACAAGAAAAAGGAAAATACTAAGAAAGCAATAAATCTTCCATCGATCCTACACATCAACCAACTGTCCATCTCAACTTCTGTGCCTATTCACCGAGACAGGTCTCGACTATTTGCCGAGACATATCCTAACGTGTCTCGGTTAGTTGCTGAGACAGAATACCCCTTTTAGATATTGTGTGAGGCAAGATAGGTATCTTGCCGAGGCGCCTCCTCGGATTGTCCTACATCAGTCTCCTCAACTTCAGAAAAACTCAACCTCGAGTTTAGATTAGCATACAGGGGGTCATCCGGATGGTAGGCAAATAAGTCGGGAACCTTGAAGGTATTCGAAATGGACATGTCCTCGGGAAGTTCTACCACATAAGCGTTATCATTGATCTTCTGCTTGACTCGAAAAGGTCCATACTTCTGACTCTTCAGCTTGCCACAGGCCCCGGTTGGAAAGTGATTCTTGCGCAAATGAGCCATGACTAAATCTCCTTCTTGGAAAATCTTCACTCTCCTCTTTGAATCGGTTGCATCTTTGTACTTACAATTGGCCTGCTCGAAATTCAGGCGCACCTCCTCATGGATTTGTTGCACTCAGCCAACCATATGCTAGGCTGCAATGTTCAACCTTGGAAGCTTCAGAAGGGGAACCAAGTCAAGAGCATGCTTTGGAGGTTTGGTGTAGACAATCTCAAACAGTGATTTGCCGGTGGACCTGTTGCTCATGCTGTTGAAGGCAAATTCCACCTGAGGAATATTAACATCCCACTGCTTCGGCTTGTCTCGACAAACACACTTGAGCATGTTTCCGAGAGTGCGGTTGATCACCTCGGTCTGTCCATCCATCTGTGGATGGCAAGTGCTGCTATAGTTCAAGGACGTATCGTGAAAACAAAATATCACTTCTAATTTACCAAGTGTGTGATAGTGTGCAACAAAATATTTAAATTGTGGAATTTAAAAGAGACAAATATTTTGTTGACGAAGTAGAAACTCTGTGAAAAGAAAAACCACTCCAGGCAGCCATACCCAGGATATCCACTATTCAGAAGACAAAGCTAGTATATAGAAATTAACACTCACATACCCTGATGCAGTGATTGTCCCTATGACTCTAACACGAAACCCATCGTGAACACTTCCCAACCAAGTCTCCTACTTGAAAGGGTCTTTGATGGATTCCTTTACCTTAGGGCCGACCCTTAAGATAGACTTCACACGAACTGTTGAGCACACACCGACAACGGCTAGAGAGCTAGTGGATCTTCAATTCTCCCTAAACACCTCTCTAAGCACTATGGAATTCTAGACTGAATTATTACAAGTTACTAGCCTAGAGTCATCTATTTATAGGCTTACAGAAAACCTAACTTTGTTCAAATTTGGACTCTGGTGAGTAGCGTCCAGACGGTCACTTAGCTGTGTCCAGATGGCATTCTATGACCGCCTTTTTAGAATAGCGATATTCTTCCCAAAACAAGATCGCGTTCAGACGGCTTGACCGAGAGTCCAGACGATCAACGTTGTCACTCCTTTTCGCATCCGTAAAGGAGACCTGGAATATTCTAGAACACTGGGTACCGTCCGGACGTCTAGCAATACCTTCCCAAATAGTGTCATCTGAAATGCAAATCTGTGTTGAACTTGGAGTAGCTTGACCTAGCGTCCAGAAGGTGTAGCTCGGTCGTCCAGACAGTTGCAACGCCGAAGATTCTAGACACTGCGAGGCGTCCAAATGCCTTCAAAGGTCCGTCCGGACGGTTGCACAGGAACCGGTTGTTCTGACATAATAATTGCATGGAATCTCCATGGACATCTTCTAAAAACTTATGACCAGACACATCGAATGAAATGAGACACTGTCCATATTACTTGAAGACTCTGAATAGAACGATAATCCTATTAAAAAGCAACCGTTACATAAGGTATTTTTGTCAACCACAATGTTACCAATATAAAATACTAACAAACTCCCCATTTTCCCATTTTGGGACAAAAAATTACTTGACCGGTTTGAAAATATATTCCTGGTCCAAAAACAAAAAATACTCCCCCTTTTTGTTTCAAAAGAACAAAGGGTAAACAGAGTATTAGAGAAAAACCATTGGTATAAAAATACACAAAGTCTCATAAAGGTAAATTGTTCTTAAATAACAAAAAAAAAATAAGAACAAATAAAGAGAGTAATAAAAACTCTCAATCCTCATCATCATCAGGCTTAGGGTGATGATAGCTCAAGCATTCCCGAATGTTGATCTGACTCTGCTCGACACACTCTTCAATAATACTGACTTAAGCTGAGCAAAAGCATCTTCAATGTTGAAGGTAGGAGGCACAGTCTGAGATGATGATGTAGTAGCTAAAGAGTCAACTTGAACTGGTGGAGGCTAAGGAACTTCGCCTTAACCCTCGTGCCGTAATTGAGCATTTGACTTCATGAGAGTATGTTTTACAAGAGGATCTGGTATCCTTGATTTGGGCTCAGAATCAGAAATGTTTGTCACAAACTGAAGACAGATTTGAGTGATCAAACACCTTAAGGAAAGACTAGTGTTCGTCTCATCACGAACCTCAAGCAATGTGTGCATAATGTGCTTGCACAGATAGAAGGGTGCCTGCATCACGATAGCATACAGAAGGCTGGCCTTCTTGAGGGTAAGCTCAATTCGACGGGCTTGAGGCCAAAAGTTTGTCACCACAATTTTTGCCAAAAACTTGTGCATAGGAGCAAAGGAACCAATCCTGATATGAGAGTGGTCTCTCTTCTCCCCTTGTGGTCAAGCCTCAAAGAAATCCAAGAGGTAGTCAATGCTAGGAGCCTCAACTCCTTCAGGGAATGGAACCCTTGGAATAGGTAGCACTAGGACCTCGATCACAGGACTCATAAGATGTGGGTCAATTTGAAGGGTGTGCCCTCTGACTAAACTTTGCATGATCAGGCCTTTGTCGTCATCTTGAGTCATAATCATATGGCCGTAGAATTCTTGCACTAGTCTAGGAAAGGCCGGGTAGGCACAATTGTAGAGATACTCCCACTGGTTCTCTTGAATCATCTGGCCAATAGAGAGTAAGACTAGATCCCTTAGATCTACACATAGAAGATTCCGCTCGGATAGAACTTGTCGCTTCTCCATGCGGAGACGTCTGTCAGCTACAAATTCTTCAACTCTTTGCCTGACTCTGGGTGGATAATTATCTGAAAACATTTTTCCTGGACTAAAACAAAGAAAATATTCCAAGAAATAACATGGAAACATTAAATCCTGTTAGTTTTTTAAAAAAATTGGGCATTATGACGACTGTAAAATGGACTATCCCAAAAATTACAGATCGTATAAATATCCAAAATATAGTCCACAACACAGACAATATCAATATCTCAACCCAAAATAGAGAATATTATCAGTAAAAAGCATTTTAACTCACTTAAACCCAAAAAAAACTAATAATCCCTAAAGTTCCACTATTTTAAACATAAAACCTGAAAAGGATCATGAAAAAAGATAGAGAAACATACATGGGATGGAGATTAAACATAAAAGGACAAGTGCACGTGAGAAAAGCACGTGAAAAACTCAAGAAAAATAACGCACATGATGTGGTCTTTTGTTTACCAAAATATATCAATAATAAAATTTCCACTCGCAATAGTACGAATCCTTGAAGGATAAGACTATATTGATGGTGTCGAACCTCAAGGACTGTGTAGGTGTTATTATCAAGCTTTTCGAGATTAAATATAACTTAATTTAAAAGATGTTTGATTTTTGTTTTCTAAAAATAAATGCATAAAAGTAAAAAGACATAAATTTAAAGGGAATATTGATGAGATAAAGAATATGGGATTGATTTCACCACTCACCACATAACAATGGTCAATAATAAATTAACAAGGAAAATTCATACTATGCATGATAAAGGGCTCGTCTCACTCGAGTAGTCAAGAAATTACCTCTAAAGAATAAGTATAATCCATCTTCGGTTGGTACGGACCGTCCACCTAACCACTAAGATGTTGTACGACCCATCTTCCCTAGGCATGGATTAGCTACGTCTTTAATAGGATTCACACAATCAATGGAATGGTATAACCCATCTTCGGTTGGTATGAACTGTCTACCTAAATTACACTAAACTAAGATGTAGTACAATCCGTCTTCCCTAGGCATGGCCTATCTAACCCTCTTGATCATATGTCAATTAAAACCGTTGTATAACAATCATTCACATAATCACAGAAAATATGAAGGATTGAGTTCAATCAATATAAAAGACTTTCTAAGACAAGATAAAAAATTCATAATGATTGAATATAAACATTAAGATCAATTCTCACAGTTATACAACCATCATGCATATAAAAAATCCAAAATTAAAATATAATTAAACCATCGTTACTTGGAAAAGGCTACATCAACACCCTATTAGGAATTTAGCCGCTTATTGTAGTGTTGGGATGGCCTTCTGCCATGGTATTCTCCTCTTCAACTTCTCAGGCCTCCAAGAAATTTTTTTGTCTAAAGCTAAGCACAAGTACAAGCACAAGCATAAACACAAGCACAAATGCAAGCACAAACACAAGCACACATTCTCTTGAAGCTTATGGGTCTATATATAGAGACTATGAGAGGCCTAGAAGCACTTGGAATTCCAGAAAAATCGTCTCTTGAGTCTTCTTGTCGAAGTAGGAGATTGAAACTTCAATCTAAGTAGGAAAAGGATTCCAAATTCGTCCAGAATTGTGGTCTGTTATTGCGGGGCAATTTTTGCATAGTAAACGTCCGAATTAGGGAAAAGCTATTTCTAACATATTTGTTTAATTTTTTATTGTCTTTCTAACTCCAGAAATTTTATTGCAATACGATATCTGAGTCAAAAGTTATGATCAAAATACTGAGATATGTGCAGAATCCAAATTTGAACCCAATCCGATTTTGACTCTTAATGGAGAAATTTCGATTTAGTCCTTCTCTTGATTTGATTAAACTTCACCACATCATATAGGTCTTCTATTATGATTGGTTAAGCTTAAACATATCTTTTAGGTCTTTTCAAAGTTTGCTTTAAGCCCAAAATTAATGGAATTAATTGCATCTTTATTTAAAACCTAAAAACATTAAAACAACACAAAATCAAACAAATAATATTGCTAAGGAATTAACATAGATAAGTTAAGGGCCTTGAATGTGTAACATTCAACGTTTATCACACCCCCAAACTTACGTATTGCTAGCCCCTTAGCAATACAAAACAAGAAATAAAACTAAAACAAGAAAATAAATCCTTCTTTCGTGGGATGTATGATTGCATTTAGCGTATGCAACAAGCCTTTTAAACCCCTAGGACTCCCTAGTGGACAAGTGAAGTCTCGTGAAGGTTTGCCAGTAATGATACCCACAAACATTATTCCTACTATGTTATCCCCAAGAATGTAGCATCATAAAAATAATGGTTCTCATTCATTGGTAAGCTTAAGAAAATAAACTCCATCTTCACAATTTCAAGGAATTAAAAATTAAGTTACTAACATGGCATTATGAGATATCACAAGATTCAACTAGTGTAAAGTGAACTTAACACATAGTCATGAGATTTCAAAATTAATCACTCAAAATTCATTGGACTCCCCATTAGATAAAACAACCAAGGCATATATATTTATTATTCTGCAGGCTGTGCAATGCTTAGCTCCCTTAAGCTTTCTAATTGACCCATATAACGAGTGTTAGGTCAATGACTCCCAAACCAGATGGTTTTAGGACATTAGGTGTAAAACACCCTAACGACTTACTAAGTCGAGTAAAAAAGACAACGAAGCTAAACTTAGCCATTTTATCAATCAAAACAAACTTTCACCTTTTGACGTGAATACTCAATGCTTAATGAGGCAAGAGATCCAGTTACTCAGTGAAAAGCTCAAAGTGATCAATATTATTCTTTCTTCTTCTTCTTTTTTTCTTTTTTTTTTTATGCCAAGGTTATTCCTCTAATAAGTTACCCAGTTGCATTCAAGATATTGATAACAGTCATAACTGATTTCAAATTTCATACCCCACAGACTACGTGCTAGTGTGCTTGTGAGAATCAAATTGAAACAAGTACTATCTCATGCTGCCAAAGAAAATAACAAAACTTCTTAATTCCTTAGTCAAGTGATCATGTGTTCATCATGTTAAGCTCACCAATGAAATACGAATCAGAATTCAAAATCAACAGCAAGCTCAAGAATAATATAGCAAAATATTGGATAGTGTTTTGTTCTTCCATACCCCCAAACTTGAATCACACATTGTCCCCAATGAGTGTATAGAACTAAACATAACAATAAGATGATATGAATACCTGAATGAGCATATGCGGGGCATATCATACCCCCAAACTTGATTGTAAAAACACATGTCTTGAAAAAGAGAGTGATACTCCAACCAAATACTAGTCAAGTGCAACACATTTTTGTAAAAATATAAACTAAGAATGAAGCAACAATGGAGAAGATAAACCTGGACGAAGATCATGTACCCTAGCCTGATAGAGGACTCGAGCGTACAGGGCATGTGCTTGAACCTATGAAGCTGACTCATTTAGTCAAAATATATGGGATCCGCCAAGCCAATGGAATCCACGTCCTTGATGCACTCAGTGCTCTCTGACCTTTAAGTTTAAATTTGAAGCACCAATCTTTTCTTCTCTTTGACCAAGGAGAATAAATTTTACCTACAGAAAGGTAATTTTGAATGCCCGCATATCGAGGTAGATTCTTTTGAGTATTCTCAAACAGTTTCTCATCCGGAAGGGAATCATGAATTGGAATAGAATGAGGAGAATACACAAGGAAGTTTTCTACCTTGATGGTCTCTTTTTTCTCTTCTAATATCCCTAACAAACTACTCTCTTGACCTTTTGGTAAATCACAAGCAATAGGGGCTTGGGGTTCATATGGCGTCTTGAGAATAAGAGTGGGTGATGAAAGAGCCATAGTGCTCGCTTCCTCTCCTTTTGCCCGATGTAGAGCTTGTGGGGCATCAATTTGCTCCTCATTCCTCTCTTCCCCATGAGTTTTGACCACTTCTCCATCCTTCATTGTAGTGATGGCTTGCTCATTATAAAATGTACTCTCATCTACCACGTAGTGTCCATCAAGATTGGCCACCAACTGTCTTTGAAGCTCTTCTTCTTCTCTATTGAGGTGGTTCATGATTTGTTCAAAGTGAGCATCCATCCTGGCTTCCATCTCGGCAAAGAATTGAGGAGTATATTGTTCCTATTGAGACTGTTGCTGTAGAGGCCAGTAGATGGGAGATGGCTCCTCTTCGTGAGCTTTGATCTTGGCAATGGATTCAGAGTGAGAGTTCAATGTTTGATTGAGAGAGGTCACTGTCTGAGTGAGTCTCTGATTGATCTCGCCCATAAGTTTTAATATTTGAGCTTAAACGTCAGAATCTGACTGAGGAGATGGTGTAGCCTGATAAGAAGGCTACCAGTTATCCTCAAAGTCAGCACAATATGGAGATGATTGCCATTGCTGGTGGGGAGGATGGAAGTTAGATGGTGGATAGACTACTTGATCATTAAACTGCAGATATGCCTGATGGTATAGTTCATGAAATTGTGGAGCATAATTTTCAGGAGCTTGAGCTTGAGCTTGTCACGAAATATTAGACTGGTTGCTCCATCCCGGATGATCGGAATCACAGTATGGCTCATTCCTCGGTCTAGAGAATTGTGTGTTCATATGCTCATAAGAATAGTTAGAAAATTGTTCTGCAGTAGGACAATCTTTAACATGATGATAATGACTATAGCAAAATATATCAATAATAAAATTACCACTCGCAATAGGACGAATCCTTGTAGGATAGGGCTATAATGAGGGTGTCGAACCTCAAGGATTGCAGGGGTATTACTATCAAGTTTTTCGAGATTAAATATAACTTAATTAAAAAGATGTTTGATTTTTATTTTATTTATAGATAAGTTAAATGCATAAAACTAAAGACATAAAAATAAAGATAGTAGGGATGAGATAAAAAATAGGGGATTGATTTCACCACTCACCGCATAACAATGGTCAATAATAAATTAACAAGAAAAATTTATACTATGCATGATAAAGGACTCGTCTCACTCGAGTAGTCAAGAAATTACCTCTAAAGAATAAGTATAATCAATCTTCGGTTGGCATAGACCGTCCACCTAACCACTAAGATGCGGTACGACCCGTCTTCCCTAGGCATGGATTAGCTACGTCTTTAATAGGATACATACAATCAATGGAAAAGTATAACCCATCTTCGGGTGGCACGAATTGTCTACCTAAATTACACTAAACTAGGGTGTAGTACGATTTGTCTTCCCTAGGCATGGCCTGTCTAACCCTCTTGATCATTTGTCAATTAAAACCGTTGTATAACAATCATTCACATAATCATAGAAAATATGAAGGATTGAGTTCAATCAATATAAAAGACTTTCTAAGACAAGATAAGAAATTCATAATGATTGAAAATAAACATTAAGATCAATTCTCACAGTTATACAACCATCATGCATATAAAAAATCCAAAATTAAAATACAATTAAACCATCATTACTTGGAAAGGGCTACATCAACACCCTATTAGGAATTTAGCCCCTCATCATAGTGCTGGGATGACCTCCTGCCATGGTATTCTCCTCTTCAACTTGTTAGGCCTCCAAGAAGAATTTCTGTCTAAAGCTAAGCACAAGTACAAGCACAAGCACATGTACACCTTCTCTTGAGGCTTAGGGGTCTATTTATAGAGACTATGAGAGGCCTAGAAGGTCTTGGAATTTCAGAAAAATCGTCTCTTGAGTCTTCTTGTCCAAGTAGGAGATTGAAACTTCAATCCAAGTAGGAAAAGGATTCCAAATTCGTCCAGAATTGCGGTCTTTTATTGTGGAGCGATTTTGGCATAGTAAACATCCGAATTAGGGAAAAGCTATTTCTGACATATTTGTTTAATTTTTTATTGTCTTTCTAACGCCACCAATTCCATTGCAATAAAATATTTGAGTCAAAAGTTATAATCAAAATACTGAGATATGTGCAGAATCCAAATTTGAACCCAATCCGATTTTGACTCTTAATGGAGAAATTCCAATTTAATCATTCTCTTGATTTGATTAAACTTAACCACATCATATAGGTCTTTTATTATAATTGGTTAAGCTTAAACATATCTTCTAGGTCTTCTCAAAGTTTGCTTTAAGCCCAAAATTAATGGAATTAATTGCATCTTTATTTAAAACCCGAAAACATTAAAACAACACAAAATCAAACAAATAACAATGCTAATGAATTAACATATATAAGTTAAAGGCCTTGAATGTGTAACATTCAACGCTTATCAGCACAAATGTCCAAAAACCAAAGAGAAAAGGGAGGACTGTCGTGTGGCGTATAGGGAATGCAATATAACCCTGTAGGGTTCCCCGTCCGAACGGATCACTAAAGTCATCCGGAACCAGCGTGCCACGTAAGTGATCGGCACTACTGCGCACATCCGGACCAGATGTTGGAATGTTCGAACGAAACTACAACACCGTCTGGACATATAGAACAACTGTCCGGACGCTTCACACAAAAAAAAAAAAAAAAAAGAAGCTAAAATTAGAGAGAAAAAGAGCAAAAAAAGTTTTCCCAAGAAAATTTTCAAAACACGCATCTATAAAAAACTGATAATGTAGTTCAATAGCATTTTAACATCGATACTAAAATATGACGTGGAGTTAAGTAATTAACTAGCAAAAATTAGGGGTGGGCACTGGCCGAATTGGGCTGGATTTGCATGTTTTCCACAACCCGCCCCGTAGTGAACGGGTTTAAAAATTGAGATCCGCAACCCGCATAACGAATGGTCAACCCATTGGGACTTGGGTAGCACGGATCGAGACGGGTTCATGCAGGTTCAGGTATTCTTTTTTTTTTCCTGGGCCCAAAATAAAAAAAATAAATACTGAAAGTTTGAAATACCAAAAGCCATTTGAGATAGAGATGAAGACAATCTGAAATACCTGCAGTAACAGTCAGCTTATACTCCTCACACTTATTTGGTTCTGCTGCTAAAGCACATGAATACAATACATCTAAACACCTAAAAGTTTGATTTGGTTGTTAGCACTAGGGGAAAAGAAAAGCAAACTTTTAGCCAAATCACGCTTGTGAAAATGCGATTTGGAACAAGTTTCTTTCTGATTAGGCTATTTAGAGAAGATCTAGATGAAAATGGAAGAAGGAAATTGAAATGGATTGAATCATAAATGGAAATACAGAAATCAGGCAAGTTCGAGGATGCCAATCCCTCCAAAAGACTGTTCAATACAATTCCAAAGTTAGGTTAGATTTCTACCGGTTGGGCTTATATACTGCCTTCCCCAGCTTTATTACAAAACGCATGAGATAGCCCCAAAACGACTAGGCTGCTTATTTAGACAAAACGACTAGCTTATCTATGTAAAACACACTGAAGCCACTAAGCTCCAAAGCACTGCCGTTTCAATCAGCTTGAGTGAGACCCATCTGTCTCGCACACACCAGAGCTTCCACCACTTTCTGCCATGTAGCTTCCCTTCGCAAGACAACCCCTTATCCCTAGACCTTCTCCAAGCTTCCACATACTCCTATTCTGCCCAAATCTCTTCTCAGCCAAGCTTCAGTAGAATGCCCATGACACAATACACGTACGTGGTAGATTCTACCACGGAAGTCCATGAACGCTGGCAGATAAAATCTATAAGTTGCGTATGCATCCGCAACGACGAGTGAAGATTTGACGACAACAGAGGACTTGGACAACAACGAGTGAAAGAAGGTAAAAAGGAGGAGGAGATGCGACACTTGGTATATGAGACTGAAAGAAGAGAAAGAGAAGTCATGTTAGGTTAGGGGTTCACGATTTTGGCCTTTGGCTTTGGGGGAAAATCTGATGCTATGCCTATACGGTTTCAGTTTTATTGAAAATTTCACTTGGTTTAAAACTGACTTCGGGGCGGGGCGAGTTTGAGGATTGGAGAAAATCCATTTTCGTAATCTGCCCCGTGAGTCATGGATCAACAATCCTTCAATCCTCATAAGCTTTAATTCACGCAATATCCGTGAACATCAGGGCGGGGCGGGGCGGATCTTTGGGTGCGGGTGGGCTCTGCCCACCTTTAGCAAAAATTTCTCTGTAGAAGAATTTTTTAAAGAGTATACTTAACTCATGCAATGCATGTGTGTGTGGGCACTTTCTCAATAAGGTATGATCTTTGCTGATATGATTTAAAGCAACTGAATTTTCTAAAGAGAGAATTTTCATAGTTAAATCAATCAAAAGTCAAACATTATCTTACTAGGACATAGTCACCCTCATCTATTACTCTCCCCTTAAGAAGCAGTGCTATTTTGAATTTTTACTTGCACTATGAAGGACAAGATATATAGTTGAGTTAGCATAGAAGTAGTGAAATTCATATAATAATAAGCTCAGATGTATAACTACTTGTTTCATTTTGGTGTTGCAACATAGAGAGGAAGCCAAAATTTTTGGGGTTAGGTTCAACTAGAGAGTTGGTCAATTTGACAATCTTAGCACATAAATAATCTCTCTAAAAGAATATTCAGAAGCAAAAAATCAGAGATAAAAAAAATAATGTACCTTAGGGGAGCCTTGGATAATGCACAATTTCTTTGCATGAGGAAATCAATTATCTATCAAAAAGATGCAGCAGGGAACCTATGCAGATATCAAGCATGAACTTTGAGTTATATAAAAGCGAACATAATTAAAGCACCAAGAACAGAAACATCAGGTAAAAGTACATAGGATATCTTGAAAGCTAAATAAGGGAATAAAAATTTGCATCTTTCCTCCCCTTTTTCTTTGTTGAAAAATAAAAGCAAGAAAAAAACAAAAGCATGCTAATAAGGAAAAGAAAATACATCTAGTCCAAGCATATAGTAGATAAGGGCAAACCTGACCTCAGGGAAAGAGGATTAACTATACCAAGATAGAAAAGCAGTCATCCGACATGCTTTTTCTATCATCCCTATTTAATACCTACAGAGATATCTCAAGACAAACAAGAGAGAATATAAGGATTGGAAAAAATGGTTCCATAACAACTATGCAAAAGCACTTACAAGATATGTCAATAAAAAAATTATGCAAGTGTACCTTAGGGGAGTGGGCATCCTCTTCCTTGTCTTGTCCTCCCTTCTTTAGCTGTAACTCCAAATATCTTACCAGATCTCGCATGAAAGAGCTGACAAAGGGTGTTCCTTCATAGAAGGATTCCTTTTTTGGAGTCTTCAGTCTCTCCACATGAGGTTTCTTGGAAACCCAAGCCTTCTTTGCTGGAATAGGCCTTTGCTGCTGCTGATGCCTTGGAATAGGATTTCTAGGAGGAGGTCCATAATGCCTGGGCGACTTCTTTTAAGGTGAAGGACCCCTAGGCCGGACATGACTGTTAACTCAACACTGGTGACACATGGGAGTTTTAGGAGCCTGCCTATATGACTTCTGTTACTATTTTATGTTGGCTACATTCTGGATGACAAAAACACTTTATGTAATGGTTGCTATTTAAATAGGATTATTGGTCTTATTCAGAATCTTCAAGTTATAGATAGTGTTTATTTCAAGCCATGTGCCTTGTCAAAAGTTTCTAGAAGATGTTCATGAAGATTCCATGCAAATTTCAAGTCAACTAGCCGGTTCCTATGCCACCGTCCGGATTCACCTTTGAATGCGCCTGGACACCCCGCAGTGTCTAGAAGCTTCAGCGTTGAAGACGCCTAAATGTCAAGGTAACACCGTTCAGACGCTAGGTCAAGCTTCTCCAATTTCTACACGAAGTTGGATTTCTGTCGACACTTATTTGGGAAGTTTCTACAAGACGTTCGAAAGCAACCCAGCGTTCCAGAATATTCCAAGTTTCCTTTACGAACATGGAAAAGAGTTATGGTGAAGACCGTCTAGACGTGGTCCTGTTTTGGGAAGAATCACGCTATTCTGGGAAGGTGGTCGCAAAAGACCGTCCGGAGGAGGCTATCTTCCGTTCGGACACTCCACAGCCAGAGTCCGAATTTGTCTAGAATTAGGTTTTCTGAAGACTATATATAGATGGTTCTAGGCTTGTTATTTGTAAGAATTCAGTATAGAATTCTATAGTACTTAGAGAGGGTGTTTTGGGAGAATTCAAGATCCGCTAGCTCTCTAGCCATTGCCGGTGTCTGCTCAACAGTTTGTATAAAGTCTATCTTAGGGGTCGGCCCTAAGGTAAAGGATTCTATCAAAGACCCCTTCAAGTATGAGACTTGGTTGGAAAGTGTTCACAATGGGCTTCGTGTTATAGTTAAAGGTATCACTACTGCAATAGGTTTTGTGAGTACGAGTGCTTTTATAACTTGCTTTGTCTTTGGATAATGGATTTCCTGGGTTTGGCTGCTTCGGAGTGGTTTTTCTCTTCACAGATTTTCCACTTCATCAACAAATATCTTGTCTCTTTTATTTTTTTGCATTTAAGATATTTTGTTCTACACGGACACACACTTGGTAATTTAGAAATCATTATTTGTTTTCAATTGATATTGGAGTTTGGTATACTCTGTTTAAGATTTATTTCTTGAGTGTGATCTTTTTTACTTCTTTTTTTTTTTTATATAATGTCTCAATCTCTTCATTGCATTCTTGTTTTTGATGGCACGAATTATGGGTATTAGAAAGCTAGTATGTGCTTCTTTTTAAAATCTATTGATGTTTGGTAAGTTGTAGAAATTGGTTGGATTAAACCAGAGGCTACAACTGCCGAACTATCTGTGGCTCAAAATAGTGCAAGACTTGTGAATCCGCTAAAGAAGCATGGCAAATCTTACAAACAACATATGAGGGCACCGAACTTGTTAAATCTACCAAGCTCCAGATGTTGATTTCTAGATTTGAAGAAATTAAGATGTTAGAGAATGAGGCATTCGGTGAGTTTTACACCAGGATCAACGACTTGAGAAACTTGATGGTCAGTCTCAGGAAGAGGGTCTCTGATGTAAAACTCATCAAAAAGATTCTAAGGTCTTTGCCAAAGCGTTTCAGGATTAAGGTGGCTTCCATTGAAGAAAGCAAGGACTTAGATTCTATGAAGATTGAAGAGTTGGTGGAATCTTTTCAAACTTATGAGTATTCCCTACCCCCAGTCAAGAAAGCAAAAGGGATGGCCTTCAAAGCAACTAAAAGCAAAGTCTCATTAGATGAAGACTCAGACAATGAAAAGGAATTAGCCATGATCGCCAATAGGATCAATAAATTGATGAAGACTGATAAATTCATCGAAGGACTGAAGGAAACTCAGAGTGAAGCAGAGCTAAAAGAAGATCCAAGAGGTCAGAGATGTTGTGAGTGCTCTGGCTTTGGGCACATGAGAACTGAATGTGCAAATCTTAAGCAGGCTAAGGGGAAGGCTTACATTGCAACTCTCTGTGATGAGTCTGAGAAAGAAGAAAAATCTCCTTAGAATTTTCTAGCATGTGTGGCTCCGCATGAAGACCAGGACGATCTTCACTACTTTGAGCATAGTGACAAAAAACTAAAAGAGGAATATTGTGTCTTGTACATGGAACTCATGAAGATGAGAGAGTCCAATCAGAAGAAGGTGATGAAGATGAACACTATGAAAACAAAAAGAGACACATTACTTTAGAAGATAATGGACTTGAAAGATAAATTGATGGATGCACAGTTATAGTTGGAGAAGTTCTCAAACAACAAGCTAGCTCAGATGCTGACAGAAGTGCTCATTTGACAAAACTGGTCTTGGGTATATAGCTACTGATTCCTCCAACATTGCTTCTACTTCTGAAATTGTGTTTGTGAAGCCCTCAGGTTCAGAACCTCAGAATGACAAAGGTAAGGCTATTATGGTTTCTTGTGAGAATGATAATACTACACCTGCGAAATCTAAGCATTCTACAGAGAGAAGCCTACCTACATGTCATCATTGTGGGATGATGAGACATATTAAACCAAATTATGGTCAGTTAAAATTTCCAAGAACTTGGAATAAGAAGAATCCTTCCAAGGAGGAAAAAGATGTTGAAGAACATTCCAAGAAAAAATATGTTCCTCCACGTAGGAGACAACCCACTCAAAAGTTTGTCACTATTTGTCATCACTATGGGTTGAGCAGTCACATCTGACCCAAGTACCCACACGTACTTGGTCAGAGGTCTAAAGTGAAGAAGGAGTTGCCAAAGAAAGATTCTGTTTGCACCAGACCTTCTTGGAAGCGTCAAGCTCAGAGGAAACTATCAAGGTATGCTCCACTAGTGCACAAAACTCTCATATGTCTCCAATGTGGAGTTAATTGTCATGTCAGACCTATGGGTCCTCGGCCTCAGAAGGACCCACCTAGAAAGTCTGAACCTCATGCAAGATATCCTGCTCCAAGGCATCAATGACAATAGTAGAGGTTAGTTCCTATAAAACAGGCCTGGTTATCGAAGAAGAACAAATCTCAACATCATGAGGAAAAGCTGCAGACGCCTAAAAAGGATCCATCCTTTGAAGAATTGCCTATTACTGGCAGCTTTATGCGGAACTTAATCAAATATATGGAACTGCTATTGAATGATGGAGGACAGGATAGGCACACTCACTTCCCAAGGGGAAGCGGACCCATCTAGTAGGTGAAGTCACACATGCATAGGATTGTGGTTCCTAAATCCTAGTGCATGTCAGGTACACTTGCATTGCATCTTTTATATTGTCATATCCTGTGCATGCTTTGCGTATTTGTTATGGAACCAATTTGTCTATCCTTATATAGTTTCTCTTGTTGTCTTGAGAAATTTCTACAGGTATTTCATAGGGATGACAGACAAAGCATGTCGGGCGACTGCTTTTCTATCTTGGTATAGGTAAACCTCTCTCCCTGAGGTCAGGTTTGCCCTTACCTTACATGCTTGGACTGATTGTCTTTTCTTTTCCTTTTATGCATGTTGCTTTGTTTAAAAAAGAAAAAAGAAAAAAGAAAAGGCGAATTTGATGCAAGGTATCTTCTACAGGTTTTCAGCTATCTCTTGTATATTTATCTATTTTGACAGTTCTCTGTGCTTTGATAGAATATGCATTCATATGCTTAAGATTCTAAAGTCTGATATGTGTTGAGTTCTCCTGCTGCATCTTTGGTTGCTTTTCTCATGCGATGAAATTGTGCACTATCCATGGCTCCCCTAAGGTACATTTTTTTATCTCTAATTTTCTATTTCTGAAAATTCTTTTTAGAAAGATTTTTTATGTGCTAAGATGGTCAAATTGACCAACTCGCTAGTTGAACCAAGCCCCAAAATTCTGGCTTTCTTTCTAGGTTGCAGCACCAAAAGGAAACAAGTAGTTATACTTCTGAGCACTTTGTTATATGAATAAATTCACTGCTTTTGTGCTGACTCAACTTTATATCTTCTCCTTTATAGTGCAAGTAAAAAGAAAAATAGTGCTACTTCTTAGGGGGAGAGTATCAGATGAGGGTGACTAGGCCCCAGTAAGATAAGATTTGACTTTTGACTGATCTACCTTTGAATTTATCTCTTATTTAGAAAATTCAGCTGCTTTAAATCATATTAGCAAAGATCATACCTTATTGAGAAAGTCTTCACACACACACTCATTGTTTGAGTTAAGTTGACTATTGAAAGATTTCTATCTGTAGGGAAATTTGTTGGTGTATAATGGCTACATTCTATTAGACAAAATCACTTTTATGTAATGATGCTTTTATACAAGGAAGCTATTTTTTTCCAGTTTCTACACTTCTGTTTTTTTCTTCAAAAAGACTCTGTTTAGTTCCCTTGCAACCGTCTGGACAATGTGATATTCTGCCCGGACGCTCAACTGTCCAAGCATCATCCATCCGGATGACGAGAACTTTCCGTCTGGACCTTCCTTTGTCTCGAGAAGCTTTGAACTGTTCCAGCTGGCATCCATCCGAACATTTTTTGCAGTATGTCCAAATGACACTCAATGTTCGATCAACTATGAGATTTCTTTCCAAAACACAGATATGGGAAGACAGCTGCAACCGTCCGGACGATGTGTGTTCCCGCCTGGACGTGCTCATTCATAAGGCAAGTCGTGCAATCAAAATCAAGACGTCCAGATGTTAGTCCTCATGGTCTAGACGCTGGAACTTCATATATGGAAATTAATTGCATCAGATCAACCTTCCGGATGACAGATCCTATGGTCAGGATGTGCAAAGCCTTAATATGGAAATTGCATGTACCTAAAGTGCGATCGTTTGAACGCTAGGGCAACACCATCCCGACACGGCTCAATTCAAGAAAGAATTTCAGCGAAATTTGGTAAGCCGATCTCATAGTTATCCGTCCGGACGTCTTATGTCTACCATCTAGACGGCGCCTAGGTATTTCAAAGCTAGACCCTCATTTAAACCTGCAGCCAATAAATAGAGGCCCCTAGGCTTGAGAATTGTAAGAATTCGGTATTGAATTTCGTAGTGCTTAGAAAGTTATATTCTAGAGTTATTGTGTTGAGTTAGTCTCTCTCAAGCCGTTGCCAAGTGCTGTTGCTGTACTGAGCTGAAGTCTATCTTAGGGGTTGGTCCTAAGTTAAAGGATTCCATTAAAGACCCCTTCAAGTAGGTGACTTGGTTGGGAGGTGTTTGTGTTGGGTTACACGTCAGAGTTCAAGGTACGACCACTACATAAGGTTATGTGAGTGCTATTGCTTTTGTAACTAGTCTTGTTTTCTAAATAGTGGATATCCTGGAGTTAGTTTCCCCGGAGTGGTTTTTCTCTTAATTGACTTTCTACTTCGTCAACAAAATATCTGTCTCTGTTAATTCCGCATTTTGATATTTTGTTGCACACTTTTGAACACACTTGTTTAAATTGGAAGTCACAGATTTTACATTTGGTATCATAGCTTAGTACACTCTATTAAGATTCAATTCTTGAGTGTTATCTTTCCTTTTGACTTCTTGTTTTATTTCAATGTCTCAAAATCTTAATATTGTTTCTACCTTTAATGGTACGAACTATGGCTATTGGAAAGCTTGTATGTGGTTCTTTTTAAAATCAATTGACTGTTGGAATATTGTTGAAACTGGTTGGACTAAGCCAGCGGATGCAACTCTCGAACTCGTCACTGAGAAAAATGCATGACTTTCTAATGATAAAGCCCTCCATGCTCTATGTCAAGCGCTTTTACCGTCTGAATTTGTAAGAATCTCAAACAGTGAATCCGCTAAAGAAGCGTGGCAAATCTTAGAAACAACATATGAATGCACTAAACTTGTAAAATCTGCCAAACTTCAAATATTGATTTCTAGATCTGAAGAAATTAAGATGTTGAAAGATTAGACATTCGGAGAGTTTTACTCCAAAATGAGCGACCTAAGATACTCAATGGTGAGTCTGGGGAAAACCATCTCGGATGTAAAACTCATCCGTAAAATTCTAAGATCTTTGCCTGAGCATTTAAAAATCAAGGTGACTACAATTGAAGAGAGCAAAGACTTGGAAGAAATGAAGATTGAAGAGTTGGTGGGTTCTCTTCAAACTTATAAGCTGTCCTTGCCCCCGGTCAAAAAGATGAAGACCATTGCCCTGAAAGCTTCCAAGAAGAAGGTCGAAGTCTCATCTGGAGATGATTTGTAGGATGAAGAAAAAGATGTGGCTATGCTAGCCAAATTTTTTGGAAGATTAATGAAAAATGAGCGGTTCAAGAAGAAGTTTTCCGAAAAAATAAAGAAAGCCCCCAGAGAATCTGAACTTGAGGAAGCTGAGAAGAAAGATCCCAGAGGCCCAAGATGTTTCGAATGCTCAGGGTTTGGGCATATACGGGCTAATTGTGGGAACTTCAAGCAAGGAAAGGGGAAGGCATACAATGCGACTCTCAGTGATGAGTTCGAAGAAGAAAAAGCTCTTGAGCAAGAAAAATTTCTAGCCTTTGTGGCTCCTCATGTAGAAGAGGAAGGTGCTGATGTGCAAATTTTAATAACTCGCAAGCGGATGAATCGTTTGCGATATAGTGTGTGGGCAAATGGGAGGTCGAATCCACAAGGAATTGCGTTGTAAAAATAAATTTTATTTAGATTAACTTTATTTTAACCTAGAGCCAAATATTTTGATTTTGATTTTTTTTTTTTGTCAAACAAAATAACAAACAAAAATAAAACTGAATAAGAACAATTTATAAAGAAAGACATTAAGGTATCGGAATTCACCAAATCAAATCAAACAGCCTACTCTCGCATTTTATTCATAAATTCAACTCAATAAACTTGATACTCAAATTCTTAAGTAACAAAGCATGAAAATATTTGAAGAATTCAACTCAACAAATCACAACTATTATCACATTTTAATCAAAATCATCTATTGTATTCGGAAATCACAATAGATACCCCAATGTCAAAGAATTCAATCGATGTATCCATTGATTAAATTACAACAAACATCAAATAAAAATCGTCAATTTAAAGAATACAATTCAATAAATTGACATGGAATTTGAATATACATAAAAACATTGAATCTATGAATATCATGACAAGAGTATAGGTGTTATCATTGATGAGCTTTCATCCTCAACCTTAGTTGAGGATTTTAGCCTCTCATGATTAAAAACATAAAAAACTCTTGAAATGACATCATGAAATAATAAAAGTGAAGAAGAAAACCAGGAACAAAAATTTAATAAAAGTAAAATGAAAACAATAAATTAAAACAATGGGAAAGAAAGGAAGAACGAAGACGAAATAACAATAAACAAAAGATAAGTAATAAATAAAAAAGAAAGAAGAACAATTGAAAATTAAATAACTTTAAATAAAAGCGATGAATTAAATAACAAAGAAAATAAAGAACAATGGAAAATTTAAATTAAAAGAACTAAGAACAAAGTAACTTACAAAGAAAAGAGCTAAGACAAGTGCTCTGAAGAGAAAAATTGATATGTACAATGATCGATGCTCTAAGTGGTGCCTAGCATGGGGTATTTATAACAGAAGATTAGGTTAAACCTAACTTTTATAAAATGGCACCTCTACCCCTCTAAACCCTAACTGGAGAAAAGAATGCTAGGGTTTAGGACCATATTTTCAAAATTGCGCCTCTACCCTTCAAAAACCCTAATAAAAGAAAAGAATGCTAGGGTTTGGAGTGTCTGCAGCCACCAGGAGCAAGGAAATTCGCGTTCTTATATTGCGGGACACTTATAACGTAGCAGACATTCGAATTAGGAAAATTTTATTTCACAATGATTTGTAGCATTTTTGAATTAGCTTTCCAATGCCACTAATTTCACCTTAATTCGATGCTTGAACTGAAAGTTACGGTCAAAATACTATGACTTGTGCAAAACCTGAAATTTAATCCAATCCGATTTTGACTTCCAAACTTTGCATTTTTCACTTTAAAACTACTGTTTTCTCTCCATGATATGGAAAATACCAAAATACAAAAACTAACCAACAACATTAAAAAATAACAAAGCTAAAGGTTTAACAAATGTGAATTAAGGAGTCCAAATATACAGTATTTGGCACTCATCAGGTGCCTGTTACTCATAGCACAGTGATGAAGATGGAGAAGAACTCAAAGAAGCTTAGAAAATCCTCTATCTAGAGTTCCAAAAGTTGAGGGAAGCCCGCAAGTAGCACATTCATGATCTAAATAGTTTACAGACTGAGAAAAGTTCATTGCTGCTCAAGATACAATGGCTAGAGGAGAAGCTGCTAGAGACATAACTACAATTGGAGAGGGTCATCGATGAAAAGCTGACTTACATGCTATCAATCTAGAAGAGCCTAACTGACAAGACTGGACTTGGGTATGTAGCTCTTCCCTTTGATATTCCTTTTACTTTCAGGACTATCTTTGTTAAGTCTATAGTCCCCGAGCCTCCACCCACAGTTGAGGTTAAAGGGAAGGACAAAATCAATGGAGATACTACAGTTACTCAGAGTGTACCTACCATCAGAAGATCTCCCTTATGCCATCACTGCAGATTAAGTGGGCATGTCCGACCCTAGTGCTCCCTTCTCAAAGCTTAAAGAGAAAATGTTAAGAAAGAAATGCCTAGACAAGCAAATTACAGCACAAGACCTCTGGCCAAGTATTAGACTCCATGGCATCAAGCTCCATGGAATCAAGCTCTAAGGCATCCAGACCCCAGGCATCATGCCTGTGACGACCCTTTTTTTTTTTTTTTTTTTTTTTTTTTTTTTTTTTTTTTTATACAAACATAAACGAGTCATCGCAGTGGCATGACTATGTGTCATTCAGCCAGCATATGGTACATGCCCCAAAACATGTACCTGATAATCAGAGTATAACATATATCGATCTATGCAGCGGAAGACATAAATCTGAATAGCGGAAATTACAACTTAAACATCTATCTGTTTGAGTCTTATTAACATAATATTTACATAACAATAATGGCTTTACAAAGAATAAGTGACACAAACGTCACAAGCCATACCAAACCTATAAAGTAGTGGACAACCCGTGGTCCGACAATTACAACTGTCGCGGCGAGCTTAGTCATAATATCCCAAGTACACTGCTACCAATCCATCAACTATACCGAAGTACCTGCAGCCAAAGAAACATCATCTACACGGTTGTGGTGGTATCCACATCCGTATAGGTGAAAGAATGAGTTCACCGCCTTAGCATGAAACACACTAAGACCTCAATGGTATAAGACTAACTGAGTTTTCATAAAGAACCAAACTCTAGTTTATTTTTAGTTGTACGAGCACTATATTAGCCACAATTTACCAATCGCTAATGCAGCAAACACCGACTATTCAGAAACATTTAAAACATACTATATAGCTGTGAACATATGTAGAAATTCTAGTCGTCCCTCCTTGGAAGTTTCTACATATAGTCCCCTCTATAATAATACTTTTCATCGGTCACTCAGACATATGTCCACACGATCACTCCATCACAGATATTACGTATACACATAGGTCTTAAGCAAGGAACATGGCATCTTACTCTTCCGTACTAGGATAACATCCTTCAACAAAACACTCGCAACACCATCTCTAATCGTATTCCAACTTCGTGCTTTGAACGTCAGTAGATCATGAGAGCACTAGAATTAGACTCAATCATGCTAACACGTCTTTCCTGGAGAACAAGAACAGTCAACCTTCTTACTCATAGACATGCCATTACTCGCACCTGGGTAGTCATGTATCCATGTACTTTCAAGTTCAATGTATGATCTTAACACATGCGACCATCCCATAGAAATATGCATAAGCTCTTTTTCATTAAAACTCTTATGCATACTAATACGTCTAGCAAAACTACTCATAGCATAAAAACATCACACATAAAACAATGTTATACATGATATCCATGAACTGGGACTAATAATGCTACTGATACTGATATACTGCTGATACTGTTATGCTGCTGATACTGATATGTTGCTGATACTGATATGCTGCTGATACTGTTATGCTGCTAATATACCGATATTACTGGTATATATGCTCTATACTACATGCTCAATGTTCTGTGCTTGACCAGTATATATTTCACTACTGTATTACGCTGAAATCATGCAATTGCTAAATCACGTCCTCTTAAAACTAAACAAATCCAACATTTTATCCAACCATTTGAAATCATTCAAAATATAATTTCTTCATAAAACATAATCAATTTCAACATGACATGTTCTCAAACTCAAAACATAGTTTCATAAAACATAAATAGTTTCAACATGACATGTTCTCAAACAATTTTACATAATTTAAATCCCAACCGCAGAACTTAACACTTTAAATCAATTCAATACTTTTCACTCTTGCACTATTTCTTAAACATCATTGATATAGTTTAAACATAATTGAAACTAATCAAATCATCTCAAAGCATATACATTTCATCATATGTTCGGTTCGGTTTAATAAACAGAATATATTTTTTTATCAATCCAATACATATAAAAATATATATCTTCTCAGTAAGTGGAATACCCACCTTGGCTGCATTGGACTCCAACTCGAACTCTACATTGGAGAACCCATTGAAGTCTCCAATTATAACTCAATCCTGCAAACATTGGTAACATTAGACTATGCTATTGAATGCTATACTCTATGACACAAAAGCTACCTGTATGCTCCCACGTCATGTCACTTGCTTCTAAAGCTAGCTAGATACCTTAAGCTATTATTAGATTAGTCATTAGTTATAGGTTTGTGTCCTATCTTGTTTATTTATTATTATAATATCTTATTGTCATTGTTAACCCATTAATGGCTAGTTACTTATTTACTAAGTTAACAGTATACATTTAACTTATTTACATGCATATGTGTATACACACACACACACACATATATATACATACAACGTTTAATTTAATCCGATGACACATAAATATCACGTGTGCTTGTATAGGTGGATTAGTTACTATGTTGCCACATATTGGATTCATATTATATTTATGCGTTCCTATAAGCTTACTAACTTATACTTATTAACTTAGGGTTATTGGAGTAGTCTATGGTTCTTTAACACTCTTACTACTTACTAACCACATAGGTAGTTTAGACTTAGGACTTCAATCTCATAGCATTACAATTTCGTAACACCTATTAGCTTAGGCTACGATCTTATATTGTAATATATATTCATTTATTACACATATACATAGACTTCAAAGCTAAACATTAGGCTTAGGCTCTAGGTCTAATTCATGCTTTGCCATATCACTTAAACTCCTAAACAACATATAACTCGTACATCTACAACTCAATAATTTAGTTAAACCTAAGCATCCAAAATGAAGTCATAACTCTCATCTTTTTCAAGCTAACATCAAACCCTCAATTAGTCATGAGAACCAACATCAATAATTAACAATCCCTCCCTAAATATCAAAATCAACTCCAAATACCTAATGGGAACACTCATAGATTCTCTACACAAAAATCACATAGCAATACTCATTGAATTCCCTACCAATTAATAATCACCCATACCCTAAATCGAAGCTCTCAAAATACAACCAAAAATCACATAATCACACACATGCCTCAAAATTAACAATTGGGAATAAATAAACTCTATGGAAACCAATCCTACAATAACCCAAATCAATATCAATCCAACCATTAAATTCAATCTTCAACAACAAAATACACTCATCAAAGCTCAAACTAAACATCATCAAAAACACCTCCAGATTCAGCCAAGACCCACAAAATCGTCACTAATCGAATCTAAATCCACATACATAAACTTAGTCAACGCAGGGGATATAAAATCAACAAAACAGGCGAAGCACTGCAAAATCCTCAACAACTTCAATACTCAACCCATCATCAGGACATACCTAAAATCTCTACACATATACATAATCAAAGAACTACATAATAGAGCATGGTTTAGCCAAAATACCTAACTGAACATAAACCTATAATCATGGCCCTCCACAATGAATACACTATCACTAACCGGCCATAATACACAGTGAATTCATCCAAGAAAAACATCAATTCCTAAATACCATGCATAGCCAAAACAAACACCAAATCACCCACATACAACCAAATCACTCACGGTCACGGGTCTCTCTCTCGGGTTCAATGAGTTTTGGGTTTCCATGGGTTCCTGGGTCGCGGGTTCAAGCTCCTGGGCTCGTCGGGTTCCTCGTCCTAGGCACCACTGGAGTTGACCCACCGGTAGCATCAGCCGGAAATCAAGTCGTCGGCGTTCCCTGGGTTCCTGGCTCGACGGTTCTCTCACTCCCTATCTCTGACTCTCCCTCTATCTCACGCTCTCTATCTCTCTTTCCCTCTCAATCTCCCTGAATCACTCCATCTCACTCTCTCGTCTCTCTCTGTGTGATCAGGTGAGAAGAACCAAGAAGAAGGAAGAAGAATAGAAGAGAAAGAAGAAAGAAGAAAGAAGAAAGAAAAGAGGAAGGGGGGTTGATGCGTGGGGCTTTAAGGGAGAAAATCCTTTCTCCAAAAAACAATCCACAGCCACACACGTGGCTGTGGATAAGACCAAACCTTGGTCTTTTCCAATCCTAGCCTCTATATTTTCTAAATTGGAATTTTGCCCCCATCTAATTCTTTCTATCTTTTATCAATCAATACTCAATCCTATATTTAATTTAAACAATATAAATATCACTTAGAATCTAATTATTAATCCCATCTATTTATAAATACCATTTACTAATTGCTAAACCCCTCATTTATTTTCTTGGTCTTTACAATGCCCCACAGCCCCAGGCTCCTCAGCATCAGTGGCCTCAGCAGAGATTTGTTCCTACCAATCATAGTGGCAAATCCAAGACCAACAAATCCATATCCTTTAAAAAGCCGCAGGAGGAGGAGGATGATCAATACTGCAAGGAGTTACCTATTTGGATGCAGAGCATGATGCAGTGGATGAATCATCAGATGAAGTCCTGTCAACAACCACCCACAGGAAGGCAGGCTTTGGTCAGAAAGAAGGAGGACATTCACCCCTTGAGGAGGAATGGACTCACCTAGTCGATAAAGGTATTTATGCCTAGGATTTGGTTATTAATCCTAAGGCATCAGGTTTAAGGGCATTGCTTATTCTTCTACTGGCATATCTTGTGTTGCTTTGCAATTAGGAACCATTGTTGGTTGCCCCCTATTTCTCTTGAGAGAATATTGCAGGTATTATCTGGGGAAGACAGAAAAAGAATGTTGGGCTACTATTTTTCTGTATTGGCAATTTTAATCCTTCACAAGTTTGATCTCGCATTATATGCTTATGATGTTGTTTCCATATAGCATGATTTAAAAAAAAATAAAATAATAATAATAATAATTGGGGGAGAAAATGCAGGGATTTTTATTTTTTCTTTTCCTGGCATGTTAGATATTGCTTGTATTTTTTTCCTGATATCTCAGTTCATTGTACATTGATTGACTTTGCCTAGATATGATTGAGAGTTTATGACTATATATCTGCCAAGTTTTTCCTGTGTATGTAAAAGCTGGATAGTTATTTTCCATATGCGATGAAAATGTGCACCATCCAAGACTCCTTTAAGATACATTTTTTTCTCTCTCTGACTTCTTGCTTTTGGAAATGCTAAATAAGAGAGATGTTTTTGATAAGATGGTCAAATTGGCCAACATGCTAGTTGAACCTAGAGCCTAAAAATTCTAGTAGTCTCTCTAGGTTGTAGCACCAACAAGAACCAAGCAGAGATTCTTCTGAATTCTGTGTTATATGCTTATATTCACTACTTCTGTGCTAAATTAGCTTTATTTCTTGTCCTTAATGGTGCAAGTAAAATTTTGTCCTGTCCTTAATGGTACAAGTAAAATAATTAGGTGCTGCATCTTAGGGGGAGTGTATCAGATGAAGGTTGCTAGACCCTAGTAAATAATAAGGTTTTACTTTTGACTAATCTTTCATTGATTTTCTCTCTTGTCTAGAAAATCGGGTTGCTTTTTGTCATGTCAGTGAACTTCTTACCTTATTGAGAAAGTCTTCAAACACACACGCATTGCACGAGTTGAGTGATCTATTTGATATTTCTGTCTACAAGAAATGTTTATGCTGATTAAACTCTAAAACTCTCTTTTATATCTCTACATACTTTTGCGATGCTATCTGACTGCTTTATCAGTTAATTATACAAGCGTGTTCTGAAGCTGACATTAGGAAAAATATTATTTCCAGCAATTTTTCCTTCAATTTCTGTTTTTCAGTGTGAAGCGTCCGAACGGTCTCTCCTTGCATCTGGACGGGTGCAGCTAAAAAGGCTGGACGGTCAGGTTACACGTTCGAACGCGCATGGCCTGTCATATGCTTATGTGGCAATGAGCGTCCGGACTGGTTAATGATCCGTCCGGACGAGGATCCCACAGGTTATAAGTCGAGTTTCTACCCTAGCTGCTGCATTCCTTTTTGTTTTTACTCGATTTTTTAGTACTTTTTGTCTTCTAGTGTGTGTTTTCTAGCGGGTTTTTGCATTATCTCGGCCTATTTTGTCTATTTGTGCATTCTTCTCTTCTCTCCAAGTACTTTTTCAATTCTTGTTATTCCTTTCAGTGGACTGTATTGTGATATTTGCTGGCTGTAATTTTTTTTTTTGGAAAGTCCATTTTACTACTGTTATGATGCTGGATTTTCTTTTGGAACTAACAAGATCCTAACCTTTTTGAGATTATTTTTGCAAATCGTGTTGGTTATTTTTGTAGAATCATGTCTACTGGCATTCCACAACGTAGAGTCCGACAAAGGATAGAAGGAGATTTGGTAGCCCTGAGAGCCAAAATTATGGACAAAATTGTCATTGCCAAACGAAACGTTGTTCGTGTAGACATTATGGTGGCTCTTCTAGACAGCATCCACGATATCATCTAGACCTACCACTGGGGACATCTTCACATCTGCACCTATATTGTGCTCACCAGGCTGGTTAGATTGTTTTATACTAATCTCGAGGTTGTTCTGGATGATGACCGCGGGTTGGTTCTTCAGTCCTCTATGGATGGACATATTATCACTATTGATCCTCAAATCATCAGTCAGGTCATCAGGATGCCTGTGCTTTAGCTTCCTGCCAGCCCATATAATGAGGTAGTCTCGCCTCCTTTTCTGGATGATCTCAGAGAATTTTTCCAGGCTGTCCCTCAGGGCGAGGAGCGTGCCACCACCATTAGGATCAGTGCCCTGTCTACTCCGTAACTCATGCTTTCCAAGATCATCCTACACAATATATGGCCTATTACTAGGCGCAGTGACCTCATTCTGAAAAGAAGGCACAATTTGTCTATGTCGTTTGCTTGCGCTTGCCCTTCTGCCTGTGCAAGCATATTTTGGGGGTTTTTCTGGAGGCCCATGATAAGGGCATTACCGATCTTCCTTTTGGTTGCCTACTCACTCAGATCATTTTGCAGTCAGGCATCGGTGTCACTGGCGAGCCCAAGATGAAGATCCAGAACTCCATTAGCAAGCGCTAATTAAGTCCAATGCTCAGATGAGGCGAGACAACCAGGATGATGATCCACAGCCCCTTCCTATCCATGTAGCAGTACCTGATATCGCATCCTCTTCTCAAACTGCTCTACCACCTCCACAGCAGGATGCCGACAATGCTCAGATATTGAAGGCTTTGGCTGCACTTCAGGGCGATATGAGCTCCATCTAACTGGCTATTTCTTCATTACAGTAGAAGGTTCACTTTATAACCTCAGCGTGGAGCAGAGCCAGCTAGACATTCAAGATTGTCTCAGGCATCATCACCCGTCCAGTAGTGATGATGAGGACGATGTGCCTATGGCTGATGCATCTTGATTTTTTTGTGTTCTTGGTTTTTAGTGATTTTGGGACAATTTATCTTCTTCTTTTTTGATTATGTGTTAAAACATTATATCTCTTGGATATTATTACTCTGTTTACCCTTGTCCTTATGAGACATTTAAGAGGAGTAATTTATGTGTGGTTTTTCTCCATACTCTGTTTTACCATTTGTCCTTTTGTGAAAAAAAATGGGGGAGTAATTTGTGATTTGGACTGGGATTGTATTTTTAACCGGTCAAGTATTTTTGTCCCAGAATGGCCAAAGGGGAGTTGGTGGGTGTATAATTGGCTACATTCTGTTGGACAAAATCACTTTTATGTAATGATGCTTTTATACAGGGAAGCTATTTTTTTCCAGAGTCTACACTTCTGTTTTGTTCTTCAAAAAGACTCTATGCAGATTCCAAGGCAGTTAAGTTCGGTTCCCTTGCAACCATTCGGACGACATGATATTCCGTCTGGACGCTCAACTGTCCAAGCATCATCCGTCCGAACGATGAGAACTTTTTGTTCGAACCTTCCTCTGTGTCGAGAAGCTTCAAACTATTCCAACTTGCATCCATCCGAAGAGATCCTACCAGCTCTTCAATCTTCGTCTCCTCCAAATCTTTGCTTTCTTCTATGATGGTCACCTTAATCCTGAAACACTCAGGCAAAGATCTTAGTATCTTTCAGATGAGCTTTACATCCGAGATTGACTTCCCAAAACTCACCATCGAGTTTCTTAGGTCGCTAATCTTGGTGTAAAACTCTCTGAAGGTCTCTTCTTCGAGCATCTTAATTTCTTCAAATTTAGAAATCAGCATTTGAAGCTTGGCAGATTTGACCAGTTTTGTGCCTTCATATGTTGGTTCTAGAATTTGCCATGCATCTTTGGCAACTTTACAATTTGAAATTGAATTTAGATGGTGAAAGCGTTTGACATAGTGCATGGAAGGCTTTATCATTGGAAAGCCGTGTGCTTGTTTGACTAATTGTAATTTCATCTATTTCCTCTAGTTTAATCCAACCAATTTCAACAATTTTCCATATGTCAATTGATTTTAAAAAGAAGCACATGCGGGCTTTCCAATAGCCATAGCTCATCCCATCAAAGGGTAGAATTGGATTAAGATTTTGAGACACAATAAAAATAGAAGAAGAAAAAAAAATTGAAGTCAAGAGATCACACTCAAGAAATAAATCTTAATCAGAGTGTACCAAGCTCTGATACCAATTAAAAAATAAATATATGACTTCTAAATACCAAGTGTGTGTTCGTGTGCAACAAAATATCTTAAATGCGGAAAATAAAAGAGACAAGATATTTGTTGACGAAGTGGAAACTCTGTGAAGAGAAAAACCACTTCGGGGTAGCCGAACCCAAGATATCTACTATACCGAAGACAAAGCTAGTTGCAAGACATTCGTACTCACATACCCTTATACAGTAGTCATACCTTTAACTCTGACACAAAGCCCATAGTGAATGCTTCCCAACCAAGTCTTCAACTTGAAAGGGTCTTCAATAGAATCCTTTACCTTAGGGCCGAACCCTAAGATAGACTTCACACGAATAGTGGTAGCACACACCGGCAATGGCTAGAAAGCTAGCGAATCTACAATTCTCCCTAAACACTATCTCTAAACACTATGGAATTCTATGGAATTCTATACTGAATTCTACAATTCTCCCTAAACACTATCTCTAAACACTATGGAATTCTATACTGAATTCATACTTTGGCTGTGGAGCGTCTGGATGGAAGATAGCCTCGTCTGGATGACCTTCTGCGACCACCTTTCCAAAATAGTTCAATTCTTCCCATAACAGGTCCACTTTCGGACGGCTTGACCGAGCGTCTAGATGGTCTTCGTTGTATCTCCTTTCTGCACGTGTAAAGGAAACTTGAAATATTCTGGAATGTTGGACAGCGTTCGAACAAGTTGCCACCTTATCTGGATGTCTTGCAGAAACTTCCCAAATAGTGTCGACTTAAATCCAACTTCGTGAAGAAATTGGAGAAGCTTGACCTAGCATCTGGACAATGTTGCCCTGACATCTTCGACGCTAAAGCTTCTAGACACTATAGGGCGTCTGGACGCCTTCAAAGGCACGTTCGGACGGTTGCATAAGAACCAGTTTAACTGACTTGGAATTTGTATGGAATCTTCATGGACATCTTCTAAAAACTTGTGACCTCTCACATGGCTTGAAATAAACACTGTCCATATAACATGAAGACTCTGAGTAAGACTGATAATCCTATTAAAAATCAACCATTACATAAAGTGTTTTTGTCATCCAAAATGTAGCCAACATAAAATACTAACAATGTTCATGAAGATTCCATGCAAATTCTAAGTCAACTAGTCAATTCCTATGCAACCTTCTGGACGTGCCTTTGAAGGAGTCCAGACGCACTGTAGTGTCTAGAAGCTTCAGTGTTGAAGACGTCCGGACACCGAGGCAACACCGTCTGGACGCTAGGTCAAGCTTCTTCAATTTCTACACGGAATTGGATTTCACTCAACACTTATTTGGGAAGTTTCTGCAAGACGTTCGGACACTACCCAGCATTCCAGAATTTTCTGGGTTTCCATTACAAAAGCGAAAAAGGAGTTACAGTGAAGACCGTCCGGACGTAGTCTTGTTTTGGGAAGAATCGTGCCATTCTGGAAAGGCGGTTGCAGAAGACCGTCCGAACAAGGCTATCTTCTATCTAAAAGCTCCACAGCCAGAGTCTAAATTTGTCTAGATTTAGGTTTTCTGAAGCCTATATATAGATGGCTTTAGGCTTGTTATTTGTAAGAATTCAATATAGAATTCTATAGTGCTTAGAGAGGGTGTTTAGGGAGAATTGAAGATCCGCTAGCTCTCTAGCCGTTGCCGGTGTGTACTTGACAGTTCGTGTGAAGTCTATCTTAGGGGTCAGTCCTAAGGTAAAGGATTCCATCAAAGACCCATTGAAGTAGGAGACTTAGTAAGGAAGCATTCACGATGAGTTTCGTGTTATAGTTAAAGGTATGACTACTGCAATAGGTTTTGTGAGTACGAGTGCTTTGTAACTTGCTTTGTCTTTAGATAGTGGATTTCCTGGGTTTGGCTACCCTGGAGTGGTTTTTTTCTTCCCAGAGTTTCCACTTTGTAGCGCCCCAAATTTTAAGTAATAAAATAAAATGTCTTAAATTATAATTGAAGATTGAATAAAATAGACAAGTTTAGAATTGACGTTCGATTCTCAAGACTCGACGCTCGAACGACTTAATATTGTAGGAAACAATAATCGCATTCAGTAGTTAATAAAATACGTGGCTTTAAACACGATATTTTGATCCTCGATAAATAATAAGGAATACATAAATATTTATGAAAATAAATATTCCTTGGTCTTATTATTTATAAACCATGATTTTATAAATAAAGAATAATATTATTAGACTCTAATAATATTACAAGATTAATAAATAGACAGACTGAATTAATCAGTGGATTAATTGATATGATAATATTGTTGAATAATATTATTGTGTAATATTTACCGTGTATAATATTATCGTGTAATATATATAAATATATATTTGATATATATATTTATGGTGTTATTATATTATTGAGATAATAATATTATCATTGAAATGAACTAGACTTAAAACGAACTTAGTTTATTATCTTAATGATTAATACATAATAGTAAAGACACAATGTAAAATATCCAAGGGTAAAGTATCTCAAGATATTTTTATGAGAGATATTTTTATGGAAGATATTTTACTAAACTTAATGATTAAGAAAAAAATAATATCCTAATTATTTTCTAAAAATCAAACACTCTCTTCTCTAAAACGCACGCACCACTCTTCCTTCTTTCCTTTTCTTTCTTTCTTCTTTCCTCTTCACTATTCTTCGTTTCTCTTCCACCCGAGAGACACCAAACGAAGAGATGTGAGATGGAGACTAAGTGAGATCGAGAGAGTGAGATCAGAGAGAGAGTTGAGACTGAGAGTCAGAGAGAGAGAGAGCGTGAGATAGAGAGAGACCGAGAGATCGAGAGAGAGAGGATCCGGTGGATCTGTGAGTAGGAGACCCAGGAGAGAACCGTCGAGCCTGTGACCCAGGGGAGGCTGATCCTCCATGGATCGACGCCGGCGACGCGATTTTCAACGAACCAAGGAGCTTGGACCCGCGACCCGTGAGCTAAACCTGACGAACTCGGGAGAACCCATGTGACCCGATTTCCCGATCGATTTTCGGTGAGTTTTTCGGCGAAATCAGAGGCAATTTCTGATGGATTTTTGAGGAAAATCCCCAAGGTATATATACCCTATGATTTAGTTTAATTTGTTAATTGGATTATTGTAGTCCCCACTTGTTGTTGGATCGGCTGAGCCGTGTTTTTCCTCTGTTTTGGCTGAGCCGTGAGGGTTGTATTGATGTGGGCTTAGGCAGTTGGGTACTATGCTGTTTTGATGAGTATTGCGTATGGAATTTCAGTGGATGGCAGTGGGTGTTTCTTGTTAATAGTGTATTGGTTTTCTGTTTCGGTTAAAGCATGAAAACCCCTGTTCCGATTGTGTTCTTCCCTGTTGGTAGTCGTGTTCCTTATTTCGATTGACTATGTACCCGTGTGGGTGATTTGTTGATGAACTCCCTGTTTTATTTGAAGTAGCCGATTGGGTATGTAATTGAGTAGGAGATTTTGGTTTGATGTTAGCCGATTGAAACTAGGGAATGATTTTGGGTGGTTCTCTGACTATGTATACGTGTACTGTTTTGGGATTCAATTGATTGTATGTTGGCTATGGGTATTTTGGATGGCTATGTGTACTGTGATAGGAGTTTTGCTGACTGTTTTGGTGTCTATTTCAGTTATGGTATCTTTAAGAGATAGGTGTTGGTATTTGGGTGTTCTAACCAAATTAATTGATGAGTTTTATTGTTGGTTGATTTAATGTTTAAATTGAGGATTAATGGCTTTCAATGAGGCTGCTGGTTTAAGTTGATTAATTTGGTATGTAGGTATAGTGTTTTGACCAATTATGAGTATGGTGATGTTTTGATTTGGGTGATTTGGTAAGTGTTCAGGTTTTGTTCAACTATTGGAAGTTTAGTAGTATTTAAAGACTAGATGTTTGGATGATATGTGGAAGATATGATTTTGGGTACTTTGTTATGCCATTGTAGTGATTTTACTTGATAGTTGTTGATCTCTTGGTTGGATTAAGTGTTTGATGATTTTTGGCTAGATTGTGATTTTTGGATGGTATTTTGATGATCTGGCTGTGTATATTGGATATGAGTTGCTTGTGTTCCTCTGTTAGCTTATTGGAGTGCTTGTACATGACCATGGTTTTTGGTGATTGATTTGATAGTGTATTTTATTGTAAAAGATTATGCTTGGTTGTTAGTAAATTGATATTGATATTCTATAAAGAGAATTCTTTTAAAATGAAAAGGGTTGAACATTATGTAAATGAGTTTTATAATCAAAGGAAAATATATGAGTATTGTTGTTGAGTTATATGATTTGATATGAAATTAATTATAGAAATTGAGTATGCTATTTTGGTGTGATTTCTAATATATGTTGGTTGAAATAATTGTTAGAGTTAATTTGGTGCTTGGATTGATGTTTCTTAAAAATGATTAGGTTTTGTTAGAAGTGTTAAGTGTTAATATTGAGAAATAATATTACTTAACCGTGCCATGTGAAGTGTTAATTAATGTAGATGACGTTCCAAAGATAATTGTTCCTATGTATATATATATATATATACATATATATGTGTGTGTGTGTGTGTGTGTGTGTGTGTGTGTGTGTGATTAAGATTCATGTTTAGGCATGAATTTCTAAAAGAAATGTTATTGACCTTCTATGCACATATATGTATGTATTTGATGCAGATGATGAACTGAGACTGCACGAAATGGCTGTAAGTATAAATTACCTACTGAGGGTAATATTGGATTTCAATAGTGTTTTGTTTATGTTTTATTTTAATTGGATGCGTGTAACTGATTATTGCATACTGTGAATAATCAACCTATTAATATTGGGTGCAACGTCTCCCAAAGGTTCAGGATGGGAATAGTGCCTGAAACCGAAAACCCAATAATTCGTATTGATTGCTATTGTCCTTCAAAGTGCTAGTAGAGTGACGTGGAACGTACTTTGCCTATGCAAAAAGATGCTAATAAAATGTAATGTAGCAGACACGTCGTCGAACGTCTCAAATAAGGCAAAATTGATTGGTAACGGCTCTAAACAAGAGGATTTCAATGACTATATTGAACTGTTAAACTTTGCATAGAAAACTGTCACCTAATCATTATGTCATCTCTGTTCCTTAAATAACGCATAAATCATGATGTTGTTGAATGACAGTTAGGTCACTTATGGAACTATGGGGTTGTGATTATTACCACCGTCTCATAGATGTTTGTGTAGGTTTTGAAGATCATGGATTGGATTAATTGCTAGCTTAAGAGATTTAAATCTATTGTAGTTAGATTCTAGTGCTTTGTATTTACTTGTATTTAGTAAATTTTTCATGTATGCTTTCGTGTCATATGTAACACATGTTTCTTTGTAATTAGTGTAAAGAAGTTTAAATGTATTTCTAAAGGAATTTCAGTCAAAGCTCTGAATGTATTGTAAGGGAATTGTCTATGATGTTTGAAAAAAAAGAAAAAAAAAAAAAAAAGAAGAAGAAGATATTCGTGTTATTCCACTGCCAGATTTATCATCTCTGAAAGGTGTATGATACGTAATTATCCAGATATAATTACTTACGTTTTTTTGTCAAAAGCGGGTCGTTACACACTTCGTCAACAAATATCTTGTCTCTTTTATATTTCGCATTTAAGATATTTTGTTGCACACGAACACACACTTGGTAATTTAGAAGCCATTATTTATTTTCAACTTCTTATGAGCTTGCCGATAAGGGCACCTAGGTTTGATAGGCCCAAGCTCACCACAGTGATGGCATGTGGGAGGCTTTCTTCTTATAGGAGGCTTGGCTAAAGGCTGAGGGATATCTGGGACTTCTTTCATAATAGTTTTTCCCTTATCCACACATGAGGGTGGAGACTCGGAAATAGCTGGTTTCACAAATACAGTTTTGGAAGTAGAAGGAGTATCAGAAGTAGAAGGAGGAACATACCCGAGACCAATCTTGTCGGTTGGGCACTTCTGAATAGAGAGCATGTGTGTCGGCTTCTCGTCAGTAACCCTCTCTAATTGCAGCTGTGTTTCTAGAAGCCTCTCTTCTAGATCATTGATCTTTATCAGCATAGTGGTCTTCTCAGTCTTTAGGCTGTTTAGCTCTAGCACTTGTTGTTTGTACTTCTCTCTCAGCTTTAAGAATTCTATGTATTGAAGCTTATAGGCTGTCTTCATATCTTCTTCATCACTGTTCTTAGAGTAGTAGGATTGAGAATCCTCATTTCCTTCATAAGGGGCCACGAAGGCTAAGAACTTTTCTTCCTCAAGAGTTTCTTCTTCTTTCTCAGACTCATCGCTGAGAGTAGCATTAAAGGCCTTCCCCTTTATTTTCTTCAAATTTGCACATTCAGTTTTAATGTGCCCAAAGCCTAAACATTCATAGCATTGGGGACCCCTTGGATCCTTCTTCTCAGCTTCTTCTGGCTCAACTGTTTGGGGAGCCTTCTTCAGTCTGTTAGAGAACTTCTTCTTGAACTTATTATTCTTCATGAATCGTACGAAGTTCTTGGCTAACATTGCCACAGCATCTTCATCAATGTTAAAGTCTTTGTTAGATGAGACTCTAGTCTTCTTCTTAGATGCCTGGACGACAATGGTCTTTGCCTTTCTGACTGGAGGCAAAAAGTATTCATATGTTTAAAGAGATCCTACCAGCTCTTCAATCTTCATCTCCTCCAAATCTTTGTTTTCTTCTATAGTAGTCACCTTAATCCTGAAACACTCAGGCAAAGATCTTAGTATCTTTTGGATGAGTTTTACATCCGAGATTGACTTCCCAAGACTCATCATCGAGTTTCTTAAGTCACTAATCTTGGTGTAAAACTCTCCGAATGTCTCTTCTTCGAGAATCTTAATATTTCTTCAAATTTAGAAATCAACATTTTGAAGCTCGACAGATTTAACAAGTTTCGTTCCTTCATATGTTGTTTCTAGAATTTGCCATGCATCTTTGGCAATTTCATAATTTGAAATTCTTGCGAATTCAGATGGTGAAAGTGCTTGACATAGAGCATGGAGGGCTCTATCATTTGAGAGTCGTGCGCTTGTTTGAGTAATAGTAATTTCATCTGTATCCTTTAGTTTAATCCAACCAGTTTCAACAATTTTCCAGACGTCAATTGATTTTAAAAAGAAGCGCATGCGAGCTTTCCAATAACTATAGCTTGTCCCATCAAAGGGCGGAACAGAATTAAGATTTTGAGACATAATAAAAATAAAAGAAGAGAAGTAGAAGTCAAGAGATCACACTCAAGAAATAAATCTTAACCAGAGTGTACCAAGCTCTAATACCAATTGAAAATAAAATATGAACCAAGTGTGTGATAGTGCGCAACAAAATATTACAACTGCAGAATTTAAAAGAGACAAATATTTTGTTGACGAAGTGGAAACTCTGTGAAGAGAAAAACCACTCCAGGGCAGCCAAACCCAAGATATCTACTATTCAGAAGACAAAGCTAGTACATAAAAATTAACACTCACATACCTCGATGCAGTGATCGTCCCTATGACTTTGGCACGAAACCCATCATGAACGCTTCCCAACTAAGTCTCCTACTTGAAGGGGTCTTCAATGGAATCCTTGACCTTAGGGCCAACCTCTAAGATAGACTTCACATGAACAGCTGAGCACACACTGACAACGGCTAGAGAGCTAGTGGATCTTCAATTCCCCTTAAACACCCTCTCTAACAACTATGAAATTCTATACTAAATTCTTACAAATAACAAGCCTAAAGCCATCTATATATAGGCTTCAAAAAACCTAATTCTAGACAAATTTGGACTCTAGCTGTGGAGAGTCCAGATGGAAGATAGCCTTGTCCGGATGGTCTTCTGCGACCGCCTTTCCAGTTACAAGCCTAGAGCCATCTATTTATAAGCTTACAGAAAACCTAAATTTGTTCAAATTCAGACTTTGGCGAGTAGCGTCTGAATGGTCACTTAGTTGCTTCTGGATGGTCTTTTGCGACCTCCTTTCCAGAATAGCAATATTCTTCCCAAAATAGGACCACGTCCAAACGGCTTGACAGAGCGTCCGGACAGTCAACGCTGTCACTCATTTTCGCATTCGTAAAGGAGACCCAAAATATTCTAGAACACAGGGTAGCATTCAGACGTCTGGCAGAACCTTCCCAAATAGTGTCGTCTGAAATCAAAATCCGTGTCAAACTCAGAGTAGCTTGACCTAGCGTCCAGACGGTGTAGCTTGGTCGTCTAGATAGCTGCAATGCTAAAGCTTCTAAACATTGCGGGGAGTTCGAACGCCTTCAAAGGCCCGTCCGAACGGTTGCACAGGAACTGATTGTTCTGACTTGATAATTGTATGGAATCTTCATGGACATCTTTTAGAAACTTGTGACTAGACACATGGCATGAAATGAGACACTGTCCATATTACTTGAAGGCTCTAAATAGAACCGATAATCCTGTTAAAAAGCAGCTGTTACATAAAGTGTTTTTGTTAACCAGAATGTTGCCAATATAAAATATTAACATATCGAACCTCTGCCACAAAGTTCTCCAGAAGTGACTGAGGAACTTGACGTCTCAGTCAGAAGTAATCGTCTTCGGTACACCATGCAACTTAACTACTTCTCTAAAGAAGAGATGGGCTACATGGGTAGCATCCGAGGTCTTCCTACAAGGGATAAAATGTGCCATTTTGGAGAACCGATCAACGACTACAAAAATGGAGTTCATACCTCGCTGGGTTCTCAGAAGTCCAAGCACGAAATCCATACTCAGGTCTTCCCAAATGGTCTTAGGCATTGGCAAAGGAGTGTATAGCCCAGTATTTTGAGTGCTACCCTTCTCGGTCTGACACATAGGACACTTCTACACAAACTTGCCGACATCATGCTTGAGCTGGGGCCAATAATACCGGTCCGCCACTAATGAAATAGTTTTGTCCCGACCTGCTTGACCACCAAGTCCTCCTCCAAGTAAATCCGGCAATATCTATTCTCGGAAGAAGGTTCGGGGAACACAAAGTTGATTCCCTAGAATAGATATCCCTCCTAAATATGAAAGTCGGCGTTCGACTGCTTTGACATACACTTCTCTTAGACTTCTTTAAAGTCCTCATCCTTGGCATATAGAGCTTGCAAGTGTTCCAAACTGGTTATCTCGGACTACAACATCATGAGCAAAGCCCCTTGTCAGCTTAAGGCATCTGCCACCTTGTTCTGCTTACCCAATTTGTGCTTCAGTACAAAAGTGAACTTCTGCATGAAGGCGATCCACAAGGCATGCATTTAGTTAAAATTGTTTTGCATATTGACAAACTTCAAAGCTTGGTGATCACTGTATGGAGAAAATTCCCAATGAATTAGGTAATGCTCCCGATGCTTCAGGGCTCGGATCATTGCATAAAACTCAAGATCATAGGTAGTCCACTTCTGTCGAGCTTCATTCAATTTCTCACTAAAGAACTCGATAGGCTGACCTTCTTGTGATAACACTGCTCCAATCCCTACAATGGAGGCATCACAATCTAGCTCAAACAATTTATCAAAGTCAGGCAAGGCCAAGACTAGTGCCGACGATAGCCGTTCCTTGATCACAGCAAAGCTAGCCTCTTGTTGGAATTGCCCCTTCTTCAAACACTCGGTAAGTGGAGCTACCAGATTGCTGAAATTCTGGATTGTTAGGTTGTGATTGACTACATTCTGTTGGACAAAATCACTTCTATGTAACAATCCTTATTATACAAGGATGCTACTTTAATCAGAGTCTACACTATAGTTTTGAGCTTCAAGGAAGACTCTGTGCAAAATTCAAAGTAGTTAATTCAGTTCCCTTGCAACCGTCCGGATGACGTGTTATACCGTTCGGACACTCAACTGTCCAAGCATTATCCGTCCGGATGATGAGAACTTTCCGTCCGGACCTTCCTCTATGTCAAGAAGCTTCAAACTGCTCCAGCTTGCATCCGTCTGGACGTCTCAGTAGCATGTTCGGAGGCCGTCCAGTGTTCGATCAGCTATGGGATTTCTTTCCAAAAACACAAATATGGGAAGATAGCTGCAACCATCCGGACGATGTGTAATCCCGTCCGGATGTGCTCATTCATAAGGCAAGTGGTGCATTCAAAATTCAGACGTCTGGACGTTAGTATTCATGGTCTGGACACTCAAGCTTCATATATGAAAATTCCATTCATCAGAACAACCGTCCGAACGATCGATGTTACTGTCCGAACGCACCTAGCCTTGATATGGAAATTGCGTGCAGCTAAAGTGTGACCGTCCGGATGCGGCTCAATTCATGAAAGATTTTCAACGAATTTTAGAAAGCCGATCTCACAGTTGTCCATCCAAACACCTTATGTCTACCATCCGGACGACGCCTAGGAAAATCTAATTAGACGTGATTTAGGTCTTCTATAGCCTATAAATAGAGGCCCATAGGCTTGAGAATTGTAAGAATTCAGTATTGAATTTCGTAGAGCTCAAAGAGTTTATTGTGAGGATTATTGTTCTAAAGTATTCTCTCTGAAGCCGTTACCAAGTGCTGTTGCTATGCTAAACTGAAGTTTATCTTAGGGGTTAACCCTAAGGTAAAGGATTCCATTGAAGACCCCTTCAAGTAGAAAACTTGGTTGGGAAGCGTTTGTGTTGGGTTACACGTCAGAGTTCAAGGTACGACCACTGTATAAGGGTATGTGAGTGCTATTGCTTTGTAACTAGCTTTGTCTTCTGAATAGTGGATATCTTAAGTTTGGCAGCGCCAGAGTGGTTTTTCTCTTAATTGAGTTTCCACTTCGTCCACAAAATATATGTCTCTTTATTTTTCACATTGTGATATTTTGTTATACTCTATTGCACACACTTGTTAAAATTAGTAGTCCTTTAATTTTCAATCGGTATCAGAGCTTGGAACACTCTGTTTAGATTCAATTCTTGAGTGTTATCTTTCTTTTGACTTCAAGTTTTTTTTAATGTCTCAAAATCTTAATACTGTTCCTGCTTTTGATGGTACGAACTATGGCTTCTATTTTTTTTTCGGAGAGTTTTACTCCAAAATGAGCGACCTAAGAAACTCAATGGTGAGTCATGGGAAAACTGTCTCGAATGTAAAACTCATCCGTAAAATTCTAAGATCTTTGCCTGAGCATTTCAGAATCAAGATAACTACAATTGAAGAAAGCAAAGACTTGGAAGAAATGAAGATTGAAGAGTTGTTGGGATCTCTTCAAACTTATGAGCTGTCCCTGCCCCTGGTCAAAAAGGTGAAGACCGTTGCCCTGAAAGCTTTCAAAAAAAAGGTCGAAGTCTCATCTGGAGACAACTCTGAGGATGAAGAAAAAGTTGTGGCTATGCTGGCCAAAAATTTCAGAAGATTAATGAGAAATGAACAGTTCAAGAAGAAGTTTTCCGAAAAAGGGAAGTAGGCCCCCAGAGAATCTGAACCTGAGAAAGCTGAGAAGAAAGATCCTAGAGGCCCAAGATGCTTTGAATGCTAACGGTTTGCGCATATAGGGGCTGACTGTGGGAACCTAAAGCAAGGAAAGGGGAAGGCATACAATGCGACTCTCAGTGATGAATCCAAAGAAGAAGAAGCTCCTAAGCAAGAGAAATTTCTAGCCTTTGTGGCTCCGCATGTAGAAGAGGAAGATTCTTACTTAGAGCACAATGATGAAGTTGGGGAAGAACTCAAGGAGGCTTATAAAACTCTCTATATAAAGTTCAAAAACCTGAGGAAAGCTCACAAGCAGCACATTCATGATTTGAATAGTTTACAGACTGAGAAGAGTTCATTGCTACTCAATGATATAGGGTCTAGAGGAGAAGCAAGTAGAGACACAGCTACAATTGGAGAGGATCACCAATGAAAAGCTGACACACATGCTATCAATCCAGAAGAGCCCAACTGACAAGACTAGACTTGGGTATATAGCTCCTCCTTCTGATATTCCCTCTACTTCCAGTACTGTCTTTGTTAAGCCTACAGTCCCCGAGCCTCCACGCACTATTGGGGATAAAGGGAAAGACAAAATCAATGGAGATGTTCCGGTTACTCAGAAACTACCTACAATCTCCCATGTGCCATCATTGTAGATTAAGTGGGCATGTCCGACCCCAATGCTCCCTTCTCAAAGCTCAGAGAGCAAAGGTCAAGAAAGAAGTGCCAGACAAGCAAATTACGGCACAAGACCTCTGGCCCATATTAGACTCCATGGCATCAAGCTCCTTATCAGGCTCCATGGAATCAAGCTCCTCAATATCAAGCCACATGGCATCAAGACCCAAGACATCATGCCCCACGATGCCAGGCTCCTCAGCATCAGCGGCCTCAGCAGAGATTTGTTCCTGCCAAGCAAAATGACAAATCAAAGACTAACAAATCCAAGCACTTCAAAAAGCCGCAGAAGGTGGCAAATGATCAAAATTGCAAAGAGCTACCCATCTAGATGCATATCATGATACAGTGGATGGATCATCAGATGATCCTGCCAACAACCACCGACAGAAAGGTAGGCATGGGTCAGGAAGAAGTAAAGCATTCACCCCGTAAGGGGGAGTGGACTCGCCTAGCTGGTGAGATTTATCATGCCTAGGGTTTGGTTCCCAATCCTAAGGCATCAGGTTTGATTGCATTGCATGATCTTTTACTTGATATAACTTGTGTTTGCTATGCAATCTTGGAACCACTGTTATTTGCCCCTTAAGAGAACCTTGTAGGTACTATTTGGGGAAGACAGAAAAAGCATGTCGTGTGACGGCTTTTCTGTATTGGCAACTTTGATCCTTCACAGGTTTGATCTTGTCTTGCATGCTCATTCTCTAATGTTGTTTCCATATAGCATGTTGTTATTTATTTATTTATTTCTTTAAAATAAAAAATAAAAAAATTGGGGAGACAATACAGGGAATTTTATTTTTTCTTTTCTTGGCATGTCAAATATTGCTTGTACTTTTGCCTGATATCTTAGTTCATTGTGCATTGATTGACTTTGCTTAGATATGATTGATAGTTTATGACTATATATCTGCCAAGTCTTTCCTGTGTATGTAAAAGCTGGAAAATTACTTTCCTCATGCAATGAAAATGTGCACTTTTCGAGGCTCCCCTAAGGTACATCTTTTCCTCTCTGACTTCTTGCTTCTGGAAATTCTAAATAAGAGAGATGTTTTTTATAAGATGGTCAAATTGACAAACATGCTAGTTGAACCTAGAGCCTAAAAATTCTAGCATTCTCTCTAGCACCAATAAGAACCAAGAGTTATTCTTCTGAATTCTGTGTTATATGCTTATATTCACTACTTCTACGCTGAATTAGCTTTATATCTTATACTTCATGGTACAAGTAAAAATTTTACCTTGTCCTTCCTGGTACAAGTAAAAACAATTAGGTGCTGCATATTAGTGGGAGTGTAACATATGAGGATGGTTAGGCCCTAGTAAATAATAAGGTTTGACTTTTGATTGATCTTTCATTGATTTTCTCACTTGTCTTGAAAATTTGTTACTTTTTGTCAAATCAGTGAACTTTATACCTTATTGTGAAAGTCTTCACACACACACACACACATTACTTGAGTTGAGTAATCTATTTAAATTTTCTATCTACAGGAAAATTTTATGCCGATTGACCTCTGACCTCTCTTTTATATCTCTGCATAGTTTTGAGAAGCTATTTGACTGCATTATCAGTTAATTATACATGCATGTTCTGAAACTGACATTAGGGAAAATATTTTTTCTGCAAATTTTCCTTCAATTTCTATTTTTTAGTGTGAAGCGTTCGAACGGTCTCTCCTTGCATCCGGACGAATGTGGCTTAGGTGTCCAGACGATAAGGATACACGTGGCCTATCACATGCTTAAGTGTCAACGCACATCCGGATGAGTTAGTGATCCGTCCAGACGGGGACCCCACAAGGTTTAAACATCGCTTTCTCCCCTAGCTGCCACACTCTCTTCGACTTTTCTTCACTTTTTGTCATCTAGTGATTGTTTTCTCGCGGGTTATTACATTATCTCAGCTTATTTTGTCAGTTTGGGCATTTTTCTCATCTCACCAAGTTTTTTTTTCAGTTCTTGTTATTCTTTTCAATGTTTTGTTAACTGTTAGAATATTGAATCATTTGGGAATGTTTTTAAGATTATAAAGTGCATATTCATGATATCTGCTGTGTTGGGATTATATGTTTTTGTATTATTTTGGATTGTATTGTGATTTTTACTAGTTGTAATTTTTGGAAAAGTCAATTTTATTGCCGTTATAATTCCGAATTTTCTTTTGGAACTAACAAGGGTCTAATATTTTGGAGAATATTTTTTTTGCATACCCTGTTGGTTATTTTTTCAGAATCATGTTTGCTAGAAGTCCACAACGCAGAGTCTGACAAGGCACAGAAGGAGATTTGGCAGCTCTTAGAGCCAAAATTATGGACAGACCCGTCATTGCCGAGCGAAATGTTGATTGTGCGGACATCATGGTGGCTCCTCTGGACAGCATCCACAATCTTATCCAGACCTACCACTGGGGATTGCTTCACAATTGTGCATGTGTTGTGCTCACCAGGCTTGTCAGACTATTTTATGCTAATCTCGAGGTTGTTCAAGATGATGACCATGGGAAGGTTCTTCAGTCTTCTGCGGAAGGGCATGTTATCACTGTTGATCCTCAAATCATCAGTCAGTTCATCGGGGTGCCTGTGCTCCAGAGTTCTGCCAGCCCATACAATGAGGTAGTATTGCCTCCTTTTCTGGATGATCTCAGAGAATTTTTCCATGCTTTCCCTCAAGGAGAGGAGCGTGCCATTACCATCAAGATCTGTGCCCTGACTGCCTCACACCGCATGCTTGCCTAGATTGTCCAGCAAAATATCTAGCCCGTTGTTAGGCGCAATGATTTGATCTTGAAGAGGGCCCAGTTTGTATACGTCATTTGTTTTCGCTTGCCTTTCTGCCTGTGCAAGCATATTTTGGGAGTTATCCTGGAGGCTCGTGATGAGGGCAATACCGGTCTCCCCTTTGGCTGCCTGCTCACTCAGATCATTCTGGAGTCAGGCATTTCTGTTGCTAGAGAGCCGAAGATGAAGATACAGGACCCCATCAGTAAGTAGACATTGATGAAGTCAAATGCTCAGCTGAGGCGAGATGATTCGGATGATGCACCACCACCCCCTTCTATTCATATTGTGGCACCTGACGTATCATCCTCCTCTCAGACTGCTCTGCCACCTTCACAGCAGGATGCCAGTTATGCTCAAATTTTGGAGGCTTTGGCATCTCTACAGGGGGGCATGATCTCTATGCAGCTGGCGATTTCATCATTGTAACAGGGGTTTACATCTATGCAGCAAGAGGTGCACTCTATCAACCTCCCTCCATGTGGAGCAGATTCAGTTAGACATCTAGGACTATCTCAAGCACCACCATCCATCCAGCAGTGATGATGAGGATGATGCGCCTATGGCTGAAGCTGCATTTTATTTTTTTATTTTTATTTTTTTACGCTAGGTTTTTATTTATTTTGACAAATTTTATCGTTCTGACTTTGGATGTTTTGTTAAACTTTTTAACTCTTGGATATTTTATTACTCTGTTTACCCTTGTCCTACTGAGACATTTAGGGGGAGTAATTTATGTGTGGTTTTTCTTACTACTCAGTTTTACCCTTTGTTCTCTTATGACAAAAAGGGGGAGTAATTTTTGATTCGGACCGGGATTGTATTTTTAACCGATCAAGTGATTTTTGTCCTAGAATGGCCAAAGGGGGAGTTTGTTAGTTTGTGATTGGCTACATTTTGGACAAAATCACTTTTATGCAATGATGCTTATTATACAAGGATGCTATTTTATTCAAAGTCTACACTTCAGTTTTGAGCTTCAAAGACGACTCTGTGTAGAATTCAAAGCAGTTAATTCAGTTCCCTTACAACCGTTTGGACGACATGTTATACCTTCCGGATGCTTAACTGTCCAAGCATTATCCGTCCGGACGATGAGAACTTTTCGTCCGAACCTTCCTCTATGTCGAGAAGCGTCGAACTACTCCAGCTTTCATCCATCCAGACATCTCAACAGCATGTTCGGACCCCGTCTAATGTTCGATCAGCTATGAGATTTCTTTCCAAAAACATAGATATGGGAAGATAGTTGCAACCGTCAGGAAGATGTGTATTCCCGTCCAAACACACTCATTCATAAGGCAAGTTGTGCATTCAAAATTCAAACGTCCAGATGTTAGTATTCATGGTCCGGATGCTCAAGCTTCATATGTGGAAATTGCATGCATCAGATCAACCGTTCGGACGACAGATGTTATCGTACGGACGCGCCTAGCTTTGATATGGAAATTGTGTGCAGCTAAAGTGCGACGGTCCGGATGCTAGGGCAACATTGTTCGGACGCGGCTCAATTCAGGAAAGAATTTTAGCGAATTTTGGAAAGCCGATCGCACAGTTGTCCGTTCGGACGCCTTATGTCTACCGTCCATATGGGGCTTAGGAAAACTTAATCAAATGCGATTTAGGTCTTCTGTAGCCTGTAAATAGAGGCCTCCAGGCTTGAGAATTGTAAGAATTCGGTATTGAATTCCGTAGAGCTTTGAGAGTTTATTGTGAGGATTATTGTTCTAAAGTCTCTCTAAAGCTGTTGCCAAGTGTTGTTGTTGTGCTGTGTTGAACTGAAGTCTATCTTAGGGGTTAGCCCTAAGGTAAAGGATTCAATAGAAGACCCCTTCAAGTAGGAGACTTGGTTGGAAAGCGTTTGTGTTTGGTTACACGTCAGAGTTCAAGGTACGACCATTGCATAAGGGTATGTAAATGCTACTGCTTTGTAACTAGCTTTGTCTTCTGAATAGTGGGTATCCTGTGTTTGGCTACCCCTGAGTAGTTTTTCTCTTAATTGAGTTTCCACTTCGTCAACAAAATATATGTCTCTTTATTTTCCACATTGTGATATTTTGTTGCACTCTTTTGTACACACTTGTTAAAATTAGAAGTCCTTTAATTTTCACGAATGAACCTTCGGTAGAAAGTGGCTAGGCCGTGAAAGCAGTAGGAGTCGACCATCGGATGGCTCGGACCTTCTCTTCACCCACGTTAATGCCCTCTGCACCCATAATAATTCTGAGGAATAGTAACTTGTCCATGAGCAAAGTGCACTTCTTCAAATTGACATACAATTTGTTGGCCCACAACATGAGCAAGACCTCTCGCAACTGCTTCAAGTGTTCCCCTACACCTTGGCTGTAAATTATAATGTCATCAAAGTAGACCACTACAAACTTGCCAATGAAAGGCTTCAGCATCTGGTTCATCACACGCATGAAGGTGCTCAGTGCATTGGACAACCCAAACGGCATCACCAGCCATTCGTACAAGCTCTCCTTCATCTTGAAGGTTGTCTTCTATTCATCCCTGGGTCGGATCCAAATTTGGTGATAGTCGCTGCGAAGGTCAAGTTTGGAGAAGACCTTTGCCTCGGCTAACATGTCCAGCATGTTGTTGAGTCTCGAAATGGGAAATCGATACTTCACCGTTATCTTGTTGATGGCTCGGCTATCAACACACATCCTCTAACTCTCATCCTTCAGTATAAGTAGGGCTTGCACAACACAGGGACTCAGACTCTCCTTGATCAATCCCTTTCAGATCAGGTCTTCCACTTAATCTTGAAGGATCTTATGCTCTTCAGGACTCATTCGATAATGGGGTAGATTAGGAAGACTTGCTGCCGACATCAAATCAATTTGGTGCTAAATGTCCGACATGGGAGGCAATGCGGTCGGTAGCTCAACTAGCACGAGATCTCTGAATTCCTCCAACATCGGTTGTATCATCTTCGGAATTACTGCCCTTGACACCGCCTCTATCCCTTTGATCACCAAGGTGAGCATCTTCCCGGCAGTTCTCACTTCCTCCATGAATTGTTCTTCCCCAAGAGTGAGCAAAGACAATCCGACCGTCGTGGTACTCATTTGAAGCGAGTTATTAGTCCTGGTTGGAACTAATATGATCTTCTTCCCTTTCCACCAAAAGAGGTAGGTATTATCCCGACCCTTATACGTGGCGTCTACATCGTACTACCATGGCCGCTCCAACAACACATGACAGGCATCCATCTCGACCATGTAACAGGTAACTTCATCTCGGTACGAATGACTGATCAAAAATGGTACTCGACACATATTTGTCACTCTCGTCTCAGCTCCTTTCTTGACCCAACTGATCTTGTAAGGTTTCAGATGCTTCTCGATCTTCAACTGTAAAATGGCTACTAGACCCTGGGAGACAATGTTTTCGCAGCTCCCACTATGAATGATCAAGTTGCACACCTTTTGATTGATAATGCAATGGATCTTGAAAATGTTGTGTCACTGCATCGACTCTTCTAGCTTATGAGCTAATAACACTTTTTGTACAATGTAGTTAACAAATTCGCCCTCATCACCCTCAGCGAATTCTCCCCTGGTGCATTCGCCCTCTTCCACCTCTTTGAATTCTTCCTGTGGAACCCCATCCTTTCCTGCCGAGTCCACCATATTCACCTGGTGCCGGTTCGAGTACTCATTGGATCGGTGACCCAGTTGGCCACGTCAGAAGCACTTTTCATAAATAGGCCGGGCATAAGCATTACTGCTGGCAGACTCTTTTCCCAAGGGGGAAAGGACACTCCTTTATCAGCTTGGGTACTATTACACTCTCCTTGCAACCGTCGGGATTGTGAGCTCTGCTGTAGACTCAGCAATGTGACTGACTCTCCTTTCTCTTCTTGATCTACTTAAAAGCTTGTGACCGAACTGGTTGGCATGCCATCTGTATCTCAATCTTCATGGCCAGGTTTTCTACCTCGGATAGATTGTTTCGAGAGTTGGATGTTCAACCGTAACCCACCAACATACGGAGCTACTTGTTGACCCTCCATCTCGGATAGATTGTTTCGAGAGTCCAAGCGATAGAACTCCTCAATATAATCCGTAGCCAAACTCAACCCTTGTCGACAATTATGGTACTACTTGTCAATCAAGGAAATTCTCGATGAGGAGATGACCATTAAAACAAGGAAGGTCAATTTTGACCCGAAAACTATGGGAATTTTTCAGTCTTCTTCTATCACCAACGTCCTCCCTGAAGTGGTCGTCTTCGTCACTATATGACTCTTTGAAGGCCCAATGCCCTCATCGAGGTCCAGGGCCACGTTCACCTCCGGGATGGCCATGAGCCTCTTCATGGTCGTGATTCCAATAGTATTCATGGTTCCTATTGCCATCAACTCCAAGTTCGGAAATTGCTTGCTGTAACTCTTGAATGGAGTGTTCCATACGAAGAAACTGCTGTTTCCTGGTGTCCATGGCTGCTGAAAAGGCTTGAACTCCACGTTCTTCGTCATTGGAACGGTTGCCATCGTTTCCGTCATTTACCATCAGACCAGGATAGTCAAGGCTCTGATACCAATTGACTTAGCGCAAGCAGATAGACGTGATTGAAAAGCTGTGTTATCAAAGCACAAACGTTCAACACACATGTTGAAAGAGAAATCTGTATTCTTATTGATAATCAAAACTGTCTTTCTCATTACATTGCATCCCTATTTATAGTGAAAACCTAAAGACTTGTAAAGGAAAGAAATATCCCAAGGTGGGAAATAAACGATATTATGGTAATAATGGGAGTCAACAAATAGGAGTTAGCAAATACTCCCTAATTAAAGGAGATGCTTGGTTGACAAGTAAAACCCATTTTAGGAAAAATACGATACTGAAATCAAATCTACAATAAAAAGGAAAATACTGAGAAAGCAATAAATCTTGCATCGATCATGCACATCAACCAGCTGTCCATGTCAACTTCTGTGCTTATTCACCGAGACGGGTCTCGATTATTTTCTGAGACATATCCCAACGTGTCTCAGTTAGTTGCTGAGACAGAATACCCAACATGGATATTGTCCAAGGCAAAATAGGTGTCTTGCCAAGGTGCTTCCTTGAATTGTCCTACATCAGAGGTGTAAAGGAAAAAAATGAAATGACGTCGTTTTTAGGCTGATATGTCGATGCTTACATGGACAAACGATGACTCAGCTTAACGAAAGTTAAAAAATTGGACAAAAAAAATCACAAAAGGACTACTTTCAAATTCGCAAAAAACTTTAAGGATGGAATATTTTTTTTTTAAAAAAATGACGTTTTACAAAAGGCACTCTGACTAAGTGATTTATTTTTGCTTTACCCAAGAAATTAATATTACTTTCACTTAGATGCACTATGATCCTTTCAACTGGGGATGTAACGCCCCCAAACCGCTAAGGGTTAGGTTCGTCACTTTCTCTTTAAAAACTGCAAAGATTCGTAAGGTCTGCCAAATATCTTAACTAGTATGCTGATTTAAATAAATAAAAATAATAATGATTTTAAAACTCAGAGTTTTTAATAAATGCGGAAACGGTCATTTAGAAAATTTAATTATAAAAGATACAATAACTGAATATTTTAGGGTAACATAAATGAAATGTCCTAATGCATTCCTAGATCCCATCCCGGCCACCTACGTCTCTCTGTTCATAACCTGAAAACAAAAACAAAATAAGGGGTGAGCACAAAAATATGCTCAGTAAGGAAATCCTCAACCATAAAACAGTTGAGTTAAATTCTTTTGAAAATCTCCAAAACATTTGTCAAACTCTCTCTTTTATAAATCTCCAAAACATTTGTCAAAAAACTCCCTTTTATAAATCTCCAAAACATTTGTCAAAACTCCTTTTTATACACAAGATATAATATATGTTTGAAAATAATCATTACTCATAATATGCCCGTATACACTCTTACGCCCTGTGTAAATAGGGTTGCGCGGTCGTTGCTGTGACCTTGGGCAGGTAACGCGGTTTACCTGTGGCCACAGGCCCCACCCCCGTCAGCTAATTAATTGAAGTGCACTTAGACTGACATAGAGACAGATACCGCTTTCACTAAGTGAATCAGCGGGTGCGCTTCCATCTCGAGCTCCGGTACCGAGCTAAATCTCTGCGAATCTCTGCGGGTCTAGGGCCCAAAATAATAGTCTCCTCCACACACGTGCCCTTTTCTCAAAAAATTTCTCCTTTATATATAACTCATAGAGTTTTCTCACAAAACTTTCTCATTATTTACTTGTATATCCAGGGCAACGTGTTGGAGGGTTTTTTACTAAAAATCACGATTTCCAAAAATATTATTTTTACTCAATAATTTTCACATCAAAACCAACAAATCCTTTATATAAACAAAATAATTTAATAATTTGAAATACCGAATCAAAAATAGTCAAATCGAAATTATGCAAATAAAGGAATAATTAAAGTAATATAATAATTTGAGAAGGGGTAGAGGTTTCCCTTACGCAAATAAAGGAATAATTAAAATAATATAATAATTTGAGAAGGGGTAGAGGGTTCCCTTACTTGGACTTTTCATTAGTATCGGGATCGGGCTTTTGATAAGTGCTGAATGTTACACATTCAAGCCCCTTAATTTACATATGTTATGCTCTTAGTTTTGTTATAATTTGATGTTTTGTGTTGTTTTTGTGTTTTCTTATATTTTACAGGTTTTAGAAGAAAAACCAATCAAATTCCAAGATTATAATGAAGTCAGCAAACTCACTTTTGGATAGATTCAAACTCCAAATCAATTTTGAATTTAAGGAAAGAGAAGTTGGCAAAAATTCGTTATCTTTGGAAAGAATCCAGAATGAGCACGTCACAGTAATTTAATCATAACTTTCGGCTCAAGTATCAGATTGCAACAAAATTGATGGCGTTGGAAAGCTAATAATAAATGCAACAAATATGTCTGAAATAGATTTTTCCTAATTCGGACGTTTTCCATGCCAAACTCGCCCCGCAATAAAAGACTGCAAATCTGTACGAATTTTGGAATCCTTTTCCTACTTGGATAGAAATTTCAGAAAAAGGAGAAGACTTGTAATTATTCTTTTTGGACTAGAAAACCTACTTAGAATTGTAATAGGAATTCTAGAGCTTCTAAAGCTTCTCTAATCCCTATAAATAGGCCTCTAGCCTTTGAAGAAAGACACACAAATTTGGAGGAAGAATCAAAGGCTACATCAAGAAGGAGGTTTTTTATAGTTTTTATTTTCTTTCTTTTCCTTTATTAATTTCTTATGAGGATGATTTCCATCCAAATTATGTGTAACTAATACTTTAGTTAGGGCTCGATTGAAGCCCTAATCATGTCTTTTTAAGTTTTTCAATTTGCCTTGCTACAATTTATATATTGATGCTTAACTTGATTAATTCTAGTTTCTTGAATTCCTCGCATGTTTATGTTTAGCTAGCATATTCTTGTGGTATGGATTTGTTATTTATGTCAATTTGGATGACCGAGTCCTGGGCATAATAGAGTAACGGAAGAACCCCGACACAGGTTCTTGGATTAATCAACATAAAGACAACTGGAATAGATACCATATTCCAATCTGAGTGTGTTTACCGATTTCCATAGATTTATGCTTTCTTGAAGAACAACTTAGTAGATACCATGCTAAATCCTTCAAGGAAGAAAAGAGTTAGAGTAGATACCATGCCTAACTCGTTGTTTAGGGAAATCAATAGTTTTAGGAGAAGATACCATTCCCTTGTGGCTGGTAAGCATTAAGTATCATGTTATGATTGTAGTATTGTGCATATTGCGAATCTTATTTGAGTATGATTAGCGGTGGATATCGAAGCCCTACCTTTTCTTCATAATATTTTTAATTCAATCTTTTATCCTGTCTTATTCAACATATCGCTTTTAGGAATTTCTCTTTAAAGACAATTTATACCAATCCTCGTGGGAATGATCTCGTATTTGCCTGCTATACTATTGTTTTGATCTTGTGCACTTGCGAGTAAAACGTACAAGTATTTGCCTATTTATTTAGGTAGATATTTGCACAACAGCTTTGTATTGTTTTCTTGGTTTATTAAATAAGAATTTTCACTAGAAAATCTAGTGAAAACGATGAGTTCGGTCACGGGAAAATCGCCGGAAAGTCGCCGGAAAAGTCGCCGGAAAACTCTGCCGGAGACGGGTTTCTTTCTGTATTTTTTTTTTTTCCTACTCTCATGATTTTCTCCCTTGTAATTCTCTCAATCTCACGATCTCACACTCTCTTGTTCAGTATCTCTGCGTCTCTTGATTAAAAGAGAGCAAAGGAAGAACAACAAAGCAGGAGAAGGGAGAAGAGAGAAGAAGGAAGGAGTGTGGAAAACAAGGAGTCTTGCATGCTTATTTATAGGAGAATGAATGGTTAGGATCAAGTAGATAGGTTTTGATCCAATGGATGAGAATTGGTGCATCCAATGCAAGTGGGTTTCATCATCACTAAGGTAGTGCATTTGCATTATCATTAAAGAAAATGAAATTTAAGCCAACTCTCTCTCTCTCATTCATGATGGCTTGGCCACTAGGGAGATAGTGCACAAATTAGGAGAAGTGGGTGATGAGTTGACAATCAAAGGAAGTATTAAGTAATGCTATATAAATTTTCGTCCAAATAGAGACCAGCCTACTCCAAGCAACGTTTTGATGGTCAAAACTACTCCGATCGCTGTGAAATTTTGAGGGTAGATACATGACGTCAAGACGAACACTTTCTCTTTTTGGTCCAACTCAATCCGAGTTCGTTATGACTGAGTTTTGGTCAATCAAAGTTTCTGGTTTACTTTGACATGTTAAAACAAGATATTGTTTAGACTACTTTCATTTTATGATTACTCTAGATTCTATTCTAGTCATCTTTTATTCTTTCATCATGAGAAGAGGAGGAAATAAATGTAGTGGAATGTTGCACTAGGTGTTGAATCATTATATCTTCCACTATCATATTTAATCATCCAACTAGAATGATTAAACACACATTTATTAATGGTATTGGTATAAAAATAGGTCTTTCACATGTTGAGTTGGGTGGTGACTCATGTAATCATCATGATCATAAGAAGATAACATGTGATAGATGGGTTGGATTTGTGGATAGCAATTGAAATGGGTTGAATTCGAAATGGGCTCATTAATTATAACTTAACTGAATTTTCGTCCTATTCAGAGGTATAATTTTTCACGGAAGTTTTCGGGTATCAAATAGAGTCCAAAAATTATGAAATTTGGAGGGTAGCTAGAGGACTTCAAGATGAGCGTCTCAGTTTTTGAATCGACCAAAACGGAGTTCGTTTGACCCTGTTTCCGTTATTCCAAAGTTTAAGGTTTGTTTTGAGTTTTTATCAAATTGCAAACAAAATACATATTTATTTTCATAAATAATCGTAGTTATTCTTTTTTTCCTTATAAAAATGTTTTAAAATTAATTTAAACCATTATAATATATGTCTTAAAATCTGGGGCGTTACAGGGGAGCCCGCTTAGATACCAACGAAACACAATAGCTACCTAAATAAATTTGATTACCTATTACTATTATTCTATTTTATTTCTTATATAAATAAATATATAAACAAATATCACCGCTACTTCTATTTAACAACTCAGGCCTCTTTACTTTTATGCCAAATTTAATTAAATCTCCAATCTCAAATCAGCACTGTTATACCTTTTTCTATTTTATTATTATATCTTTATAGCTTACAACTAAAATAACCCTTTTAAATAAAATGGTCCTCCTTATAAAATCAAGACCTATAAATTAAATTCCACCAATTAAAATATATTTCCATGAATATTCACATATCTCTAAAAATACCCTTGAGATTATTATTTTGGCCTTAAAGTATTCTAACATGTTTTCAAATCTCAAATCATAATTCGTTTATCGCAAGATTAAAATCTAGGTCGTTACAATTATTAACTCTTTTGCCCTTTGTCCCATTTTCAACTTTTTTAAACCTCTCGACAAACACTTTGCCAACTTGTTTAACCCGCTTCTTCTTTTTCTTCTGTCTTTCAATTTAGAATATGAATCTTGTGCCAAGTTTACAGATACCTTAGTCTCCAGGATACTTTCTGCTATGATTAACTCATTCATCAAATCAGACAATGTGAAATCTTGTTTATTCATCATCACATTTAATCTAAACTAATTAAAGGAGCTAGGTAGGGATTGGAGTATAATGTCCACTCAAGATTCACCATCAATCTTAGCACCCAGAACTTCCACTGAATTGAACATATCTATCATAGACAAGCAATGCTCTCTTATTGGAGTACCTTCAGCCATCTTTGTGTTTAACAAAGATCTCATCATCCCTAACTTACAAGTACGATTTTGCTCTCCAATCATTTCGTTCAGGATGGTGTCTGGCATGATCTATATCTTTAAGTTGATGTTCAAGTACATTGGACAATGATCCCAAAACATAGCATTTTACCATTTCATTTAACCTTTTCTAGCAATCAAATCACTGTCTAACAGCCTCAGATGCGTTAGTAGTTGGTTCAGTGGGACTAGCTTTAGTCAACACAAATTTATGCCCCTCAACTGTAAGCAGAATGTCCAACAAATTTCTTGAGTTTTGCAAACTTTATTTTTTGGTACCTGAACTTTAATTCGTATCACAAATAGTACCTGGGTTTTGCGAAAAAATAAACTTGGCACCTTTGTCCATTTTTCTGTCCAAAATTTAACGGTTTGCCATGTCATTGCCATTTAGCACTCAAATATCACGACACTTATCCCACTTGCCACGTCAGATGTCCTACGTGTAAAATCAAGTCCATACAAGTGAAAATAAAAAAGAAGCCGCGTATAATTCTTAACCCCAACTCGTGTCTTCTTCATCGGCCATTCCCCCAACACTAACCAGCTTTGGTGCTCTGTGAAAAATTAAAATGACTTCTAAAAATAAAGTGTGTGCATAAGTGTCAACAAAAATTAAGGCACAGCGGAAAGTAAATGACACACTGATTTTTGTTGACGAAGTGGAAACTCAGTTAAGAGAAAAACCACTCCGGGGCAGCCAAACCCAAGAATTCCACTATTCAGAAGACAAAGCTAGATACAAGACAGTAACACTCACATATACCCGATGCAGTGGTCGTATCTTGATCTCTGACGTGTAACCCAATACGAACGCTTCCCAACCAGGTTCACCTTCCTGAAGGGGTCTTCAATGGAACTCATTTATCTTAGAGCCGAACTCTAAGATAGACTTCGGTTTAAGCACGGCAACAGCACACTTGAATAGGGCTTCAGAAGAAATATACGTCTCTGAGCAGTTGTGGAATTCAATACCGAATTCTTGCAGCTCTAAGTGCCCAGGGACCCCTATTTATAGTCTGGGGGTCAGAATGAGCGTCAGACAAAATTTGCCTAGGAGCCGTTCGGACGGTGGACCATGGCCGTCCGGATAGACAACTGTGCGACAAGATTTTCCAAAAATTTCGCGGAGAAATCTTTCCTGAATAAGAGCATCGTCAGGACGGGATGGCACGATCGTTCGGACGGCTGCACGTCCGCTGCAAGTAATTTCCATAACAGGCTTCGTGCGTTCGGACCATGGGGGATGAGCGTCTGGACGGCTAAACTTCAACACGCAATTTCCATATCTGATGTGCGTGCGTCCAGACCATGAGGGGGAAACGTCCGGACGGTTGAAGTCGAATCGTCAGTTACCATATACGATGCACCAGCGTTCGGACCACAGCTGTCAGACGTCTGGACGGTCAATTTTGAACTGCGATTCTTGCCTTACGGAGACACGCGTCCGAACGGGATACCACATCGTCCGGATGGTCGATTGATCTTCCCTGGAAAGAATCAGTGAACCGTTCGAGAACTGATAGGCGTCCGAACGTGCTGCTGAAACGTCCGGACGGAGCAAGTTGGAACAGAAGCTTCTCGATACAGTGAAGGGGTCCGGACGGAAGGAGCACGTCGTTTGGATGGATGATGCTGGACTGTCTGGCATCCGGACGGAATGACACGTCGTCCGGACGGATGGAGCAGTAGACAGATTGGCGTTCGGACGGGATGACACATCATCCGGACGGCTGACAGGGAACTTGAATTTCTTCTAACTTGACATCACTCTAAAAGTGGAATCCCTATTTACAGCATCCTTACACATAAAGTGATTTTGTCCAAATACAGAATAAGGCCAAAATACTAACACTCTAGTCGAGTGTTCCTCCCAAACCCCAACCCAGAATTTGCAACAAATCATGCCAAATTTAGCTTCCTGTAGAAGACACCAAATGTTCTTACGCCGACATTCCCCTAAAATGCCGAAAATCATTGATTCCTTACCAGCTCCAATATGACTATTTCTCCCTAAACCAAATGCCAAATCTACAGCAGATCAGGCTGATGTTTAGTTCCAAGTGGAAGATACCAGCTGTTCCGGACAAGATGGCATCAAGTTGCATACGAGATTCCAAAGGGAAGGAAGTTTCTCGTGGTTTAGAGAAGGTTGGTTCTTAACCCAAAATCTTCTTCCAAGATAATTTGTAATTTTTTTTTTGTTATTTTAAAAAAAAAAATGTTTCGTTTTGGATTTAGATTATTTTTTTGTTTGTTCTTTGTTCTTTGAAGTCATCATCTGGGTCTTCTTAGGTAGGCCGTGTTGAGATGTCCTTTTTTTCTGTGATTTATCTGCACCATTGAAGACCTCCTGGACTACGGAAAACCTTGGAAAAAGATTTTGGGGTTGCGCTACCTACAACTCAAGAGTAAGTAGCTTTATGATTGAAGTACTTCCAGTAGATAATTTGAATGAGTTCTTATTGACTGCATTACTATACTTTAACATACAGACAAAAGTTGCATGCAAATTTTTCAAATGGATGGACAAGCCAACTTGTGCAAAGGGTGTAGAGGTCTTACATGAGATTACAAAGAAGGTTAATGAGGTGGAGGATGAAAATGGTACCTTGGTGGCAAGGATTAAAGACTTGGAGAATGAAAATGAGAGGTGCATGGAAAGGGTTAGGCAATTGCAGAAGAGGTATAATAAACACATGGAAATCATCAATTGTCTAGAGAAGAAAAATGACAATTATAGGGCAAGAGAGAAATTTTTTATGAATGCTTTGTTGTTGTCATGGTTTACCATGTTGTTGATTGCTTGTGTTACACTTATGAAATGTGAAAAATATAAAATAAGGCTCCTAATTACACGCGCGCGTGTGTGTGTGTGTGAGATCACAACATATAACAAAATATCTAAAGTGTGGAATTAAAGGAGACAATATATTTTGTTGACAAAATGGAAACTCTTTACCAACAAAAAGAAAAACCACTTCAGGGCAGTCAAACCCAGGATATACATTATTCAGAAGACAAAGCTAGTTACAAGGCAGTAGTACTCACATTCCCTAATGCAGTAGTCGTACCTCTAACTCTGACACATACCTATACGTGAACGCTTCCCAACTAGGTCTCCTACCTGAAGGGATCTTCAATGGAATCCTTTAACTTAGTGCTCCTCTCTAAGCTAAAATTTACGCTTGATCAAATCACATAAAATAACCCTAAGAGCACTCCCAATGGATTATCTATTTGCAACTTTAAGATAGAATAGATAACAAAAGTACTAAAAAGAGACTCCATCGGCTTATATATTCCAACTCTAAAATAGATTTTTCTTAATTTCATAAATTGTGCAACTCTACAAGTAGAGTTTACTATTCACTTATCTATTTTTTTTTATTATTCTTTATCTCCACCTTTTCGCTTTTTTTTTTTTTTTTCCTTTTCCCTCCATGACTCAACGTTCTTCCTTTTTTATCTTCCTTTATAGTGGAGATCTAAGGGAAAGTGTGTGAAGTAGTGGAGTTATCAAGCGGTACCCACGTGGAAAAAAAAATACTATAATGAAAAAAATTAATGAAAAATAATAAAAAAAATAATATATAGTTAAGAATAAATAATCGGATGTATGGTGCATTTTAAAACTCACTAGCTAAACTAGATAAAATGGATTTTGATTAGCTATTCTAGATTGAGATATACATAAGCCATTGGGAGTGCTCAAAGAGAGCTAGCAAATATCTTTGTTTCTGCCTAAACACCCTCTCTTAGTACACTGAAATTTATATGATACTCGTTACAAATTACCGACACAGAAGCCCCTTTAAATTGACTTCAAAAAACCTAGACTTACATCTTTATGTTTTCAGTATCTGAAGCATTTAGGAGAGAGGATCCAAGTTGAAAGTGATACTGGGATTGCACATCCTCAGCTAGAAATGTGAAAATTGGATTCATAGAAGAAGAAAAAATAAAAAATGATAACTTCACAATTGTTTTGAGAAAAGAGTACTTAACTATCAAGCATCTCAAGCTGGGTATCCACGTCACGAAACATCTTACTTAAGGATACTACGTAAGGATTTGCAGTTAAATCCTTCCAAAATTCTCAAAATACCATTTCTTTCTTCTTCTTTTTTAAGGGAAAAAAAATGCTAAAATTTAAATGTTGGTTATAATTTAACTGAATTTATAAAAATACACATACCTGAATATTTGAAAATTTAATAATTTCTTTTTAAAAAAATAAATAAATAAACATAAGGGTACTTTGAAAATTTTAGCAAGATTCAACAGCAAATTCTAACAGAGTACCTTTCAGTGATACGTTTGGTGACATGAGTTTCCTAGTTTGAGACGCTTGATAATTCAATACCCTTTTCTCAAAACAGCCGATAGTTCAATACCTTTTTGTGGAGCCATCCAAAAAAAAAAATAATAATAATAGGAACATGCAAATATCACTTAGAAAGAAGTCATAATTGATGAATGCTTCGTAGAAAAATGCTTGCATGAAATTGTGTCTATTTTTTTTTTTTTTTTTTTTTTTCTAATTGCATGAAATTGTTATTAACAATAAATATATGATATTGAGGAAGATTCTCTCGCTTGGCCAATCAAATTAAATCTAGACCAAAAACTTGGTAAAAAAAGAAAGACAGACAAAGAAATTCAAAGGAATTCATAAGATCAATTTGATCTTAGCAACCAAGAAAAAGCCTCTTGCTTCTCAGAGGGAAAACATCTTCACGCATTTTAATTGCCAATTGAACGTGTAAACCCTGCCGGATGATATACTCGCCGTGATTGTAGTTCCTCTATAATGTAATCTTTTAATAGAATTCTGGTCCTTGGACCAAAGGCCAACTTCATGAAGGTTTCCTTCCTTCCAGCAGATGTTTACCGTTATCCCACCGCGTGCTTTCAATCCTTTCACGGAACCGTCCGCCCATTTATCCCGTGGAAGAGCAGGAAGTAGGTATAGATCCTTTACGGTGCTCTGGACAAGCATTTCTGCAACTGCTGCCGAAAAACTATAACAAAAGATTTACAGAATCGTCAATCATGAATAATATTCTTACTATCAAGACAGCTTTTAGTTAAACAGATATCTACTTCAAGTGCATGTATATCAAGGGTGTCACTAAAGAAAAACTTTAATCACAAACTCCCAATTACTGCTATGATGATTTTTAATGCTCGGAGTCCGGAATCAGATCCTTTTACAAGGTGAAAACCGGAGTTACATTGTACAGCTGAAACCCTCCTTGCCTTTTCTGAGTACAGTGAGTATATATTACTCGGCACATAATTTTGACACAGATATTCGTGTTCGACCCCAAAATTCTTCACAATGAGACTGCTTGGTGAAAATTTGGGACATGATCCAGAAATTTATGTAAATGCGTGATGGGGTTGCCTTAAATGACAAATTCTTCACAATGAGAGAGTTGGACAGGTGAACTTTTAATATGACAGCCTGCAAAAGATACTGGTGGAAAGCCTCATGTCTCAATAAGCGAATGTTTTTGTCAATGATTACAGTATCTGAGCTCCTACTCCCAAATTCACTTACAGAAGTGCAACAATAAACATGAGGGAATGGAATTTATTATTAACTTTGTGGCTTACCCAAAGTTAGCATCAATCTGGAAAGTGGGGTGTGCAGTGAACAAGTTACTATATTGTCCTCCTTCATAGTCACTTTCATGATCTGGATCTACTAAGTTAATCAAATGCTTGACCATCCGGTATGCGTGCCCACTGTTATGAAGACGAGCCCACAACGCAATTTTCCATGTAGTTGACCATCCTGGACCGTCCTCTCCTGTTTCGTGTCAAGAGAATATAAATGACAATGCTACGATCTTGCTGTTAAAGTAATATCATATTCTAAAAATAATCAGTAATATCAAACCGAAGTAAACAAAAAATACGAATTGGCTAACTGATAAAATGAACTCTTGAGAGAGGCGATCTTCCACTTAGGATGATCATTTCACACTAACTGGCCTATGGCAGCTGCTGTCACAATTAGTTGACTACTGCCATAGTCCCACATAATAATATTTGGCATGTATAAATGTATCACATGGATCAAAATATTTGCTTTTCTAGTGTAATAAAAAATTATCAAGTATAGACCAAATGCAAAATAAAACATAAGAAAAAAAAAAAAAAAAGAATACTTTGAAATCTAAATAGTCAGTTATGACATGAGAACCTCTTTTATAGAGGGTATAATCAGCTGCTTTACATAAGTCTGGCGTTTTCTCAACACTAATTGTATGCCCTGGAAAAAGACCAAAAATATGTGATACATGTCGATGATGCACATCCGGGTCCTGAAAATCTTGTGCCTGCCATAGAACAGAGAGAATTTGTTAGCTCATAACGAATTCAGTTGTTCCAGTTCATAGAAGAACTTCATTAGAAATACTAGAACATAACACCGTACCTTGCAGAAAAAGGCTCAGAAATTAAATTCAAGTTACTAGCGTACCCATTCCATAATGGAACCATCTCTAGCAATTTTTGTTTGTGGTAGCTTCGGTTGAGCCTCAAGGACTTTTCAAACCAGAGAATCCTCAGTTTTTCCCAAAACCTGTTTGCCAGAGAATTATTAGTAATAGAGTTTACCAAGATAGAAGATTAGGATTGATTTGGCCAGCATATAAGAGCTTCACCTCAGCAGCAGAAATAATTGCAGAGAAAACTTCTTGTATGATTGCGATGTCCATGGTTGATGAGTAGCTCACACTGGCAGGCTTACCATTTGGAGCAGTAAACATGTGCTCCGGAGAAGTTGATGGGTTGGTTTCCAAATATCCTCCACGGCCTTCAATCAACCAATCCAACAAAAATGATGCACATCCTTCCAACAAAGGATATGCCTTATTGTTTAGAAAATCCTAAATATGCAGAAATTATCAGCGAACATGTAAATACTAGATATTTTCAGTCAGAAATTATCACCAACACAGAGAAAATGTCATATATGAATCTAGGTAAAAAAAAACTGACATTTCAGTTTTACCAATATTTCCAAGTCCCTGAATCCTCATTTTCTTAATTAGTTTAACCTCAAAACAACAGATAGAGTCAACCAGCTTCAATTACACAACAACAGCAACATGGGCTGCATCTTTTTTTATTTTTCTTTTTGTAAGTAATCGAATTTCTTTAAAACTAAAGGACATACCAAGTACACAAGACTTATACAAGAGAAACACCTAACCAGAAAAAGAAAAAAGAACAAAAAAAGTCAAGGAAATTAGAAATATGTAAACAATCATAGGCAGCCATCCAATGGAAAAAGGGGGTTAAAGAAGAAGGCCTTTAACTCCGCTACCATCCTTTCTCTGTCTTCAAAGTTTCGGTCATTTCTTTCTCTCCAAATACGCCACATCAAGAATAGCGGAATCATCTTCCAAATAGCTTCACTTTAATGGAGCAAGCCAGTTACACCACTACCAAAGAGCCCATTCTTGGAAGCTACCAACTTTGTTTACTTGTCGACAATGTTTGAAGGTAGAGAAAGAGGAAGCAACTGCAAAATGGAGTCTAGGTGTAACGCCTTAGACATAGAGTTACTAGAGATATCCCATTCTTGGACTACGGCCCCCAAAACAAACTAGTCAAGTGCTGAATGAAGAGACTAAATCCCCATCGGCAGGTTTTGAGGATCTTGCAGTGCTCCCCTCCACAAGCAACGGCAACTATGAGCAGATACACTGATCTAAGGGCATTGGAACGCCTGTGGGGGGACTCTCGATAGCCACTCCTAGCGGAGGTTGAATATCGGCAGTAGAGAAGGTCGCTCTGTGCGACGCAAAAGGGCCATCAAGTTGAACAACATGAACACCCAAACCCTTCGCCGCACCCAAGCCTGAGACAAAAAGGCCTAGGTCCCGCTGTCACTGTCCACTTAAGTGGAAGTTTAACTCTGGGATTGAGATAGAACTTTGCTAGAGCACCACTAGGGCCCATTGTAGCCTTTCTTTTAGAGCATTCACAACAGTTACCCTAAAATTATTTTTGTTCCCTATATGTAGGGAAAATCTCAAAAAATCTATAAAAATAGGCTTGCTACAGTTTCCCTCATGTTCCCTAAACACCATGATTGATACAGTTCTACCCAATGCATATTAAAATGAAAAAAAAAAAAAAAAAAAAAAAAAAAAAAAAAAAAACCCGACTCTCCTATCTCACAACTCCCTATACACTCATCATGTTCTATACACAACATCCAAAAATGATCACATCGTTCCTTCTTTCCAAAATCTCCACACACTCGCAGACTCCATTGCTATGTTCTTCCCCTTTGTTTGATTTCTCCTCGATTTGCTCTATTCTTCCCCTTGATCGTGTAGTTGGGCTGTTGGGATTTGATTTGGATTTATCCTTATTAACCATAACTTCCACTAAAGTACCTCTGTAGAGAGATTGAGAGAGAGAGAGACCAGGATTCACATTGAAATATAAAGCTTCTTTGGGTACATTGTGCAACTCTTAAGCCACCAATGTTCCAAAGGCAACCAAAAATGGCTGCCATGCCTTTCTCTGCCCCTTTAAATGGTTTCATGCAAACCAAAATAAACCCAAGTTCTTCTTCTACTCTATGGCCTTCAATGGCTTTTTCAATCCCATCCATCAAAACCTCACTTGGGCCCTCCAAATCAGCCCTTTTTCAACACAGGCTCTCTTTGCAATCATCAACTTTTTCCTGGGTATCTCTTGAAATCTCATTCTTTCAGAGTTAACGCCAGAACGGCAACATAGAAGACTATCTATGATTTCACTGTCAAAGTAAGTGTTTTTGGGGGAAGAACTACTCCTTATTTGGTCCCCCTTCATTCCTTTTAGTTGTAAAGTTTTTTCTATTGTTTGAATTGTGACTCTTCTGAGTAATTTGAGTTCTGAGTAGTGGGTATTGGGTCATGGATTGAGTTCTGAAAAAGTGCTTCACCTTGTTTAAATGTTACTAAAATGTGCATTAGTTCCAATGTCCAATGATTAAGAGTGCAATAAAAAAAGATTCTACAGTCATACAGACATTCTATTATGTTGCAGCAAGCCAGCAACACACCCTTCCACTTCAACAATTACTAAAATGTTAGAATTGATTACCAAAGGACTTTGCTTAGCAGACAGATATACTTTGAAAGGTCTGGACATGTTCGTTTCTACAATATTTCAAATGCTAGAAGACTTCCATGGCCTCTACTAATTCAATAGCTGTGTGCTTAGAGCTGTTGTATAGTGTTCCCTCTCCTAATAAACAAACATCATGCCTATACTAGCAATAAACAAGTTATGGATAAAGCAGGAACCTTTTTTTTTTTTGTTTTCTCATAGGATAAAGCAGGAACTTACTTTGTCCATTTTATAAGTATAATGTTCCCACACATGGGTACAAAGCCATGCTCCTCCCATTGGCCATAAAGCCCACACAGCCTCACCTCGATCTGGTGATGTTTTTGCCCATATGTCAGACACTTGATGGGCAACCCAACCACTTGCTTCATAATTCACCTGCAATATTCAGTGACTATATAAGAAAAGATACGCTTAAAAGTATGTAGAAAAGATAGAATAATAAATTGTCTTAGTGAACACAAAGATCATGGAGGCCACCAAGGGGTTAGGTTGCTACAGGTCTTGCTGGTTTCAAGTCTATCAATGCTTCACAGAATGAGGTATGTACGCCACCACAGTCACATTAGCATGATACAGATACTAATAAAACGAAATTGCATCAGAAACTAAAGAGTCCCTTCTACAGGGTCATCCTATAGGCACTGCACAATCCATACATAAGCAAATTTAAGTTTCTCATATTATTTCAATAATTTATCTAAAGGCTCACTACTGCAACTTGAAATGCTACTTACAGCACCCATGTATCTTTCAATATTGGTTCTTAATAGAACAATATTTGTTATACTTAGGGTGAATGTCATCCATTACAAGTTGCATGAAAAAAAATATTTAACCTTGAACAAAATATATAGATAGATAAAATAAACAGGTCAAAGGACTGTACACTAGAAAGTGAAAATTCTTACTTTTGCAGTTTTGCTCCCATTGATTGACAAAGAAGAAATGTAATCAAACAAGGGTTCCTGGCACTCACTAAGGTCGCAAGGAAGGGAAGGCCAATAGTTCATTTGAAGATTAATGTTCAAGTGAGGAGCACCACTGAATAGAAAAGGAAGGGGTCAAATAAGCAACTATTCATACAAAATCATAGGCAAATAGCCACATGAATTGTGAGGTACCACATGCTATGTTTATGTACTATCATTGAAAGGGAGCAGTTCACCCATGCCATGCATCTAATTCATGTATATAACAAAATAATTAAAAAATAAAAGGTGTAGAGAGGGAAGGGGTAATATTCCTAGAATGTACATTTTTATCTAAATATCTTTCAATCTTGCCTATGTCCCTCTACAAAGCCTAACTTCGTCTATTTCAGGAAAATTAATACACACACTACTACTATGGTGGAGAGAGAGACAGGAAAACATACTCCCATGCAGGTTCAATATCCTTGTTCCATATACCCTGCAGGTTTGCCACCTGAGTTCCAGGTCGGGTACAAGAAATAAGTAAATATCAACCATACTGGAATAAATGCTCCACCAAGGAAGGATCTTCATCAGTTTGAAAAGATTTTACCCTCTCTGCAGTTGAAATGGAATCAGCTTCACTTTCCTTGAAATTTGAATTAGTTACAGAAGACATTACTTTCTTCATCTTCAAAAAGTTATTTCCTAAAAGGCTCTTGGTGCTTTTTGAAAGCTGCAATGAAAATGAAAGAGATTCTGATATTCATCCAAATGATGTATAAAGGTCAGAGTATGACAAATTTTTTATTGACTCCAAAGCATTGATTGACTCTGAAGTAGGATCCTTCTTAGAATCTGAAGGCTTAGTAAATGGCCCACCAAATGAAGATGAAGCCACAAGAAGCAACACAGCCCAATCTGAACCTTCCACCCTCAACTTCCTGTCATCCAAAACCTGTATCACCCCCTAGCCATCGCTAATACTTAAATCAAGAATCACGGAAAACTGAATTCCTTTAGGATTGTCATTTTCATTCACTTTAGGTGAGATCCTTTTTCCAGGACAACTTCCTTCCATTCTTATCTGATTTTTTCCATGTGCTTGTGAAGTATGATGTAACTTGCTGTCTAAAAACACTGTAAATGACAGAGACCCTGATTTGCTTGAAGAAATCTTTGACACAATCACTTGATCTGGATTGGAAGCAAAATGCTCCCTCATAAATTCTTCATCACCAACAGAATATTTTACTCTTACTGTTTGCAGTATCCAAGTCCAGCTCTCTGTAGTAAGTTTCTTCGGCAAATGTAACATGCGAATCATCAAATTCAAGCTTGATGTCCCCAATAAGTTGGTAAACCTTCATCATCATAAAATAATCATTAGGATGTAAATCTCATAAGTCAATCTTTTTAGGAACATGGAAGCTCACCTTGTCAAGTAGCATCGGTAATAGAAATCTTGCCCTCATACAGGCTCACAAATTATGCAGAAAGTTTTGGTAATGTATAAGATGCACACCACATATACATAAGACCACCATCAAGAGATGAGGCAAATTAGCGTGACAAAAATTAACTAAAATGCTTAGCGAGAGGGTAATTCAGCAGCATAAGGCATCGTATGATCAGTAAAAGCCAAATGCAAACCTATTATGGAAGCAAGAATACATCAGGCACTCAAGACAGTCGCAAACTATCATGTTCAGCTATTATGTTTCATATCTAACATCTCATTTGTGCGATGTATAAGCCTCAATTATAAAATATTTAAAAAAAAAAATGGACAGTTTGCATATGTACCAGCAGTGCCCCATGGTAGATAACAGATTAAATAGAATACATGACGCACTACTGACAAGCAACAAAGGTTCAAACTGAATTGCATGGGTTGTTTTACAGGAGAATAAGCTTGAGAACTCCATAAATCTCGTTGAACATCAAATTTACTGAGTTAAAAAATGAAGAATAGCAGCATCAAATGTAATGAAATTACATACATCTGAAGGTGCTCCTGACAACTTGATCGCTGCTGCAGTGGCTTCAGCATACTCACCATTATCAACAAGTTTTCTGACCTCTGTTAGTGCCTCTGGAGCATTTGGGTTGGTATAGTTCCCTGGGGTCCCAGTCCAGAGCGTGTCCTCTCCGTAATAATTGAAATAAAATAACCATTACTTATTACTACCTGCCTGTGGAGGTCAGCTGAATCATTGTATGACAGGGGAAGTAGATGCATATAATAGTAAAACACTCTATTTGGTTACTGTAACATATGGAAAGAAAATAAATCTCCATCAAGATTTCCACGCGTGTTATTGTCTGGGACCATTTAAACAAAAATGATCCAGACAGTGATGGACGTTTTATCTTTTAGAAACAATAACAACATAAACTCAAGTCCCATCTCTCTTTGCCTCAGGAATCTCAGCAACCAAATGCAGAGGTACTTGACAGATAAGATAACACATATAAATTTACCGGATATGATTTATTAAAACAGGTGGAATAAAAGAAAGTGAACTCAAATTCAAGAACAACATCCCCTAATTATAACCAAAATTCTCAGAGACTAAGTTGAGTGCACCAAGATTGTTGGTAAATGCAAAAGTAAATCTTTCATTTCAAACCCAGTCACTCCAAGCATTTCAAGTATCTTGAGTGCTAAATGATTGTAGTAATTAATTCCAACAGTTTGGTTGCTTAGAAAATGTTACAACATGAACAAGTCACAATGTCAAATCTTCGATCTTAGAAATAAGGGGATAGAAAAACAAAATCATAGATATCACTGGAGTTCACTACAAGCATTTCTACCAAATCCAGTAACACTTAGCCTCCACATGGCCATCCAAATGTAGGATTGCAACAACAAAAATATAAACAAAAAACTAAATTATATTTACTAATCAATAAGGAGACAAATTATATAAACTCAAACCCCTTGATGCTAAAAATAGTTAGAAATTTATTAAAAACGTAAAGATATAGTTTAGCTTTTTAAAAAAAAAAATGTTCAACATAAGCAACCCTATTCAATTGTTTTCCTTATTTGATTTTCGTTTTTTCCCTTTTCTTTTCTTTTTTTGGAATAAACAAAACCAACAGCTTTCACAAAACCCAGAATTTTCTTTTCATTGCTTTCGTTGGTACAGTTTCTGGTATGGTGACGTGTCGCCTAAGGATTCGCTGCCTGAGTTTCTTCCGAACGCTTCAACCCTGCAAAGAGGAACAAACAACTCGTCGGGGGTGCCGACCACGCCCACTCCGATGCCTAAGTCAGTCTAAAAAGTTTTCTGTAGAGAATCCTTAATCTTAATCTCAAGAGCCTAGAGAATTCGTATCTTTATACCTGGTGTGACGGTCTTTATTTATAGGCCTGGACCCTCTTGACATTGAGTTGGATTAGGAGTTTGAGTCCTAGCCTGGTTTGAGTTTTAACCATATCTTCTGGGGATTTGAGTAGGAGTGTTGAATCCGCATTTGATTGCGTTTGTTCTTCTTTAAATTTGATTCCATGTCAATAACCATCTTATCCCATAAATCATGGATCTGTAGTTTATCCCTGATCTCCTGGGATTCTATCCTTATCGAATTCTGAGACGGGTGTAGCGCATGGCACCTTCTTAGGAGATTGTAGCACATTTCAGCTGACCTCCGAGGTGATGATATCCGAGACGTTTCTGCTCTTACCTGGAGATCTCGAAATATATATTCGCATCATAACAGGGTTGTGTAAGTCCGAGATGTTTATACTCCGAGATGTTGACTCATCCAATGAATATCACCCCGAGAAGATACCGCACCGACTCGATATCATACAGAGGTGTTATTACTCCGAGGCACAAATATCCGAGATGTGTTCACTCCATCTTGGCTGGGAGATCTCGGGATATTTTACATACCGTAACCTGGAATGTTAAGGCCGAGACATCGTCATATCTCCGAGATGTCTTCGGACCTAAACGACCTCCCCTTCACTGGATGGAACCATGCGGAACAAGTAGCCGAGACATAACTCCGAGATGTCATTGGATCCACGTGTCTCTAGGGTTGATTTTATCCCTAACAGTTACCCCCCTAATTCTCTAATTTCAGAAATAAACGGAAATAAGAGAATTACTTTCCGGCTGCCAGTCTGTATCTGATGTTTGTGCAGGGCGCGTCTTTTCAATAGTTCAAATTTTAAATTTGACCGCTTCTTTTCCCAATGTCGACGTCATCTCTGCACAGCCGCCTTTTTGTCATCATTAAATGGTATTGTCAAGGCAGCGTATTTAATGCTGAATTTACGGAAGGCGCGCCTTTTCACCTTCGGAAATTTTGAATCGACAGCGCCCTTTGGCATTTTCGGACACGTGGTAGTGTGGGCATTTAAAGTTGGGATATTTTACTGTTCATTCACTGATACTTCCTTTTCTCGATACTCCATTGTCGTCTTCCTCCCCAAACTTTTCCTTTCTCTGTATTTTTCTGTTTCTGCCTTTCTTCTTTCTTCCATGGCTCCCAAGAAAGCTGTCTCAGCCTCGTCTCGGGCTCGGACAAAGAGATCCGACGGCTCTGTGGATCTTTCTCCTTTGGAGAGCAGGGTCGATTCCATCATCTTCGCGAAGCATGAGGGTGTTCTTCGCTCGAACTATGAAATTTCTCCAACTGTGAAGATGTTCTATCAGGCGCCTGGAGCTCGGTCCATTAGTGGCGGCGATATTACCCTCTATGAGAGGATGTTTCTTGCTGGGCTCCGATTACCGTTTCCGGAGATTGCTCGAGACTTCGTTCTCTTTCTGATGATCGCGCCCAGTCAGGTAATGCCCAATGCCTGGCGATATCTGTTTGCCTCTTACATTCTGTGGAGGCTTGTGTTGAAGAAGGAGATGACCATTCCGCAGTTCTTCAACATCTACAGGCCGAGGCAGACTGCAGAGGGGATGATAGAACTCTGCGTTCGTCACCCGCCTGTCTTCATCAAGCTCAAGAGTGGGCTGACGAACAACAAGTTCTGGGAGATGCAATTCTTCAGAGTTTCCGGGGAATGGGAGTGCCCCGAAGGTACTCTTCTTCCTGAAGACTGTATGATGCCTCGAACTTGGCGATTGCTGCGATCTGACCGAAGCGACCCCCCTTCACTCATTGTATCCGAATTGGAGGATGTTAAGGAGATAAGTGGGTGGTCCGCTGCCAGGGTCAAGGCCGAAAAGTTTGAAGAGGTTGATTTCGATAATCTCGTCACCGAGGAGAATCTGAGGCAGTTTCTCGGATACGACATTCCGAGAGATAAACAGCTAATCACCAAGAGGGGAGCTGTCAAGAAGAGGAATGACGCCCCTCCATCCCCGAGGCCTGCTACCAAGAAGAGGTCGTTCAAAAATTCTGAGGAAGTTCTCGGGGATGTTCCTGCACAAAAGAAACAAAAGATTCCTTTGGCCGCTTCGGGTGCCAGGAGGACTTCTTCTTCGGCTCCATCACCTAGGGTGAGCGTTGAAGAGGGGTCTGCCAGCTTTCGGGATTTCATTCCCGAGGTTAGCCCCGCTCCTTCTTTTGTTCTACGGGATGAGTCTGGCTCCGAGGCTTCATTCCATGGTGAACAATGTGCGGTGCCTGAGGGCTCTGGAGAAGGAGAAGGAAATATACCTGAGGCCCGAGACGTCCCAGTCGCGCGTAGGGTGAAACATCTGGCCAAGAAGCGGAAGCTCACAGGCCAGGACCGAATGGCTCAAAGACTCGCGGACGCCGGGCGTTTGTGGGGTAAAGCGGTTATAATACCTTCCGATCCTGTCGCTTCAAGTGGTGACTCTCTTGAAGAGATGGATGAGGAAACTGGTACCCCCCGAGACGAGCCTCTGGTTGAAGAGTCTGAAGTAGAAAGTACTCCCCGAACTCCTTCTTCAGAACGTCCAGAGACGCCACCACCCCCCGAAATAACTCCCCATATCAAAGTGCCTGAGGAGCCTCGGATCGACCCCGAGAACGTTATCCCTGAAGCAAGTGTGCTTCCCGAGACTTCTGTTCGTGCCGAGGCTGGCCCTTCTGGACTAAGATCTGTCGGGTCTGAAGCGGCTCCAAGTGCAGGGGCTGAACCTCATGCGGGTCCCAGCCCTTCCCCTAGGGTCTCGGTTGGTTTCGATGTTTTGGGCAGGGGTCTTCTGGGTCATCCGATGGAGGCCATAAAGAACTTAATCCCCGAGGGATATCTAGGGAGTGCAGGGGTGTCTTCTCCCGAGAAAATTGCTCAAGGCATTCTTATCTCTCATTATCAAGTAAGTTTCTGGAACTAGGCCTTTTCATTCCGCTTGCATCTTGATTCTGACTTTGCTTACTTTTCTTTTCACAGCTCCTTGTGAAGATGACAGCCCTCTGGCAGAAGTACGAGAATCGTCCTGCGCCTCCGCCTACTCCTGCCCCCTAAGTGCAAGCTCGTATCTCGGGTTTAGAGAACGAAGTTGCGATGCTGAAGTCTCTTCTTCAGTCCAAGGACGAGGAACTCGCCTCTCGGAACTCGATCATATCCGAGATGCGTTCTGCTAACGCTCGCTTGAGGAAAGAAGTACTGGAGGCCAACGATCGGTACGCTCGCTCTGTTGAAAGTCTTTCTTCCGAGCTGGATCGCGCAGATCAATTGTCTACCCGTCTGTCGGCTGTGCAGAACGAATGCTCCGAGGCGTGCAAGAATGCTTTGAGTGCCGAAGCCGAAAAGGACAAGCTCAAAGATGAAGTTGAAAGACTTACAGCCGAGAGGGATAAAGCTCTCAAGGCGCAGGATCACTCGGAGAGTCTCTTGATTCGGCTTAGGACCAGATATGACGCCGATCGGGTAAAGCTCAAGCGTTACCAGAAGCAGTTGAGCTATGCACCACATCTTCGGGATCAGAGTTGGTGTCGGGGTTGTCATTGGGGTTTCGAAAATTTTCGAACTTTGGTGATGAATCCCCAATACAAATTTGATCCTGAGACGGTTGGTCCGATGCTGGTGGGTTTTCCTGAAGAAGCCATCCAGGAGATGGAGGAGTTCGGTAAGGAGTTCATGCCCGATGTCCCGAATTGGGGTCTTGACGCGCCAAATCCCGAGGAAGACCCTCTTGACGATCCTGCCAGCTAGACGATGTTTCTTGTCTTGAATTTTTATCTTCTTTTTCCTTTTCCTGTACAAAACTTTGAATATGATATATTTTGGATGAAATTTCTATCTTTTAATTCTTTCTTTTCTGATCATGGTATTCAAAGAAGCCTTTTACTTAGGCATTTTCTTTTTCGTAATCTCTTCGTATTCTCTGAGGGATTGACTTTTCCTGTTTTTGGTGTTTGGACAAACCGAAAAACCTTTCCTGCTCTTGGTGATTGACAAACCGAGAGACTTTTCTGCTCACCTTAAAGAGCTACCCCCCATAACCTTAGTCTGCGACCGCAGGCTAAGTCGTTCGGGGTAGGTAGTCAGGTTGTTGAGCTTTACCTTTCTGTTCGGTAATCTTTGTAACCTGTAAGAGACCTCATATGTTACTGAAATGAAATCATGACTTGAAATATTCACCTTTTAATTTCTTTATCTCTGAAGGCTTCAATCTTTCAACATTCTATACCTCCAACCGAGAGGTTTTCTTGTCTTAGTGTTCTTTTCCTAACCACTTCGGGTTGTCTAAGGAAAGGACGTGGGCAGATTCTTTCCTGGATGCTATGGTCCTTCCGAAAACCTGCAATCCTGCATTGATAGCCTTTATTGGGCTGACCTTTAGGTTTTCCTTGCTCTCGGTTTGGAAAGACCGAGAGACTTTTCCTGCTCTTGGTGTTGAATGACCAAGAGACTTTTCTTGCTCTCGGTTTTGGACAAACCGAGAGGCTTTTCCTGCTCTCGGTACTGAGTGACCGAAAGACTTTTCCTGCTCTTGGTGTTGAATGACCAAGAGACTTTTCTTGCTCTCGGTTTTGGACAAACCGAGAGGCTTTTCCTGCTCTCGGTGCTGAGTGACCGAGAGACCTTTCCTGCTCTTGGTGTTGAATGACCAAGAGACTTTTCTTGCTCTCGGTTTTGGACAAACCGAGAGGCTTTTCCTGCTCTCGGTACTGAGTGACCGAAAGACTTTTCCTGCTCTTGGTGTTGAATGACCAAGAGACTTTTCTTGCTCTCGGTTTTGGACAAACCGAGAGGCTTTTCCTGCTCTCGGTGCTGAGTGACCGAGAGACTTTTCCTGCTCTTGGTGTTGAATGACCAAGAGACTTTTCTTGCTCTCGGTTTTGGACAAACCGAGAGGCTTTTCCTGCTCTCGGTGCTGAGTGACCGAGAGACTTTTCCTGCTCTTGGTGTTGAATGACCAAGAGACTTTTCTTGCTCTCGGTTTTGGACAAACCGAGAGGCTTTTCCTGCTCTCGGTGCTGAGTGACCGAGAGACTTTTCCTGCTCTTGGTGTTGAATGACCAAGAGACTTTTCTTGCTCTCGGTTTTGGACAAACCGAGAGGCTTTTCCTGCTTTCGGTGCTGAGTGACCGAGAGACTTTTCCTGCTCTTGGTGTTGAATGACCAAGAGACTTTTCTTGCTCTCGGTTTTGGACAAACCGAGAGGCTTTTCCTGCTCTCGGTACTGAGTGACCGAGAGACTTTTCCTAAGTATATAGATCGGATTGATTCTTGGATTTCTGCGATTGTCAGTAGATACTGGGAATAGACATTCTTTATTGAATATGAAATTGTTTGTAAAAAACTGAAAAAAGAAAACAATGAACTACATAAAATATTTTTTCAGGTGCTCGGCATTCCATGATCTTGGAAGTATCTTTCCGGTCTCGGTCATCAAGCGATAAGCTCCCTTCTGATGGCATCCTATTACCTTGTAGGGGCCTTCCCATCCGGGTCCCATTTTGCCTTCCGTTGGATCTTTCGTCATCAAGCTCACCTTCCTGAGTACCCAATCTCCGATTTGGAACTTTCTGGGTACCACCTGTTTGTTAAAGTACCGAGCCGTTCGATTCTGATATGCCGCCCATGTGACATGAGCGTCGTCTCTTTTCTCCTGCAACAGGTCCAGGTGTACCTTAGCATTCTCGTCGTTGAGTCCTGGATTGTAGTGAGCCACCCGGAAGCTTGGAGATTCTACTTCCACAGGAATCACCGCCTCGGTTCCGTATGTAAGTGAGAATGGTGTCTCGCCCGTTGGAGTTCTTCTGGTGGTTCGGTACGACCACAGCACCTCTGGAACGTAATCGACCCATGCTCCTTTCTTCTTATCAAGCTTTTTCTTCAGGATCTTTACCAAGGTCTTGTTTGTCGCCTCTACTTGACCATTTGCCTTCGGGTATTGTACCGAAGCATAATGGTTTCGGATACGGAGCTCCGAACACCACTTCCGAAACGGTTCACAGTCAAACTGCTTTCCATTATCTGTGACGAAAGCATGGGGAATCCCGAACCGGCATACCACTGACTTCCAGAGGAAGGTTATGGCATTCGCAGTAGTTATAGCTGCTAATGCTTCTGCTTCCGCCCATTTAGTAAAGTAATCTACAGCTACAATCAAGAACTTCCGTCCACCTTTTCCTACCGGCATCGGACCAACTATATCCACCCCCCATTTTGCAAATGGCCATGGAGAAGTGAGGGGGATGAGCTTCTCGGGACTCGCTTTCATGATTCTTGCGAATCTCTGGCATTTATCACAGGCTTTGACAAGAAGAGCTGAGTCTTTTTTGATCGTGGGCCAATAGTAACCTGCTCGGATGGTTTTTTGCGCCAGCATCCTTCCTCCTGAGTGGTCTCCGCACACTCCTTCATGAATTTCCCTGAGGACATAATTCGACTCCGCCTTGGAGAGGCATTTGAGAAGGGGTTCGGAATATCCCCTTTTGTACAGTGTCTCCCCGAGAAGGCAAAACCGTGCTGCTTGTATCTTCACCCTCCGAGCTGCAACCTTATCTTCGGGCAACAACCCATGTCTAAGGAACTGGATGATGTCCCTAGCCCACTTTGGCTCCTTCGGTGATGAGTCTACTTCCATAACCTTGGTCCTCGGGGCTATTGAAGGCTCGGTAAGAACAATAATTTGCCTTCTTGATGCTTCCATCTCTTCCTCTGTTCCCGACGCTATCTTTGAGAATTCATCAGCTCGAATGTTTTCTTCCCGAGGTATTTTTGTGATGACAAACCTTTCAAAGTAGGACTGGAATCTTCGTACTTCTTCCAAATAACTGGCCATTCTATCTTCTTGTGCTTCGAATTGCCCTTGAACTTGGCCTACGACCACCTGAGAGTCACTCCGGATTTCGACATTGGTTGCCCCCATCTCTCGGGATAATGCCAAACCTGCTATCACCGCTTCGTACTCAGCTTCATTGTTTGTTGTAACGAAGTCCAGTTTCACAGCAAAACCGAACTCTTGCCCTTCGGGATTTCTGAGGAGGACTCCTACTCCGCTTCTGCTCTGTGTAGAGGAGCCATCTACAAACACAACCCAGGTTGACTCCTTAGGAAGTTTTTCTGCTTCAGGAATGTTACAGAATTCTACCAGGAAATCTGCTAGAGCCTGTCCTTTGATAGCCGTCTGAGGATGAAACTCGATATCAAATTGTCCGAGTTCCACCGCCCAGTTGACTAATCTTCCCGAGAGATCAGGCTTTTGCAACACCTTCTTCATTGGATACTCGGTTAAAACTCGGATAGCGTGAGCTTGAAAGTATGGCCTCAATCTTCTAGCTGAAATGATTAAAGCGAACGCCAACTTCTCGATCCGAGGGTACCTCCCCTCCGCACCATGAAGTTCTTTGCTTGTAAAGTAGACCGGTTTCTGAACCCCTGAATCTTCTCGGACTAGCACCGAGCTTACTGCTGAGGGAGAGACTGCCAGATAGAGATAAAGAATCTCCCCTTCGGTTGGGCAGCTCAACAGTGGTGGGTTGGCCAGATATTCCTTCAATTTTTCGAAAGCTTCCTCACACTCCTCACTCCATATAAATGCTTTTCGGAAAATTTTAAAGAAGGGAAGGCACTTATCTGTTGACCGTGATATGAAACGGTTCAAGGCTGCAATTCTCCCTGTCAGTCGTTGAAGTTGTTTTGTTGTTCTCGGGGCCTCCATCTCGAGGACAGCTCTGACCTTCTCTGGATTAGCTTCAATGCCCCTTTGTGACACCATAAACCCCAGGAACTTGCCTGAAGAAACTCCGAAAGCGCACTTTGCGGGGTTGAGCTTCATGTTGTATTTTCTTAGAGTCTGAAAAGTTTCTCGGAGGTCCTCTATGTGTTTGTTTGCCCGTACACTCTTAACCAGCAGGTCATCTACGTATGCCTCAACGTTTCGGCCAATTTGACTTTGAAACATCCGGTTCACCAGTCGTTGATATGTGGCTCCAGCATTCTTCAATCCGAAGGGCATCATCTTATAGCAGTAAAGTCCTCGGTCTGTGATGAAAGCAGTTTTCTCCTGGTCTGTTTCTTCCATGCAGATCTGATTGTACCCCGAGAAGGCATCCATGAAGCTCAAGAGCTCATGCCCAGCCGTCGAATCCACCAATAAATCAATCCGAGGCAGGGGAAAGCTATCCTTCGGACATGCTTTATTCAAGTCGGTGAAATCTACGCACATCCTCCACTTCCCGTTAGACTTCTTTACCAGCACTACATTGGCCAGCCACTCGGGATAATCCACCTCTCGGATGAATCCAGCTTTCAGCAACTTCTCTACTTCTTCAGCAACTGCCATGTTTCGTTCGGCAGCAAAAGCTCTTCTTCTCTGCTTCACAGGGCGATAATTCGGGTCCACATTCAGCTTATGGACTATAATCGAGGGATCAATCCCCGGCATGTCTTCATGGCTCCAGGCAAATACATCTTTGTTGCGCCTCAAGAATGCCACCAGATCTTCCTTTATGGGTTGAGGGAGTTGTGAGCCTATTTGAATTTTGTTTCCCGAGTCGCCTATCTCGAACTCCTCCAAGGCTTCCACAGGCTCCCCCAACGGTGATTGCTATTTTCCATCCTCCTTAGTTTTCTCCCCCCGACCGTGCTGCCTCGGGGTATCTTTCAAGGACAGATTGTAGCATCTCCTAGCCTCCTTCTGATCTCCTTTTACCTCTCCAACTCCTTCTTCTGTTGGAAACTTCATGCTGAGATGTGGTGTTGAAGTCACTGCTTTGAAATCGTTGAGAGCCGTACGTCCTATAATTGCATTGTAGGCCGAGACCTTATCAACTATTAGGAATTTCACCATAATGACTTTTTGCCTTGGATAGGTCCCGGCTGTCACAGGTAAATCGATAGAACCGAGAGGCAACACCTTCTCTCCGGCAAAACCCTGTAGCTGGCACGAGACCGGAACCAACTTCTCTAATGGAACACCCATGTGATCAAAAGCTGATTTAAACAGAATATTAGCCGAGCTCCCAGTGTCAATGAGGATCCGCCGGGTCTGATAGTTTGCTATGGTCAAGGTGACCACAAGGGCGTCTGTGTGCGGAAGCGAGACTCCAGCATAATCATCATCAGAAAACCCTATAACCAAAGGGTTATATTTCCGAGACTTTGGGGGCCTTTGGACCGAGTAAACTTCGAAATCATCGAGCTGTCTAGCGTATGCTTTCCGAGCCGAGTTGGACTCGCCTCCTCCTCCGAATCCTCCCGAGATGGTATGGATGATAGGGATATTGCCTTGCTGCGCCCCCCGAGGCCTGCTTCTACTTCTCTCCCTTCTTTCGTCCCTCCGAGGCCGAGGCGCTGGCTCTCGGCTTCTTTCTCTTCTTTCATCTTGTCTCGGTTGATAATTTCTTCTATTATCCCGATCTTCTTCCCTCCTAGGCCTCGGATAGTGATCCCGCTCCTGTTGATTCCTCTCATTGGCGAGGAATCGGACTAGCTTCCCATTCTCAATGAATTTCTCGATCAACTGCCTCAATGAAACACATTGCTCGGTCAGATGACCGTGTGAATCGTGGAAGGCGCAGTACTTGTGAGCCAAGTACGGAGGGGGATTTCCTTGAATGGGTCTCGGTTTCTGGTAATTCGGATCTTTCTTGAGTTCCATGAGCACCTCGGTGATGGAGGTGTTCAACGGTGTCCACTTGTAATCTCCGAAATTTTTCTTCACCTTCTTATATTCTGCGGGACCAGCATCCTGTACGGGCTCAGGATTCTTCTTTTTCTTAGGCTTCTCGGTGGACGGCTGCTGTTGTTGCTGGGAATTACTGAGGAGGGCTCGGAGCGTTTCTTCCTGGTTGATGTACCTGTCCATCTTCACCATAAAGGTTTGAAGATCTTTCGGCGGTTTCAACGCCAATTCCGCCATCAGAGGTCCATCTTTTTTCAAGCCTTGAAAAATTGCACCATAAATGAAGTCGTCTGGTGCACTCTCTGTGTTCAGCTTCTCCTGGTTGAACCTCCACAAATAGTCTTTTAGAGACTCATTTGGTCCCTGCTGCACAGAGAGTAAGTACCCTCGGGGTTTTCTTCTAGCTCTCCCGGATACGAACTGGGCCAGGAATTTTCGTCCAAGGGTGTCGAAGCAATCAATCGACCTTGGTGCGAGATTCCTGAGCCAGTCTCGGGCTTTTCCTGACAGGGTGAGAGGAAAAGCTCGGCATGCCACAACATCTGGTGTCTTGTGCAGGGAGACATGGGACCTGAAATTGTCCAAATGCTCCACTGGATCTTCGCTGCCTGAGAAGACAGGAATGTCAGGTACCTTGAGTCTTCCAGGTAAGTCGCAGTTGGACACTTCTTCGGTGAATATGGACTCATTGTGCTGGAAGAGGTTGTCAACAAGGGACTCCTTCCCATCACGCCTCTGGTCAATCGTCTTTGACAGCATATCATATTTTGCGCCCAGATCCTGGACCATCTTCTGCAACCTCCTTTCTGCCTCCATGGGTGGAACCGGATTGATGGGCTCTCCACGATTCTCGTTCCGCCCGGCTCTCTCTCCATGGTTCTCGTTCCGGCCGGCTCTCTCTTCATGGTTCTCGTTCCGGCCGGCTCTCTCTTCATGGTTCTCGTTCTGCCCGTCATGATTCTCGTTCCGCCCGTCATGATTCTCGTTCCGCCCGTTTCTCTCTCCTGAACCTTCATGGTTTGTCCCATCGGCTACGTCATGATTGGGTGGCGGAGTTCGTGCGGCTAGGAGCACAGCGTTCTGAGCCAACAAATCCTCCACATTCTTCTGCGCCTGGGCTAACTGTTGACTCAGTTGGGTTATCCGGGCCTCTGGATCCGCAGATTCTGCTTCTCCACGAGCATCGTCTCGGCTGGTTGGCGGCACTTCGTTTAAGATCGATTTGGAACGTCTCGTTGTCACCATTGCGGATTTGTTTTTCGCAAGAACAAATTGATCGTTCCCACAGACGGCGCCAAACTGTTGGTACAGTTTCCGGTATGGTGACGTGTCGCCTAAGGATTCGCTGCCTGAGTTTCTTCCGAACGCTTCAACCCTGCAAAGAGGAACAAACAACTCGTCGGGGGTGCCGACCACGCCCACTCCGATGCCTAAGTCAGTCTAAAAAGTTTTCTGTAGAGAATCCTTAATCTTAATCTCAAGAGCCTAGAGAATTCGTATCTTTATACCTGGTGTGACGGTCTTTATTTATAGGCCTGGACCCTCTTGACATTGAGTTGGATTAGGAGTTTGAGTCCTAGCCTGGTTTGAGTTTTAACCATATCTTCTGGGGATTTGAGTAGGAGTGTTGAATCCGCATTTGATTGCGTTTGTTCTTCTTTAAATTTGATTCCATGTCAATAACCATCTTATCCCATAAATCATGGATCTGTAGTTTATCCCTGATCTCCTGGGATTCTATCCTTATCGAATTCTGAGACGGGTGTAGCGCATGGCACCTTCTTAGGAGATTGTAGCACATTTCAGCTGACCTCCGAGGTGATGATATCCGAGACGTTTCTGCTCTTACCTGGAGATCTCGAAATATATATTCGCATCATAACAGGGTTGTGTAAGTCCGAGATGTTTATACTCCGAGATGTTGACTCATCCAATGAATATCACCCCGAGAAGATACCGCACCGACTCGATATCATACAGAGGTGTTATTACTCCGAGGCACAAATATCCGAGATGTGTTCACTCCATCTTGGCTGGGAGATCTCGGGATATTTTACATACCGTAACCTGGAATGTTAAGGCCGAGACATCGTCATATCTCCGAGATGTCTTCGGACCTAAACGACCTCCCCTTCACTGGATGGAACCATGCGGAACAAGTAGCCGAGACATAACTCCGAGATGTCATTGGATCCACGTGTCTCTAGGGTTGATTTTATCCCTAACAATAAGCAACCCTATTCAATTGTTTTCCTTATTTGATTTTCGTCTTTTCCCTTTTCTTTTCTTTTTTTGGAATAAACAAAACCAACAGCTTTCACAAAACCCAGAATTTTCTTTTCATTGCTTTCGTTTTTTTCCCCAAACAAATTTATAACTAAATAAGTTTACTATCAAAATCCAAATAACAGTTCTTCGATGCAAAGGGGAATGTGGCATTGCTTTTTACCATTAAGCTGGAGAGTTTCTGTTGCCACACCCCCCCAAACCATAGCTCCAAGCCGCCCATTCCCAATAGGAACCGCATTGGTCCAGTGCATCGCCGGCCCAGAAAATGTAACCTTCAAAGGCTTAGAACTCTCTGCATCCTCTAAACTCGGACTCCAGAGTTCCTTCTCTGCCGGTGGCCGCACCAGAACCCACTCACCATCCTCCATTACCAAAACAGCCAAACCCAGAAAGAGTATTGTTCAACAACAGCAACAGCAACAAGAAAGACGCTTTGTGTGTGTCTCTCTCTCTCTCTGTGAGTGTGATACAGTAAAGGTGGGGTGGTTGGGGAGGCAGAGAGGCTGCCTTGGCTTTGAATTTCACATGGCATGTAGGTGAAGATGTGAAGTAACCAGGTCCGGGTCCACGCTACGCGGCATTTTCTGTAGAAGCTTATCCTGATGATGTGCCGTGGCGTGTGAGTCTGACATCATAATTCAGTGCACGCGGCGCGATGTGCTCTCGAGCGAACCTAGGTAGATTGAGATTCTCTTGTCTTTTTGTCAGAAATTCTGACTCTTTTTTGCTCTGCCATTCCGGGGTAATGCTCGGGAGATTTCATCCGAAAATTCTGCTTTACAATGGCATATTTGTAAATATTTATGGGCAGTGCTACGGAGTAGCAAAATTTTCGGAATTCATCCGAAAATTTTGCTACTCCATGACATTCTTGTCATTAGGGTGTGCATGGGCGGGGTGGGGCGGGTTTCCTCCTTTTTTGGCCCCGCCCCGCACCTTTGCGGGTTGGAAATTTTCAACCCGCAAACCGCACTTGATAAAGACTAACCATGCGGGGTGGGTTCACGCGGGGCGGGAATTGCGGGGTGGGGCGGGGCGGGTATTTTGAGTGGTATTTATGTAATTTTGATTTTATTTTGTAAAAAAATAAAAATTCAAAAAAATACTGGTTTTGTAAATGAAAAATTAAATTCATATTTCCATTCAATAACATTTTCTATGGAATTAGTCTTTTAAACTAAAAGCCCTATTAATTATAAGATAAAATTCTAAGAAACATGATTTCTATTTTCTCCCATCAACAAAGCATAATTGAATAAATGTAAAGAATAAAAAGTTATAATATTTCATTATTCCATTTAATCAATTTTCTTGTCTTTTTCAAAAG